>NC_135643.1:35837500-36507122 GCF_053574225.1 Canis aureus
ATGAAAAGATTCTCAACATCATTAGCCATCAAGACAATGCATATCCAAACTACAATATTATATCAATTCATAACCGCTAGTACAAATTTGACGAACAATTCAGATAATAACAAGCGTTGGTGGAATTTGGAGAAATTGGAACACATGCATTGCTGGTACAAATTTAATTTGGTGTCGTTGCTTCAAATAAAGTTCTGGAATTTATTCAAATTTTTAAATATAGGGTTACCACTTTTATAGCAATTCCACCTCTAGGGATATGTCTATTCAAAAGCTTGCATGTAAGTGATCATAGCAGCATTATTGTAAGAGCCAAAATGTAGCAACAATTAAAAAACTTATCAGATGATGCACGTATGAGTAATAGGTGTTGTATACACAGCGTGGACTATTTTTGTTTGATTTGGCAAATGAAGTGGGCATGTTTTTCAGGTGTTTTCTATTTTTGCTGTGTTGCAAGTTGATTATCCATAGAGATTATTTACTTTAATTGGTTTTTCCATTGTTAGATTTATAGGGGAAAGCTTTGATATGAGGAGGAATGCTGAATTCCATTGCTACCTGTTACTGGATGGTCATTTTGGTGTAATTCTAGGGAACAAAATTAGAATATATTTTTTAATACCAGATACCTAAATATCACTGTGTGTGTATGAGTGGGAGACAGACAACTGATATTATAATACTTTTCAGCTTTTTTATTGGGTAATTTTTCAATTTGCAACGATGTTAAGTTTGAAAGAAAAAATATTGATATATGATTATTCTTTTAGAGTAGCTAAAATCAGCAATAGTTATTTTTCTATGACACACTCATGCACATATACACAAAACATAACACAATTAAACTTACATGTGGACATTTAGATACTATATAGTGTGAGTATAAAAGAAAAACAAAATCTTTTATGGAAATATCAAATAGCATACATACATACACACAAAAAGAAGTTCAGGAATGAAATAAATATATTTTTCCTTGGAAAGATTAATTAAAGTTCTGGCAAGTCTGATAATGTTTTTAAAAGAGAAAAGATACACAAAATATATATAGAATAAAGCAGCTACAATATAACATAAATTAACATAAAATCATATAAACTAATAAATGCAGCAAACCATAGGTATAAATAATATGCATATATTTAGGGAAAATTTAAATGCCAATATTTCTATATGAAAAAATAGAAAATTTAAATAGATACATAGCATTAAAAGCAAAATCTTGGGGCACCTGGGTGGCTCAGTCTCTTAGGCATCTGTCTTCGGCTCAGGTCTTGGTCCAGGGGTCCTGGGATCAAGCCTCCTGCATTGTGCAATGGGCTCCCTGCTCAGTGAGGAATCTGCTTCTCCATCTCCCTCTGCCCTTCCCTTCAGTTTGTGCTTTCTCTCTCTCTCTCTCTCTCTCTCTCTGCTCTCTGTCTCTCAAATAAAATCGTTTAATAAGAAAAAGAAAATTCCCCCCCCCCCAAAAAGCCTATATAGATCAATTATCTCAAATGAAAATACACTAAGGATAATGTTATATGTTGTCTTAACATAGGAAAACATTTGATAAACTGCAAGACCGAAACAGTACTTTAAAATACAACTAGATGGGATCCCTGGGTGGCACAGCGGTTTGGCCCCTGCCTTTGGCCCAGGGGGCGATCTTGGAGACCCGGGATCGAATCCCACGTCGGGCTCCCGGTGCCTGTGTCTCTGCCTCTCTCTCTCTCTCTCTCTGTGTGTGTGACTATCATAAATAAATAAAAATTTAAAAAAATTTAAAAATGAATAAAATACAACTAGATATATAAGGGCACATTTTTAATTGAGGTGATATATATATATATCAATTTCATCTGGATGATATAATATGTATTTTGTATGCCTGATTTTTGTGTCTTTTATCTCTGTGGTGAGGACTCCCTAGTGTCTTCTATGCTTTTCTCAAGCCCAAGTAGTCTCCTTAAGACTGTGGAGGGTTTGCACTGGTCTACTGGGGGAGGGGCCTGCTGCTGCCCTGACTCTCAACCACACTCGCCCTAGTTAAAAAAAAAAAAAAAAAAAAAAAAAAAAAGCCCTTGCAGAGTGCAGGGGGCTGTGGCTGGGGTAAGCAGCTTCAGCCTCCACTGTGTATGCACTGTGCCACTCACTAAAGTCCATCTCTCCTGATGGGAGGGGTGAAAAATGGTGTCAACCCACTTTTTTTCTCAGAGAGGGGAGTTTAAATCCACTGAAGCTCATGCAGCCTGAACAGAAGCATGAACAATCTTCTCTCTTGTGTCCCAGACTTCCATCAGATCTCTGCTTTCACCCTCTCTGTGTCTGCCCTCCCAGTGGCACAGTGCTTCTTCATTTTATTGAGGCACATAGCTCAGTTTCAAAACTCCAAAATTTAGGGACCTGGTGATGTGCTGCCCTGAGCTGAGGCTCTGAGGGAGTGTCTCACCATGCCTTGGCTGATAACAGTTTGTCTCAGAAAAGCAGTCATATGACTGTGCAGGGGCTTAGATTTTATGGTAAAGTATGGCAAAAAGCCAGCATCCAGGTTAGCTGCCCTCAGCTGGTGTCTCTGCTCCTATGCTAATGAACAGGCAGCTCAATGCAGACTGCTGGCTCTTTTGTCCTCTGAGAGGAAGTGCCACCTCTCCCAAATGCACTCCAGGAAGGGGAACTGTCTCTCCCAGTGCAATCCAGGGATGGGGGGGTGGGGGGTGAGGGGGTGGGTCCCCAAAGCATGCTGTCTGCTCCAGAGCCTCTTCCCTCCTTCTTCACAGAAGCAACTCTAAGCCCACAAGGCTACACCAAAGTGATGGCATGGGCTTCTAAAACTTTAGACCTTGAGCTCTGCTGCTTTAAAACCTTGCAATAATCAGCACTTCTCAATTGTTTTTCTTGTGCAATCCCCTATGTGCTGCTTTTTCTCTCTTCCTCTTTCTCCTATTTCTGTGATCAGGGGTCCCTCCCCTCTGTAGCATCTGTGATTTATTTTCATCCTTTACCACATTCTGAATATTATATTTAAAGTACTAATAATATTGGTTGTGATTTTTAATATGCTGTTAATGTCTGCGGTGAGATATAGCAACTACTTTTATAGCAATCATGTCATATAATAAGATAATAACTTTAGATTATAATTGAAATAACATGCAATTTAAATTCATATACAATATTGGCATAGTTTTTAAATTATAATCTATCTTAAAGTATAGATATTTCTTTCATTTGCAATTAATTAAATTTAGCTATTTCATTAAAATAGTAAATACCGTAAATGATCTTTTAATTAAAGGTTAAATTATATTTCACTGGATGTACTATCAGTATAATGAATTCCAAGGCAAACATAGGCACATTGTTAGGAGAGTAAAGTGAATTCTTATTATCAATTAAATTATTCTGTTTTTAACAAAAAGTATTACAGATTAAAAATGATCTTTTATTTCCTAATAATCACACTTTAATAGTTAAATATATATATAATTCAAAATATTTTTCTTCTTAACTAAAAGTTCTTTTTTATTTTTTTTAAGATTTTATTTATTTATTCATGAGAGAGAGAGAGAAAGAGGCAGAGACGCAGGTAGAGGGAGAAGCAGGGCCATGCAGGGAGCCTGATGTGGGACTCGATCTCAGGTCTCCAAGATCACACCCTGGGCTGAAGGCCGCACTGAACCACTGAGCCACCTGAGCTGCCCCTAAAAGTTCTTTTTAATGATTAACCATGAAGTTAGCAAACAAACAAAATACATTTTAATATAAATAACACCTTTTCATGAAAGATGAGTGAATAGCCAAGGTTTACTGGATTCTTTCCAGAATTCAATAGTATAGACACTATGAGACCCAACTCATAAGCATAAGCATTGGGAGCATCAGAGGATACGTGAAAGGAATCCTTCATGTCTTGACATTATTTATTTATTTATTTTTTTTACCATATTCTAAATTTGAAATTTCTTGTTACCTGGAGGACTTCTCGTTAAAAATCATGAAATCTTACAATACAATCACACATCTTAAGTCTTTTATTTCTAATTGTCTCTGTCTATAAACATACAAGGAAAAGTTTGTTAACTTTAACAGCACCTCTCATGTAATGCCTTGTTCTGTTTGTTCTTGTTTACCCAATATTTTTTTTTTAAGATTTTATTTATTTATTCATAAGAGAGGCAGAGACACAGGCAGAGGGAGAAGCAAGCCCCATGAAGGAAGTTGGACGTGGGACTTGATCCCGGGTCTCCAGAATCACACCCTGGGCGGGAGGTGGCGCTAAACCACTGAGGCACCCACCCAGGCTGTCCTGTCCTGTTTACCCAAAAGTATGTCAGCTTCCTTCTCATTCTTTAACTATTTTACTGTCATCACGTTCAACTCTGTTGTCTCAAGTCACTTCTTATTTCTAGTACTAGAATATTTCAACACCGAATTAATCTAATTACAATCTTTTGAGTAGTTTAAATTACAATTATATTTATCCACTGTTGAAATAATCTCATGCTGGAAAATTAGAAGTGACTTGGAACAAAAGATAGTTCCAACACTGAAATCCTTGGGATGCTCATTATGCTGGTTTGTTTCTGTTGATACTCATTCATAGTAATGTTTTCATCAGAATTACTTTGCCAGGGATGCCTGGGTGGCTCAGTGGTTGAGTGTCTGCCTTTGGCTCAGGTCATGATCCCAGAGTCCTGAGATTGAATCCTGCATCAGGCTCTCCACAGGGAACCTGCTTTTCCCTCTGCCTATATCTCTGCCTTTCTCTGTATGTCCCTCATAAATAAATAAATAAATAAATAAATAAATAAATAAATAAATAAATAAAATCTTTACTTTGCCAGACATACACCCAGAAAAAAATTTTCTCCTATATTTTCTCTGGAATTTTTATGATTTTGCCTCTTATAGTTATACTTATGGTTCATTCTGGGTTAATTTTTTAAGGTATGATTTTATTATTTTTTCCTTAGATCTTCAATTATTTAGTACAATTTGGGGAAAATTTTTCTTTATTGAATTATTTTATACCTTTTCAGAAAGTTTTAGACTTTATGCATGTTTGTCTTTATCTGGACTCTGTGATAATTTATTGATTTAAATGTCTATTTTTTCTCTAAAATAAAATATTAGGGTGTTTGGGTGGGCTCAGTGAGTTAAGCATCTGCCTTCAGATCAGGTCATGATCTCTATGTCCTGGGATTGAGCCCTGCATCGGGCTTCTTGCTCTCTCTCTCTCTTAAATAAATAAATAAAATCTTCTTAGAATGTAAAATACAATAAAATAAATCCTTTTACAGTAAATTTTGAAAACAGATAATGTGAATTTTCAACCTTATTCTTTTTCATAAAAATTCCATTTAGTAATTAATTTTTGAATTTATATTGGTAACTTCCAAATATTTTAAATTTTTCTGATGCCTTTTTGTTAATGATTTCAAGTTTAATATTATTTTTAAAATGTTTAAATAAAAAAATAAAATGTTTAAATACATTAAGGTGTGCTTTTTTTTTTCATATAAAACTATTTATTCATAAATATTTTCCAAAATGAAAATAGGTTTACCAAAAAATGTCCCTCACTGGGGAGGGGAGGAGGGGGCAGCCCTCGCCCCCGGGCCCCCAGGGTGGGGCTGCTTCCTGGGGGTGAGGGCTTCCCCAAGGCCTGGGGTCTCCCCCAGTCTTCCAGGGCCGGGCCCTAGCCTGGACAGGGGGGTCAGCATGCGGGGGGGGGGGGTAGAGGGAGAGGCCGGTGTCACTGGTGGTTCCGGTCCTTCAGGTAGCGGTACTCAAAGGTGAAGCCTTCCTTCCGCTGGCCCCACTTCTCGTAGTCAAAGTAGATGTAGGTGCCCTACTCAAACTCATCTGTGATGGTCTTGGGCTCCTCGTGCCTCTGGAACCACATCATGTACAGATATGGTCTGTCTTGACAGTGCATGTGATAGAGGCTAAAACGGAGTAAGAGTGGTTGATACTTTTGTGATAGGAAACAAATAATAATTATAATTATTGAAGAATCAGTTGAATTTCAGGCCATTGAAATTCTTGGCAAAAAGTGATAGATGCAGGGAAGATAACCAATCTCAAGAAATCTTTGAAGACCAGAGGATTGTTATGAATGCTTTTGAAAAGATTTTTACTCTGCATATACAAGACAATAATAATTTTTAGCATAGTCACTGAAAATAAAGTCCAGGATCTGATTATACGCAAAGTTAGATATAAATAGAAATTAGAATGTTCTGCCTACATTCACTAAATAAGAAAAGCCTTAGAGTCTCTCAGATTTTGAGGAAAAGCAGTTTCCACTATAAACCATGAGAAATAATTGCCTTTAATATGCATCTCACACTTTGGGAAGTCAAAAGACATCTTACTATATTTCATTTTGCATTTCCATAGGAATTTGGGATTTTTGTTGTTGTTGTTCAGTGTTCCTCAATCTTTTCTTAATTTCCTTTCTCCTGAAAAGCCTTTTAAAAAGTTTTTCCCCTTAATACAATATATATACATTATACATATATATATACATATTCTGTTTATTTAATATATATAGATTTGTATTTTATGTATAAAAGGGAAGGTATAAAGATTATTTTCAGGGAGAAGACCTAAGATGGTGGCATAGTAGGAGGACTGTAGGTTTGTCTCTTCTCTTGAACACAACTAGATAACAGACAAATCATTCTGAATATCCAAGCAATTAACACGAATACTGAGAGATCTAGAGTTAATCTAGTAATTAACACATTAATTGCTAGTTAATCTAGCAATTAACATGAGTACTGCACATCTAGAGGGAGAGAAGAGGCCAGTTGAGGAAGGTAGGAAGTATGGAGACATGGTTTGGGGGAAAGGTGGACTGTGGGTGCTGTAGAGAAAGATGAGAGTGGAGTGCACAGTAATACATATGCACAGGAGAACACGTACCCAAAGCTATTGTCTGAGAAAATGAGAGAGGCTGTTTTTGTGAGTTTTTACAACCAAAAGTGTTCAAACACTGGAGTTTTAAAGGTCTTTGGGTTTGGCTGGGATAGAGCTGTGAGGGTGCTGCCCTACTCCTGGAGAGAAGGCAGGAAAACAACCCCAGGACAGGTGGTGTGATTTAAGGATCACCTAAGGCTAACAGTAGAGAGATTGTTTGTTCTTCTTGGAGAGAACCTATGAAAGTGGTGTTGAAGAGATGCATCTCTAGCGAAAATGACATCTGATAAAGTGTTAGTATCCAAGATCTCTAAAGAATTTATCAAGCTCAATATCCCCAAAATGAATAATCCAGTTGGAACATTTGCAGAATACACGAATAAACATTTTTCCAAAGAAGACATCCAGATGGCTAACAGACAAATGAAAAGATGCTCAGCATCATTTGGCACAAATCAAACCACAGTGAGATACCACTTCACCCTTATCAAAGTGGCTAAAATTAACAACACAGGAAACAATAGGCATTGGCAAGGATGCGGAGCAAAGGTAACCCTCTTACACTGTTGGTGAGAATGCAAACTGGTGTAGCTATTTTAGAAAATAGTATGGAGGCTTGTCAAAAGGGTCTGGATGACCCTACAACCCATAAATTGCACTTCTAGGTATTTACCCAAAGGATACAAAAATACTGATCAAAGAGGCACATGCACCCTGAAGTTTATAGCAGAATTGGCAAAAATAGCCTAATTATAGGAAGAGCCCAAATGACTATCAACTGATTAATGGATAAAGAAGATGTGGTATATAAATACAATGGAATATTACCCTGCCATAAAAAGAATGAAATCTTGCCATTTGCAACTACTTGAATGGAGCTAGAAAGTACTATGTGAAGTGAAATGAATCAGTCAGAGAAAGACAAATACCATATGGTTACACTCGTATGTGGAATTTAAGAAACAAAACAAATGAACATAGAGATGATAAAAGAGGCAAACCAAGAATCAGTCTCTTAAGTATAGAGAACAAACTGAGGGTTATTGGAGGAGAGTCACACAGGGGGGATGGGTTAAATATAGGTATTAAGGAGGGCACTTGTGTTGAGCACTGAGTGTTTTATGTAAGTAATGGATCACTAGATTCCACACCTGAAACTAATATTACATTGTATGTTAACTAATTGGGATTTAGGGACGCCTGGGTGGCTCAGTGGTTGAGCATCTGCCTTCAGCTCAGGTCATGAGTGATCCCTGAGTTCCAGGATCAAGTCCCACAGTGGGCTCCCTGCAGGGAGCCTGCTTCTTTCTAAGCCTATGTCTCTGCCTCTCTCTCTGTATCTCTCATGAATAAATAAATAAAATATTAAAAAAAATAATTGGAATTCAAATAAAACTTTGGAGAAAGAATAGATCAGACTTACATGGCTTAGAAACCATGAAAACACAAAGATTCACTAAATGAGTTTGTTCACCTCAATACAAAACTAAATAAAGTCCAATATGATACAATTAAAAAAAAAAAAAGATTGCTTATGTTTTTCCATGCAGGTTTAGTGACTAAATAAAACTTCCAGGTTAAAGTTAAATTAAAGAATCCAAAAGCAATGTATATTTTACTTAATTTATAACTCAATTTATTGAGTACCTTTTAATGTACTTGGAGACAAATTCTACCCTTTGATGAAAATAAAAGTGAGTAAAACAATCTGGACTGACATGGTTTGTCAATTTTTTCAGCATTAATTCTATTTTTTGAGTAAAATACTTTACTTGGCTCTTCCTTTTCTTCATGGGCTGCTTCCTCATGATTCAATTTATTTTGTTCAAATAACTTTATAAGATGAGTAATTTCAAGTAGAAAAAAAAGTTGTACTGTCTTTGAGGTAGCCAAGTTTGGTAGCTCAGAGAACAAAAATAACTTACATTTTTTTTTCTTTTTGATTTAAACACCTCATAACAGTGACACATAATTTAGAGATTACAACTTACATTGAATTTTAGACATTTACTAACAGAGCTGTTATATTGTCAGGTATAAACTACTATACACATCTTAAATTGAGGTAAAATTCTAAGAACAACCCTAGATTTAATGAGGCTAACATAGGTCTTACATAAGTCTTTCAATGAAAATAAAATGATGGCTAAGAGGTAAATCAAAAACAAAGTCTTTTTCCTTTCAAAAATTTTATTTGAATTTATCACTAAAAATACTTTTAAATATGAACATCAGCAATATAGAATCAATTATCTTTTCTATATGTCGACATTTGACATACATTATTATAAAATGGACAACCTGCACACTAGTTGATATTAGTTAAAAAATCTTTCTTTAATTATTGCTCCTATTCATGTTCCAAACTAGTCAACAATATATTAGCATTTATTTCAACTTTTTTACATATAAGATAAGAAAGTTTAAGAATTACAGAATCTTTAAACTTATGATTTAGTTATTTTAATTTAGGCATCAGCAAACTTTTCTGTAGAATAGCCAAACAGCAAATTGTTTAGGCCTTGTGGGTCATATGATCTCAGTTCTGCCCCTATAATAGGAAAGGAGCTGGAGATAATATAGAAACTCACCCAGGAAGCCAGGGTGGCTCAGCGTAAATCTTAGCGCTGCCTTCAGCCCAGGGTGTGACCCTGGAGACCTGGGATCGAGTCCCACGTTGGGCTCCCTGCATGGAGCCTGCTTCTGCCTCTGCCCGTGTCTCTGCCTCTGTGTGTGTGTGTGTGTGTGTGTGTGTGTGTCTTGAATACATAAAATCTTTAAAGAAAAAAAAAAGGATTAAGCATGTGGAACTGAAGTTTCTCATTAGAGTTAGTCCTAAGTTAATAACCATTCATTTGACAGAGTTTAATGCAACAAAAAGAAACCACTAAACAAACTAAGAATCTTGTAATGTGCACAAGTTAGACACAATACAAATTTCAGATTATTAATGTTATTAATAAGGAAATAAAAAAGAGTGATGTTACAAGTGTGAATAAAACTGTGATATTTAAAGCCTGCCAATTTGGCATGAGCTGAGAACTTTGGGTTTTGTTGTTAGAGAGAGGTACTATCATTAAAACGTTAGTATCTAGAATGTTTATAGCAGGTCTCAAGTCTTGTAACTCATTGAAAAAAAATGTGGTATTTTACATATTCATAGACAAAGAACTTTGATTTTTTAAAAAAATTAATGGAATGATTGTTCCAAGGCTTAAAAAAGTGTAAAACATTTATTATTGTTGGAAAAATGCATTTTTAAAAAAACTGACTTGTAGGGCAGCCCGAGTGGCTCAGCGGTTTTGTGCCGCCTTCGGCCCAGGGAGTAGTCCTGGAGACCCAGGATCGAGTCCCATGTCAGGCTCCCTGCATGGAGCCTGCTTCTGCCTGTATCTCTGCCTCTCTCTCTGTCTCTCATGAATAAAAAATAGGATTTTTTTTTATTCTTTTATTTTTCTTTAAGAGAAAAAAAAGCTGACTTCTAGTTTTTTCAAAAGATGGTCTTCTAATAATTTAACGAGTTCTCTTTAGATCCTTTAAAAAATTTTAGTACAGGTGTCTCACAATGTTACATTAGTTCCAGGTGTACCACATAGTGATTCAACATCTCTGTACGTTATGCTTACACTGATCATAAGTTTAGCTAATGCCTATCACCATACAACACTATTACAATGTCATTTACTATATTCCCTATGCTGTGCCATGACTTACTCATTTCAGAAGTTGAAACCTGTATTTCCCACTCCTCTAAATTTATTTGGTCCTTTTAATCCCTTCCCTCTGGTAACCATCAGTTCTCTGTATTTAGACTTCTAATCCTCTTTTTTCAGTTTATTGATTTGTTTGTTTGTTTTTAGATTCCACATATGAGTGAAATTGTATGGTATTTGTCTTTCTCAGTGTGACTTCTTTCACCTAGAATAATACCCTCTAGGTCTTCCATGTTGTTGCAAATGCCAAGATCTCATCCTCTTTTATTGCTGCATAATATTAATTGTGTGTGTGTATCTTCTTTGTCCACTATCCATATCTTGTTTATTGTAAATAATGTTGAAGTGAAAATAAGGGGAGCATACATTTTTTAGATTAGTATTTTCATTTTCTTCAGGTAAATACCCACTTACTAATACCCATATATTAATTCTATTTTTTAATTTTTTGAGGAAACTCCTTATTGTTTTCCACAGTGGTTGCATCAATTTGCATTCCCACCAATAGTGAATGAAGGCTTCTTTTCCTCCACATTGTAGCCATCACTTGCTATTTCATTTTTATTTTAACAATTCTGACAGGTATAAGATGATATCAACTTGTGGTTGTGATTTACATTGTTTTGATGATTAGTGATGTCAAATATTTTTTCTGTCTGTTGGACATATGTGAGTCTTCTTCGGAAAAATATCTATTTAAGTCGCTTGGCTATTTTTAATTGGATTATTTTTGGGGTGTTGATTCATATAAATTTTTTATATACTTTGGATATTGACTCCTTATCAGATAAATCATTTATAGTATACATACATATTTTCTCCCAGTAGATGGTCTTTTTGTTTGGTTGAAGTTTTGCTTTGCTGTGCAAAGCTTTTTAGTTTGATAGTCCCAATCATTTATTTTTGCTTTTATTTCCTTTGCCTTAAGAGATATATCTAAAAAAAAATGGTGCTATGGCAAATGTCAGAGAGACTGCCTGTGTTTTTTTTCCTAGCATTTTTATGATTTTAGTTCTCACAGTTAGGTCTTTGATACATTTTGAGTTTATTTTTGTGGATGATATAAAAAAATGATCTAAGTTTATTCTCTTACATATAGCCATTCAGTTTTCTCAGCAACATTTACGGAAGAGATTCTCTTTTCCGCATGATATATTTTTCTCCCTTTGTCATAGATCAATTGATCTTATAAACATGAGTTTATTTCTGGGCTCTCTATTCTCTTCCATTGATTTATGTACCTATCTTTGTGTCAGTACCATACTGTTTCAGTTACTACAGTTTTGTAGTAATGAAATCTGGAACTGTGATACCTCCAGCTTTGTTCTTTGTCAAAGCTGCTTTGGCTATTTGAGGTCTCTCATGGTTCCATACAAATTTTTGTATTATTTGTTATAGTTCTGTGAAAAAGCTATTGGAATTTTAATAGAGATTACATTGAATCTGTAGATTGCTTTGGATAGCATGGTCATTTAACAATATTAGTTCTTTCCATCCATGAGAATGGAATATATTTCATTTATTTTTTTGTCCTCTTCAATTTTTTTCATCATTGTTTTATAGTTTTCAGAATGTAGGTCTTTTACCTTATTGGTTAAGTTTATTTCTAGGTATTGTAATCTTTTTTAGTGCAATTGTTAATGGAGCTTTTCTCTCAATTTCTCTTTCTACTACTTTGTTGTTAGTTTATAGAAATGCAACAGATCGGGGATCCTTGGGTGGCTCAGGGTGTTATCCTGGAGACCTGAGATAGAGTCCCACATTAGGCTCCCTGCATGGAGCCTGCTTCTCTTACTGCCTGTGTCTCTGCCTCTCTCTCTCTCTCTCTCTCTCTCTCTCTCTCTCATAAATAAATAGAATTAAAAAAAAAAAAGAAATGCAACAGATTTATGGGTTTTAATTCTGTATCCTGAAACTTCACTGAGCTTATTTATTACTTCAAATAGTTTTTTGGTGGAGTCTTTGGAGTTTTCTATATATAGTATATTAGCTGCAAATTTTGACAGTTTAACTTCTTTCTTTCTAGTTTCTTATTTATTTTTCTTGTCTGATTGTTGTGGTGAGGAGTTCCAGTAAACGTTGCATCAAAGTGGACATCCTTGTCTTATTGCTCATCTTGTAGAAAAATATTTCAGTTTTTCATCACTGAGTATGATGTTGGATGTGGGTTTTTTACACGTGGAATTTTTGGGTATTGAGGTATATTCTCTGTATATCCTTTGTTGAGAGTTTTTATCATGAACAAATGTTGAATTTTGTTAAATATTTTTCTGCATCTATGGAGACAATCATGATTTTTATTCTTCATTTTGTTGATGTGGTGTATCACTTTGATTTGTGGATATTGAGCCATTCTTGCATCCTCAGAATAAATCCCACTTGATTGTGGTGAACAGTCCTTTATGTATTTTTTAGTGTGGTTTGTCAAAATTTTTTGAGGATTTTTGTATCTATATTCATCAGGGATTTGGGCCTATAGTTTTCTTTTTTTGTGATATATTTATTTTGTTATCAGGATAATGTTAGCTTTATAGAATATATTTGCAAGCTTTTCTTCCTCTTCTATTTTTTTGGAATAGTTTAATAATTGGTATTATGTTTTCTTTAAATATTTGGTAGAATTCATTTGTGAATTCTATCTGGTCCTGGACTCCTAATTTTTTGGTAAATTTTTGATTACTGATTCAACTTTGTTACTCGTAATTGGTCTGTTCAGATGTTCTATTTCTTCCTAATTTAGTTTTTTTTTTTTTTAAGATTTTATTTTATTCATGAGAGACACACAGAGAGAGGCAGAGATATAGGCAGAGGGACAAGCAGGGGCTCCCTTGGAGTCTGCAGGGAGTCTGGACTCGAGAATCATGCCCAGAGCTGAAGGAAGACACTCAACCATGGAGCCATCCAGGCATCCCTATGATTTAGTTTTGGAAGAGTTTATGCTTCTAGGAATTTATCCATTTCTTCTAGGTTATCCTATTTGTTGGCATAAAGTTTTTTGTAGTATTCTCTTTTTTTTTTTTAATTTCTGTGGCATCAGCTGATACTTTTGTGTCTGATTTTATTTATTTGGTTTCTTTGTCTTTTTTTTCTAGATGAGTCTGACAAATCAATTTTATCGTTTTAAAGAACATGCTAAAACAGTTTTTGTTTTAATGTTTTTCTCTCTTTTTAAAGTCTGTATAATTTTTTCCTGCTCTTATTATTTTTTTCTTTTTATTCACCTTAGGTTTTCGTTGTTGTTGTTATTCTTCTTTTTCCAGTTCTTTTAGATGTTGGGTTAGATCGCTTATTTGCACTTATTCTTATTTCTTGAGGTAGGCCTGTAGTGCTATATATTTCCTTTTTAAACTGCTTTTGCTGTGTTCCATATGATTTGAACCATTGTGTTTTCATTTTTATTTGACTCCATGTGTGTGTGTGTGTGTGTGTTTTAATTTTTTCTTTGATTTCGTTGGTAACCCATTGGTTGTTTAGTAGCATGTTAGCCTTTACATTTGTGCTTTTTAAAGTTTTTTTCTTGTAATTTATTTCTATTTCATACCGTTGTGGTCAGAAAAGATGCATAATATGATTTAAGTCTTGTTAAGTCTTATGTGGCCTACCAGGTGATCTATTCTGGAGGATGTACCATGTGCACTTGAAAATAATGTGTATTTTGTTGGTTTTAGATGAAATGTTTTATATATACCTGTAATGCCCATCTGGTCTAGTGTGTCATTCACAGACACTGTTTTCTTCCTTTCTTTCTTTCTTTCTTTCTTTCTTTCTTTCTTTCTTTCTTTCTTTCTTCTTCTTTCTTTCTTTCTTTCTTTCTTTCTTTCTTTCTTCTTCTTTCTTTTTCTTTCTTTCTTTCTTTCTTTCTTTCTTTCTTTCTTTCTTTCTCTTTCTTTCTTTCTTTCTTTCTTTCTTCTTTCTTTCTCTTTCTTTCTTTCTTTCTTTCTTTCTTTCTTTTTACAATATCTGTTTTATATTTTATTTTATGTACGTATGAAATAAAATTTTAAAAATACTTGAGAGGAATGCCTGGATGGCTCAGCGGTTGAGCGTCTGACTTTTTTTTTTAATAATAAATTTATTTTTTATTGGTGTTCAATTTGCCCACATACAGAATAACACCCAGTGCTCATCCCATCAAGTGCCCCCCTCAGTGCCCATCACCCATTCACCCCCACCCCCCGCCCACCTCCCCTTCCACCACCCCTAGTTCGTTTCCCAGAGTTAAGAGTCTTCCATGTTCTGTCTCCCTTTCTGATATTTCCCACTTATTTTTTCTCCTTTCCCCTTTATTCCCCTTCACTATTTTTTATATTCCCCAAATGAATGAGACCATATAATGTTTGTCCTCTGATTGACTTATTTCACTCAGCATAATACCCTCCAGTTCCATCCACCTCGAAGCAAATGGTGGGTATTTGTCATTTCTAATGGCTGAGGAATATTCCATTGTATACATAAACCACATCTTCTTTATCCATTCATCTTTCGATGGACACCGAGGCTCCTTCCACAGTTTGGCTATTGTGGACATTGCTGCTATAAACATCGGGGTGCAGGTGTCCCAGTGCAGACACTGTTTTCTTATTGATTATCTTCCTGGATGATCTCTCCATTGATGTAAGCAGGCTGTTAAAGTCCAGTACTATTATTGTAGTACTATCAACTTATCACTTTATGTTTGTTAATGTTTGCTTCATATATTTAGATGCTCCAATATCAGATGCACATGTATTTATAATTGTTATATTGTCTTATTGGATTGATTCCTTTATGAAGGTTTTTCTTTGTGTCTTATAATAGTCTTAGTTTAAAAGTCTATTTTGGTTATACAAATATTGGTACATTGGCTTTTTTTTTTCCTCTTCCATCTGCATGATCAGTGTTTTTTCAATTCCTTCACTTTCAGTTTGTAGGTTTCTTTAGGTCTGAGATGATTCTCTCATAGGCAGCATATGGATGGGTCTTGTTTTTTTTTTTGTTTGTTTGTTTGTTTTTGTTTTTTGTCCATTCTAGCATCCTTGGTCTTTTGATTGGAACACCTATGATGTTTACATTTAAAGTAATTTTTGGTAGCTATTTACTTATTGCCATTTTGACAGTTTTCTGTTTTTTTTTTTTTTTAGTTCTTCTCTGTTGCTTTTTTCTATTGTTCTATTTGTAATTCATGAGTTTCTGTAATATGCTTTCCTTTTGCTATATTTTTTGTGTCTTTTACAGGTTTTTGGTTTGTGGTTAGCGTGAAGTTCATATATAACAGTCTCAGTACACAGGAGTCTATATTAAGTTGATGGTTATTTAAGTTCAAATATATTCTAGAAAAAAACATGTCTTTCTATTTTTAATGCCCTCCTCCAGGTTTTATGTATATACTGTCGTATTTTACATCTTTTTATTTATAATTTTTATGTCTAATTATGGTCTTTTTTTTTCACCTAAAGAAGTCCCTTTAACATTTCTTGTAAAGCTGATTAAGTGGTGATCAACTTTAACTTTTGTTTATTCTGGGAAACTCTTATCTCTCCTATTCTGAATGATAACCTTGCCTGGTGGAGTATTCTTGATTGTAAGGTTGTTTTTCTTCCCTCTTTTATAACTTTGAATATATCATGCCAAAGTGGTGTGGGTCTGGAGTGTTCTGGCATGCTGTGTATCTGTGTACATTATGTCACCTTGGTGGAAAAGTTGGAGCCATCATGAGTGCTAACCAGGTGGGTCCTGGTGTGTACCTCACTCTGGCTATTCTGGTGGAATAGCTGGGGCTTGTATGAGTAGGATTCCAGGGCTTACTAAGGTAGCAGAGCAGGGATCACATCTGGACCCTGCACATCCAGACCCTGCACTGTTTTCAAGGTGGAGGAGGAGCTTAGAAAATGTCTACCAGCCCCTTTCACCCAGAGAGAGTTCCAACAGCTCCCCGACTATTTGATAGAGATCTAGGGCTGGCTCATTTACCTTCTAGTTTTTCTTTAAAACCGCTGCTTTTTTCTGTGTCAAAGACAGACAAATCTGATTCAGGTCCCTGAGTACTATCCCTTCTGACAGCAGTTTGCGGTATTGAAGGTAGAGTGTTTTTTACATTGCTATGTCTGTATCTCTCTTGCTGTTCTCTTTTGCATTCTGTCTTTTGTTGCACTGAAGCTGTTCAGTCATTTCTTAATTCTTCAGGAGATATTGCTCTATAAATAGTTGTAATTTGGTGTGTTCCATGGAGAAGGTGAGTTCAGGGCCTTCCTATATTGGCATCTTGAACCAGAACCTCCAATAAGTTTGTTTTTCTATATAGACTTATTCAGTCCAGGAATGGCTTATTGTTTTGAAAAAAAAAAAAAAACCCACACACAAAACCCACTCATTTATCTCTTAAAGTGGAGCCTATAATAGTCAAATACTCAAAACAAGTAGTTGGTAGATCAAATGAATGTCATGATATATACCTTGTTCATACCTTGTTCATAAAAGCTTGTTTTGGTAGTCTTTAGACTTTTTGTCCCATTATTGGGAAATTGAAATTAAGAATTTATTCAAAGGACTAAGGAAGGGATTTAAATGTGCCACACTTTTGTACTTATTCTCCTTGTGAATAATAATTCATTCAAAAAATTTTATTCTTCAGCAAGACTCAGAGGAATTCCGCAGGTATCCAGGCCTTGAATTATCATAATGGGTCTTCTGAGTATACACTTATGAAAGATCAAGTGATAAATAAGTCTTTGGCCCAGATCCTGCTCTCAGTGAGACCAATGAGACTATTGAAAACAGTGTCTTCATTTCCTTTATTCCCAAGTGGATAATTGAAATACTCTTAGCAGCTGACAAAGCTCTCATATTAGTTTCCTGACCTGCAGATAATTGTCTACTGTGATAAAAATGACCAAGTATAGTCTTCTGAATTTGTCCCATGCACAAATAATAAAGCAAATGCAGTGCCGTATTTCAGGAGGAATTGCAGACATTATTGCATCATAAAGGATGTATTGGTGGTGGTCTTTAGCGTATCTTCCTTTAATCCACTCATATTGCCTTAGGGAAAATCAGGTATATTATATTATAATAATGAATTTAATGTAAGCTTAACCAAGAGGTAGCCCCAGTTGTACTTGTTGTACTGGATATGGTATATTACTTAGGTAGACCAATATCATCTAAAGATACTGCCGACCACATAAAACCTGTAATGTCCAAGTAGAGAAAATACAGTTCTGTAAAGGAATAGAAATATCAAAATAACAGATTTTTTCTTTAGCTGAAGGCTTTAATATTTTACCTAACTTCTTTTATATGTCTGCTAAAATAGCTAAGTTCATATATGAATTTTACATTGCAAACTTAATTGATTTTGCTTCCTTAGATAATGGGGTAATACAACAAATGTTCAAAATAGATTTTTCCCTTTGAAAAAAGTACTGTATACAAAGAAAATTGAGTTTATTTCCCAAGATGTATCCAATTTCTACAGAGATTTCCAAATACTAAATAGTCTTTAGGTGTTTTTATTATATTTTCATGTATTATCAGGGTTTTGTCTCTCTTGCCTCTCTTTAAGTAGCTAACCAGTTAGTCCTCCACATTATGTTTTAAACTTAGGTGGTAACCTAATTGAGAGATAATCTTTCTTATTAGTGAATATAACTTCCTATTTATTCTGTGTTCATCTCAACCAGCGCAGATCCTAACTAGTAAAACACTCACAGTTCTAAAGATAGATGTATAGCATATTAACATTCCACCTTAAAAAGCATATACATATAGTTTACATATATTTGTGTTTACATTGAAGAAAATGTGGATAGTTTTATTTTATGTTTTATTTTACTTATTTTTTAAGATTTTATTTATTTATTCATGAAAGACAGAGAGAGAGAGAGAGAGAGAGAGAGAGAGGTGGAGACACAGGCAGAGGGAGAAGCAGGCCCCACACAGGGAGCCTGACGTGGGACTCCATCCCCGGACTCCAGGATCATGCTCTGGGCCAAAGGCAGGCGCCAAACTGTTGAGCTACCCAGGGATTCCCTTATTATCTGTTTTAATGCAGATATTTGAAATAGTGACATAATTTTCTTATTGACATTTACCACTATCTGATAGGATTTTATGTCAAAACATGAAAAAGAAATATAGCGGAATATTTTATGGAAATATTAGTAAAGACAAAAATCACAAATATACCTTTAAGATCAATTTAATATTTAGTTAATATCTAACAAATCTTAGAGCAGAAATTTCTCAATCAATGTTAACTTTTATGTTAATTTTTAAACATAATAATCAATTCTAACTTACTTCGTCAGATTTCAAAAAATTCAAGTCTTCTAGTCATTTTTAACAACTTACCCAGATTAGTATAAAAGTTATGGAATATTAACCATTAGTCAATGAACAAATGATTAATAGTATCTTGTATATAGTCAACATATATTTCAAAGTTTTATTTGCTCAAAACAGAATATATAACTTACTTGTGAATATAAAGAACAGTATATAAAATAAAATTTAATTAATGGTGATGTGTTAGAATAGAAAATATTTTAGAAAGCTCACATAAAATGTTTAAAATATATGTTATTTACAATTGTCAAGGAAGATACGAGAAAAATCAGCTGGAATATATTGAAACTAGTTGCCACTGAATTGTAAAAGTTATCTTAGAAAAAATGTGTATTAATTTTTGTTGCCGTATGATATATTAGCACAAATTAACAACTTAAAAAACAGCCTTTGACTATTTCACAATTTCTGTGGTTCAGAATTCTAGGCATGACTAATTGGATTCTCTGCTCAGTGTTTCACAAGGCTCCAATCAAGGTCCATTGGGATACATCCTCATGTGGAGCTCACGATCTGTTATCAAACTTATTCAGGCTCTTAGCAGAATTTAGATCCTTGTGGTTGCAGAACTGAAAACTCCATTTTCCTGTTGTCTGCTGGCAAGAGGTTGTTCATGGTGATATGTTGAATAAATAGAATGGTCTACTTTCAAAGATGGCCCTCAATGACTTTACCTTCTGGTATATTAAGCCTTGGCCAGTCACTATCCTGGAAGTGTGGGCTTAACCCAGTGACCTGATTCTAACAAATAAAATAGAGCAAAATGAGTCAATGCTATTTCCATGATTAGGCTAAAATGTGGTTGTCTGCTTTAACTCTCTCTCTCTCTCTTGCTCGAACTCTGATTAAGCAAGATGATATATTGAGAGATACTCTCAGAGTGGACATGGTAAGGAAATGAGGAAGGCTCCTGACCAAAGGTTTATGAGGAACTAAATCCCTCTAAGAGCCACCTAAGCCAGGCCTGGATTTCTGAAGCACAGAAACTGAGGTAACAAATTTTCATGTTTTAATGAACTACATTTTGGAGTAGTTTGTTACATGACAATATATAACTAATACAAGTTGTAGGTACACATTCATTCAAATGGTAGCAGTTACACTCAGTTTAATAATTTTTGAGTGCTCTGTAATATGACACTTTTGCATTTATATAGAATATTTTGCACTTGATTTATCTTTATGATGTATGCATAGAGAGAAAAAATATGTTATTTAAATGACAAACTGTTTCCTCCGAAGTTGGGTCTATGTTATATTTGTTGAATTACTGAGAAATGTTAAGGAGGAGCAGATATTTTAGAAACATATGAATTTTGGAATATACCATGCAGATTTTCCCCATTATGATGTAAAAACCATCTTTATAGGAATCCCTGGAGGTTAGACTTATTGGAAAGAATACTAAAATGCTGGACCAATATCCTGTAGTGAAATAATCTCTATAGGCAAGGAATCTATGTTGTAACCTCCCCATCCAAGTAGTCTTTATAACCAACAAAAAACAAGAGTTGTTGCTATATATTTTTATTTTATTGATCATGTTGCAAAAGGGTGAATCACATCAGAAAACCAGTTCACATTTGTGAGTGCTCATTTTACAATTAATTTAAGTGAAAAATGAGTAATTTTCCTAAAGGTGGTATTCAATATCACTGCTCATTTTTCTTTTTCTCACAATGATTTCAAATAAATAATGATAAGCTAAATTAAGATGAATTTTATCTGTTGTTTTCCAAGAGTAAATGAAATGACTTTTTGAAAAAAGTGAGGGAGGAAAAATCTTTAAAGTCACATTTCATACTATTAGAAAATAAAAGGAAAAGGTAGATAATTCTTCACACTGAACCAAAACTATATCTTAAGGGTGCCATCTGTCTCTCTAAATTATTTTTTTTTGTTAAATGTATTGTTTCTTTTCTATTTTTGTAGAAAATATTTTACAAGCTTGATGTAATATTTTCACAAATAAAGATTTACTTTATTTTAATATTTACATGTAACTCTGAGATAAGAATGTAAACAATTAAATAATCTTATTTGATTACGTTTTCAAATTTTGCTTTTACAATGCTATGATGAACATTCTTGAGTCTTACTATTTTATGGTTGTTTAAGTAATTTTTGTGGATACATCATAAACATCTTATTTAAAAGTCACCATAAGACCTCCTTGATTTCCACTGAGTTTCTACCAAAAGATCTTTGTCCCTTTTGTCTTTGAGTGGTTAAGACTGGAGCATGATACCATAATTCAGAATATGCATCTTAGGGAACTTTTAACTGGGTAACAAATTTATTTAATCTTTTAATACCTCAGTTTTATTTTTTGTAGAGTGGTTCTAATCATAATGCCCAGTTCCTCAATTTAGTGCTTAAGAGTAAATAAGAAAGTTTATATATATATAGCACTTAGGTTTGATCTGGACACATGGAAGGGACCCAATGAATTCTGATAATGATATTTATTGATGTCATTATTGTTGAATTTATTATTCTTCTTGTGTTCTTCTTATCTCTTGTACCTAGTTGCAGACTCTGGAAGCAGGTTTTGGGGATTCTTGATTTTCGTGATCTATAGCACCTTAGGACTGCACCTGGATAAGGTGGAGCATGATAAATGTTTCTTTAAATGGCTGTTGAGAACCCATTACTCAACTTTGATCCAAATTCATTATGCCTGTACCATGACAAGAGGCTCTGACTCATTGCCGGGAAGCTTAGTCTGATCAGAGTAAGCTCAGTCTGATCAGAGTCCTGAATTAAAGCTTTTCCAGGAGATGCAAATTAATGTAGAATATAGTTTTGAAAGTCCCAAACTTGGCACCTTACTCTCCACAGTCAACCACTTTAAAATCTTTCAATATTTATCTTAATATTTACTTATGATAGATAAATAGATTCTTTTGATTCTTTATTTCCTTTTCTCCAATTTTACACATTGTTTAGAGATTTTCAGCTATGGAAAAAGTGTAGTAGATCTACTTACAATCTCTTGCCTACTCCAGTTGACTCTCTTTCCTCTCCAAGCCTACCAATAAAAATTATATCTAATTTGATGCCTAGATTTTATGACAAGTAAATATTGTTTATGAATACCAATCAGTGTTATAATTACTTTTATTTCTGTTGGGTTTACTGCTACTCCCAACCCTTTGGATTAATATGTTCTTGTTTATTGCTGTTATTTATTATTTAATTCTTCTTACACAAATATTCTTTACAATTTTTCAACTGTAATTTCTCTCAATAAAGCCAAACATGTCAATTAAATGATTCATTCCAATGTTTCCTTCTTGGGAGCACCTTTCAAGGATCCCTCTGTCTTTCTTCTTCTAATGAGGCCTTTGCTCACCAGACTTACTGCATAGAAGCACTTTGGATATTCTTTTCACCATCTTCTGGGAAATTCTCATTTTTTTTCTATCTTGAATCCTTTATTTACTGGATCTCATATCTCATTTTTAAATTTTTATTGGTTTGTTTGCTCATTTTTGTAGAGTATACCTTCCTATTGCTTTATGTTAAAGAAAGAACTTGCAAATTGTAAAGTTCTTTTATTACATATTTCCTGTTTGGAAATAATTTTTCCTCTGAAATGTAAAATATTTATGTTTTTTATTCCCATTTTGTTCTTGTAAAGACTAATGCCATTTTAATCACAATCATTTGCATGTGAGTATATTTTGCTTGTTTCTTCATATCTTTTTTTATTGTTATTTTCCTACTTTTCACATTGCAATATTTATTTTATTTTTAAAATATTTTTATTAAAATTTATTCATGAGAGACACAATGAGAGAGGCAGAGACATAGGCAGAGAGAGAAGCAGGCTCCTTGTGGGGAGTCTGATGTGGGACTCAATCCCAGGACCTTGGGATCATGCCCGGAGCTGAAGGCAGATGCTCAACCACTGAGCTACCCAGGCATCCCAACGCATTGCAGTCTTTAGATCCCCTCTCTATATTTGATTTTTATTATTCTTTGATGTATATATTAGGATTTTAAAATATTATTATCATATTAGACAGAGTGGATAATATCAAACCAGAAACCTAATAAATTTGGTTTTGATGGATTTTAACTATTATTCTTTAGTACATTTTGTCACTCAAAATTTTTCTCTTTTTCAGTTCTCCAACTCTTGTTGGTTAAATAATGGACTTCCTGAAAATATTTTTTCTATTTTTTTCTACTTTCTGTAAGATTTTCTTAACTGCATTTTTGCTCTGAATTTCTGTTTATTATTTCTTATTTGTTTTTCATGGCAGAAGCTTTCACATTTGGTGTTTCTTGGTTGCTCATTCATAAAATGGTGACTGGGTACTTTCTCTGGGTTTATGTTTATGTATTATGTAGTTATGAAGAGTCCTATGAGGCAACTGAGACATTTGGCTGGAGAACAGCCCTCCAATTGCCAAAATATAAAGAAAATAAATTGTTCCAAACAGAACTATTTCAAAGTGTTGCATAAGAGTTACAAACCTAGCTGTGCTGCCAAGTGTCAGAGGGGACTAAGAATTTCATTTTACATTGTATAGATCAGAGGGCTACAATTGATGGAATTATACAATTGATGGGAAAAATGTTACCCACAACATATTTTTGTAATGACCACAAGCTATGAATGGTTTTAATATATTTTTATGATTTAAAAACTCGACTATCTTGTGATACTGCAAATTATATGAAATTCAAATGTTTTTGTCCGTAAATAAAATTTTATTGTAATCTATCCAAGCTTATTTGTACATGTATTGCCTGTGGCAACTTTTGGCCTATAAAATCAATTTTACTAGTTGAGTAGTTGTACTGAGACTGTAGTTGAGCTCTCATTGCTTTACACTGCTGCTGGGTTTCCTGTAAATTTCAGTGTTGTAGTTATAATTTGACAACATTTTGAATGTCATACATATCATAACACAATTTTTTCTTGCATGTATTATAAGTGCATATATATCATGTAAAAAGAAAAAAGTGGAGTTCAATTGTCATGCTTTTAGTTAGGCACAGTGGAATATAGATTTTGTTGTTTTATAATTATATGGCAAAGGATTTTAGTTATTATGCAAGTGTCCTGTAACTGAGCTAAAATAATACAACATACACTGACATTACAAGAATAGGCTTTTATCAGGATATTCTTAACTCACAAAAAACGGGCATAAAAATTGGAAAAGTTAAAATATTTTAGCACAATAAAATTTCTAAGCACACACACACACACACATACATATACACACACAGTCAACGTGAAGCTGAAACCAAAGTACATTTCCAAGTGACTTAGTTGCTAGCCAAGTAATGAAAGCTATTTATTCATGGCGATTTAATTAAATAATGTTTAATTGCAAATGCTGAGGAAATGTGTTCAGAGAAAATAAACTTGTTTAAGACTATTAACCTTCAGTTAGAATAGTGACTTTACTAGTTGAGACCTCAAGAGCAACATCAATAGGCAATTAAAAGACAAGTAGAATGTGGAGTGATTTTTATTTTGGCTCTTGAAGAGTAACAGATGTACCAGTACTATCCAGTTGTTTGAGAAGTCAATGCTAAAATTGAAGTGATTGAATAATTGGCCTCTGTGAATAGCCTGTATGGAACAACTATAGGCAAGGAGGTGAGGAAATATAAATTAAGTAACACCTGAGTTGGAATTTGCTAAGACATTTTACAACTGATGAGGGAAAAATGATGTTTGGAACAGAAAAAAAGGTAAAATTGGACAAATGTTAAAAGCTGGCAAGAATTTAAGAAGTTTAATGCTTATGTTTATCCACTGTGTTATTATTAGAAGGTGAATAGGAGGAAATTATTTGAACCTTATGTGTAATTAAACCATAAGGGTCAATGGTGAGCTTCATTTGATCTTATGGACTTAACCAACGTTAGTTGCATATATTCTTGTCAAAAATAGAAGTTAAATATTTGGATTTACCCTGGTACTTAGCTGTGTGATGGAGTAGAAATTTTAAGTGTTATTGCAATTTTTTGGGATCAGGCCTGGCTGAGATTGAAATTTTTATGAAAGAGAACTGCCCGCAACTACTGCTATCAAACACTAAATGGCTTTGGAAAATTGCTTTTGCTGAAGACTTGATAATATTCTTTAAATAAATTCAACCTAAAATTAGAAGGCAAAAAAAAGTGCTGATGCACAAAACTTATACTACAATAATGTCATTTAGATGAAAACTAATGTTGGAATCACCTGTAATGTCAAACTGCTTTGTATACTTGCCATGCTGTCAAAAGTTAAAGTAAGGGACACCTGAGTGGCTCAGTTGGTTAAGCATCCAATTCTTTTTTTTTAAAGATTTTATGTATTTCTTCATGAGAGACACACAGAGAGAGGCAGAGACACAGGCAGAGGGAGAAGCAGGTTTCCTGGCAGAAGCCGGATGTGGGACTTGATCCCAAGTACGGGGATCAGCCCTGAGCCAAAGGCAGACCCTCAACTGCTGAGCCACCCACGCACCCCTAAGCATCCAATTCTTTAATTCAGCTTGGGTCATGATTCCAGGGAGACCAAGCCTTTCATCAGGCTCAGCACTGGGCATAGAACCTCGTTAGGATTCACTCTCATTAGGGATGTCTGCGTCGCTCAGCTGTTGAGCATCTGCCCTTGCCTCAGGGCATGATCCCGGAGTCCTGGGATCGAGTCCTGCATGGGGCTCCCTGCCTGGATCCTGCTTCTCCCTCTGCCTATGTCTCTGCCTCTCTCTCTTTCTCTCTCTCTCATGAATAGATAACTAAAAGTTAAAAAAAAAATCACTCTCATCGCCCTCTTCCCCTTCCCCAATTCTTAAAAAAAAAAAAAAGAAAAAACGAGTAAAAAATGAGGCCACCACTCTTCACCCCATTTGCGGCAGATATATTTTCTGAGCTCAAACTACATCTTTTTTCCTGATTCCCTTGAAAATGCAAGGGAAATTTTCATATTTCAAAATACATTTAACTGTTCAATTGAAGGGCTTCCATCTAACCTGTAATTGGAAGTGATTAATCTGCAACATAATGATGTGCTAAAAGGCAAATATCAATAGGAAAATCTAAGAGAATTTGATAAGTGCCTTCCAAGTCTTGAATAAGCTCAGTTAAAATCAAATACTCATTGATTTATATCAGTATTTGTCAGTACCTGTCTTTGTGAAAAGACATTTTCAAAGATGAAATACAAGAAGGCTCATCACATATCATTAACAGATTGGCATTTGAAATCTTTTTTTTTTTTTTTTTTTTTTTTTTTTTTTGATGATAGGGAGCATTAACTTTGAATTTGAATGAAGTGGAACATTGCTCCTATTTTAGTTTGCTAGAAATGCCATACAGAAGTACCACAAACTGGTATCTTTTAACAACATTTATTACCTCACCATTCTGGAGCTAGACGTTCAAGATCAGGGTTTTGCACAGTTGATTGTTGTGAGGGTTGTGAGGAAGAATCTGTTCCAAGTCTCTCTTTAGACGGTTTTCTAGCAATTATAGTATTCTTTCACTTGTAGACATAACACATTGATCTCTGACTGGTGGTCATAAGGCATTCTCCCTGTCTGTCTTCAATTTTTTCCATTTTATAGGGATATTAGTTATATTGGATCTGGGCTCATCCTATTCTCATTTTAGCTTGATTACTTCTGTAAAGATACTCTCCTCAGGTTAGGTCACCTTCTGAGATACTGAAGGGGATTGAGGCTTCAACATATGAATTTTGGAGGAGGGCAATTCAATCCATAACTCTTTCTCTGAAAATTAGCTTCAGTCTTATTAGTAGAACCGTATTACAAAATTTATACTCATTATTATTGTTATTATTTAAATGTTGCCCACTCCACTTTGTGTAATATATATATATATATATATATATATATGTTAGTGCTACTTGCTACTTCCTCGTTCTCCTCCATATCTGTTGATTCATATTCCAGTTACTCAATGCTTCAGCTTACCCAGATATACATTCTTTATTTGTAGAAAGAAATGAATACATAGCTAGAAAGTTTTATGGAGAAAACTCAGTAGGCTGTTCCTTTCTGCTCATTTTCCTGGATTTGAACTCCATTCTTCCAACTTCCAACTACGGTACTTAAGGTTTGTAATTCTGAAGATTTTCTTGATATATATATATATATCACATCCGCAGTTAGTTTTCAAAAACATTTTTTTTTTTTTTGCATTCTGCTAAGTGATTTACCAACTGCCCATCTGTCTATCTGATCTGTTGACCTAGTGTCAGATTAAATCCTTAGTGAAGCAATACTGGGAGAGACTAGAGTGGAAACAAATGGCTGACCCTAGTACCCCCACATGCTAAATTATTCTGTGGGATTAGCTTGAGATAGCATGACTTCAGTGTAAATGCTAAGAGAGATGCTAAAGGCAACAAAGGCTGTAGGCTAACTGCACTTCCAGTTGTTAAATGGCAAACTTTTTTTTGAAGGGATACATGAACACTACATTTCCATTGTTGACACGGTCCACTCATGCTTCATGTATTTATTTTATTCATTCTTATAAAAACAAGTTTTAGGTTTGCAACAAAATTGTGAAGAATTTACAGACAGTTCCCATATCTCACCTGTCTCCCCACAGGTATATACTCCTCCATTATAAACATCCTTCACCAGAGTGATACCTTTGTTACAATCTATGAATCTGCACTGACACATCATAATCTCTCATAGCCTACAGTTCATATTACAATTCCCTTTTGGTGTTGTACATTATACGGGTTTGGACAAATGTATGATGGCATTATCCATCATTAAGTATTACACAGAATAGTTTCACTGGGGATCCTTGGGTAGCTCAGTGGTTTAGCACCTGCCTTCTGCCCAGGGCGTGATCCTGGAGACCTGGGACCGAGTCCCACATCAGGCTCCCTGTATGGAGCCTGCTTCTCCTCTGCCTGTGTCTCTGCTTCTCTCTATATATATCTTTCATGAATAAATAAATAAAATCTTTAAAAAAAAGAATAGTTTCACTGCCCTAAAAAAACTCTTTATTTTGCCTGGGCACTCCTCCTCCTAAAAATGCTCTTTATTTTGCCTGTACATTCCTTGCCCCACAAGCCCTTACAATAACTGATCCTTTTATTGTTGCCATAGTTTTGCCTTTTCTAGGATGTCATATATTTGGAATCATACACTATGTCATTTTTTCAGATTGGTTTTTCTCACTTAGTAATGCATATTTAAGTTTCCTCCATTTTTTGCATAGTAATATCTCATTTCTTTTAGTGCTGTATAAAATTCCATTATCTTTATATACTTCTTCACCTACTGAAAGATATCCTGGTTTGGCAATGAGTAAAGCTTCTATAAGCATCCAGAAGAAGGTTTTGTATGGAAAAAAAAGTTTTCAACTCCTTTGGATAAATACCAAGGAATGTGATTGCTGGATTATATGATAAAAGTATTTTAGTTTTGTAAAAAGAAACACAAAATTATCCCCCAAAATAGCTGTACTAGTTTGCATTCCTACCTATGGATTTGCCTTTATATGCACATCTGGGTTGTACTCCTCCTGGGTTTCAGTGTTTTTTTTTTTTTTTTCCTGAGATGAAACTTATAAATTGGGATTATCTTAAAGAACAACAGGCACTTACCATCTCCTTCCACAACTATATATTCTAAATTGCCTCTGTCTTCAGCTACTACTTCTGCTGGTCTCAGTATCTTAGCTGGTGATGTGACCCAAATGCCCATTCCTGAGAAGTCTGAGGACATATTTCTCTGGTAGCCATATATCTCTCATGCAGGATTGGGGCTGTTGAGAAGAATTTTTCCTCTATCCTCTTATGTTCAATGTTTAGTGGGCCTGAAAATCAAACTGACAAAATACAGATTAATAAAAAAAAGACAGGTTTCTTAATTCACATACTAACGTAGGAGTTTACAGAAATGATGTGACTAGAGGAGGTGGTTAGAATTTGAGACTTATATTTTATCTTAACAGGGGAAGGGGCAAGAAAGAGTGCTTATAGGAAAATAAATGACATTTAGAAAAAATAAATGGGCCTTTAGAAAAATAGATGGGTGGGCGATATGATAGTTTTGTGACAATGTCTATTTCAGTGTGCTGCCAACTTCTCTCTAGTGATAAGAGTCACTGGTTGCAAAACTCCTGGGGAAAAGATTTATGACAATTGAGTTCTTTTGAGAGGTTCTGCTTTCAAGTAGATAAGGGTTTTTAGAGAAAAAAAAAGCCTTTTCTCAAAGGCTTAAAATAATGTTTATGTCACAGAGGCATATTCTACATTCCCTTACGATGTACTTGTTCATTCATACATAATTGGGCAAGGTAGTAGCATCAGATAGTTTGGATTCTGTGTGTTTATCTCCATGCTTTATTGTGTACTGGAAACTTGACCTCCTTGGTTACCCCTGCCTATATTCTGACTTATTTTTTACCTACAGTTTTTTGGACACAAGAGTACAAAGTTTTCAGAAGGCCCCCATATCTTGTAGTTTTTCTTTTGCAGAGTGTGACCTTTTGGAGACAAAGACAGTTTCTTTGTGTCTGTCAGGACTGTTGGTTCTTTGTCCTTTATACCATTTGAATCTTGCTATAGATTGAGGTTTAGCCCTCCAGAATATATGGCTTGGCTAGTGTGTCAGGATCCAGTTCAACAGTGACCATGCATTCAGATATGCTCATCACAAAGGGCTCCAAGACTGATAAGGTGCATACAGTTACATTAAAGCTCTTTTTCAGAAGATGTGTAATTCTGCTGTGTAAATGATATGGCCTTTCTCCAGCACCCAGAGGTAGGGGCTAACTTTCGATACTTCCACTGCCGCAAACCCCACACTGAAACTTTTTTTTTTTTTTTACAGTAATCAACACTAGAGTCTGCAGATTTTATGTACAAAATAACAGGGCCACATGCATTCTGAACTTGCTGCAGGGCCCTTTCCTGTTCTAGGCCCTATTTAAAGCTTGCAGAATTCTTGTCATTAGATAAATGAGTTGGAATATTCTTAGGTGAGAAAAATGGTTTTCCAGATATTTTGTTTCTTTGTGATGGCAAAGAATAAAAGATGTAGCAATATACTTCTTACTCTGGTGGTAAAAGGCCTGGTGTGCTCCTTTTCCCTGAACTACTAAAAACTGCACTGAAGAAACAAGTCTCTGATTCTTCATAAAGTCTATTCTACCTTCAGGAGTTACATGGATATTACAGAAACCTCCAGTGTGCTAACCAACCCCTTCTGAGTCTTCTCTACTATCAGATATCATTATTTAATAGATTTCTCTAATTATTCAGGATGATCACTTGGCTCAGATCTTTTCAGACTATATTATGGCAGAAGATGAACACATTAACATAGCCTTGGGGCAAAGACATTGTTGACAACTCCATGTAGATTGGAAACATTTCTGATCTTATCTTTTTGGTGTTTTGGGGGGATATAAAAGAATACACTTAGCAAATTAGTGACTGCATATTATATACTTGTGGTTTTAATCTGTTCTAGCTAAGATAGCATCTTATGGATGGAAGCTACTCCTGTGGGTATGTCCTGGTTGAGCTTATGAAAATCTATACTTCTCTAGGACCTAGCTGAATCATACAGTATCTGAATACATGATTTATATGGGTATGCTGAGGACCACTACTCCTGCATCCTTTAGATCCTTAAGGTAGCATTAATCTTTGACATTTTCCTAGATATAATATTATTGAGATTTACTACAAAGGTATTGCTACTAAATAACTTTTCCCCCGCAGTCCAAAGACCCATCTGGGTATTATTCCCAACTGTCAAGTATTTCAGTCTCAGTCACACACATAAGATGCATAAATGATTCAGTAGGTCCATGGAAACATTGACCACTGTAAGCTAGAGTTCAATCAGGATTTCAACTATTATATAGTCTCTGTATTCTCCTCTAAAAGACAGGCCATGGTGATGCTTCCTGTATCTGAGTATATTACATTTATAACCTGTGGTTATATCAGTCATTGAAATTTATGGGTTTTCCCTTATTCCCACTGTACGATAAATACTGTTGATCCTTTTAGAAAAAAGACTGGAGAAATTTTATATTATATAAATGCTATGGTGTTTCTGGTCCTTCCTCAATAAGTTCCTGCATTCTCAGCCCCTTCCAATTATGTGATTATTTGTTTTTGCTGTTTTATAAAACACACACATGCACACATACATATGCATACATGCACACAGGGTCCTTTATTTTTACAGTAATGCAAGATCACAAAAATGATCTTATAAGCTGAAATTATGGAACACTGCTTGATAATGTATAAGAAAAAATGATGATTTTTCCATGACTTCCAAAATTGTTTGTAAAACATTAAAAATATCTTATTAAAAATGGTAAAACTAATATTTATTTAGTGCATTGTAATTTCAAACATTGTAATTTCCAACAACATAAAATGTTGTGAGTTAAAGTGCCTTATTTTTTGTAGAAAAATCACCAAGAATACTATGAACAGTGATTACCACTTTCTTACTGTATAACTTATAATTTGGAACAAAATCTTTTCTATGCCATGGGGAATTGGCATACTCCTTTCTAAATCTGAATTATCTTCTAGCATTTTATTCTTTGCACTTTCAATGTCATGAAAAATAGAGTTCCTCTAATGAAACATTTTTTTTTGGCCAGTGCCATTTCCTGTGGAACATCTTTATCTTTTTCATTATAACCACAGATCTCATTTATGCTGATAAGTTCATCTTCACTAAATTCCTCTGGCTGCATATCTAGATGTTTTTCATGTCTTACAATTCAACATTCCCAGAATCATTCATTTATTCTAAAACTTCATTTCATCTGATTTGAATTTCACATCCAGCATGATGACTTTTTTTTTTTTTCTATTGTTTTGGCTACTTCCCTCTTTGATTATGCATTGTTGTAGAATGTCATTTGGGCTGTTTGGTAGAAGACAAGTAGGTAGCACCATTACACACACTCCTCTCTATGTGTGAATTGAATAGCAAATCTGTAGCCACAGAACGGAATAAAGTGATCAGTCACTCATCATGGTATGTATTTGATATTCATTTGAGATTTGTGAACTGAAGATCTAGAGTAAAGCTACAGTTTTTACAGGTACTCTTCATAGAACTGTGTAAGTGAAATTCGAATAGTGATGTAGGGAGGAGCAGGACTCTTTAGCTCAACTCTGGTAACTCAAATGTCTGCATATCAGCGAGGACTGTCTCTGTCTGGGTGTGGAGTGTGTGTGTATGTGTGTGTGAATGTGTGCCCCCACCCAAAATCTACTGAATTAGAAATTCTAGGATAAAGCTCAGTAATCTTTATTTCTACAAGACCTCCAAGTGGTTTTGATAGATATTAAGGTTACAGACCCACACACATGTCATCATCATTGTTGCTTGACCATCTATATTGCTGAGGGATGCATTTCCACAGCTTTGCACTGGTCAAGCTACCTTGATTGCTATGATAATTGTGACACCCTTGGCTGGCTACTGGTGACCAAGCACTAACACCTGGTCTCCTCTGTTCTAGGTACCATCATTCCCAAGAATATTAACAAGACTAGCTTTGTGACTACTTCAACCTGCAGAGGGAAACTACCAGGGAACTTAGCAATGCTGGCACCCCTCTCACTAGTGAATTTCTGACGGGTTTGATGAAGGGTGTGTTCTGCTTCTTTCCTTGAAACATACTTGAAGGTCTTCAGGCTTCACATAGTATATACATTCTAGTATGCCATCTATACTTTTATTATTTCCTCTGTGGTCTGCTACAATAGCTCAGGCATTCTCATTGCACACGGAATGGGCATCATTTGTTTTAGTCTGTTCAGCTTGCTATAACAAAATACCATATATTGGTGGCTTATGAACAACAAACACTTTCTTTATTCTAAAGCTCACCTGCAAAAGTCCTTGCTCACTTATTTATATATCTTAAATTTATACATTTGCTATCAAATAAAATTGATGTGTATTTCTGATATTTACTAAATTATGTGTTAAATCCTGTGTCTGTTCTCTTTTATTATCACTATTTATATCAATATGAAGTTCCTGAGTGTTAATTTTATGTTAAATGTATTGCTAATTAGCAAGTAGAAATTCAAAATATGAATTACACATATCAGTTCTATTATGCCAAACTATTTTGAAAGGATATGTATTCTTCCTGGAAGTATATTTTAGGATGACCTTAGTATATGCTTAGTTTTAAGTTCATCTTTGTAAAATCATCAATCAAGTAATTTTATACTTCTCAATATAATCAATAATAGTCACGATTTAAAAAATAATACTTTTGACTAAATTAACATTACTTTGTTTTGTAAGTACTGTAATCCATAAGGAAGAATCAAATATTTGTCATTTTAAGTACACTCCAAATCAAGGTAAAGTTGTATTTTTCACAATGTCTAGCTTTATGCATACTAATAAAGGAACTTAATACATTATGCTTTAGGGAATATTGTTCTCATGCCTAGCTTCCTACATTTGTTATTTTTCTGCAGTTACTAATCAATTTCACACCTTGAGCTGAGGGACTTTTACCTATTATAGCGGAGAGTTTTGACAAATAGGTACATTAAAGTGAAATAATTCAAAACTGCCAGTTTATTTATAAACAACTCTATAACTTCTAGAATAAGTCAGAATGCTATAATTCTAAAAGCTAATGCCATTAATTTAATAGAAAATGTCATAGTATTTCGATGACAATAGATCAGTTATATTCTTCAACCTTGAAGATTATGATTTTTTTTCATATCTTCAGCAAGGTGAAAAAAAGAAAAAGTAAATTAAAAGTGTGTGCACTCTCATTTCACTGCTATTATCTTTTTTCAAACTGCAATTATGCTTTACTGGTATTACTACAGAATTGCCCTTTGCTCTTTGTTCTGATTTTGACATCTCTATTGCAAATGATTATCCACAGCTGCCAGTTTTTACCACACCCCAATTTAAGACTTTTCAAGGTCTTCTTATTCAAGTTTATATGAAGCTTATTAACTTTTTACAAATGGCCTACAAGGAATGATGTTGCCTGGTTTTTGCTTAAGTCTCAAACCTCTTTATTCTTTGTTATTAATGTACATGGAACATTTTTCATATATTTCATTTTTTCCAGCTTTATTTAGTTTCAAATGACAATATTTGTATCTATTTAAGATGTACATCATAATGTTTTTATATATGTGTACATTGTGAAATGGTTCTCACAAGCAAGCTGATTAACATATCCATCACCTTTTGTTGTTGTGAGAACACTTAAGGTGTATTCTCTTATATAATTTCAAGTATGCAGCATATTATTATTAACTATAAGCACCATGCTGTATATTAGATCCTCAGAGTTGACTCATCTCATAACTGAGTTTGGACCCTTGACCAATAGCTCCCCACTTCCCCTATCTCTCAGCCCCTAACAACCACTACCTTCTTTTACTATGGATTGAATTTTTTAGATTTCACGTATAAGTGACATCATACAGATTTATCTTTCTTGTCTGGTTTAGTATAGTATACTCCAGTTTCAATCACATTATAGTATCATGATTTCTTCTATTTTAAGGGTTAATATGTAATGGAAAATATAATTTATAGTATACATATATAATGTGTATATGTAAGTAAAATACATATATAATGTCATATATGCATGTAATTTTCCATATATATGTGTGTATACATTTGTGTGTCTGTGTATATGTGTCATGAACATGCTATGAAGACACACACATAAGTGTGTCTTTCCACAATATCCACTTTATTCAATCGTAAAGTTAAATCACAATTATAAAGCAGGTTCAGGATTCCAAACTTAATGACATTTCACCATGTGATTAAATTTGGCTTCTTACATAGCACACAGAAAGGCATAAGACAAATCCACAGTAAACAAGATAACAGAAGGGTGTAGGAAATTGAGAAACCATATGCGAAATCAGTCTATGGGCATGCAGTTGAGATAAGGCCTCGGTCCCGACTGGGTCAGCTCTTGGCACTTACTGTTTCTTATGTTCAAACAGTAGATGATTTCAGGTCTGTTTGGAGATCAATGGGGCAGAGTCTTTGGAGTCAGCTGCCATTTTTTAAGTGATCAAACATAGAGAGGTCATGCTGAAGAGTCTGACAGTTTGCTGCCAAGATCTTCCCCTTTTAAAAGGGATTTAATCAGTCTCGGGCCCCTGCAGTCCTCCTCTGGTTCTGCTTATTATCAGTTCTGGGTGTCAGCTGATGCTGGTCCCAGCAATATCTTATAGCTGTCATACCCTTAAATGCCTCTTTCATTGCTTGACACAGGCCCCTGCTTGACACAGGCTCCTGCTTGACATGAGAGGCTCCATTTTGCTCTCTACGGTACATATCTAAATCTATCCATTCATCTGTTTATTGATACTTAGTTTATTTCCATATCCTGGGCTATCATGAATAATGCTGCAGTTAACATGGGAGTAAAGATGTCTTTGAGATACTGATTTTATTTTCCTTGAATATAAACCTAGAAGTGGGATTGCTGGATCATACAGTAGTTCTGTTTTCATTTTTTGAGGAATCTTCATACTGTTTTCCATAGTGGCTGAAGGCATACTCAATTCTAGACTTGCCATGTTCTGGTCAGCCTAAAACCTTCCAGCAATACCTTGTTTTGCTTACCTTTATACAACTATATCATTAGCTGTTACTATTCACATAGCCTAAATGTAATTATGTAAATCAAAGAACAGTTTTTGTCTGCTACAATTTTACGGGATCCATGAACACAGCCCTGCTGGCCAGTAGGGCCAGGTGATGGAAAGGCATTTCCAAGCTGGCAGCCACAAAATCCAGTATACTAGACATGCACACAAACCCCCTTTTAAGATGTAAGTGTAACCTGAGGAGAGGCATAGGTAGGATGGCACTCTTGGGTCACCCTATCTCTGGAGAATGTTGAATTAGGCCTTCTAGATCTTTTGTTAAATTAAAAGCCTGCCCCCTTAAACCCTAGCTGCTAAGATAAACAAACAGATCTCTTTTGGGACAAGTCTGGGTGCATTGCCCCTCAATCCACTGCTCCTGGGCTAGATCCTGGGGCTTAGTCATGGGTTAACTAAGGTGAGTCTGCATGAGTCCTTTCAGAACTATTCTTGGTGGCTTTGTGAATTTAATGGACTCAAGCCCTGTTGGCTTTCTAGGCTAGATGTTTTGGAGGCCCATCTCTGAAGTGGAAGTCTTAAAAACCATGCCATATGTAACATCCAAACCTTTCACTCTTTAGGGAGAAACTCAGGATTCTGAGTGCCCTCTTGATTGTGAGTCTCCCCCTACTACCTCGCCAATTTCAAGTACCCACATCTAGTGACCGACCTTATGGTGCAATTGTGTCTTTACATCTATCCATTTGGATGTGGGTTTTTCTCATTAACTTGCCCAGAGTAGGAGTAGCTCACATAGTTTCTAGATTTCTTTCAGAGGAAATTATCCCTATACAGCTGTAAATTTGCTGTGTCTGTGGGAGATGAGTCCAGGAACTTCCTATGTGGCCTTCTTGGACTGGAACTCCGTCAGGAAATTCCAAGTTGTAAGTTTGGGCACCACTCACACCCATTTCCTCTGGCTCTGAGTCAGGTTAAAACCACATATTTTATATTTTCTCCTAATTTTGTAGGTTGGCTGGGAAGTCCTTTTGTCTTGTCTTGGTGAGGGTTGAGTGAGCTCCCATGGACTCATTCACCTATCTGTATAAGATACCTATCTCAGCTAAGATGAGTGCCTCATCTGTAACCTCTATCCTCATAGTCTCTGATCCCTCTTGAGCAAGCCTAGATTTGTCCACATAATGAATAAAAGTTCCCAGCAGCAAGAGAAGACAAACCCTTAAGCATAAACACTTCCAAATCTCTGTTTGTTGTCACTCTTGTTCTTTTCCAATTGGCAAGATTAAGTTCATAAGGCCAAACCCAGACTCAGGTGATAAAAAGTAAATTTTATTCTTCATAGAGGTAGTTGGCAAAGCCACATCACGAAGAGATGCACATGACCATATAACATCACAGCCATTTTTGCAAATAACCTACCACATCAATCTTAAAACCTGACTTCAATTTTATTTGCTAGGAAAGATTCATTCTAATCCAAAATTCCTCCATCTACATGTTGTGTTTTTTTATCCTCAGAGAATCCTTGTTATACCTTATAACATATTTTAACACGCAATTTTCTATTTTTATTAACTACTTAATTGCTGTATTGAGAAATATATTTTCTCAGAACCTGCATTTGCTTTGCTGCTCATCCAGTTTATTCAACAGTTGCCTTAGTGCCAACTGAACTGATAATTTTCAATATTGTTTAAAAAGGAATAGATGATGAATGCTGCCATAATGAGATGTAAACTTTCGGTGAAAGAAGAACAGTCTTAAAAGCATAATTAATTGTAGTAATTAATCATTAATAGTGTGTTTGTGCATGTGTGGGTGATAGACACATTTTTACCTTTATACCAGGTTTTGGTTATAGGGTTTTATTTTAAGCAACGTAAAATTAATGCATTAACTTTGGAAAAGACAGTATTTAGAGGTAAGGATTAAGTAAAATTAAACTATTTGAGGCAGGTCACAGAATGTGTCTGAGATCTCACTTTATATGTTGTATATGCCAAGTGTTTACTCTTTTAGCACAAAGGACAGGCCTGTTAGAGCATGCTTTGTTTTGCTTTGCTTTCTTTTTTTATACCTACTCTAACCTGGGTGCAGAAATAGCTCATATTGAGTGCTCCAATATCATCAAATAAATGTTTTAGTGAGCAATTTAGATTTTTTCATCAGAATATCACGTAGCAAAGACAAGGAGGGTTTTTCTTCTTTGTTGTTGTTTGTCTTTTCTTTTTTTTTTTTAAACTAATCTCGCTTCACATTAGAGAAATACCAAAGTTATTATCAGATATTATCTTCTAATGTCTCTTCATAGTCATCCATATGTATAACAGGCTTGTCTCTGTTGCACCCCCAAAATCATATTAGTTCTTCTTCCATTTATATTAAAAAGGCATATACCCAGACTCACACTGCTGGGCAGCAAAAACAAATCATTGTGTAAATAACAGTTGTCTCTTTGTTTAACACTCCCAATCAGACTTGGTTATGTATGATTCTTGTGTTCCCCATTCCAAACCACTCAGGTTGAGTATCTGTTCTAAATACAAAATTAAGTTTACCATAGTGGAGTTCTGGTGGATAATTGACATCCCTTTTTCTGAATAGAAATAATGTAGTGAAATGTGTAGTAGAGGGAACAGTGTGGTGTGACAGCGACAACACATGGGCTTCAGTGGGGGGAAAGACTACTCACATCTGGAAAGAAAGATTAAAGATTAGAGAGAGTTGAAAACAGGATTAAAACCGGTGACGGCACTGGGGGTTATTCTGTATGTTAGTAAACTGAACACCAATAAAAAATAAATAAAAAAACAAACAAACAAACAAAAAAAACGTGATTTCAAATGGAAGTAGGGAAGTCTCACTGAAACCCTAAAGAGCCAATACTATGAAAGAAATGAACTTTGAGTAATTTGATTCTAAACATAAGGAGGGAGACAAAGATTTAATATATGATTTCAGCAAAACTATGAAATGGATAGGTAAGATATCAAATGAAATGGAAACTTGCAAAATATGGTGAGACAAAGTTATGAAAAACTAGAAATACATTTTAGTGTTAGCTTACATATAAAATATATATAATAACTAATTGAAGAGAATATATACAACATATGTAATGAAATAATATACAGCTCATTTTGTTTTTTTTGTTTTTTGTTTTTTAATTTTTATTTATTTATGATAGTCACACAGAGAGAGAGAGAGAGAGAGGCAGAGACATAGGCAGAGGGAGAAGCAGGCTCCATGCACCGGGAGCCCGACGTGGGATTCGATCCCGGGTCTCCAGGATCGCGCCCTGGGCCCAAAGGCAGGCGCTTAACCGCTGCGCCACCCAGGGATCCCTACAGCTCATTTTGTACTACTAAAATAGAAAATTCATTACCAAAATTTGTGCAGACTATCAAATCTATCTTTTGAGGTGTGATTACATAAAACTTTATAATCAGTGGTATTTATGTGTACATTTATGTTGTGTTAAAGGAACATTTTTCAGGAATGCAAAGAACAACTTGATGTATGTAACAAGAGATTCAATCTAATTATTTCATAGTTTTTTTATACTTTTTGAATCACACAATTAGCTCTCATGTTTGTAAACTTCTTCAGGAGGGAATTAAACATTTTAATATATTTATAGTAGCCTGTAGTTTAGATCAGAAGGACATTCATAACACTAAATAGATTACTACTCACCATGCTATATTGTTCATTTACTTACCTGCCTGCAGATGATGCCCTTGCAATAGGTATTAATTTTTCTCTTTGCCTAGTTGGGCTAAAATATGCACCACTACTTTTTCTTTTGGGGATGGGATAATATTTTATGAGCACATTCAGCCTTTTCTTCCACGTTTCCTAAGTGTTTTAGTATTTCAGAAACAATTAGCAAGCCATTGCCTAAGAATGTAAAACATGATTGCAATCAGAACTTGAACGCAATCATTACTCCCCTTCCATTCCATCCTTCAACCTTTAGTCAATTGTTCTTTTCACTCTCCAAAATGTAAACTATTCATAAACTATAATCAATTATTGCCTTTTCCTGGAATCCTGGAGATAGTCCATGGCCTTTAATAACCTTTAAACAAACAACCCTGTATCAAAGTCTTGTCCTATAGAAGATACATCTGTTGCCTTATGTCCCCATTTGATGGTGATAGGTTACCTGCTGTACTCCACCATGCAATATTACAGAGATTATTGCTTGTTTTTCAGCTATGTGTTATTCTTGATATCCTTAACTAATTTATATATATTGTCTTAAAATATTTAGTTAAATTCATGGAATATAATATTACCTTTTGTGTCCAGGAGGTGTAATAAGTTAAACATATTCGTAATGATCTCAAATCCTCTGCCACTGGGGTCCAGATGCTTATTTTCACTTAGTACCTGAATTTTAATACCACTGAATTTTTGTGTTTATTCTCATTCACAAGGCACTTTCTATAATTAAGACTATATCTTTGTGGCTTTTAGAATGTACCTGCTCTTTCCTATCGGTAATCTAACTTTATCCTTGATGCACTCTTCCTAATCTAATTTATTTAGAGAGCGATCAATTAATTCAATTAATTAATTAATTTACTAATTAGTCAGATAATTAATTAGTACTTTCATCCAGCATATACCTTATGATACCATATTGATTTGGGGGAATTTCATATCCTAGTGAGATTCTGTAAATGTTGGATAACAAAAATGGCTAACTTGTTTTCTGATGTTTATAAAGTCTAGCTAGGAAGTCAGATATGAAGACAAATAGTGATCAGTGGCATTATACAAATACCACCAAATTTGGTACAAATACCACCAAGAAATCACTGGAGAAGGAAGTTAAATGTCTTGAGGTCTTGACTAATTAGACTCCTAATTTTTAGCCAAAGAAATTGGTTTACTGCTGTTACCATATGTTGATAATATGTATTAAAACCAAAAATTTGGAGTACAGGAATTTGACAAACCTTAATTGAATTAGAAGATTATCAAAGGCAAGAAAAATGCAGAAGCAGAATTGACAGGGCCTACAGCACTCCAGTTATTTATACTTATATTTTAAATTAACAAGAGTAGTGAAATATGTGTTTTTCTAAAAAAGAAAAAACAGCTGAATTTAACCTCACTATAAAAATAATTTTAAAATACCTCAAGAACTATATTTATGTGAAAGAATAGCTTTAAATTTCTGCTGTAAAATTGTTCTTTTAATTAGAAATTTTCTCTAAGTCATTTGGAAAGAAGATCTGACTTTTATATAAATTTATACTAAAATCTCTTAAAGGGACACCTGGGTGGCTTAGTGGTTGAGCGTCCCCCTTCAGCTCAGGGCATTATCCCAGGGTCCTGAGATCGAGTCTCACATCAGTTTCCCTGTGGGGAGGCTGCTTCTCCCTGTACTTGTGTCTCTGCCTCTCTCCATGTGTGTCCCTCATAAATAAATAAAATCTTAAAAAACAACAACAGGGATGCCTGGGTTTCTCAGCGGTTGAGCATCTGCATTGGGCTCAGGGCATGATCCCAGAGTCCCAGGATTGAGTCCCACATCAGGTTCTTTGCTGAAGCCTGCTTCTCCCTCTGCCTGTGTGTCTCTGCCTGTGTCTCTGTCATGCATAAATAAATAAAAAATCTTTGAAAAATTATGTTAAAATAATAAATAAATATACAAAAAAACCAACCAACCAAATAAATAAATAAATAAAAAGAACAACAAATCTCTTGTAAATGGAATTTATTAAACAAAGAAAGAAAAGGGATGCCTGGGTGGCTCAGTCAGTTAAGCCTCTGCCTTTGGCTCAGGTCATGATCTCAGAGACCTGGGAGTGAGCCTCACATCAGGTTCTTTGCTCAGTGAAGAGTCTGCTTCTTCCTCTCCTGCCCCTAACCCCCTGCTCATGCTCTCGCTCTCTCAAATAAATAAATAAATAAATAAATAAATAAATAAATAAATATTTTAAAAACCTCTTTAGAGTTTATATTAAAAAATATGAGCACTAGTGCTTCCTAATTGTCATAGCTGTTGATTTTATAGACACAACATTTACATCGTGGAATATACAATACCTAGATAAAGATAATCTTTCAAAATCGAGCTTGCCAGAGGCTGACAAATTTCCAAAGACAGCTCCCATTACATCTTTTAGGGTCAGGGGTTTGGGACTTGAACATCAAAAATCTAATTTACCGATAGGAGTGATATGCTAACATTCTAAGGACTAACTGCCTGAGAAGCCATAGGTCTTTAAACCCTGTCTTTGGACAAAATTTAATCGATATTAAGAGTTAAAGAAAATTTCCTAGTATATTGAATTCCAGATCAAGTATGATGCAATTTATATAAGGTTTCAATATATGAAAGAGCATTGTTTTAAAAATACAATATCTAACTTTTTTCTAGAGCATGGTTCATTTGTACAATGCAATTTACTATAATATCAGATCATTATGCTCATGAATTGAATCAAATACCTCAGAAAAGAGCAGTGACATAGTAACAGCTATAGTTACTTTAATTTATCACAGTTATACATTTATAATATATGACATTTGATATTGCTTTCCATAATATAAATTTTAATTATGTTGATTTCTTATTTCACAACTTTTGTAATCTTGGGAGTCAATCTTTTAAAAATCAAGGAAATTATTTTATTTATTTGTTTTTTTTTTTGTTTTGTTTTGTTTTTTAGATTTTATATGAGTGAAATCATGTGGAATTTGTCTTTCTAAGTCTGACTTATTTCACTTAGCATAATACCCTCTAAGTCCATCTGTGTTGTTGCAAATGACAAGACCTCATCCTTTTTTATGGCTGTGTAATATTTTATTATGTATATATTCCACATCTTCCTTAACTATTTCTCTGTTGATGGACACTCAGTTTGCTTCTGTATCTTGGTTATTGCAAACAATGCTATGATAAACATAAGAGTGCATATATCTTTTCAAATTAGTGTTTTTGCTTTTATTGGGTAAATACCCAATTATTGGATCATATGATAATTCTATTTTTAATTTTTTGAGGAACCTCCATACAGTTTTCCACAGTGGTTACAGATTTCCTGGTATAGTCATATGAATCATATACATCTATTTAATATTGGAAATGTTTTTTTCATTACCCAGATATTCCTAATAGCTTTAGTACTTTGTGTGTTTAACCAGTGAGTGGAACCAGTCTATTATCTTATCACAACTGGAATTGTACTTCTTTCTTCTTACTACTTAATGCCTACAAATTGCTGCCATTTTGGATGATTCTGGGTGTTTTTGTTGGCTTTTTTAGAGCCTTTATCTTTTTTTTTGTTTCAAGGATGTGGTAACAGTAAATTGCATTTTTAAATTTTCTATATTTTGTCCTTAATATTAGGCTTATTAAAATAAAATTTTATGGCTAATTAATTTTCAATTTTTCTGAAAAGTGGAGATCTATAAAATGTATAAGAAGGAGGACAAGAGGAGCTGAAAAAATGTGACCCCAGACAGATAAGAAAAAGAGATGATTGTAAAGTCTAATTATATTTTCATTTTAGGAAAGGAAAAAAAATAAGATTTTATTTATTTATTTGAGAGACAGAGACAGCAGGAACAGGGAGGAGAGGGAGAGGGAGAGGGAGAAACAGGCTCTCCACTTAGCAGGGAGCCTGATGTGGTGCTGGATCCCAGGACACTGGGATCATGACCTGACCTGAAGGAAGATAGCTACCAACTGAGCCACCCAGACTCCCGGGAAGGAAATGGTTCTTAATTTTTTTTTAATTTCACACAAAGAGTAATTTAGTTAGAATGTGTGAACATGTCACAAAAGATTCACCCTAGAAACCAACAAAATGCATTTCTCAACTTATATTTCCATGTGGTGCCTCTATTGGACAATGCAGTTTAATTGGTTCCAGCATGTGTGTTTATCTAGGTATACCAGTGAGGATTGCTTAGCTCTTAGTCACACCAAAATTACTTTAAAAACTATTGTTATTTATCTTAGAGAGTGAAGGAGTAGCAGAGGGAGAAGGAGACAGAGTCCTAAGCAGATTCTGGTGCTGAGCATGGAGCCTGAAATTGGACTTGATCTCAAGACCGTCTGATCATGACCTTAACCAAAACCAAGAGTCAAAGGCTCAACCTACTGCACCATTCAAGTATCCCTATACAAAAATTACTTTTATTTTATCCCAAAGACTTTGTCAGAACCCATTAGAATTTTTTTTCTTATTAAAATATTTTTCTTGCTTATATTTTTGTACTTATAAAAATTAACTTTTTTCTTTGTGAATTTTATCTTGAATTTATATTGTATTCTTTAATAAAATATCATTATGTTATACCCAAGTTATCCACAGTGGCTTTTTGTTTCTTTTTATTGAAAATAGATTTGAGGAGGTTATTACTCAGATTTGAGCATTTGCCATTTGATCTTTTCTTCTATTCTGTATTTCTGTCTCTCCCCATTGGTCACAATTTCCAAAAATATCAAAAGTTTTTCATTTGGCTTTAGGTTTATTCCTTTAGATTCTAAGACTTTCTTTGGGGTGGTTATCAGATTGAATTTGAATTTTGATCTAGATTTTTATATTATTTTAAAATCTAAACTTTGAGTCAGTTATTTAATACTTTCTCTATATTGGGTTTCCCCATCCTGACTGTTGTTTTGATTTCAGAGAACTCTTCTTAGAATATGAGCTACTACTCCTATTAATTTAATTGGAATGCCTCTGTACTTGTAGTTCTTCCTTATGACCAAATGTAGTATGGGAAATTGATTCAAGTACACTGTTAGATAAAGTCTCCTGGAGATCACAGAACAGAAAGACTCACTGACAGAATTAAAATAAGTGAATCTCATTTTTTTGTTCAATGTATTTTAAGCACAGAAAGAAGCAAAGGGGAAAGATAAGGAATATGGTTACACACTCAGCATACAAGCAGGGTTAAAAGTGCGACCGTAAACCACAGCAGGGAAGCTCAGGTGGCTTGTACGTGTCACTGAAAGGCTGGGCAAATATACGGCCTGTGACATGCGCAGCTTGAGTGCATTTTATATTTCACATTACCTGTAAGCCTATGAGAGAACAAGGACCTAACATTAGCCGGCTTCAGCCTCTTCTCCCCAATTTGTAGTTACGTATCCCTTTATTGCATCAACCAAATTCTGGATATTTTCCCCTCAAAAATAAAGTGCTATGACCCTTTCTCCATAAAAAAAAAAAAAAAAAAAAAAGAATCTTGTTCTATGCGTTGCACATGTATTTTCTCTTTCCCTCTCCTTCATCAGTATTTCCTACTACTGATAAGGATACAAGAACCAGAGTTAAGGTCTAAACAAGGTAAGTCTGAAGACAGAAGGTGCCTGAAGCTAAAACATTCTAGTTATTTTTAAGACTTGAAAACTAGGATGCCTGAAGCTGAGGCTCATTAATTAACCCGATGGGCAGTTATGGGCTTTATATGGAAGATGATAAATGGAGGGATAGTTGGTATCATTGATACGTGATGGTTAAAAACTTCATGAATATTGACTGATTCATTCAACTCTTGCATTTTCAGTGTATTATGAATAGTTGGTGTTTCATGTGCAGAATTTTCTGTGTCGGAATTCCTCGTTCTTACTTCATGTGTGACTTAACCCAAAGGTTACTTTTCTGTTTAAGTTTCATCCAACTTCCTCATATTTTGTTTCCTTTTATGTTGCAGATGTTTGTTTCAGTTATTTTTATGACAGAACTAAATACTCTTAAATAATATAATGAACACAAATTTCATTACAATTTGCAAACTCTGTTGTCTCACTTCAAGGTATTTACACAACAGCAATGACTATGTCATGCATCAGTAGTAATAATGTAATAAAAATAACCCAGGATGAGGAAGAACAAAGATCTGAAAATAATAGCTTGGTAAATTGCAATGAAAATGAATACATTACAGTGATCTCCAGCAAACAATGCATTTCACAATGTTGAATGAATGTGAACAAGAACAGAATATGTAATTCAGTTTATGTGAATTTCAGAAAGGAGAGAATCTAATTTATGATAGTATAAATTACTACTGGTTATATTTTTAGCAGATTAGAGTTTGGATCGGGTGGGGTACATAAAAGTATAGTATCTGGAGTTCTGATAATGGTCTTCTTAATCTGGGTGCTGATCATACATGTATCTTTTATTTGTAAGGGAATAAAAGACCATACAATTCTCAGACTCCACGAGACTTTGTAATAAAATATAAAATATAGTATACATAAAATATGAAATTTAATATTTTGTATGATTTTATTTATAGATAATACTATTAAAAGAGTACAAGAAAACAAAAAAAACATGTTTATTTCTGGTCAAAGGTTTTATAAAGCTAGCTCTTTCATTCTCTATAATTTTTTTAATTTTCTGAATATTTTGTATTGGATACATATTACTGTTATTATTTTTAAAAAATCCCAATGAAATTTCTACCAAAAGCCCAATTAATGGATTTACAGCCTCAAAATAACAACAGATATGAAAGAAGGAGAAATGTAAGTTAAAATATTCTAAACTCTTACCATAAATAGATGTCATATGAATAATTTGGGCTCTAAAATATCTGTGGTTATAAACATTCATTTGAGGGGATCTCTGGGTAGCTCAGCGGTTTAGTGCCTGCCTTTGGCCCAGGGCCTGATCCTGGAGTCCCGAGGTCGAGTCCAACGTCGGGCTCCCGGCATGGAGCCTACTTCTCCCTCCTCCTGTGTCTTTGCCTCTCTCTCTCTCTCTCTCTCATAAATAAATAAATAAAAATAAATAAATAAATAAATCTTTAAAATTAAATAAATAAATAAATAAACAAATAAATAAATAAACATCCATTTGAGAAAATGCGAAGTAGCCAATACTAGAAGTAACACCAGATTGCTTACTCCCAACCATAATGAGGGAAATGATAACAAGCTAACATTGATTGAATATAACATGAACGATAATAACAATAAAAAGAAGAGGAAAATAGCACTTGCTAGTTCTTGTGTATTATTTTAGTTTTATAATCTCTCCTCAATTCTTTTTTCTTCCAGTTACATTGATATATAATTGATATATAACACTGTATCAGCTTTAGGAATAAATCATTTGGATGTAATTAATATGTTGTGAATTGATCCCAGAAATGTTTCATTAAGATCCATTACCTCACATAGCGACAATTGTTTTCTTGTGTTGGGAACTTTTAAGATCTACTCTGTTACTGATAGTTTTCTTAAAATATGCTTTCTTTAGGTACTTGTTCCATAAGGTACTTTAGGAATTTCCTCAAAAGCCACATTTTCAGTGATGCTTTCCCTGAATACTTAATTTAAATTGCAATACTTCCCACACCCACCTCTCCTATCCTTTTACATCCCTCTATTTCTTCTGTAGCACTTACTGCAATTGGACAAATATTTTGCCTATTATTTGTTCCCAATAACTATCTCTAGAACACAAGTTTTAAAGGAAGAGTTGTTAATTGTTTTTTCACAAATTGTCTACTTATTATGGAGAAATATACCTTAGAAGATATTTTTTCTGTGTGATGAAGATGTGCTAAGAAACATGTATGATGTACTAAGGAAAGAGAGAGAGAGAGAGAGAGCAAAGAAATAATAAGGAAAAAAAAAGACAATGGAAGAATTTGTATTTTAAGGACAACAGTCAGTCTATATCAGACAAAAACAAATATGAAGCCAGATGATGTAAGTAAAATTAATTTTTTTGAATTAATCAAATATATTAAATTTTTACCTGAATGGAAATAGTTCCAAATGTTGCTTTTAAGTTGAACCATGAAGAAACATTTAAGTTAAAAAGAAAGTTGCAGATAGTATCCTAACATTGAAATGCAGAAAAATACTCTCATAAATCATAGTAAACATTCCCAATTTTTTGAATATTCTATAATACTGATAAATAACTATAACATTAGATATAAAAGCATGGAATTAAACTTACAAAAATATACGAACAAAAGAATTATGCATACTATTGTGTCTTTTAAAGCATTATTTTAAATTAGGAATTGTAAGCTTTAAGCTTACTCAGAAAACATAAATATCAGTTTTAACTACTTATTGGACTCACTAACAAAAGATAGAAATTAGAATATAGACAAATCATGGGAAATTCAAGCTTAGAAATATAGTTCTGGAACCTAAAGAAAATATCAAAATTTTGTTTGTTTTTTGTTTTGTTTTGTTTTTAAGTAGAGAATAGTTCCTGGGGGACAATGTGCTATCTCTGCCAAGAATTTATTCAATGGAACACTGTTCTACAGAATGTTGTTTTATGCACTGCAAGAACAAAAGTTTTATGTAGCCAAAACATCTTAAATATTAGTTTATTGAAAAGTAAAAAGCTTTATTTATTATAAAAATGTCCATCCTGTATAATATGCTAACATAATTTCCAGAAGTTCCACACTCATTTCCCTAAAAAAAACTTTATTGGTGAGAGGTGATTAATTTATTTAGAGTTTGCATCATTTGTATTTTCCATAGCCAATAGATGAGTGTCCTTTTGTTACTAAGGAAGATCAGAAAACTCTAGTAATTGGAGATCGTGCCCTTTCTTTCTCTCTCTCTTTTCCTGGAAGTCTGTGTCTCCTACTCCCCTTCACCCATTTTCTGTTTCCTTCACCCCATTCCCCCTCTGACAACCACCAGTTTGCTGTATTTGTAGATCTGATTGTCCTTTTTGTTTGTTTATTCATTTGTTTTTGTTTTTAGATCCCACATATGGGTGAAATCACATAGCATTTCTCTTTCTCAGTATGAGTTTTTTTTTAAAGAATTTATTTATTTATTCATGATAGAGACACACACACACAAAGAGAGAGAGAGAGAGGCAGAGACACAGGCAGAGGGAGAAGTAGACTCCATGCAGGGAGCCTGATGCAGGACTCAATCCTGGATCCCTGGATCATGCCCTTGGCTGAAGTTGGCACTAAACCGCTGAGCCACCCAGGCTGCCTTCTCAGTATGACTTATTTCGCTTAGCATAACACTCTCTGAATCCATCCATGTTGTTACAAATCACAAGATCTCATCATTTCTTATGGTTGTTCAATATTGCATTACGTGTGTGTCTGTGTATATATGTACACACACACACCACATCTTCCTTATACATTTGCTATCAATAGACACATAGGTTGCTTCCATATCTTAGCTATTTTAAACAATAATAAACATGGGATCCCTATCTAATTATAAATGTGTAAGAAAGTGATAAAATGAGCTGTGTAGGGCACAAATAACATGAGATCAATGTGTACAATAGTGAAGAACTAGAGATAATAACACATTATTCCTATGAATTCCTGAAAGTATGTTTAGGACTCTACTTCCCTTGTTGAATGCCATAGATGGCCTTTTTGTCACAGGATAAATTTGATGAGAAAAACTCTGAAAAATTGGGGTGTTTTGAAACTATGGTAGATCTAATGCCTTCTTGTGGCAACTTCAAATTTTGATCCTTTTTAAAAAAGAATATTTTATTTATTTATTCATGAGAGACACATGAAGAATATCAGAGACAAAAGCAGAGGGAGAAGCAGGCTCCCTCTTGGGAGCCTGATGTAGGACTCAATTCCAGGATCCCAGGATCACGACCTGAATCAAAGGCAGACGGTCAACCACTGAATCACCCAGGTACCCCAAATTTTGATCCTTTTTATTCAAATGCTTACAGCATTAGAAAGGAAAATGTAAAAGGATACCTCAAAATTTTTTGTTAATTCTTATTCAATATGTTCTCTGATATTAGTATTATGACCTCATCACTGCCTGAGATTTTTCATATAATACATTCAATTTAAAGCATCTGAGAAAATATAATGATTGGCTTGATAGTCTTTAATTTAGAATTGTATACTATAATCATTGTAGGTCCATAGCTAATAACTGTCATAGTTTGTTCAAAAATGACTAGTTTAAATAAGTGAAAGCATTGTTTCTCATAATTCTCAGCAAATGGATCATTTTAGTTAAAGCCTAATGTGATTTAAAAATTGGTCAAAGATCTTAGTTTGCTTTTTATTATAATCAATATGCTATTACATTTCTATATTGACCTGCACATATTTTCACAATTATTGTAGAAGATTAATTCATTTCTGTTGTATTATAAATAATGCTTTTGGGAAATTCAATATATATATTATATATTTATATAGTAGTGTTAGTCTAATCAAGCCAAAAAATATTCAAATACTGATAATACGTGGTTTGAAAATGAGGAGACAGTCTTTTCCTCCCATAACTAACAATGAAACAGGGAAGTGGGTAGAGACACATTAATCCATATAAATTAGGGGTGCTTGAGTGGCTCAGTTGGTTAAGTCTCTTCCTTTTGCTCAGATCATGACCCGGGGAGTAAGCCTAGAGTTGGGTCCCCTGTTCAGCAGAGCCTGCTTTTCCCTCTCCTCCCTGCTGAGCTCTCTCTCTCCATCTCTGTCACTATCTCTGGATCTCTCTCAAAGAAATAAATGAAATCTTAAAAAAAATAAAGTTTTAAAAATAACAAAATATAAATAAGATATAAATGAAAAACTACAAAATAAGGTAGGATGTGGTGATGTAGAAGAGTGATTCAAATTCAGGTATTGTCCTTTAATAGCTGTAGAATATTGATGTAGAACATAATGTTATCCTAATTAAGGTTCATAATCATGGAAAATAATTACAAAATTCCTACTACATAGAAAGCTCTTGAAAATTAAAGATTTACCATTATTGGGTGCCCAGATGGCTCAGTTAAACCTTTGACTCTTGATTTAAGCTCAGCTCATGAATTCAGTGTCCTGAGATTGAGACCTGTGTCCATCTCCATGCTCATCAGGGAGTCTGCTTGAGATTCTCTCACTCTTTCTGCCTCACCTCCTCACCCCCCACTTGCTTGCATTCTCTTTCTAAAATAAATAAATAAATCTTAAAAAATTAAATATTATCCATTCTTGATACTTACCATTATAAACTAAATAATACAAAATTTCAATATCTATTTTGGATATGAGACAAGGCAATGGGAGCAAATAATAAATGCAGAATAAGAATGTGAGGGAAGTATCAATTGTCAGAGTGAGAGAAAGGCATTTAATTGCAGATGGAGCCAGAGGCAATTTTGAGCTTTTTGTTTGCTTGTGTTATAATTTCTTTTTTAATATTTATTTATTTATTTATTTATTTATTTATTTATTTATTTATGAAAGAGAGAGAGAGAATGCAAGCAGGGGTAGAGGCAGAGGGACAGAATATCAAGCAGATTCCCAGCTAAGTGCAGAGCCACACATGGGGCTTCATCTCATGACCCTGAGATCATGACCTGAGATAAAATAGTCAGGCACTCAACTGACTGAGCCACTCAGGAATCTCTACTTGTGCTATAATTTCAATTCAAAGGAGAGCTATGTTTTAAGAATTCAAACTGGATACTGATTTTAGAGTAGATTAAAGAGGAAAGACAGGGATCACTGGGTGGCGAAGCGATTTGGCGCCTGCCTTTGGCCCAGGGCGCAATCCTGGAGACCCGGGATCGAATCCCACGTCGGGCTCCCGGTGCATGGAGCCTGCTTCTCCCTCTGCCTGTGTCTCTGCCCCTCTCTCTCTCTCTCTGTGACTATCATAAATAATAAATAAAAATTTAAAAAAAAGAGGAAAGACAGAAAATATTAATTGACCACACACTGCAATTTCTATGTTTGTCTAGGTGAAAGCTATGTGTCCGGTAATAATGGAAAGAGAGGGTCACTGTTGAAATACAGTAAAAATGAAACTACTGTGTAGAGGTTGGACCTTAGGAGAAAATGATGTACACAAATACTCTCTCTCTCTGTTTCTTTCTCTATCTCTCTCTCTCAACCAGTCCTGCATTGATGAAATAGTGAATAATGGGAAGGAAAGCTTCTAAGGAAAATAAGAAGGAATAGGTAGTTTGCAGATCATCTATTATTTATTTATTCTTGAAGGCAATCTCAACATCAAAGCTAGTTTTCTATGTAAATCTATTTTATAATTTTTCTTATGTTTAAGGTAATTAAACTTGCCTAATAAGTCATTGTAAATAGAAGCTTTAGTGACATTATTTATATAGAATTCTGAGAATGAGTGAACATGTGGGCATCTAATTCTTGGTGTGCACAGAATCATCTCTTAATAAAAAATGTCAACTAGTTCTATTTAAAATACATGTTCTATTCAAAATGTGTACATTATTGCCAGATCTCTGTTCTGTACCATATATTCTTTCACATTTCTACCTAACAACTTTTAGATATTATAAACATATCAAAATATTTCAAAAATTAAACCATTTTTTCTCTTTTTCTCTTACTTTAATTGCTGTTTTCCAGTGTGGGTGTTTTTTTTTAAAGATTTTAATTATTTATTCATGAGAGACACAGAGAGAGAGAGAGGCAGAGACACAGGCAGAGGGAAAAGTGGGCCCCATGCAGGGAGCCTGATGTGGGACTCGATCCTGGATCTCCAGGATCACACCCTGGGCTGAAGGCGACGCTAAACCACAGAGCCACCCAGAGATCCCCTCCAGTGTGTTTTAAACTTGTAAGCAGCACTCAGTTTCTCAGGCTATTATTTATTAAGCTAACTTTTGACTCTTTATTTCACAATCAGCACTAGTCCATACATCCGATTGATTCCACCTTCAAAATACACCCTACGTCCTTTTATTTTGCATCACCTTCAGCACTAATACTCTACTCCATTATTTTTAACCTAGGTAGTTCAAGAGTCTTTCAGTTCTCCTTTTGTACTCTTGTTTCTTATAGTTTATCTCACACAGAGGAACAAATGTTTCTTTTAATATTGAATTCAGAGCATTTTCAGTCCCTTGTTGAAAGTCTCTAGTGGCTTCCCATAATAACTATAACGTGGGAGTATTTGATAAGAAAGACTTTGTTTTCACAGGACCTAACTTTATAATTTTAATTTCCCCAGCTAAGATTCTTTTGACATAAATACAAATAATAATATGGCAACTGATACACATAGCCCCTGAAAATGGGTGTATAGTGGCATGATGAAAAGGGATTATAAATATATTATCACGCTACTTCATAAGAAGCTTCACAAGAATTTTAAAACTAAAAGCTATGTGACATAAAGACAAATTTTTAGTATGATAATTTAGAAATATTAAATGATTCAAAAAGATATGAATGTTACAGAAGGATAGTGTATAACACATATTCTACAATTGAAAATTTTACATATAATTTTGCCCCTTGTCAAATAAATAAAATTAATTAATGTTTAGATATGTATACTTTTCCTAAGGGGTGATGTTTATGCAGGGTGTTTTGTATTTGGAATAGTATATTTTAAAAGGAGAGAATCCTTATGTGTATAAGAGTTTCATTTATGCACCTCAGAGAAAGTTAATTATTAAACTTTCAGAGAATAGGTCATGTATATTAAGAACTATGATAAGTCTGAGATTTTAGCTACTCGGAAACTTACAAGTTAGCTTGATACAGTGTCATAGATGCTGGCAGAAGACATGAGATTCCTAAATCCGAGACAAAAGAATTTATTACTCATTGTACAGCAAGAAGCATGATCTTTTTTAAGTTCACATGAGTTTCCTTTGCAACCTAAATCCCACATGGAGTACCAGGGAATGGATCAGCTGGATACTCTCCACACTGTTGGTGTTTCAGTTGAGGGATTGCATTCATGGAAAACCTCTGATCTTATAAAAGGATTGCCAGCAAATCTGTCTGAACGTGGCCCCATAGGGAGACATTACCTTTATTTTCCTAGTCAGGAAAAAAAATTCTGCCCCTTTCCTTGGAGGTAAACTTATCTACACATTCCAGGCATGTCTCCTATATAAACATCCTTGAAAATATAGTACAGGACAAAAGCTAACCTAAGACGTAAAAAAAAAAAAAAAATGGCATGGAGAATGGCCATCCAACACCATAAAACATTTTATTATTTGCTTAAAAGCCATTGTAAAACATCTTGATAGATGTTTATACAAGAGAAAAGAACTGATCCATAGTCTAAGACTACTGAGAAAGTGACCTCAATTTTTGTGCTGTGATCTTATTCTGTTTTATGCCTTTAACTAGCATCGTGATGACTCCCAAACTTAAATCTCCCAATTTTAATTTAAATAGAGCTTAGATTTTTATCCTGAATTCTTGTTCATCCTATGTAGGTTTTCAGAGTTTCTATGTATATTACTTGATAATACAATTTTAGCTGCCTGAGTTCTGTTTAAGTACCTCAAAATTTAGTGTAAATTTTATTATGCAGCTCAAAGAATCCATTCCTACTAACCATTGAGTCTTTTTTTTTTTTTTTTGCACCATTGAGTCTTTGTACCAAATCTCCTGTATAAACTGTTCTATTAAAACATCAGGAATCATGTTAGTCATTTTAATTTATAAGTATTTTAATATATGGTATTGTAAAATATTATATTTACATATATGCTAATTGCATGATTCATAAATTTGACTTTTTTAAATTAAGAAGAATAAACTTAAAATCATCTTAGAGAATAAAATTACTAGATAATATAACACTCTCATTGGAGCTAATCTTCCTATTTCATCATGATTTATCTGTATGATACAGATATAAGTAATGTCCATTGAGAGTAGCTGAATACAGAGCCAAATCTGCACATGGAAGCAACTTGTATATAGCACCTTTCATTTCAGAACAGTTCTATATTATTTTGTAAGCAAAATATCTCAATAGTGATCTCTCTTTGCATACAGGTTATGAAATATGCATTGAGTGTGGGAATATTATGACATATCATATATTAGTCCTCTAAATAGTATAAGGAATTTGGCTAGTTTAGATTTAACTTTCAGTAATAGGTATGTTATTTTCCATCTAATATTATTCCAGTTGAATTTCTCATTACATATAAAAACAAATATATTTTTTCAGAAACCTTAGATCTTAATTCCAAATTTATCGTTTCCTTTCTTCCCTTACATATTCTTCTTTGTATAGTCAAAGATTCCCTTTTGTTCGTTAATTATACTGCTTTGTACTGTAATTATACAGCTATAATTACACTTTTTTTTTCATACCAGGGACTGCAGCAGTTGTTTTTAAAAACGATAAAATTTGGCTTCTGGGTGCCTCAGTGAGTTAAGTGTTGGACTCCTGATTTCGGCTCAGGTCATAACCTCAAGGCTGTTGAAATGGAGTCTGGTGTCTGGCTCTGTGCTGGGCATGGAGTCGACTTAAGATGATCTCTCTTCCTCTCCCTCTCCTGTTCCCCTCTTCTCTAATTTAATTAATTAGCCAACTAAATAATTAATTAAAAATTATATAAGGAATAGACCGGCATTGGCTCAGCTTGTTTCTCCTTTAGCATCTATCTTCACATGATTTACTAATTTTGGTTCTTTTCATTCCTTAATAGTAAAGATACATGTGGATTTCTGGAATGGTGAATGAAAAAAGGGCAAAATAACAAAGCAGAGTTCAAGAGTGTCCTCAGCTATATGCACAGACTCTCTGTTTATGTGTTTATTCAAATTTCCTGTTTATTTATTTATTTTGTTTAGCAATCTATAAACTTCTTAACAAGGGTACAGATATGTCTCAATCCGGGTTGCATCTCCATGACCTACCATAGTACTTTACGTGTTACATAAGACTTCAGTAAATATTTATTGAATAAATAAATAATCAGAATTAAAGAAAATAGATGCCAAGAGCAGTCGTTTTAAATTTATATCTAGTTTTATTAAGGGAAAATTGACAGAAATGTATATTATTTAAGGTATACAATTCAATGTTCTGATACATGTATGGATTATGAAATAATTATCAAAACTAAGGTAATAGACATAGTTATCACCTCACATAGTTACCATTTGTTTGTGTGTGTGTATGCGTCTTTTAAGTCTTCAACTATTTTATTCTCTTTCTTGCTTATTGTTCCAGTGGTTTCCCATTACAAGGGCACCTCATTTCCTCCCAAATTCCCTCCCATGAAGTTTTGTCACATGGGCTTCATTCTGAAGTGGGAATAAGACAAGCTTACTTTCTGCTCCAGAGCCCTTCAACTATCTACTTTCTCTATTTCAAGAATGTTTTCCCCTTGTTTTTCTCTGGCCAGCTCCTTCTCATCCTTCAGCCCACTGCTCAAATACCATATAACTTTGACTAATTTTCTACATAGACCTTATTCTAGGAGGAAGTTTGTGGCGTAGGGATGGATTTGTAAGGAGGCAGCTTGTTTTTATACAAGAAATGGCTTGCTCATTTTTCATTTCACCTGCTATACTTGAATTTTTTATAACTTCAATCTCTAAAGATAGCTTCTTTAAAAGAACTGTTACCTTCATGTGCTGATCCTCATAATTTTTCCAATTTGATAATAGAGCTCAAGTTAAAAGAAATGAAGTGAACTGGCAAATCATGAGTGATAGGTCTGGATTTGAGTCCATCTTTATTTAGTGCTTTTCCATGAATGTGGTCAGCCTTTTCATAATGTCCATAGTTGTTCCTAACAGCGTATTAGGAGATGATATATGTTCTAGCTTCAAGCTCAAATTCACTTGTTTTCGTATGTATAGAGCACCACTCTAAAGTAATCTTCTAGCAATTTTATAACTATTTTCTCAAAACTGTCCACATAGGTAAGAGTAAAATAATTTCCTCTCTGTAGATGAATGGAACCCAAAGATCTGAGTCATTGAATGATAATAGTGATCTTGAGTTCCAGTAATAGTAGTTTTCCATTAAACCTTTCTATCTGGTTAATCAAATAAAAATATTTAGTTTAACTATTGATATGTAAAGGACGTATGACCAAATTAAAAGTTAAAATTATAACTATAGTATCCAATGAGTTGTGATTTACTTAATTATGGGGCTATTGTAAAGAGATATCAGGGCACCATGGGTGGCACAGTATGTTGAATGAGGGACTTGTGGTTTTGGTTCTGATGGTGGTCTCAGGGTTGCAAGATCTAGCCTCATGTCCAGCTCTACACTCCCTGGGGAGTCAGCTTGGGATTCTATCACTGTCACTCTCGCTATGCTCTTCCCCTTCCCCCTAGCCCCGCTCACATGTGCCATTTGAGTGCTTTCTCTCTCTCATATAAATAAATAAATATTAATAGAAAAGAGAAATTTATATGTTGGGGCTCCCCTGTCTAAAAAGGTCAAGGTCAAAAAGAAATATAGCAGAATTAGAAAATTATGAAAGCCACAGATAAAAGAAAACCTGGACCAATGAAGCACTCTTTAAAAATCTGAACATCATAGTATTTCATATAGCATGTAAAAATTTTGAAAAACTTAGGAAACTATGATAGTAGTAAGTTTTTAAAAAGTAAGCATAGATACTTTTTTGAATTAGACAAATCTTAGCTATTAGTAAAGCTAAAATATATCTAATCTTTAAAATAAATGTTAGAGAGCCAACATGACATCCCATACTGATGAAATCAAAGAACAAATGAAACATATTTTTGATCATTGGTACCATATCCCTAAAATCAAGACAAAAAAAGTCATTACTTATCCATCAATTAAGTGTAAATCAATTCTAAATCTTTTTATATCCTGAAAGCAGAACTTTTGAGTTTCACATAGGATTACACCTAGAAAGTTGCACCTGCCTTAATAATCTGTTTAACACTTTTCTTAAGATTAATTTTACCTTATAGAACAAAAATATTCAAGTTTCTCTTCTCTCTGCCAAATTTTTAAAAATTGTGAAAACTTATGTTGAAATACATAAAGACCTACATCAACAAACAAATGAAAAATAGGACTCAAAATTATGTATGTACACATACGCTAAGTATGTTGGTGTACTCCACATCAAATAATACCAGAGAGTTGACAAAGAGTTGGTAATGTGTAACAATAATTTTCAAGGAATTTACTTAATTACTGAGTAAGCCTTTAGAAGACCCTAGAAATCTACTTTTTTGGAAAGACCCCCAGATAATTATAGGTTTTGATTAAAATCTTGGTGTGGGGAAGCAATTTTAACTTTCATTGTCTTTGACATTATATATGAAGTAAAATTGTAAATCATATACTTGGATGTAAATAATTTATTAATACGGAATATGAATCGTATCTAAAATATTGTTTTTAAAATGAAATAAAATTATGTGCATTTAGTTTAATTTTAAGGGAAGCATGCTAATCAAAGCCTACACAACAATAAGAAACATTAATGACAAATTTAAACATAAATTAAGATATTCCAAATGCTTTGTTAAGAATGCCAAATACTTCACTGAGCATTAGAAACCACCACAATTTTAGTCTTTCTCTTGTATATTACTCTGTATTCACATTCTCTGTATTCAATTGGATATCTAGATTTTATTTCACTTTCTGTATGACATTTTCTGCAGATTAATATCACTGGCTGATGCTTTTGGGATTGAACATTCTTCTGGATGTTCATTGTTAGTTCATTGTTAGTCCCTATGGAGCAGTGAGAAACTTCTTACTCCAGAATATATTACTTACTTTCCCTTTGAAAGAATGGTGGAGCATAAAAACGTAAAAAGAATCATGACTAGACTAGGATTTTACACCCGATATGCAATAAAGGACTTCCGTAACTTATAGCAATGATGCCATTACAACTTTTGATGTTCAGGTTAAAGAGTGGAATAGAATCATTTGTTTTTACCATCGAAACAAAAATAAATAAATAAATAAATAAATAAATAAATAAATAAATAAAGTGTAGTTATTTTGTCTTCTACTCTCCTTGAGGGTGAATATCTTAGGATAAGTAGCTGTATATTATTAGTCTTTTCTATATTTTTAAATACTTCAGTTATTTTCACCAAAAAACAAAAGACAAAACAAACAAAAAACCCAATATCACTCCCTCGTGGCCACAAATGTTAGATGTGTTTAATTATTACAACAATGTCAGATAAAATGACAAGTCAATTCAACACAGAAGTGGCATCTTAGTGACTTTATAAATGCATATTTGTATTTTCAGTGATAGATCTATTGGAGACAGGAAACCCATTTTTCTGTGAAAATGAAACATTCAGTTAGAAAGTTTATTAAAACATTTAGTCAACAGATTACTTCTATAACCTTTGTTCTGTTTGTGAGAAACATTTATAAGACTGTTTCTAAATCTATAAACCAATATTCTCATACCCAATTAAAATGAGCAACACAGATTGGTTTTCATACACAATAGCATTTTTATGGACTCTCATTTCTTCATAGACCACTTAGCTGTAAATAATCCATGCAAATAGCAATTAGACCTTTCCTGGTTTATGCATATAAACATAATGGTTATTCAAGGAACATGGAAATGCTTCAAGCAATTTTCTATATAAAATATGCATATTTAAAACCATATGTTTGAAAGTTTCAGTAAATGGTTTTAAAATGAACTACAAGAGAATTACGAATGTTGATGTCTGCATGCGTCTTGTTGCACAGATTCAGGTCAACCTTTACATACCGCAGCAAACAAGTTGACTTTTTAAAAAAGATTTTATTCATTTATTCACAAGAGACACAGAGAGAGGCAGAGACATAGGCAGAGGGAGGAAAAGCAGGCTCCATTCATGGAGCCCCATGTGGGACTTGATCCCTGGATTCCAAGATGATGCCCTGAGCGGAAGACAGATGCTAACCACTGAGCCACTGAGGCGTCCCACAAGTTGACTTTTCTATTACTAGCTTAGTGTATTCTGAATCTAATACAAAGTGCTTAAAATTTTATTTCTTAGTTATGAATAAGAGGTGGAAAAATAGAAATTTTTTTAACCATAATGCAATTATACAAATGAAGAAATTAGCATTGATATAATACTAATATCTAACACAATGACCCTAGTCAAATTTTTTCCATTGTCCCACTGAAGTCACTTATGGCAAAAGAAAAAAAAAAATGGTCCTAGACTTACTCCAGGATTTTACCTTTTATTTAATTATTTTTCTTCAAACTCTCTCACTCTGATGTTTCTTTAGTCTTTTGTTGCTATTGATAGTTTATAAGATGTCCTTCAATTTATATTTGTCTGATGTTTCATCAGGATTAGATTCAGATTGTGTATTTTTGGAAGAAATACCAAAGATGTAATATTGTGTCCTTTTCTGAGCATGATTGCAGGTGAGCATGATTTTTATTTACCTCATCACTGGCGATAACTTTTTTCACTGGTGTCTGTTATTATTTTTCTATTGCTAATTAATAACTGTTTGGGAAGTACTATGCTGAAAGTTAACCAAGATTAATTCTTTATTTGCCTTTGCAAAGGGTATCAACATAAGCATCTGAGAGAATGTTATGTCCCTTTTGCAATTATTCACAAAGACTTTGAGATGAATGTTGTGTAGGGATGAAAAATAATGCAGTGACAAATCTTCTGTAACAGGAATCCAAGCAGGATTAAGGACAGGCAGGTGAGTTGACTTTTCAATACTTTTTGAAAGAAAATGAATTTTTCTTTTCTTAGTCTCTTTATTTTCTGTAAAATAGGTGGCAGTGTGGTAAGGGAGGAGATGTTAGAGATGGAATAAGAGAAAATGGACATCCTGGGAGTTTTAGAGAGTTCATTGACTAGGGAAAAAATAGATTTGCCTAACAGAAGTAATAAACCATTTGAGATGTATGAGATTCTCAGTTCACTTAGAATGAAAACAATGAGCTTATCTGTTTTACTTTTTCTGAAATCAGGTTATCCTCCTTGGATGTAGTCAATGAACATGAAATACTTTGGTTGCAATCAGAGTTAGAAATTTGACAGTCAAGTATAAGAGATATGGAAAGCGACTAAAGAATGAGGAACCACTATCTTTACGTTGCATAAAGAGAAAAGGAAGAAATGATAGATGCACTAACATTTAAAAGATGGTAGTCTCATTGTCCCAAAGTAGTGGTAGAATAATTCTGGAGAAAGGATGCAGAACACTGGAATAAGTAATTTTGATAAATGGAAGAAGGTAGTATTTAAATGTTTTAAATCATGATCTTGGAGGTGATACAGTAGTTGATAATATATACACATGCACACACACAAACACACTAGTGTCAATAGGATAGTGCAGATGGATAAGATGATGGCTAAATCTTATGATATTTTGGTCTTTATTAGAGGAAAAGGAATAAATATCCTGGCAGCCTCTGTGAGGAAAAAAAAAAAAAAAGAAGAAGAAGAGGAAACCAACCACACCCCCCAAAAAAACTGTAGGTCTGGTAGTCAATAAAATGAAGGAGAATATATATACAACACTTGATAGGAACCTAAGGGAAGCACTATCCTAAAGGTACAACCAAAACTATTGTGCACTATTATTCTCATTTAATCATAGCTCTTACTCCATCTTTACATTTATTGAAAGTCTTCAAGAAGAATTATTTTATTGTGTAAAATCTAAAGACAGTTCCCCTTATGAAAGCTAGGGCAGCCTGTTCCCTAACCACTGTTCTTTCTTCCATTCCACCTCAATATAATAGTAACACAACACTATTGCCACTACAGTAGCCACAAACTTAAAATAATACTAGTACAGAAAATATATAAGTAAACAAAATGTTATTATAACGACTATTACTATAAATGTCAATTAAAATTCAATTGTACTGTTTAAAATATTTGAAGAGGGAATGAAGAACAAATAATGCATTTGTATTAATGCATCTTAGTGAAGATTATAACTGTTCATTAATAGCATCATGGAGCAGTCAATTGTGGAATACTAGGCAGCAATGCAATGAATGAACTATATATTTGCAATGCAGATAAATGTCACAAACATTTATTTTGTTTTTTAAAGATTTATTTATTTATTCATGAGAGAGACACAGAGAGAGGCAGAGACATAGGTAGAGGGAGAAGCAGGCTTCTCTCAGTGAGCCCGATGTGGGACTTGATCCTGGATCCCGGGATCATGCCCCAAGTGGAAGGCAGACTCTCAACTGCTGAGCCACCCAGGTGTCCCATGTCACAAACATTTGTAAGGAAAAGTAGACAAGTCATAAATATGCAGCGTGATGGATTCTTACAGAGTGAGGTAGAAAGGTACCTAACAGATCAAAAAATCGTAGGTGAAAAGGATCAAAAAATTAATCACAAATTAAATCTATATAAAATGACACATTTTCCCAATGAGCTTGGCAAAGATATGGAAAGTTGAGGAGAATGTTAGAGAAAGTACGTAATTTAACATACTTTATTTGGGGATATATTTTAATTGTGATACTGAGGATCCTAGTCACTAACTGCCAATTCTTTAAATACTCATTTAAGACTTAGTAATCACATTTCAAGAAATGTATTATATAGAAGTATTCCAAATATAAATTTTGTAATAGCCAAGCATAAAAATAACTTCATGTCTGTTAGTGGTGTATTAAATAAATTAGCACATGTGCATGGAAAATATTTCTTTTAAAGAATACACATAACATGTAAACTATATTGCACTTTATAAAATACATATTGCATTCACTCTAAATGAGTGAATTTTGTGTTTTACTCATTGAACTTGTATTTGATGGATTATATATTTTGTTTTGTTGTTCAGTAATAGACAGAAAATTTAATTAGGCATTCCTGTATTTCCAAAGACTATGCCATTGCGTTTATTTTAAAATCATTCATTTTTATCTAATTTATTAATATATTTATGTAGGCAATAATTTTTTCTGGGTTAAAAACTCAATGATTTTGCTAAGAACTTTGTCCAGTTTTTGAGCTATATGTCTATTTCATTCATTTGCTTTTTTAGTGTTACTTTTGTTAAAGATTTTATTAATTTATCTGACAGAGAGAGAGAGAGAGCAAGCACAAGCAGCAGTTGTGGCAGAGGGAGAGGGAGAAGCAGGTTCCTCACTAAGCAGGGAGACCAATGTGGGGCTTAATCTCATGACCCTGGGATCATGACCTAACCAGCTGAGCCACCCAGGCACCCCTCATGTTAAATATTTATGTGAATTTTTCCAAACCTAGCTTAATTATATTTCATAAATTTATATATACATAATTATATATTAAAAATTGAATATTTTGAGTAAAACTAAACAATTAGTTATAATTTCAAGGAGTTAAAATTACCCATTACTTTATAATCTATAAATTTTAGGTCTAATTATTAATTAATATTAATATTAAAGATTTAATTAATTTATTCATGAGAGGCAAAGAGAGGCAAAGACAAAGGCAGAGGGAAAAACAGGCTCCTTGCAGGGAGCCTGTTGTGGGTCTCGATCCCAGAACCCCTGGAACATGACCTGAGCCAAAGGCAGAAACTCAACCACTGAGCCACCCTGGTGCTCCATGGTCTAACTATATTTATTCTTTTATTTTTATTCTTTTTATTTTTTAATTAATTTTTTCCCATTATGATAAGTGTACTCTTTAATCCCCATCCTCTATTTCCCCAGTCATTCCACCTCCGGTAACCATCAATTTGCTCTCTCAAATTGAGAGTCTGTTTCTTGTTTTGTCTCACTCTCTCTTTTTTTTTATTTGTTTTATTTTTTAAATTTCACATATGAGTAAGATCATATATTTGTCTTTATCTGACTAACTTATTTTGCTTAGCATTATACTCTCTAGCTCTATCCATGTTGTTGTAAATGGCAAAATTTCATTCACTTTTATGGCTGAATAATATTCCATTGTATGTATCTGCCACTTCATATTTATCCATTCATCTATCGATGAACACTTGAGTAGCCTCCATAGTTTGGCTATTGTAAATAATGCTGCAATAACCATACAGGTGGATATATCCCTTTGAATTAGTGTTTTTATATTTTAGGGTAGTACTGTTTTTAATTTTTTGAAGAAGCTCCATACTGCTTTCGAGAGTGGCACAGCAGTTTGCATTCCCACCAGCAGTTCAAGAAGGTCTTTTTTTTTTTTTCTCCACATACTTGCCAACATTTTTTTTCTTGTGTTTTTTTATTTTAGACATTCTGACACATATGAAGTGATAGCTCACTGTGGTTTTGATTTGTGTTTCCTGATGATGGGTGATGTTGAGCATCTTTTTGTGCATTTGTTGGCCATCTGTTTGTCTTCTTTGGAGAAAGATCTGTTCATGTCTTCTTCCATTTTTTTAACTGGATTGTTTTCTGGGTATTGATTTATATTGGTTCTTTATATATTTTGGCTAATAACCCTTTATCAAATACATCATTTGCAAATATCTTCTCCCGTTCCTTAGGTGGCCAAATGTTAGCTTTGCTGATTGCTTCCTTCACTGTACGGAAACCTTATTTTGATGTAGAACCAATAATTTATTTTTGTGTCATTAAAAGCTATTGTTTCCTTATTGATTTTTTGTTCTGATGATCTGATGATATGAGTGGGTGTTAAAGTCCCCTATGATTATTGTATTACTGTTGATTATTTGCTTTATGCTTGTTATTAACTGTTTTATATATTTGGGTGTTCCCATATTGATTGCATAAATATTTACAACTGTTACATCTTCTTGTCAGATAGTTTCCTTTATTGTTTTACAGTGTCCTTCTTTGTCTCTTGTTAGTCTTTGTTTTAAAGTCTGTTTTGTCTGATACACATATTGCTACCCTAGTTTTCTTTTGACATCTGTTTGCATGATAAATGTTTCTCCATCCCCTCACTTTCAATCTTCAGATATCTTTAGGTCTGAAATGAGTTTCTTGTAGGCAGCTTACAGATGGGTTTTGTTAGGTCTCATTTTTTTTTGGAGGTCTCATTTTTTAAAATAACATTTGTATAAGCTTGGTGTGTGTGAGCTTTTATCTTATTTATTTATTTATTCTTTTTTGAGAGAGAGAGAAAGAGAGTGAGCAGAGGAAGGGGAAGAAGGATAAAGAGAGACTCTCAAGCAGGCTCTCAATGAGGAGCCTGATGCAGGGCTTGATTTCATGACCCCCAAAATCATGATCAGAGCGAAAATCAAAAGTTGGGTGCTTAACTGACTGAGCGACCCAGGGGCCCCTATGTGAGCTTTCATTTAGTTCATTATTTTTTTACAACAACACACAGACACACATATATGTTATATATGTTATATGTGTGTGTGTTTATGTGTGTGTGTAGTTGATACATAATGTTACCTTAGTTTCAGTTGTAGGACAGTGATTGACAATGATATAAGTTATGCTATGGTCAGCACAATTGTAGCTACTATCTGTTACCATATACATGTAGTTCATAATTATAGACAAAATTCAGAGCTCTTTTTTCCTTAAAACAAATAAGACTATACTCATTCTATATAAATCGCTCAATACTAGAGAGCAAACAAAAATCCCTCAAATTAGAAGTAATGTATAATTGCAAACTGAATGGTAGCATAACTAATAATTTGACTATGATTCACATGTGAAAAAATACATACATAGCCTCTTAAGAGATCATTTTACTCCATTTTGTCTCAAAAACACAAGGAGTTGCTCCTTAATGTTTAGGATCTCTAAGATAAATATTTAATGTGTTTTCACTTTTTTTATGTTCTGGATAATTCAGGTAACAGTGTATAATCCAAGGGTCAAAATCTATGGCCTACAGACCAAACCTGGCCTTTTGTGGGCCAAGTACAGCCATGCTAATTTGATTATGCAATGTCTATGGCTGCTTTCGTGCTACTAGTACAAAACTGTGTAGTTACAACAGAGAACTTATTACTTTTGAGCTGAAAATGTTTGCTAGCTGACTTTACGTAGAAAAATTTGCCAATTTCTATGGTGAGGAAATATCAATATTGATAAATATCCCTCACACATATGAAAAACATTTTTCAACTTCTTCTCCAAAAGCTAATTCTTAACACATACACATCCTAAGGAAATAAAAGAGACATTGCAATTATTGAATTTAGAGGAACTTTCATTTAGTAAAGGACTAGGAAATAATTTAGTCATGGGGGGATTTTTCTCCCAGATTTATTGAAATATAATTGACATATCAGATTGTATAGATTTATGGGTACAATGTGTTGATTTAACATGTTGCAATATGATTACCACCATAAATTAGCTAACCTGCATCACTTCACATGATTATCATTTCTTTTTTTCAGGAAGAAAATTTAAGATGTACTCAGCAATTTTTAAGTATATATAGAGTAAACTATAATCACAATGATGTACATTAGATCCCTAGAGTTTATCTCCCTTATAACTAGAAATTCTCTCTGACAAAAATCTACCCTTTTCCCTCACCTCTAAAGCCCTGATAACCACGATTTTATTCTGTTTCTCTGAGTCTGACGTATTTTATAAGAAAATATTTGTTTTTCTCTTTCTGACATATTTCACTTAAAATAATAATGCCTTCAAAAGCTATCCATGTTGTCACCACATACAGCAGGGTGACCTACTTTCTCATGGCTGAATGTTATTCCAGCATGTGTGTGTACCACATTTCCTTGACTCATTCATCTGTCAATGGAGCAGCATTTTGGTAGTGCAGCATAGGAAGTACTCTTTTAAGAGGAGAAAGCTTGTAGAAACAATCTTAATGCATTAGCACTTTTCCCATGTCTCTCCCAGTTATGTTCTACTCTCTGTTATTTATAAAATCAAGGTCTCATTTTAAAAGCATAGCTTTTGCAGTTTCTGCAGTTATTTATTGGGAGTGGGTAAGGCCTTAAAAAAATTTTAACATGAGTGTCTACTTTTTTTTTCAAAAAAGGAAAGTTGATGGCATTCAAATGTTGTAGTGATTGACCTGTGCAAGAACATGAAGGACACTTAGCATGGGTGTAGGATGGAGATGAGGGGTGTGGAAAGCAGGTGTTCTCTAGGGACTGCCTTGGGCATAGATTTAGACTTGTAAGTGAGACTTGTACTTTTCATGGTACTGTTTGAGTTAGCACATTTCTGTGATACTAGCTTTAATCATTTAAATGGATTCACAGTGCTTCCTAGCCTGTGTGTTAATACTAACACTCTATTTTACCATCTATTAAAATTCCATAATTATTCTACTATAAGTAGATTACAGCATGCTAGCATGTAAGAACTATTTGTGGTCATTTTAAGGTAATATATAAAAAAGCTAGATGCATTTGTAATCTTCCCTAGGTAAGACTGAATAGGAAAAGCTCAGATATCTCAGTGGCTCTACAGTAATAATGACATATTTCACTTCTATCTTTTGGCAGCCAAGAGTAAACCGCAGCCCTCCTGAGCTATGTTCTGTTGGTCCATGTGTCTTCTTCACTCTTAGGTCCTTACTAAAGGAGTAGCAGTGACAAGTGTAATAAAGCAAAAAAAGCAAGAGCACAGGCAGAAATATGCCATGGTCCCAAATCCTCTGCTTCCATGCCATTGGCCAAGTCAAGTCAAAAGGACAAGTTAACCATAAACGCAGGAAGGAAGCCAAGTCTTCCCAGGGTAGGAAACTGTGTCATTAATTTATCTATGTTACTTATCTCAATGTATCAATTTATAGCAAAATCTATTTTTCAACCATTTATACCATGAAAGGATACCCATATTAACTATTTAGAAATTTCAATATCATCTCAAAAATAAAGAAACAAAAGGCCTCCAAGGGGGAGGGGCCCCGCGAGGAGCCGGGCTGAGGCCGGGGCGAGTGTCCCCAGGACAGGAGAGCCCCGTCCCGGAGGAGCAGGAGCTGCACCGACCTTCCCGGGCGGAAAGGGGCTCGCGGGGAGTCGGAGCAGGACCCAGGAGGGCGGGGATCCCCTCGGGCTCCTGGGGACACTAACAGGCACCTGCGCCCCGGGAGATGCGCCGAGCCCCCTAAGGGCTGCAGCGCGCACGGCGGGGCCCGGAGCAGCTGGAGGGGCTCGGGGGCGGCTCCGCGGAGGGGGCTGCGGGGGGGAGCAGCTCGGGGGGCTCGGGCAGAGGAAGAGGCTCCGTGCGGAGGGGGCTGAGGGGCGGGAGCGCGAATCCACCAGCGCAGGCTCCGGAGCCCAGGGCGCCGGGGACACAGCCCAGGATCCAGCCTCCCCCGGGACAGGCAGAGGCCGGGAGGGCCCAGGACAGCGAGGACGCTCCTGCCCGAGCTGAGCAGATCAGCGGCCCCGCCCGGAGCCTCCAGGCCCTGCAGACGGAGAGCTCCGGAGCTACTGCGGGGGCTGACTCCAGGGCTCCAGAGCTGGCCCCGCCACTGGGGCTGTTCCTCCTGGGGCCTCACGGGGTAAACAATCCCCACTGAGCCCTGCACCAGGCAGGGGCACAGCAGCTCCCCCAAGTGCTAACACCTGAGAATCAGCACAACAGGCCCCTCCCCCAGAAGACCAGCTAGACGGACAAGTTCCAGGGAAAGTCAAAGGACTTAAAGTATACAGAGTCAGAAGATACTCCCCCGTGTTTTTTGTTTTTGTTTTGTTTTTTTCTTTTTGATTTCTGATTGCTTCCCCCACCCTTTTTTCCCCTTTCTTTCTTTTTCTTTCTCTATTTCTTCTCTTTTTCTCCTTTTTTTATTCCTTTTTTCTTTTTTTTTTCTTTTTCTCTTTTCTTTCCTTCTTTCTCTCCTCTCTTTTTCTCCTTTTCCCAATACAACTTGTTTTTGGCCACTCTGCACTGAGCAAAATGACTAGAAGGAAAACCTCACCTCAAAAAAAAGAATCAGGGATCCCCGGGTGGCGCAGCGGTTTGGCGCCTGCCTTTGGCCCAGGGCACGATCCTGGAGATCCGGGATCGAATCCCACATCGGGCTCCTGGTGCATGGAGCCTGCTTCTCCCTCTGCCTGTGTCTCTGCCTCTCTCTCTCTCTCTCTCTGTGACTATCATAAATAAATAAAAAAATTAAAAAAATTTTTTTTAAAAAAAAGAATCAGAAAACAGACCTCTCTCCCACAGAGTTACAAAATCTGGATTACAATTCAATGTCAGAAAGCCAATTCAGAAGCACTATTATACAACTACTGGTGGCTCTAGAAAAAAGCATAAAGGACTCAAGAGACTTCATGACTGCAGAATTTAGATCCAATCAGGCAGAAATTAAAAATCAATCGAATGAGATGCAATCCAAACTAGAAGTCCTAACGGCGAGGGTTAACGAGGTGGAAGAACAAGTGAGTGACATAGAAAACAAGTTGATGGCAAAGAGGGAAACTGAGGAAAAAAGAGAAACAAAAGACCATGAAGACAGATTAAGGGAAATAAACGACAACCTGAGGAAGAAAAACCTACGTTTAATTGGGGTACCCGAGGGCGCTGAAAGGGACAGAGGGCCAGAATATGTATTTGAACAAATCCTAGCTGAAAACTTTCCTAATCTGGGAAGGGAAACAGGCATTCAGATCCAGGAAATAGAGAGATCTCCCCCTAAAATCAATAAAAACCGTTCAACACCTCGACATTTAATAGTGAAGCTTGGAAATTCCAAAATAAAGAGAAGATCCTTAAAGCAGCAAGAGACAAGAAATCCCTGACTTTTATGGGGAGGAGTATTAGGGTAACAGCAGACCTCTCCACAGAGACCTGGCAGGCCAGAAAGGGCTGGCAGGATATACTCAGGGTCTTAAGTGAGAAGAACATGCAACCAAGAATACTTTATCCAGCAAGGCTCTCATTCAAAATGGAAGGAGAGATAAAGAGCTTCCAAGACAGGCAGCAACTAAAAGAATATGTGACCTCCAAACCAGCTCTGCAAGAAATTTTAAGGGGGACTCTTAAAATTCCCCTTTAAGAAGAAGTTCAGTGGAACAATCCACAAAAACAAGAACTGAATAGATATCATGATGACACTAAACTCATATCTCTCAAGAGTAACTCTGAACGTGAACGGGCTTAATGACCCCATCAAAAGGCGCAGGGTTTCAGACTGGATAAAAAAGCAGGACCCATCTATTTGCTGTCTACAAGAGACTCATTTTAGACAGGAGGACACCTACAACCTGAAAATAAATGGTTGGAGAACCATTTCCGATTCAAATGGTCCTCAAAAGAAAGCAGGGGTAGCCATCCTTATATCAGATAAACTAAAATTTACCCCGAAGACTGTAGTGAGAGATGAAGAGGGACACTATATCATACTTAAAGAATCTATCCAACAAGAGGACTTAACAATCCTCAATATATATGCCCCGAATGTGGGAGCTGCCAAATATTTAAACCAATTAATAACCAAAGTGAAGAAGTACTTAGATTATAATACACTTACACTTGGTGACTTCAATCTAGCTCTTTCTACCCTCGATGGGTCTTCTAAGCACAACATCTCCAAAGAAACGAGAGCTTTAAATGATACACTGGACCAGATGGATTTCACAGATATCTACAGAACTTTACATCCAAACTCCACTGAATACACATTCTTCTCAAGTGCACATGGAACTTTCTCCAGAATAGACCACATACTGGGTCACAAATCGGGTCTGAACTGATACCAAAAGATTGGGATCGTCTCCTGCATATTCTCAGACCACAATGCCTTGAAATTAGAACTAATTCACAACAAGAAGTTTGGAAGGACTTCGAACACGTGGAGGTTAAGGACCATCCTGCTAAAAGATGAAAGGGTCAACCAGGAAATTAAGGAAGAATTAAAAAGATTCATGGAAACTAATGAGAATGAAGATACAACCGTTCAAAATCTTTGGAACGCAGCAAAAGCAGTCCTAAGGGGGAAATACATCGCAATACAAGCATCCATCCAAAAACTGGAAAGAACTCAAATACAAAAGCTAACCTTACACATAAAGGAGCTAGAGAAAAAAACAGCAAATAGATCCTACACCCAGCAGAAGAAGAGAGTTAATTAAAATTCGAGCAGAACTCAACGAAATCGAGACCAGAAGAACTGTGGAACAGATCAACAGAACCAGGAGTTCATTCTTTGAAAGAATTAATAAGATAGATAAACCATTAGCCCGCCTATTAAAAAGAAGAGAGAGAAGACTCAACTTAATAAAATCATTAATAAGAAAGGAGAGATCACTACCAACACCAAGGAAATACAAACGATTTTAAAAACATATTATGAACAGCTATACGGCAATAAATTAGGCAATCTAGAAGAAATGGACGCATTCCTGGAAAGCCACAAACTACCAAAACTGGAACAGGAAGAAGTAGAAAACCTGAACAGGCCAATAACCAGGGAGGAAATTGAAGCAGTCATCAAAAACCTCCCAAGACACAAGAGTCCAGGGCCAGTTGGCTTCTCAGGGGAATTCTATCAAATGTTTAAAGAAGAAACCATACCTATTCTCCTAAAGCTGTTTGGAAAGACAGAAAGAGATGGAGTACTTCCAAACTCGTTCTGTGAGGCCAGCATCACCTTAATTTGAAAACCAGACAAAGACCCCACCAAAAAGGAGAATTACAGACCAATATCCCTGATGAACATGGATGCAAAAATTCTCAACAAGATACTAGCCAATAGGATCCAACAGTACATTAAGAAAATTATTCACCACGACCAAGTAGGATTTATCCCCGGGACACAAGGCTGTTTCAACACTCGTAAAACAATCAATGTGATTCATCATATCAGCAAGAGAGAAACCAAGAACCATATGATCCTCTCATTAGATGCAGAGAAAGCATTTGACAAAATACAGCATCCATTCCTGATCAAAACTCTTCAGAATGTAGGGATAGAGGGAACAATCCTCAACATCTTAAAAGCCATCTACGAAAAGCCCACAGCAAATGTAATTCTCATGGGGAAGCACTGGGAGCCTTTCCCCTAAGATCAGGAACAAGACAGGGATGTCCACTCTCACCACTGCTATTCAACATAGTACTGGAAGTCCTAGCCTCAGCAATCAGACAACAAAAAGACATTAAGGGCATTCAAATTGCCAAAGAAAAGGTCAAACTCTCCCTCTTCGCCAATGACATGATACTCTACATAGAAAACCCAAAAGCCTCCACCCCAAGATTGCTAGAACTCATACAGCAATTTGGTAGCGTGGCAGGATACAAAATCAATGCCCAGAAATCAGTGGCATTTCTATACACTAACAATGAGACTGAAGAAAGAGAAATGAAGGAGTCAATCCCATTTACAATTGCACCCAAAAACCTAAGATACCTAGGAATAAACCTAACCAAAGAGGTAAAGGATCTATACCCTAAAAACTATAGAACACTTCTGAAAGAAATTGAGGAAGACACAAAGAGATGGAAAAATATTCCATGCTCATGGATTGGCAGAATTAATATTGTGAAAATGTTAATGTTACCCAGGGCAATGTACACATTTAATGCAATCCCTATCAAAATACCATAGTCTTTCTTCAGAGAGTTGGAACAAATCATCTTAAGATTTGTGTGGAATCAGAAAAGACCCCGAATAGCCAGGGGAATTTTAAAAAGGAAAACCATAGCTGGGGGCATCACAATGCCAGATTTCAGGTTGTACTACAAAGCTGTGGTCATCAAGACAGTGTGGTACTGGCACAAAAACAGACACATAGATCAGTGGAACAGAATAGAGAATCCAGAAGTGGACCCTGAACTTTATGGGCAACTAATATTCGATAAAGGAGGAAAGACTATCCATTGGAAGACAGTCTCTTCAATAAATGGTGCTGGGAAAATTGGACATCCACATGCAGAAGAATGAAACTAGACCACTCTCTTGCACCATACACAAAGATAAACTCAAAATGGATGAAAGATCTAAATGTGAGACAAGATTCCATCAAAATCCTAGAGGAGAACACAGGCAACACCCTTTTTGAACTCGGCCACAGCAACTTCTTGCAAGATACATCCACGAAGGCAAAAGAAACAAAAGCAAAAATGAACTATTGGGAGTTCTTCAAGATAAGAAGCTTTTGCACAGCAAAAGAAACAGTCAACAAAACTAAAAGACAACCCACAGAATGGGAGAAGATATTTGCAAATGACATATCAGATAAAGGGCTAGTTTCCAAGATCTATAAAGAACTTATTAAACTCAACACCAAAGAAACAAACAATCCAATCATGAAATGGGCAAAAGACATGCAGAGAAATCTCACAGAGGAAGACATAGACATGGCCAACACGCACATGAGAAAATGCTCTGCATCACTTGCCATCAGGGAAATACAAATCAAAACCACAATGAGATACCACCTCACACCAGTGAGAATGGGGAAAATTAACAAGGCAGGAAACTACAAATGTTGGAGAGGATGTGGAGAAAAGGGAACCCTCTTGCACTGTTGGTGGGAATGTGAACTGGTGCAGCCACTCTGGAAAACTGTGTGGAGGTTCCTCAAAGAGTTAAAAATAGACCTGCCCTACGACCCAGCAATTGCACTGTTGGGGATTTACCCCAAAGATTCAGATTCAATAAAACGTTGGGACACCTGCACCCCGATGTTTATAGCAGCAATGGCCACAATAGCCAAGCTGTGGAAGGAGCCTGGTGTCCATTAAACATGAATGGATAAAGAAGATGTGGTTTATGTATACAATGGAATATTCCTCAGCCATTAGAAACGACAAATACCCGCCATTTGCTTCAACGTGGATGGACCTGGAGGGTATTATGCTGAGTGAAGTAAGTCAATCGGAGAAGGACAAACAGTGTATGTTCTCATTCATTTGGGGCATATAAATAATAGTGAAAGGGAATATAAGGGAAGGGAGAAGAAATGTGTGGGAAATATCAGAAAGGGAGACAGAACATAAATACTTCTAACTCTGGGAAACGAAGTAGGGGTGGTGAAGGGGAGGAGTGCGGGGGGTGACGGGCACTGAGGGGGGCACTTGACAGGATGAGCACTGGGTGTTATTCTGTATGTTGGTAAATTGAACACCAATAAAAAATTAATTTATTAAAAAAATAAATAAATAAAAGTAAAGAAAGGAAGGAGAAAAAAGATGAATTTGAAAACAGAAAGTAAATGTATAGGACTTTACAATTAATTATGTGGCACAAACAAGGAACAAGGAAAATTATAATTTGAAATTTTCTGACTGTGTCTAGTGTTGAAGGTAATACCAGAACATTGATCAGGGGATGAAGTAGAAGAGAAGATTTAATGGGAAATTTGAGATTTGAATTTATACAAGTTTGACATAATTAGAGAAACCTAATTTTAATATGAGCCTTTACCACAGAAACTCATACTCAATATATTCCTATTAAGATACTTGTTCTGACTTTAATATCCTTGCAATAATGCAGTATATATCAGTGCAAAAGTGAAACACAAACGTTGAGATCCAAAGAGTGTTGGAGGCCTACTGTAATGAGTAAAGATACCAAATTTGTAAGAAATTATATTTATTTTATTAAGCAGTGTTTACATTTTAATACAGTGAAGTGAAAATTAAAAGAAACGTCAGATGATATATCATAATGCACCCTCTACTTACACTTCTGATAATATAATCTGACTGTGTAAGAATAACAAAAAATATTCACTTATTTTGGATTTCACTTCCTACCACTGTTGACTTGTATGTATGTATTTAAGATTTTATTTATTTATTCATGAGAGATGCACAGAAAGAGTCAGAGATATAGGTAGGGGGAAAAGCAGGCTTCTTGCAGGGATCCTGATGCAAGACTTGATCCCAGGACCTGGGAATCACGAATTGAGCTGAAGGCAGATGCTCAACCACTGAGCCACTCAGGTGCCCTTCACTTGTATTTATAATTGGTTCTTATCCAATCATTCTATAGAATCAAACTAATTTCATTATGGCTCAAGACATAAATTTGCCTTAATTTTTATAACCGGGAGAGAACTCATATATCTGGTAGCTACTCTCTCAATCTCTAAGTGATCTCAGGGTTCTACTGATCTGAGAAAAATTTCTCTCCATTATAAGGGTTGCAGTTCATGATGACTCCAAAATGTTATCGTGGTAAAATTGGATTCCTATATTTTCAAAATCTTCATCTAGACATGTTTAAACAGACGAAGTCATTAAAATTTATCTATGCCGTGAATTTAACAGAAACAAATTTGTTTGGGAAAATTATCTGATAATTTAAGAATGCCACTGTTAGAAAGCCTTTCACTGTTTCCCTGGTAAAAAGTTAATTAAAACAGTCAGCATATTTGGTTTTCTCTGATGCTCCTATAATCATAATATTGGTATATGAACAAAATTTGTGTAAAAACAAAGATAGACAAAAGTTAGGAGTTAAAAAAACAGCTTAAACGACATGAATTAGAATTTTTATGAATTAGAATTTTTGTAGGGTAACTTACCATGCCAAGTAAAATTTTGAGTAATTCTCACATAAAAACAAATTTGAAAAAATTTTAAAAAGCCAAAAAAAAAAAATGGAAACTTTCTGAGAGATTTGAGCAAATAGGCTTTTTTTTTTTTCTTGATAGGCACTTTGTAAGGGTGAGCATGAAGTGGGATGGCTGGTGGCTCAGTCGTTTAAGTGTCTGCCTTCAGCTCATGTCATGATCATGGGGTCCTGGGATCAAGCCCAGCATGAAGCTCTCTGCTCAATGGGGAGTCTGCTTATTCTTCTCTTTCCTTTGCTTCTCCCCTGTTCATGCTTCTCTTTCTCTCAAATAAATGAATAAAATATTTGAAAAAAAAAGTGAACATGAAGAGTGGCCTTTGCAATACATCTGACATCAAGAAGCCAATTTTGTAATCTCAAAAAACTGTCAAAGAAAACACCAGCAAAAAAAGAAAAATAACCCTAGATTAATTAAAAGCAGAGAAAAAAGTGAGGAAATAACTCTTATAGCTATTGCTTATCAAGTTGCTATATCTATTTCAAGTACTATGTCACATGCATATGTCTACTGCTTAAATAATTACTTCTTAAGGAAAATCGATATACGGGAAGAGTAAGAACAATACAAATTGCTTATACACATGATAATATTCAACCTAGGAGAGAACATTATTGCATAACAAAACAAAAATTCTCAACATATTGTCTGAATGAATTTAATTTCCTGAGTTGTAAACATTATACAAATCAGCATTTATCAAAGAAAATATTAAACATAATACATTGCATTTCTTTCTAAAATAAGCACAAGTTGTGTGCATCTTTTTAAATGTTTACAGTAGGAAATTCTGTCATTTACTCAAGATTTCTTCTATCCATAAAGTATAATATTTAAATAAATAGCCATGCTGGTACACTGATTCTGCATTTTGAAGCTGTTTCAGAGAGAAATTACTTTCTCCAAGTTAATTGTTAGGAACATATGCTAGTGAAGCAAAATAAGTTCTGAATAAGATTTTACACTTTATGCAAAAAGGAGAATACATTTAGAGAGTAATTTCTTGAAGTCATTTTAAAAATCCCACTTTACACTCTTATGATTTCGCCTTTGGGAAGATATAAGATAAAATGTATCTTCTTGGCAAAAATACAGATATTAACATGTTGTTTTAGGCAGATGTTGTCCCAGATGTAGAGGAAGATTTAAGATGTGCTCTGGCCAAGCAGCAGAAATTACTCTCACAGATGAGTAAGCATCCATACAAAACACACTGTTACCAGCCTTGTATTTCTGTGTAACAGATAAAAACCATCTGTCTATTGCAGTAATTTGCCAAAAGGACAACCCAATATACTACTTGATTTCAATATATTTAAAATGAAATAACAAGCAGTATCTCTTATCACAGTTCATTTTTTCTGTAATATTAGAAATAAAGGGTTCTCCAAATACTGGGAAAAAATGAGTTAGGGAGAGATACATTTTGTATCTTTCTGTTCATAATGGAAACAAAACTTTCACCTTATGGTGAAATTATGGAACCATAATTTTCACCTAAAAGAAAACAAGGTTTGTTATTAGTAAGTTCTTTTACCTTTTTATAAAAATAACAGTTTTATTTTCCAGAGCACTTTTAGGTGTACTGAAAAATTGGGCAGAAAGTACAAAGAGTTCCCAAATACTCTCTCTCCACCCCTAGTTTTCCCTATCATTATCATCTTGCATTCTTATGGTACATTTATTAGAATTGAACTATTGATGACTCATTATTGTTAACATTTATAGCTTACATTATATTTCACTGTGTTGTATACATCTATGGTATTTGTCATTGACTCAATGTCATTGAGTCAACCATTACATTACAGTATTATACAGAATAGTGTTACTCCTCTGAAAATCTCCTGCACACTGCCTATTCATCAACTTCTCTTAGCCCTCTCAGTCTCCTGACAACGACTGGTATTTTTACTGTTTTTATATGTTTGCCTTCCCCAGAATATCCTACAGTATGTACCTTTGGAATCATTCAATAAGAAGCTTCTTCAGATTAGCTTCTTCCACTTTGCAATATGCATTTAAGTTTCCTCCACATCTTTTCATGGCTTGATAGCTCATTTCTTTTTATCACTAAATTTATACATATTTATATATCTGTGATCATCATCACCATCAAGATAAGCAGCATATCCGTCATTCCCCAAAGCTTCCTTTTTCCATTTTTTTTTTTTAATTAATAGAGTAAGACTATTTGGGGGAAGTTTTAGGCTTACAGAAATATTGTGAGAAAGTACCCAGAGTTCCCATAAACTTCCTCTTGCACAGCCCCAATTTCTCCTATTAACAGTACCTCACATTAGTGTGGGACATTTGTTACATTGTTGAGTCAATATTGACACATTATTTTTAGCTAAGTTTCCTAGTTTACATTAGAGTTAACTCTGTGCTATGCATTCTTTGGATTTTGAAAAATGTTTAATGACATGTATTCATCATTACAGTATCATACAGGTAATTTCATTATCCTGAATATCACTTACACTCCACCTATTCCTTCTCCCTCATTCTCTTTAAACTTCAGGCAAACACTGATCTTTTTACTGTCTCTATAGTTTTGCCTTTTCCAGAAGGTTATGCCATTCGGATAATATAGTGCATAACCTTTGTAGAATTGACTCCTTTAACTTGACAATTGTCATTTAAGATTACTCTGTATCTTTTGGTGGCTTAATAGTTCATTTCTTTTTACTGCTGGGTTACACTCCATTGCAGGGGTATACCACAGGATGTTATTCCATTCCTTTATTGAAGGACATCTAGGTTGTTTCTAATTTTGGGCAATAATGAATAAGGCAGCTATAAACACTGATGCTCAGGTTTTGGTATGGACATAAGTTTTCAACTTGTTTAGGTAAATACCTAGTAACACATGATTGATGGATCATTTGATAATGCTATGTTATATTTGTAAGAAACTACCAAATTGTCTTCCATTTAATTTTGCAAGAACAGTGAATAAAAGTTCCTATTGCTCAACAACCTTGCCAACATTTAGTGTTGTCAGCATTTTGGATTTTGGACATTCAAATGATCGTATCTCTTTGCTTTAATTTCAAATTCTCCACTAACATCTGATGTTGAGCTGCTTTTCATATGTCTATTCACATTTGTATATTTTCTTAGATGAAGTATCCCTTCAGATCTTTTGCTGACTTTTTCATTGAGTTTTTTTTTTCTTCTTCTTCTCATTGCTTTCAGAGTTCTTTGCATATTTTGGAAACAAATCCATTAGCAGATATGTGTTCTGCATATTTTTTCCCAGTCTGTGCTTGTCTTTTCATTCTCTACAAAATGTTTTCCACAGAGCAGAAGGTTTTAGTTTTAATTGAATTTACATCAATTTTTCTTCTTTAATGGGTCATAGTTTATGTGTTGTATCTAAAGTTTCATTGCCAAATTCAGGCCAGCTTGGTTTTCTTCTATATGTTATTTTCTAAAAGTTTTAACAGTTTGCATTATACAGTTCTACTGTCCATTACAAGTTAATTTTAGTGAAACTGTAAGACCACTGTGTAGACTTTATTATTAATATATTATTATTATTAATTATGAATGTCCAGTTGTTTAAGAGCCCTTTGATGAAAATACTGTCCTTTTTCCACTGTGTTGTCTTTGCTCTTTTGTCAAAGATCAGCTGACTGTACTTTTGTGGGTCTATTTTTGGGCTGTCTATTCCCTTCCATTGATCAGCTTGTGTTTTCCTTTACTATGCGCACACTGCCTTGATTACTATAGTTTCATAGTAAGAGTGATGTACAATAGAATTAGTCCTCTAATTTTACTTTTCTTTAGCATTGTGTCAGGTATCTTGGGTCTTTTACCTTTCCATGTAAACTTTAGAATAAGTTTATCACTATCAAGAAAATAACTTGCTGGGATTTCAATTCCAATTGCATAGAATCTATAGTTCAAATTGAGGAAAACTGACATATAAACAATATATATCTTCCTATATATGGACAAGGAATAACTTTCCATTCATTTATGTTTATTTTGTTTCTTTTATCAGAGTGCTGTAGATTTCCACATAGAGATTGGGTACTTATTTTTTACATTTATAACACTTATTTCATTATTCCTGTGCTAATGTAAATGGTATTGAGTTTTGCTTTCAAATTTTAGTTGTTCATTGCTGGCATGCAAGAAAGCAATTATGTATTTTAACCATGTAACCTACAATCATTTAATAATTGCTTATTAGTCCTAGGAATTTTTTGGTTGATTTTTTTAGGCTTTTTCACATAGAAAATCATGTCATCTGTCAAAAATACATCTTTATTTGCCCATCTGTATATCTCCCCTGACCCCTTATTGCAGTACAATGTTGAATAGCAATGGAGGGAATGTACAACCTTTACATTGTTCCTGATCATAGTTGGAAAGCTCTAGTTTCTTACCACTAAATATAATGATGTTAGCTATAGATTTTTCTGGAGTTGTTTTTATCAAACTGAGAAAATTCTCTTGTCCTACTTTGATAAGGGCATTTATCATAAATGTGTGAGATGCTTTTTCTGTATCTACTGATGTGATCATACGATTTTTCTTCTGTAGCCTGTTAATATGATGAATTACATTAGTTGATTTGCAAAATTTGAATAATTCTCATATAACTAGAATCAATTTCACTTGGTCTTAATATATAATCTTAATATACATTGGAGGATTTGACTTTCTAATATTTTGTTGAGAACATTTGTATTAGTATTCATGAGAGATATTGGTTGTAGTTTTCCCCTCTTATAGTGCCTTTTTCTGGTTTTACAAAATTTACAATAATGCTAACCTTGTAGAATTAGGCAGTGTTTCCTCTGTTTCTGTTTTCTGGAACAGATTACAGAAAATTGTATAATTTCTTCCATGAATATCTGGTAGAATTTACAAGTGAACACTTCTGGTTCTGGCACTTTCTGTTTTGGAAGATTATCATTTCTTTAATTTTAATTTATTAATTTCTTTAATAGATATAGGACTATTTAGATTATCTCTGTATCTCTGTGTGAGTTTTGGTACATTATGTCTTTTTGTGAATTTGATACATTTTATTTAAATTTTGAGGGATGGAGTAGTTCATAATACACCTTTATTATCCTTTTAATGTCCAGGAGAGTGATAATGTTGGCCTTTCCTCCAATTTTGATTTTAGTGATTTGTGTTTTCTTTCTTTTTTTCTGGCTAGAGTTTTAGCAATTGATTAATCAACAAGCATTCTTTGAATACTTCAGGTCACTTAAAGTTTTCAGTGTTGGAAAGAATACAATCAGGTATGGAATTTTATTAAAGGATTTTTAAAAATTTTATATAATAGCTACAACTGAGAAAATATGTCTCCTATAGAGTAAAATAAGATGTACTGTAGAGATTTGTACAAGAGAATTCCAGGTTGTGGGGTTCCTGTGTGTGGGAACTAGAGAGCAAATTATACAGTAGCTGTAGTTCCACTGAAACATACTATGTATGACAAGATTAGTAGTGCACATCATTAGAAAGACTATGAGAGAGAATTTGTGAAAAGCTATGACCACCTAGCCAAAACTGTAGACCAATAAAATTATTTGGTGAGTTTAAATGTGAGCCAATTAGTTAAGTTTATTTACTCCTTAGAAAGAACTTATGGAAATAGAAATGATTTAAAATAATCTCCTTAACAAGGGTAGTGCAAATTTTATATACTGTTTGGTTAATTATAATCAAGTAATAATTTTAATAAACTAAACACATGGTTAACAGATTAATTATCACAAGATTAGTACAACCTTTTAAAAGAACTTGTAGGAAGCTTGGGTGACTCAGTGGTCGAGCGTCTGCCTTTGGCTCAGGGTGTGATCTTTGGAATCCTGGGATTGAGTCCCGCATCAGGCTTTCTGAATGGAGCCTGCTTCTCCTCCCTCTTCCTGTTCCTCTGCCTCTCTCTCTGTGTTTCTCATGAATAAATAAATACTAAACAATCTTTAAAAAATGAATTTGTTTACCATTTAAACAAATTCAAGTCATTTTCAAAAAATATAGAAAACATGAAATTAATTTTAACATTAAATAATTTCAAGGTTACAAGTTAACAATACTGGGAATAAATAAAATTTGAATTTATATAAGATTATTTTTTCCTTCCTAAAATACCAACTCATACAGAAATTCAACTTTATATTCACCTCTTGTAATAAGTATCTATTTTGTTTGTTTGTTTAAATGTTTTATTTAAGTTCAGGTTAATTAACATACACTGTATTATTGGGGTAGAATTTAGTGAATCATCAATTGCATGTAACACCCAGTGCTCATTGCATGAAGTGTATTCCTTAACGGCCATAACCCATACCATTCCCTACCACCTTCTCCCCAAAAATCCTCAGTTGTTTCCAAAGTTAAGTCTCTTATGATTTGCCTCCCTCCCTGTGTTTATTTTTCCTTCCCTTCCCCTATGTTCATGTTTTATTTCTTAAATTCCGCATTTGAGTTAAACTGTATAGCATTTTTCTTTCACTCACTGACTTATTTAGCTTAGCATAATACCCTCTAATTCAATCCAAATCATTGCAAATGGCAAGATTTCATTCTTTTTGATGGCTAAGTAATATTCTATCGTGTGTGTGTGTGTGTGTGTGTGTGTGCACGTGTGTGTGTGTATCACTTCTTTATACATTCATCTGTCAATGGACATTTGGGCTTTGTGGACATTGGCTACTTTCCATATTTGGCTATTGTGGACATTGCTGCTATAAACATTGGAGTTCATGTGCCACTGTTTATCATTAAATCTGTATCCTTTTGACAGATACCTAGTACTGCAATTGCTGGTTCATAGAGCAATTCTAGTTTAACTTTTTAAGGAACCTCCATATTATTTTCCATGGTGGCTGCACTGGTCTGCATTCCCACCAACAGCATAAGAGAGTTTCCCTTTCTCCACATCCTCACCAACATGTTGTTTTCTGAATTGTTAATTTTAGCCATTCTGACCAGTCTGAGGTAGTATCTCATTGTGCTTTTGATTTGTAGTTCCCTGATGATGAGTGATGTTGAACATCTTTTCATGTGTTTGATGACCATTTGTATGTCTTCTTTGGAGAAATTTTTCATGTCTTCTGCCCATTTCTTGACTGAATTTTGTTTTTGTTTTTGTTTTGCTTTTGTTTTCAGGTGTTAAATTTGATCGTTTTAATATTGGCTTTGAATACTAGCCCTTTAACTAATGTCATTTGTGAATATCTTTTCCCATTTCGTAGGCTGCCTTTTAGTTTTGTTGACTATTTCCTTTACTATGCAAAAGCTTTCTATCCTGATGAAATCCCAATAGTTCATTTTTGCTTTTGTTTCCCTTGCCCTTGTAGTCATGTCTAGCAAGAAGTTACTGAGCCTAGATTGAAAGAGGTTGTTGCCTGTGTTCTCCTAGAGGATTTTGATAGTTTCCTGTATTATATTTAGAGTTTTCATCCATTTTGAGGTTATTTTTGTGTATGGTATAAGAAAGTGGTCCAATTTAATTTTTCTGCATGTGGCTGTCTAGTTTTCCCAGCACCATTTGTTGAAGAGACTGTCTTTTCTCCACTGAATATTCTTTCTTGTTTTGTGGATTAGTTGATAGAGTTGAGAGTCCATTTTGGGGGGTTTTCTATTCTGTTTCATTGATCTGTGTGTCTGTTTTGTGCCAGTACTATATTATCTTAAAGATCACAGCTTTGTGGTACAGCATCTGGAATTGTGATACCACCAACTTTGGTTTTCTTTTTCAACATTACTTTGGCTGTTTGGGGTCTTTTCTGGTTCTATACAAATTTTAGGATTGTCTATTTCAGTTCTATGGAAAATGCTGATGGTATTTTGACAAGAATTGCTTTGAAAGTGTATATTGCTCTGGGTAGCATAGACATTTTAACAGTATTTGTTTTCCAATCCATGATCTTGGATTGTTTCTCGATTTCTTTCTGTCTTCCTCAATTTCTTTCGTAAGTATTCTTATAGTTTTCAGAGTATAGATCCTTTGCATCTTTGGTTAGGCTTATTCCTAGGTATCTTACGGTCTTTGGTGCAATTGTAAATGGGATTGATTCCTTGATTTTTCTTTCTTCTATTTCATTGTTAGTCTATAAAAATGCAACTGACTTCTGTGTATTGATTTTATATCCTGTGACTTTGCTGAATTCCTGTATCAGTTCTAGAAAGTTTTTGGTGGAATCTTTTGTTTTCTACATAGAGTATCATGTTGTCTGTGAAGAGTGAAATTTGACTTCTTCTTTGAAATGTGGATGCTTTTATTTCTTTTTGTTGTCTGATTGCTGAGGCTATGACTTCTAGTACTATGTTGAACAACAGTGGTGAGAGTGGGCATCCCTGTCATGTTCCTGACCTTAGGGGGAAAGCTTTCAGTTTTTCCCCATTGAGGTTTATATTCGCTGTAAGTCTTTCATATAGAACTTTTATGATGTTGAAGTATGTTCCCCCCATCTCTACAGGGCAGAGGGCTTTTATTTTGCCAAATGTATTTTGCATCTATTGTGAGGATCATGTGATTTTTGTCCTTTCTTTTATTAATGTGGTGTATCACATTAATTGATTTGCAGATATTGAACCAACCCTGTGGCCCAGGAATAAGTCCCAATTGGTTGTGATGAATAATCTTTGTAATGTACTGTTAGATCCTATTAGAAAGTATGTTGCTGAGAATTTTTACATCTATGTTCATCACAGATATTAGTCTATAATTCTCTGTAGTGGGTTTTTTTGTTTCAGGATCAAGGTAACGTTGGCTTTGTAGAATGAATTTAGATGTTTTTTCTTCCATTTCTATTTTTTGGAGATAGCTGCAGAAGAGTAAGTATTAATTCTTCTTTAAATGTTTGGTAAAATTCCCCTGGAAAGACATCCAGCCCTGGACTCTTGTTTGTAGGGAGATTTTTTTTTTAATTTTATTTATTTACTCATGAGAGACACAGAGAGAGAGAGGCAGAGACATAGGCAGAGAGAGAAGCAGGCTCCATGCAGGATGTGGGACTTGATTGTGGGACTTGATTCCGAGACTCCAGGATGACATCCTGGACTCAACTGCTGAGCCACCAGGCATCCCTGGAGGGAGATTTTTGATTATTGATTCAATTTCTTTGCTGGTTATGGGTCTGTTCAGGTTTCCTATTTCTTCCTGTGTTAATTTTGGTAGTTTCTATGTTTTTAGATATTTATTCATTTCTTCCAGATAGCAATCTAGCTATCTAGCAATCTTTTATTTTTCATAATATTCTCTTAAAATTGTTTTTATTTCTTTGGTGTTGGTTGTTGTCTCTCCTCTTTAATTCATTATTTTATTTATTTGGGTACTTTTTTGATAAATCTGACTATGAGTTTATCTTGTTAATTCTTTCAAAGAACCACCTCTTAGTTTCGTTGACCTGTTGTTTATTATTCTTTTTATTTCTATATCATTTATTTCTGCTCTAATATTTATTACTTATATTTTCCTACTGGATTTATGCTTTTTGTGCTGTTCTTTTTTCAGCTCCCTTAAGTATAAACTTAGTTTAAAGTTGTGTAAAGTTAGTGTAAAATTGTGTATTTCAGATTTCTTACTTCTTGAAGAAGGCCTGTATTGCAACATGCTTCCCTCTTAGGACCAACTTTGCTGCATCCCAGAGGTTTTACTGTTGTGTTCATTTTCATTTTCTTCCATATACTTTATTTTTTACTTTTTCTTTAATTTCCTGACTGACTCATTCATGCTTTAGTAGGATGTTCTTTAACCTCCATGAATTTATGGTTCTTCCAAAGTTTTTCCTGTGGTTGACTTCAAGTTTCATAGTATTGTGGTCTGAAAATATGCATATGTCAATCTTTTTGTTATGGTTGAGGGCTGATTTGTGACCCAGTATATGATCTGTTCTGGAGAATATTCCATATGCACTCGAAAAGAATGTGTGTTCTGATGCTTTAGGATAAAATGCCCTGAAAATATATGTTAAGTCTATTTAGTCCACTGTGTCATTCAAAGCCCTTGTTTCCTTGTTGATCTTCTGCATAGATGATCTGTACATTGGTGTGAGTGGGGTGTTAAAGTCCCCTACTATTATTGTATTATTACCAGTGAGTTTCTTTAATTTTGTTATTAATTGGTTTATATATGTGGCTTTCTGAAGTTAGGGGCATAAATATTTACATTTGTTAGATCTTATTGTTGATGGACTCCTTTATTATGATATAGTGTCCTTCTTTGTCTTTTATAACATTCTGTGGTTTAAAATACAGTTTGTCTTTATAAGGATGGCTACTACAGCTTTATTTTGATATCCAATAGCATGATAAATGGTTTTCCTATCCCTTCACTTTCAATCTATGGATGTCTAAGGGTCTTGAATGAATCTCTTGTAAGCAGCATATTAATGGGTCTTATTTTTTTTTACTTAGTTCTTTTGATTGGAGCATTTAGTCCATTTGTATTCAGAGTAATTATTAAAAGATATGAATTTAATGCCACTGTATTACCTGTAAAGTCACTATTCCTATAGATTTTGAGGGAGGTTCTCTAGCTACTGGACTTGAATGCCTATTTTATTCCCCAAAATAGGGAAATTTTCATCTATAATTTGTTGAAATCAATTTTCTGCCTCCTTTTCTCTCTCCTTATCTTATGAGACTCCTATAATATGGATATTATTTTGCTTTACGGAATTTCCTATTTTCCTCAGTCTACCTTCATGTCTAATAGATTTCCTTCCCTCTTCTTTTCAACTGTATATTCCATCATATTATCTTCTATATTATGGATTTGCTCTTCTGATTCATTTATTCTCATTTTTATGGCCTCCATTTGGGAATACATCTCAGTAATAACATTTTTAATTTTGGCCTGACTAGATTTTGAGATTCTCTATTTTTTTCTATGCTTTTAAAGCCCAGATAGTATCTCTATAATTGTTGTTTTACATTCTAGTTCATACATCTTATATCTGTACTGATTAAATCCCTGATCTTTCTTTTGGAGTGAATTTCTCCATATCTTTTCTGGACAAAAAGAAAGAAGAAATAAAAACAACAACAACAACAATAACAACAACAGAAAAAACAAAAAAACAACCCACTTGATCCCTGTTTTGGCCTGCTTTTTCAAGAGAAACTAGATCTTAAAATAAGAAATAAATTATATATATATATATATATGTATCACTTATTGATATATATATAAATTATAATTATATATAGGGATTTATATATCTAGATATATAATTTATATATATCAATGAAAAGAAACAAAAATTATATATATATATATATATATATAAAATTAGATAGATAAAATAGATAAGACAAGTCTCACTGGTTTCCTCACCTCAAGCATGAAGAGGCCAGGGGACATAATAACCCATTCCTGAAATAAGAAATCCTCCATGTATTTGAATAAACAGTATGTAGGAAGTGGTGTAGTTGAGATGCTGATGGTGTCTGGTACAAGCCACTAATATATACTGGTGATGACTTATGTTAACTTAAACTCTGAGGACCCTCAGTACTCAAAATGGAGTCTGGTTACAATGGAGTTATAATAATAACTTCTAAAAAGAAGGGCAAAAGAAAATTAGATAAGCTACTGTCTTCACTACCACAGCTTGTCCCCAAACCACAGCTGGCATTTATCATCTTCTATTGTCATCTTCTTCCTCAACACTCATTCTAGACTTGCCTTACACTTGGTTAGCATTTCTGCACATCTCATTGCTTGCCTGGTGTCTCAAGCTAGACCAACTGTTCTCATGTCTAAGAATTTGATCACTCTGTCCTTCTTACAGGGTCTTTTTTCCTTTTTTTGTGTGTGTGTGTGTGGGGGGGGTTTTGTTTGTTTGTTTTCTGCAATGGAAGCTGCCTAGTGGATGATGATGTAGAAAAACAAATATCTGAATGCTGGGTGCCCTCAGAGATTACCCATCTGCATTTTCTCCAGAATTAAATGTCTCTATTCTTCTAATCCTGCATTTCCAGGCTCCTTACTATCCAACCAAACGAGCTATGTGCTACTATAAAACATCCTGTTTATATACGTCTTTCTTATCTTTTCTTATCCTGTTTGTATTACCTCTTCCTATAACCAGGTTGATTACCCAGGTGTTCTAAGTTCAGTTCAACTGCAATATTTTTCTTCACAAGTACATTTTAAGTCTGCCCTGATATATATATGTATATATATACTTATACATTCATACACACATTTTTATATTTATATTTTATATGTATTTATATTATATAACTTACATTATAAATAAATAGAAATTATTTTATATTTATGTATATATATTTAAATATATATTTATTTTTTTGTTAGAAAGAAAATTGACTCACATAATTGCGGAAAATCAATAAGTTCAATATCTACATTTTAGACAGGCAGGCTGGAGACCCAAGGAAGAGTTGTAGCTTAAATCCAAAAACGTCCATCACAATTCCTTCTTGCTTGGAGAGGTCAGTCTTTGTTTTATCAAGACCTTCCACTGATTAAATAAGGTCCAGCCACATTATGGAGAGCAATTTACTTTACTCAAAGTTGATCTATTTAAATATTAATCTCTTCCAAAATCATCTTCACAGAAATATCCAGAATAATATTTGGCCAAATATCTGGAAACTGTCTTGGCAATTTGACAAAATAAATCATCATAGGCACTAATTATTAAGTTCATCCTTCACTATCAACTCATAGGAAATTATTCACAGGTATTTCATGTAGGAAAGAAATTAGAGCAAGACAGATATATGCTTTGGGGGAGGGAGGAGGAATTCTATGATTTTCAAATCTAATCATTCCAATTCCATACCATTCCATCATGTCCTATAATTTCTTTGCCTTGGTGCCTGTGGATCTGTTCAGACCCAATCCTGAATATGTCATTTCCATCATGTGAAGGATTTATGGTGTATATACACTTTTAGCTTAGTGAGCCTGTAAACTTCAACATGTCAAGCAGGTTCTAGAAGAAGCATAGTCATTTGAAGTCTCAGAGTCAGACATTTGGTCTCTACTAGTATTAATAGCATGCTGGAAGCAACTTCCTAAATTATAAATGATTTTCTGTTGAATATGGCATAGCCTAAAATCTTATGGTATGACTTGCTTTTGGGGGACAGCCAGAGATTCTACACCACATCCTTATGACAAAGGTAGTACCATATGGCCTCTACCAGGTCATATAGTACCTATCAGGTATAATTGAACTGCAGACTGAATCTAGAGAAGAATTCTCTCTTGTGGAGGGCTCCGCTACTACCCACCTTCCAAGTACAAGCTACAGTCACAAATGTAATATTTGCCATTTGTACATTCCAAAAAAATCTATCAAGTATTGTGGTTCTTTCTTCTCGATAAGAAATGCAGCATACATTCTGGAGGGCAGACATGCCTCAGCATATGCCAGAATCTGGGTCCCTTAAAACTTTGTGTTGTGGCATACCCATGAAAACTTCTGGATATTATCTGTCTCTGTCTTTATACCTTCTAAGGGCATCCCGAATATTTACCTCTTTGTACTCTCAAGTTCAATTGCAAAATACCATCATTAGAAAGAACCAGCATCTTGTTCAGCATTATATCATGCTGGCCAAACTTCATTTGTTCTGTATTTTGATAAAGAAAGCTTACTTTGGGGATCCCTGGGTGGCGCAGCGGTTTGGCGCCTGCCTTTGGCCCAGGGCGCGATCCTGGAGACCCGGGATCGAATCCCACGTCGGGCTCCCGGTGCATGGAGCCTGCTTCTCCCTCTGCCTGTGTCTCTGCCTCTCTCTCTCTCTCTGTGTGACTATCATAAATAAATAAAAATTAAAAAAAAAAAAAGAAACCTTACTTTGCCCTGGAGAAAGACCTTTGGTTAGTGCAAAGTACTTCATATTCAATTTTGACAAAAATTAGAACATATTTAGCAGGGGGAGAAGGAGAAACAGACTGAGCGGGAAGCCTGATACCAAGCTTGATCCCGAGGTCCCAGGATCATAACCTGAGCCAAAGGCAGATGCTTAACAGATTGAGCCACCCAAGTGCCCCTATCTGGCATTTGTTAAATAATCCATGCTAATTATTCTCATAGAGACAGGAGAAATAACTAGAAAAAGGGTTAATAAACCCTATACACTCATTGCAAATTAGACTTGGGCTATGACTATATTCATCATGTAGTATTCATATACTCCCATTCTAATGTGGGATTGTATTTCATTTTGATTCACTTGGTGTTAGTTTTAGCTGAGATATTCATAAAAGTTTCTGGTTAATCCACTGTCCTAAATATGCATTACTCTTTTGTGGAATAGCTACCAAATATACTCCCTGAACATTTTAGGGTCCTTGTTAAAAAGAATTTATTTATTTATTTATTTATTTATTTATTTATTTATTTATTTATTTATATTTTTATTTTTATTATTTTTTTTCTCTCAATGAATTGACTCTGGATTTGAGAACTGGCTCAGGTCAGTTGAAAGTGAGTTAGGCATCATGGTTTTCTGTTAAAGCAGTAACCATTAGCCACTGACTCACCCACTTTTAATATTTTGTGGCTATATAAGTGAAATGACAAAAAACACTTTTGGTTGTATACCTTTTAAATTTCTAGGAATATCATGCTCTATTAGCCATTACCACAGATCCCTTCAAGTCAAGGATCTTTATTTGCTGGTTCAGTCTTTCTATCATTATAATAATTTTGTCTATCATCTCATGGATGATGTCACCAGTTCTCACATCATCTCTTTTCTTACATGACATCATTGCTTTCAAGTTTCAAGCAACAATTCTAACAAAATATAAAACTATTTAAAGGCATTTACTTGAATTAATAATATCCTACTATCTATAAAATCTCACTTATCTGGCTTTACAGTCCACATCCTGTGATCCAGCACTTTTAAATCAACTCCCAAGCATGTCCTCATGGTTCTTTATGGAATGTATTAGCTATATCTTACAGATTTTCTGATGAATAATCATGCTTCTCCTTCTGGAAGGGTTACAGCCACTTAGGTCATGCTGAAGCTGTTTTAGAAACAATAAGTGAGAAATGGGGAACCATCAGACAGACATCATCTTGTCAGGTAGTTTTTTTTAAGTGAAACCAACTGAATATTCTGCAGATATTGAGAGAATGTTCTCTTCTAGAAAATGTAAGGGGATTTCTCCTTCCAACCCAAAGGTTCAAGGATAATTTTTTAAATACATGCAGAAAAATATTTTATTTTTTTATTTTATTTTTTTAATTTTTTTTTTCAGAAAAATATTTTAATCCTTTGCTTCAGATCAGTTCTATTCCTTTTAATGTCCTCACTTCAGTACAGGAGACTTACAGAAACTACATTTGGTTTCCATGTAATTCTTTCATATTTACCATCACTTCTTGGGCCTAATTTACAATAGAGTCAGCCCTCTCACTGCATAACATAAGAGTTATTTTAAACACTACTTTGAAATCCTCTGGCATTTAAGTTGTGTTCTAAATGTTTAGTTTGCTGAATTTAGTCTGATGTTTTCATACCATTAGGCTTCTGTGGCAATTAATAACAGACAACTCATATCATAATCATGAAAATAAGCATTGTCTCCATCTTTCAAGCATGTAAGCTAATACTTAGCCGGGTATAGCCCCTTCTACTCGTATCCAATGACAACCCTTACAGGTGAATATTTTAATAATTTTTATTGTAAAAATGCTAGAAAGCATCATACTTCACTTAGCCTCAACAAAGTTGTTGGCATGTGGTCAGCACTATTGCTATCCCATCCTGAGGCTCTGCTGGTAGGATTATTTCAAATACCAAGTGCTTGAGCCTGGGTTTCCCTCAAAACAGACTTTAAGATAAGGACTCAAGTAAGAGCTTAGTGTAACTAACTTTTTGAGTATTATTTATAGGAGTCACTATTAGGTGAGTAGAGAAATGAAAAAAGGGAAATGAGGAAAATAAGTTCAAGATATGTTAATGAGCATGATAAATATATGGGAAAATGGATCTGTTTTCCTAGGGATCTCTGACATACAAGTATAGAATAGGATTCAGTGTTGCCTGAGGGGCTGATTTATGTTCACTATCAGTTAAAGGTACCTACACTGCCTTATATCATCAGCTAAGTTTACAGATTTATTTATTTATTTATTTATTTATTTATTTATTTATTTTTAAAGATTTTATTTATTTTTTTCATGAAAGACAGAGAGAGAAAAAGAGGCAGAGACACAGACAGAGGGAGAAGCAGGCTCCATGCAGGTAGCCTGACATGGGACTCCAGGATCATGCCCTGGGATGATGACAGGCGCTAAATCCCTGAGCCACTCAGGGATTCCCTACAGATGCTTTTATAAGGAAGTCATCTGTGTTTATGAGAATAGTAAGGGCACCACCAGTTTTTGCTATACCTAAATGCTAATACATTTCTCATAGTAACACTTTAATTATGAAAATAGAATGAAGTATATTTGATTGAGGCTAATTGCACATTAACTAATTGAATAAATATAATCTGAAAATTAGTTGCATTTTAGAAAATGTAAAGAGTGATGATTTAATTCAAACCTTGTTTTCACCCTTTAAAAATATATTTCATATATCAATGGTGCCTAAATGGCACAATTGGTTAAGCATCTAATTCTTGGTTTTGGCTCAGGTCATCATCTCAGGGTATTGAGCCCTGTGTTGGGCTCTGAGCTTATTTCAGAGTCTGCTTAAAACTCTCTACCTCTCCCCCTCCCTCTGGCTGCATCTCTTGCTCTCTCTCTCTCAAATAAATAAATAAATAAATAAATAAATCTAAAAAATTATATTATATATTACTATATGAAATATATTGTCAAAATTGTATCAAAGGAACTGTAAAATTATTATTAAATAATTTTTTTGCAAATTATTTTTGCCTTGAGAACACTTAAAATTGTAATTTTTTTATATGACAAAGTCTAAAAGAGAAGAATGATAAATTAGTCCTATGAAGTTTCTTTATAATGAAGTCAAAACACATTCTGGGATGGTTAAATTAAGTTATTATAAAATTATCTCAGAAGACTATGAAATCAAGAGTGTAATTTCATGAATTTTAAAGCTGATTGATGTATAAAACTTTAAGAAATTAATTTTAATATTTAAATATTTTATTTTTAATTAATACATTTCAGTGTAAAAATTTTTTAAAGGCAAAACACGTTGATTCATTTCACTTATTCATTCAACAAATAGTTACTAAGTTCGTTTTATTAAATGGTTCAGAAAAAAAGCCATAGTCCTTCATAGAAAGATAATAAAGGCTAAGCTTTGTTTTAGTTTTGAGTAATGATATTTGAAGATAATGGAAAAGAAAGAATAGAGAGAGAGAAATCTTTTTTTTTTTATTCAAGGAATTGTATAGAGAATAAAGCATCAAATTTGTGTAGGTAGCTTTTTAAATCATTGTTGTGAAGAGCAATAGACAAATGGATTACTAATAGAGTAGGAGTAGACAAAGATTGAAGGTAATGTGAAATCTAGAGCAAGTTTATAGGCTCTAAGGAATTATTATATTGGGAGTGAGAGATGGTTGATGGAAGAGAATGTATATATAAAAGAGTCACTCCTATGAAAGGCAAAATAAAGTATCATTGGGGAAATTGATAGAGAAACATGTCCACTATGAGAGGTATTTTAAAGGTCATACCTAGTGAGAAAGTAAAGATGAATGCATAATCCAGTATTTTTCTAAGGTTGGGGGCAGAGAGTGACAAGAGCTCTCATTTGATAGCTTCCAAGTTTTTCATGAAATATGAAGAAAAGTAATCTGAGATTGACTAATGTAGGTATTTAATAGAAAAAAAAGTTTCAAAGAGAAAGGTACTGAATTCATATTTAGATTATTAGAAAATTATACCTGGGGATGCCTGTGTAGCTCAGTGTTTGAGTGTCTGCCTTCGGCTCAGAGCGTGATCCCAGGGTCCTGGAATCGAGTCCCACAGTGGGCTCCCTGTATGGAGCCTGCTTCTCCCTCTGCCTATGTCTCTGCCTCTCTGTGTCTCTCATGAATAAATAAATAAAATCATAAAAAAAGAAAGAAAACTATAGCCAAATTTTTAAGAAGAATTGAAAGTTGTTATAATTTGAGATTGTTATTTATATTGAAAGGAGTTTCTCCAGCTTTGCCAGTTTCTCCCAAAATATTTGGATATGTGTATGTACTCATGTTTGAGTTCATACAGGATGTTGTCAGGTGAGTACAATGGAGGAAAAGGGGTCAAGTTAAATGTATTTTCAAAGGGATGATTTTATTTGTGGGACACTGAGTCTAAATGAAGAATAAATATGGAAAATGTTATTAGAAAGTTGAGAATTTGGGACACTTGGGGGGCTCAGTGGTTGAGCATCTGCCTTTGGCTCAGGGAGTGATACTGGGATCTGGGATCGAGTCCCACATTGGGCTCCCTGTGAGGGGCCTAGTTCTCCCTCTGTCTATGTCTCTGCCTCTCTCTCTCTCTCTTTGTGTCTCTCATGAATAAATAAATAAATCTTTTTTAAAAAGTTGAGAATTTAATGGATTGAGGGAACTGAGAAAATATTTTAAAAATTGTGGTTAATGTATTTGAGTAGCTGAAACAGAAAAATGTTTTTCGTTTCAGTTTTAGAAGCTGAAGTTTGAGAGTTTTGTGTAATAGAATCTGGGTGATGATAAATTCAAAGGTGTTTAGAGTCCAGAAAAGTTGAAGGCAATATACTAGTAATGAAGAAGAGGTCTAGAGAGAGAGAGAGAGAGAGAGAGAGTGAGACTATGAAACCAAAATCAATTAAAATAAATTTAAATTCTTTCAAATTATGAAAAACATAAATGACTATTTCTAGTTATATGACTTGAGTGTATAAAACTTCCCCACAAATCAAATAATTATCATTATCGTCATGCTTTCCAAAAAGAGACAAATCTTTTGTGAAACCATGTTCCTATAGTTGTAATCTCTTTCCAATCATTTATAAGTAACCACGCTAAACATCCTAACTTGTAGTTAATTTTAATGGCCACATAAATCATCTGAACTACAACAGTAAAGCCTATTTTAATGTCTCTAAGATGTTTAAGTTTAATTTTGTAATATAGGCAGTTTTATATTCAATAAATAGCATTGTTTAGTTGTTCATACTTGGCCAGTGTAGTAGGACCTATGTGTAAATAACTAAAGAAATATTTTTTAATCTAAAATTGAAAACCACTAATATAAATAATTGGAAAAGTATCTCAAATCAAAAATACTTCAGCATAATTCCATTAGGCAATAGTATTAATTAGGTTTAAGGTGTCACATCTGTATTTGCTTTTCCCATAGGAAATTATAATGCTTATTGCACCAGCTGAGTAGAAAAGTCATTGAAAACACTATTTCTTGCCTTGAGTTAAAGAAAACTTACATTATCATTCAACAGTTTAAAAAAGTCCCCTACTCATCTTCAAATTTAAAGCACATTTTGAGATATAATCTAGTTTGTGTTTATTATAGGATTTTTGTCATGTTTTATCATACAAAATTTCCTTTATTTGATTTGTACAATATGTCACAAAATTTTCAGATTTCCAATTTTCTATACTGTATTATACTCTTTCCAAAATATCATTTTAAAATGCATGAGACAAATTTTTAAAATATATGCATTTCCATTTTAATGTGACATTTAGATACATAGGATTTGATTTATTTAAATTTTTCATCTTGGTGTTTTAATTTGGTTTTGTGTGTTTATGTTAAAACAATTGCTGTCAGCAATAATTGATTTGAATGACAGTATGGTTCCTTGAGAGCCCTGGTTATCAGATCCTGATTACATCAAATGAATGTCTTACATACTCAGGAGTGCCACAAGGGGAGTTATGGATTTAAACAGGTGTAATAAGATTGACTGCTAGAATTTTTTCTCATTCTCAGTTATCTTCTATTGTATTTTACTCAATCATTGAAAGTAATAAGCATGGAACATTTGCCCTGTGTTCCACTTTTTAAATCTCACCTTTCTAGCAAAATGAGTTGGCAAACAAGTGCAGAAATAGGTAACTGTGGGTCTAATTTGGGGAGAGTAGCTCTCCAGTCATAAATTATAATTTTACAAGCACTATGAGGAGAATATAACATTGTGAATATTAAACTGGAGTGATTTCAAATAGGAAGTCTTAAAAACTTCCTAATATTGGGATCCCTGGGTGGCTCAGCGGTTTAGCACCTGACTTTGGCCCAGGGCGGGATCCTTGGAGACCCGGGATCGAGTCCCGCGTCGGGCACCTGGTGCATGGAGCCTGCTTCTTCCTCTGCATATGTCTCTGCCTCTTTCTCTCTCTCTCTCTCTCTCTCTCTCTCTGTGACTATCATAAATTAAAAAAAATACTTCCTAATGTTTCTGTGAATTTTTGAAGATTTTGTATCTTTAAATTCTCCTCAGACTCTGGGTATCTGCTTCCATTTGTTTAGTCACTGCCTTGATTCTTATTAATCCAGGTATCAAAGCTCCTTGTTCAATCTACCCCAAAACCACCCATACATATTTTTATATTGAGTGCGACAACATTTACTAAAATCCAGGGAAGCAAGACAGCAAAAAACGGAACAATGGATATTGTTGGAAACATGCCTAATAAAATTTGTGTCTACCATAGAACATCTCTCATTGACCATTTGTGTACATTTCCTCTTGTTTTGCTCCTTCCTTCACTATTTTTCTTTCTTTTTCACCTTCAACAGAAGCATAAAATATATTTTCCCTCATCGGTCTTGATTGTCAGTTTAGCTGTTCTTCTCTATTCTGTTGACTGTTACATTTATTAATTTATTTATTTGAGAGATAGTGAGAGAAAGAGAGCAAACATAAGCAGCAGGGGTAGAGAGAGAGGGCAGGAGAGTCTTAAGCAGACTACCTGCTGAGTGTGTGGCCTGAAGTGGGGCTCAGTCTCAGAACCCTGAGATCATGACCTGAGCTGAAACCAAGGGTCAGACACTTAACTGACTGTACCACTCAGCATCTCCTTTATTAACTTATTTTTTTTAAATATTTATTTTAGTGAGGGCAGAGGGAGAGGGAGAGAGAGAATCTCAATCAGACTCCCCAGTGAGTGAGGCTGAATTCCACCACCCTGAGAATGAGACCTGAGCTGAAACCAAGACTCAGATACTTAACTGAGCCACTCAGGTACCCCTGTTACATCTATTTAAATCTTCATAGTTTTCCTCCTGTATTAGTTTCCGATTGCTGTCATAACAAATTATTATAACCTATTGGCTTAAAACGGTATAAATTTATTCTCTCACAATTTGAAGACTAGAAATCCCAAATCAAGGTGTTTGCAGGACCATGTTTCCTCTGAAGCCTTTAAGGGATATTTCTTCCTTGTCTCTTGTAGCTTCTGGTAGTTTCAGAGATTCATTGACTTGTAGCGCATAACTCCAATACTTTCTTCTATCTTCACATGACCTTCTCTTTTTCCTGTGTTTTGTGTCTTCTCTCTTTTATCTCTTATAAAAGCACTCATTATTATGTTGAGGGCCATAAAATCACTTGATTGAGGGTACTTGAGTAATCCAGGGTGGCCTTAAGATTTTTAACTTAATTAGACTTTCAAAGATTCTTTTTTTCCAAATAACGTCCTACTCACAGTTTCAAAGGATTAGGAAATAGACCTATCTTGTGAAGACTATTATTCAACCCACTATGCTGCCTATCCAAAATGCATATTCAAGGGACTGCTTGGGAGATTTTTTCTTCCTTAATAAGTATCTATGTCAGCTAAAGATTCATGTCATACAGACTTTTCACTCCTTTACCATAATTCAGGTGGGTGAAGTCAGGGAAATGTGGACTTCTTTAAGACCAGTCTGTGGTTAGGGCAAATGTGTGAAAATAGAAGCAACCATGGGAGATTTTACAAGGATTTGATTGTTATGCAATTATTGCATAAAAATTGTTTGCAATTCTGAATTTCATAATCACTTTAAATTTTAATACTGAATACTGCTTGGGACTCCTGGGTGGCTCAATGGTTGAGCATCTGCCTTCAGCCCAGGGCGTGATCCTGGGGTCTCAGGATCGAGTTCCACGTTGGGCTCCCTGCATAGGGCCTGCTTGTCTCTCTGCTTGTGTCTCTGCCTCTCTCTCTCTGTGTCTCTCATGAATAAGTAAATAATTTTTTTAAAAAATCCATTAAAAAATACTGAATACTGCTCAATTGTATATTAGTTTTTTTTTTTAAATCACTTATGTGCTTCTAAAATATCTGATTCAGTTTTTGCTTTGCTCTTTCATTGTAGTAAGGGAATTCAAAATAACCTACCTGTTAATGTACAGAAGTTAGGTTAATATTGAGAAGCTCTGCAACAAATGGGGGATCCCAATAATCTACTCAAGTGATCCCCCCCTTTTTTTTGCTCGCTCTCCTCCTGGTAGGCAGAGAAGGGATGTTATGACAACAGGGCAGCAAGTCTGTGATCCCAGCTGAAGGTCATTTAGCTGTGGCTAAGGAATTCACAATGTTTAGATAAATAAATATTGTCAACAATGAGGATCTTGCTATTGGATATACTGGTTTGAGTGAATAAAAAACGATAAAATTTAATTAGATCAGCTGTTCAAAAAGTGCATTCATCTTGCCTATTATCTCAGAGGGACCTGCCAGTGTGTACCTGACAGCTGCTCTAGCTCCTCTTTGCAGGAGATGGGAATGTAGTGCTAGGCACAGGAGTGGTTGAGGCACCAAAATGGTAGGACAAATGTGGTGCATACATGAGGAGAATAAAGTGTGTCCTTGGCCCCAGACAATTACTGGGAAGCATCTATCTCTTCACTTGGCTAGTAGTTATATGAGTGTATTCAGTTTGTCACAATTCATCAAGTGGTATACTTACTTGTGAACTTATCTTTATGAATATTAGTAAAATGTTAAAAAGAAATTCAAGTGTTTTCAAGTAAATGTTATTCTTTTGCTTAGGGCTTTTATTGTCTTCTGAATAGAATTCTTTGTAAGTTTCATGACAAACCATTTTGATATTTTTAAAATCAAAGCCAACTTCCCTGTCAATGACATAGAATCATTTATCACTTTTCTTGTAGAATTACTGTCTTTTAAAAAGTTAAGATATCAACCTAGTAGCAATAATATCTACTTACATTCAGATAATAGTTTCTAGTACCATTATTCAATGAAAGGAACCAGGGCTCTTTGGAAAATTACTGATCATAGGATGGGGAAAGAAATATACAAGATGAGCCTGAAGAATCTTTTAGTACCAGAAAATAAAGAGGTACACACACACACACACACCATGAGGAGGATATATCAAAGGAACATGGAAGCCAACTGTAAGAGCTCCCCATGGCCAAAACTGGAACAAAATAAATAAAGTAATATCCTAATTCAAAGATAAAATAAGAGTACTTGGGTGACTCAGTTGGTTAAGCATCTGCCTTCTGCTCAGGTCATGATCTCAAGGTCCTGGGATCAAGCCCTGCATCAGGGTCCGCATCCAGACTCCTCAGAGGGGAGTCTGTTTGTCCTTCTGTTCCTCCCCCTGCTCCTGCTCTTGCACTCTCTCTCTCAAATAAATAAATAAAATATCTTAAAAAAACAAAGAATAAAATAGATATCTATGAATCCATGCAAATATAAATCAATTATTGAATGAATAAATAAGGAAGAAGAGACCCATATTCTGAACAGAAGAATTCTCAATAATGTATGTAATCTCCGTGTCCTCAAGGAAGTGGGACATAATCCCACACCCTTCTTCCAAAGAGTACATCATGGAGAAAGAGTTAAAAACAGTAAATTTACAGTGGAGAAACCTGGCAAACATTACCTCAGCTGGGTGATGAAGGTTTATATCAGTTTATATCAGTAACTGACAAACTGATAGGAAGTGGTAAGATGACACTTTATCTCTATGATCTTCCTCCCTCAAACCTACAAGCCCAGTCTAATCATGAGGATAATGCCAGAAAAATCCAGAGACCTTCTCAAAATACCCTTAGGGTTAGGTCATGATCTCAAAACAAGCAAAGTCTGAATAATTGTCATAGTCCATAAGAACCTAAAGAATCATGACAAGTAAATGTAATGTGATAACTTGTTTGGTATTCTGGAACAGAAAGAAGGCATTGGGTAAATCTAGAGAAAACTGAATAAAAGATGTACGTTAGTTAATAATGTATCAATCAATACATTCACTGATAATGACACATACACCGTATTAATGCAATATGATGGTAATAAGAGAAACAAAATGTGGAGTATATGGAAACTTTCTGTACTATTTTTGTATTTTTCTGCAAATTTAAAACTATTAGAAAATAATAATTTATTTTTAAAAGTTAAAATTTAAGATGTGTAGATAGACGAATAGTTATATGATAAGACAACTACAATAAATGACAAGGGTTGAACCTATATAGTAGGTATAAGGTTTTTCAGTATTCTGTTAACTTCACTGTCTATTTGAAACTTAAAAAATGAAAGGAAATAATTAGGATTAGGATAAGAGTCAAACTCAATAATTTATACCAAGTAAGTATTCTATAACCATTAAAATATTTTCACATTAGGAAATAGAGGCTCTTTCTAATGCTTTCCAAAACATTTTCCAAGGTTTTTGTTTGTTTGTTTGTTTGTTGTTGTTGTTGTTGTTTTTAGATGACCTTTTATACATAGCCTAATGCCATGTACTCATTCCCAAGTATTTATTAAACATTTGATGAATTCATATCAACTTTAGGCCTTTTAGTTTCAGTTCTAGACTGTTATTTTTTAGTTGACAAATTCTGTCAAGTTTCCACACTTATACTAAACTTGTCTTATGAAATAAGTAACACTTCTAAACTAGAATATTTGATGAGTTCTATAAATCTAAACTTAAAGACTAAGTACTGAAGAGGATATTTTTCTTAGAAATCTTACAATTTGTTGCTACCATTTTCTGTGTTAAATAGGCATATGCATATGTATATTCAAACAGTTATCACAGTTTTAAATATTTTTGAAGTTCTATACAGAATTTAAACACACAAAAAAAAAAGAATTTAAACACGTAAAATGTGTGATGACAATTGAGAAATTTTCTTTTTATTTATTACTATGAAATCAGAAGCAAAATTGTTCCTTCTGGAATTTATAAATAAATATAAAAAAGCTGTACAAATTTAGACAATGTTGATAATCAAATGGTATGTTACTTTAATTTCACTTTCATGGGAGTGCAATTCTAAAATAGATGAAACATAGGGCCACCTGCGTGGTTCATTTGGTTGAGCATCTGTCTCTTGATTTTGGCTCAGGTCATGATCTCAGGGTCATGTGATCAGGCTCTGTGCTCAGTGGGGAGTCCACTTGAGATTCCCCCCCCTTTTCCTCTGATTCATATTCTCTCTCTCTCTCTAAATAAATAAATATATAAGATCGGTGGAATGCAAAGAAGCAAGTTTATAACAAGTCTTAATAGTTTTTGAGAATTTCAGGTGAAGGGGAGAGATATAAAATAACTTCATGTTCAATGATTGAACACACTGGGATCCAACTGATTCCTCTAATTTGTTGGACAAAATAATTGTTGAAATAGCTTCACAAATTCTAAGTGTGGGATTAAAAAAGAAATTGCTATAATGAGGAGATATCTCTCTCCCTATCTATCTATCTATCTATCATCTATCTATCTATCACCAAAACGGAAATCAGAAGAGAAAATAGGCAAAACAGACTTCATGAATAACAACAACAAAAAAGTACATCAAAAGATACTATCAACACAGTAAAAAGGTAACCCACAAAAAGAGTAAAAAATATTTGTGAATCATGTATTTGATAAGGAAGGGATCAATTCTAGAATATATACAAAAAATCCTAAAATTCAACAACAACAAAAATTAAAGAAAATTAAAAATGGGCAAAGGCCTGGATAGACATTTCTCTAAAAAAATCATCAAATGGCCATAAGCACATGAAAATATTCTCATCACTAATCATTAGGGAAATGGAAATTAAAACTATGAAATGCCTCTTCACACACACTAAGATGACTACTATCAAAAAAGAAAACAAAACAAAACACAGAAAACAACAAATGTCAATGAGATATGGAGAAATTGAAACAAGTGCATGCTGGTGGAAATATAAAGTTGTATAGTGGATATAATTTTCATGATTTTTGTTTCTGGTGTCATATCCAAGAAATTACTATCAAATCCAATGCCATGAAGCCTCGTCCTGCTTTCTTCTAAGATTTTATTGTTTTAGATCTTACATTTAAGTCATAGATTCTTTTGAGTATGCAGTGTTAGGTAAGGGTCCAACTTCATCTTGTATAGCTAAAAAAAGAAAGACAAAAGTGTCCCTTAAAAAGTCACAATTTTTTTCAAAGGGCATCTAGATGCCTTAGTCAGTTAAGTGTCAGCCTTCAGCATAGGTCATGATTTCAGGGTCTGGGATTGAGTGCCACATTGAGCTCCCCACTTAGAGGAGACTTTGCTTCTCCCTCTTCCTCTGTTCCTCCTTCCCACTCATGCTCTCTCTTGGGCTCTGTCTCTCTCTCTCTCTCAAATTAATAAATAAATTAATTAACTCCTTAAAAAGATTTAAAAAGTCACAAAATTTTTCACATTGAGAGGGTAATTTTATATTTTTATTACTATATATTTAATGCTATCTTATGACATATAATAGATTAGTTCTAAATGAAAAATTAGCTGGTCTCATTTATAAGTATTTTGTTTAATAAGGTAACAACTGCAAGTCATGGCATTTATTTTTGGCTTATTTGAACTATATGCAACTTTAGATGTTCAATTAAAGCCTTTTTTAAAAATAAGGTTGACTTTCTTTTTAAGATTTTATTTATTCATGAGAGATACATATAGAAAGACAGAGACATAGGCAGAGGACATAGCTACTCAGGTGCCCCCAAACCTTTTTTTTTTTTTTAAGATTTTATTTATTTAGTTGGGAGAGGGAGAGAATACAGAGGGAAAGTAAGAGAGAGAGACAAGCAGACTCTTCACTGAGTAGAGAGCCCTGAGATCCTGACCTGAGCCAAAGACAGATGCTTAACTGACTGAGCCACCCAGGTACCCCTTCCAATTAAAACCCTTATGAAAATCAACAGTTTCCTCCACTCTATAATGTTGATTTTGTTTAACTTCAGTTTATTAGATACTTCATACGATACTCATGTTTAGTAGACTAAAATGACATAATCAAAATTACTCTTTATTTGGGGCATCTGGATGGCTCAGTGGTTGAATACCTGCCTTTGGCTCAGGTTATGATGCCAGGGTCCTGGGATCAAGTCCTGCACCTGCCTGCTTCTCTCTCTGCCTATGTTTCTGCCTCTTTCTGTGTGTCTCTCATGAATAAATAAAATAAAATATTTTTAAAAATTACTCTTCTTGTTTATTTCTATAGGTTAATTAAAATAATAGAAAAACAAAGAAGTGAGTGAGACAAAATTTATTATTAGGTGATATTAACATTTTTTTTTTAAAGAAGAACATTGATTTAGAAGTCAGGAGACTTGGAATAGTCATCTAGATTTTACAGAGTAAACTTTTGTGATTGTAGAAAAGCCACTGGACTTCCTGTGCTTCATATGCTTCAGTTAAATCATTTGCATAATTAGAGACTTGCATCAAGAAAATGCCTATAATTTTCTCTAAAATTCATTCTATTGATAAAGGCGTTTTTATTAAAAGAATATACTAGATGCTATCATTTATAATCTCAAAGAACTCTCTTCATCCATCATGCAAGTCACCTCCAGCTAGTGATTAGAGTCAAGGTTGTAAGTAGTATATAATTCACCATGTCTTAATATTCAAATAGCCAAAGGCTATTGCAGGTGCTAGGCATCAAAGTACTAAATATGGGTCAGCATAAAGTTGTGAATAAAATATATTTTCATTAGAACAAATTAGTAGAGGTTTTGTGAAACAAATAAAAATGTTTATGAGAATATGTATTAGGAAGGAATCCAATCTGTTTAGAAGAAAATAATCAGATTTTTTGCAAATGATTACTTTGGGAAAAATCTCTTCATTTACTCCATGACAACAGATATACTTTTAATATTTGAGCCAAAACAGTTAATTAAAGAAGGACAGTAACATAGTTAAAGGTGTCCTAGCCATCATTATATTATTTTTAGGTTATGTATATATACACACATGCATTTATTTATTTTTTTATTTGTTTAAAGATTTTATTTATTCATGAGAGACACATAGAGAAGGAGAAACACAGGCAGAGGGAGAAGCAGACTCCTCACAGGGAGCCCGATATGGGACTCAATCCCAGGACTCCAGGATCACGGAAGCAGATGCTCAACCACTGAGGCACCCAGACATCCCTATACGCATGCATTTAAACATAAGTAATTAGAAAAACAAGCTGTACAAATGTATTTTGATTCACACATTATGACTAAAAGGACATTTAGTTATTCCAGCTCTCTAGAATTTCATATATATATATATATATATATATATATAATTTCATATATATATATATATATATATAGCCACTCAGTATATATATATATATATATATATATATATATATATATATATATATAGCCACTCAGTATATATATATATATACATATATGCCTGAGAAAGGCATTGCTTTGTACCAGTCTGGTCCAAACAGACCCCCCTTGGGTCTACAGGTAATTTTATAAAAGATATATTTTTAAAGATATATATTTATTCATGAGAGAGAGAGAGAGGCAGAGGGAGAAGCAGGCTCCAAGCAGGGAGCCTAATATGGGACTTGATCCTGGGACTCCGGGATCATGCCCTGGGTGAAAGGCAGACGCTCAACCCCGGAGCCACCCAGGAGTTTCAAGATGTTTTTGTTGTTGTTGAATTGTATGCTTAACTTGAACATATCAGAGTCACATTTCATTTATATTGAGAAAAGGGAAGTGGAGTTACTTCTACAGAGCATGAACTAGGAGAAAGAACAAGTACTAGTTCTATTTTTTTGTCATACAGTTTTTACGTGTGAGTAGTTATGACTATAAATTTAAAAGAGGGTGGGGTGATTTGGTGATGGGCACTGAGGGGGCACTTGACAGGATGAGCACTGGGTGTTATACTATATGTTGGAAATTGAACTCCAGTAAAAATATTTTTTAAAAATTTATGAACACTACTTATCCTTCTTCTCTGAACATAAACTTAATAATTATGTTGGATCTCTGCTAAATACAAGGGGCTTTATTAAATTTTTAGTATCTTGGGGGAAGGTAGGGATGGATGGACTCATTCAACACTAGTATGAAAAACTTCCATTAAAAAAAATTATTGGGGGGATCCCTGGGTGGCGCAGCGGTTTGGCGCCTGCCTTTGGCCCAGGGCGCGATCCTGGAGACCCGGGATCGAGTCCCACGTCGGGCTCCCGGTGCATGGAGCCTGCTTCTCTCTCTTCCTGTGTCTCTGCCTCTCTCTGTTTGTGTCTTATGAATAAATAAATAAAATCTTTAAAAAAAAATTAAAAATAAAAATAAATAAAATTACATTTAAAAAATCGTTAAAGGGGCAGCCCCGGTGGCGCAGCAGGTTTAGCACTGCCTGCAGCCCGGGGTGTGATCCTGGAGACCTGGGATCGAGTCCCACATCGGGTTCCCTGCATGGAGCCTGCTTCTACCCCTGCCTGTGTCTCTGCCTCTCTCTCTCTCTCTGTGTCTCTATGAATAAATAAATAAAAATATAAACAAATAAATAAAAAATAAAAAATCGTTAAGGTAGTCAGTCAGCCTGAGGGAAAGTTCTACATACATGGGAACCAAAAGGTGGAATAAAACATAAGCAAGTGAGATGGGAATGGCTCAAGGGAGAACCTGGGGAAAGCTGAAGTGTTTGATCTATGTAAAGATCTTTTTTTTTTTTTTTTTTTTTGTAAAGATCTTAATAGGAATTTTAAGTTGATGAGGCCAAAAGATTGAATAAACTCTCTCTGGGAACCTCCTACCATTTACTTGGTCACTTCATTGCCTTATATTCATTTCAAGACAGGTTAGTAATTAAATAAAAGAAGAATGAGTACCTTGGAATCATAATTAATAATCACCTTTAATTTATTTATGAATAATATTATGTATCAGTTCGGTTGGCCATAGTGTCCAGGTCTGTGCTCAAACATTATTTTGGATTTCTGGATGATCCTTTGCCTGGGATTAATATTTAAATCTGGTGGGGGTGTGGGGGCACCTGGGGAACAGCAGTGAGTGGAAGCCATGGCCAAGGGCTTTCCTGGCTCCAACATAACTGCTGTGGGCCCCATTTTCTGGCGGTCCCAGGAGTTTGAGATAATTGTTGCTGCTGCCACCACCCACGTGGTCATCTCCTCCTCCTCTTGGACCAAGCTGGTCTCCATACTGCCACCTCCTCCTGGGCTGGGCTTGCAATGTTTTGTACCCTCTTCAAATTGCTCCTTGTGCTGGCACCTTCTCATTCATCTCGTACACTGTACGTGGTGTAGAAACCAAGATGTTCAACCAAGTGATCTTCTGAGAAGCTAGACAGTCACTCTGGGAGCTGGGACACAGCCTCAGGACTACAGGGGAATGCACAGCTAGAAGGTTGGCTTTCACAAGTACAGTATACAAAAGACTTGCTAGGGCCATTATTGTTCCCCATGAAGGATATATGTACTGTGCATCTTGTGCTGCTCATGCTTATTACCAGGAGAACATTCTGCCTGCAGGCCTTCTCATCATAGGCCTCTTTCTAAGTGTCCACTTTCCACTTTCCACTTTCCAGTGTGACTATATATATATATATATATATATATATATAACCTCTATATGACTATTATATTGATCAAAAGATTTATGGAGAATTATGGAAGATAGGAATGTTTGAATGAATATCTCTGCAGACAGATGAAGATAAACACAGCATTGAAATGCATTTGCCATATGTTATAAAGCCATGGAAAGCCATGAAGATGAGTTTACCATTATTCTTGTTTTGGTTGGAGCTCTGAGTGACTCAAAAGGACAGGAATTTGGAAAACTCTTCAGTAAATATCTAGCAGCTCCTCATAATATCTTTGTCATTTCTTCTGATTTCTACCAGAGATATTAGTTTCCCTTACAGTTACTATGATGAATCCCAGGAGGAGATTTATAGATCTTTTGAATATCTAGATAAAATGGGTATAAATATTATAGGACAGTTAGACCTTCTATCTTTTAGCGATTACTTGAAGAAATACCATAATGCTGTATGTGGAAGACATCCCATTGAGTGTTATTAAATGCTATCACAGAACTCCAAAAGAATGCCCAGTCAAGCCAGTGTAAAAACTGGCAAGATGGTTCAGTGAGTTATGTAGCAAGGTTGCTCAAGGCCCAGTGAAGCTCTGAATCCTCAAGGATGCCACCTGCACTTATTCATTCTCTGCCCTTACCACGGTCCTGGTTTGAGGAGATTCTGAAACCTCAAACCAATAGAACTTTCTTCTCTTTTCTTTTTTTTTTTTTTCAGATTTTATTTATTTATTTTAGAGACAGAGACAGAGACAGCATGATCAGGAGCAGAAGCAGAGGAAGAGGGATAAGCGAACTTCTTGCTGAGCACAAAGCCCAATGCAGGACTCAATCCCTCAACCCTGGAGATCCTGACCTGAGCTGGAATCAAGAATGGGATGTCTAGCCAACTAAGCCACTCAGGCATCCCTCTTCTCCTCTTTTCTAATAGATGTCCTTCCTTAATTTCAATTCATTAAAAATGCTTTATAGTGAAGAGAGGATGGCATCAAAATATTTTGATCAAAAAAGAAGGCAGGGGTGACTGGGTAGTTAAAAGTCAGTTAAGTGTGGACTCTTAATTTCCCTTCAAGTAATGATCTCAGGATCATGAGATCGATCAAGCCCCAGGTCAGGCCCTGTGCAGTACAGAGTCTGCTTGAAATTCTCTCTTTCCCTCCTCCTCTACCCCTTCCCCACTCTCCCTTTCTCTAAATAAATAAATAAATCTTTTAAAAGTGGCAATGTAAAGGTCCAGTCGTGGCAAACGGTTTTCTGAAAGTGACTTGTAAAGCATTTATCGTATCGCAAATTTGCACTCTTTGTAGAGTTGTGCACATATATTTCACTTTCAGAATAGTTTTGCAAATTGTACACAAGCAAGAAGGGTGAAAGCTTTTTAATAAAGAAATTGCTTTTATAAATGATCTTTATTGGAGTAAAATAATTGACTTGTTATAGTCAATTATTATCTATGTTGTACAACAGATGCCTTCTATTCTTGTTACTAGTAAAGGGCTACACAACTCAAAAATAATTTTAAATCTGTGGACTTTGAGTAAACAGATTGCCTTCCATAATGTGGGTGCCCCTCATCCAATCAGGTAAAGTCTCACAAAGAACAAATAATTTACCTCCCCTGAACAAAACAGAATTCTGCTGACAGATGTCCTTCAGAATTTAACTACAACATAGGCTTTTCCCTGAATCTCCCCACCTTTATGGCCTTAAGAACCAAATTGCACATTTTGGTCTTACCATGCTCCATAATCATATGAGACAATTTGTGAAAATAAATCTTATTTATATTCACATCCTGTTCTGTTTCTCTGGAGGATGATGATAAATAAAGCATGTATTTATAAGTTAAGTTCATAAGGCAATTCATTATTTTATATATCAGTGTTCTTTCTAAATATTAGTAACTGTTGATGGACATTGGTATAAGGGTAATTTCTTAGCTTCTATTGAAAAACTCCAAGTACTTTTTCAAACGCATTGGTATATCACTTTTAAGACTTCCAAGTATTAAAAATATACAAATATACATTATATTCCTCATGTATTACAATATGGTCAGACAAAGGAGTTAAGCAATGAAAAAGTAGGCATTTTGGGACAAGGCAATCATAAACTTAGATTTTGATATTTAGAATTTGAGGTCACATTTCTGACTTCCAGGTCGGTGATCTGTCTACATTATTATACTGTATTGTACTATTTCTCTCAGTTTAATTTTACTAGTGAAGTTGGATATAAATTATTCTCTGTGGAAAAAAAAATCTGTGCTATTTAATCTTAGTGGCTATTTAAACTATTTTTAGAGAATTGCCTAAAGTTTCTAGATTTTCTCATATAGTTCCTTACAATGAAATGTACCTTTCAGAAATGTTCAATAATCTCTTTAATACTATACTATTTAGTGCATTAATGAGCACTTTAATCATGCAATTTTAATTCTTTTCATCTCTGGTAATGATCTTATTACCTATATCCATATTAATGAATTCTTCCTAGTAATGATCTACTTTATGGGCCATTTAAATTTAAGGATGTATAATATATTTTCAATATGTCTTTAATACAGAGCTTTTAAGTTTTTTCATAATAAATTAATTTATTCAGCTGTACTAGTTAACCTTTGAATTGGTTTCCAAAGGTTTTCTATAGGAATGACTACATAATAATCAGTTTGGGATGAAAATGCATATATTTCCTTGGAAGTACTAGTTTATTTATATAGTTACAGAGGAAATTCTTTTCTTCAAAGATGGCACAGAGTGATCAGACTCTCAATGTGGATTTATACTAGTAGAGTCCAACCAGTCACCTATTGAAAGGGAGTTACATTAGAACTATTGATATTCTTCCAACATTTCTATCATTAAATTTAATATTTTTCTATTTTATTAAATTATATTTAAATCATAGATATGAAACAAGATAAATAATAAAGAGCAAAGGAAAATGTTGCTGTTTTAAGCATGAAATTATTACAGAATGTATGAGATTTTTAGATTACCAATTATTTGAATTGTATGAATATCTAGAACTTTGAACTTTATTTGTAATTGGTTTAACATTGGTAATGTAATCATTTATACACCTTATGACTAAATACTAAATAATATGTATCATTTTTACATCTCATGACTAAATAATATGTATCTTTCCCTCAATTCTGATTCAAATGTGCTGGGTTGAGTATAACACAAAGTTTAAGGAAATCAGTGACATTGTTACCACTTTTCGTCATAGTGTCTCTTTTGAACAGAGATACTAAAGTTTAAGTATAATCTCTTCTTCATAGAAAGTTAGACTTGTGGGCAGCCCTCGTGGCTCAGTGGTTTGGCGCCACCTTGGGCCTGGGGTGTGATCCTGGAGACCTGGGATCAAGTCCCACGTCAGGCTCCCTGCATGGAGCCTGCTTCTCTCCCTCTCCCTCTGATTCTCTCCCTCTCCCTCTGCCTCTCTCTCTCTCTCTCTCTGCCATGAATAAATAAATAAAAAATCTTAAAAAAAAAAAAAAGTTAGACTTGTGCCACACTAATGTGTCAAATCCCAAGAAGTGAAAACTATTTTTTACCTAGAGTTCAGGCTGATTCTAATTCAATTTCTGTCAACAGAAGACATTTTGTGTACCTCACATAAAGGTTCTATTTTTTCCCATGATGAATCTATTTGACTCCCCACCTTTCTGTTGTTAAAGTCAGTTTAAACTTACCATTACTATAACCCAAGTTATAGTATACTATAACCAAGTCCTTAATTGACTTGATGCTTGTGCAGCTGATTTTAAATCTATTTAGAATAATAGTTTACTTGTGACAATTCATATTAACTTCTCTGACAACTCTGTGGCTTTTGTATAATGGTAAAAGGGCCCAATCGAAATAAATTTTCTCTCTGATCCAAGCCCTTGGGCTAATGTGATGTTCTAAAAGACACTTTTGTGATTTGTGTGGCAATTACAATTGTGAGTATCCTGACTCTTTTTTCTAATCAAATTCCATCATTAGAGATAGAAAGATAATATTAGATCAATACATATTTGTAGATTTACTTTAAAAAAAACACCAAATTCAAAGAAATCTAATAATAAATATTAACTGAATATTGATGAATAGTGGTGCTAATTATCTTATTTCATTTCCTTTATCTAAATGTTCTTCTGGTTAGGTCTTTTTCTTTTCTTTTTTCTCACTTGCTTACTAATCCATCCTGATCAAATTCTGATTGGCCCCCAAAATAATAAAGCTGAATCATGCCTTAATTACCTGTCAGAGATTCTTTTTTTTTTAAAGATTTATTTATTTATTTGAGAGAGAGTGACCAGGACCAGGAGAGGCCGAGGATGGGACCAAGAGAATCTCAAGCAGACTGTAAGATCAACTCAGAGCCCAATGTGGGGCTTCGTCTTCAGGACCCTGAGATTATGACCTGAGCCAAATGCTTAAATGACTGAATGACCCAGACACCTAGAGGTGTTACTGATTCTAACCCCAATTTGTAACTACTTTGCTATGACCCAGTGATGGCCACTAAAATCTTTAATCATTCATATAATGGTTAATTTTATCTGTCAGTTTGACTGAATCACTGGGTTGCCAGGTATCTGACTGGACATTACTTCTGGGTATGTTTGTGAGGGTGTTTGTATATGCATTTATCATTTGAACTAGTGAACTGAGTAGAGCAGATTGCTTTACCCACTGTGAGTAGTTATCTTGAATTCACTGAAAACCTGAATAACTCTGGTCAGAGTAAGAGAGAATTTTCTCTCTCAGCCTGATTGTGTAAGCTGGAAGTCAGTTCTCCCTTGCCTTTTGACTGGGACTCTCTGGGACAAATTTGGACATAAGGTCACCGTAATTGTAGGCTATTATAACAGCTTTTATATGGGGAAAAGAGGAGTCATTGCAGAGTTTTGAGCTGCGAGTTACATGATCTAACGAGCTTTTTTAAATAGCTGCCACACAATAAATATTATTTGAATAAATGATAGATTACTCTGGACGCTGAGTTGTTACTAAACTCTAAGGGCGGGGTGATGGTGGTGTAGATATGAAAGCAGTAGAGCAGTTAGGATGGTAAATCAGGTAAAAGACTCTGCTGGGACAATAGTTATAGCTATGGAAAAGGTGAAACATGGTTAAATTTTGGATTTTGAAGGTAGGACCTGAAATATTTCTTAAATAATTGGATAAGATACAAGAGAGAAGAGCCATAAATATGTCCAGGATCTTAGGTCTAAGGAGACCATTAAATGGTATTGTAGACCTAAAAGGTTTGTGAAACAAATATCAGAAGTTTCATTTGAAATTTTTATTAGCCAAGTGGAGGTGTTGAGTAGGGAGTTAGATAACTTCTGTCTCTGGTTAGATATATACTGAAATTAAAGATAATAATAACTTGGAGTTGATATGGAGTGGTTTATAAAAGCCATGAGACTAAATGAGATTACCATTCTGTAAGTAGAGAAGAAGATCACGTATCAAGAGCTTTCCATATTTTTTATTCAGTAATTATTTGTTATGTCAAAAAAGAAATAATGTGCAAAAATATATTTATTAAGAAACCACATAAGTGATCAGAAATTCATAGTGTGATAATCATTGCAAGATAAATAAAAAAGGCATCCATTTTTTTCTGAGACCACATTTGATGCTCTCTTTCTTAACAGGTATTTTTCCTCATGGTACAAATTCCATTTACTTATCATATATAATTTATTTTAGTTTTAAAAATTTATTTGTAAGATTAAATGTGCTTAGTCTTGTGCTGCAACCATTTTTTTCTCATAATTATTCTTCATTTTAAGAAATGTAGAAAGGCATACAACTGGAAGGATATGAACAACTATAAGAAAAAAAAACATTCAAGTGTCTACAAAATTGTTAGACCCTTTATATATAATGGGCAATTGAGGGTTAAATGTGTAATTAGCTTCCAAAATTCTTACTGAACATGAATTGTAAACTTGAATTCCAGTTAAGCACTCTGATTCAAAGTTCAAACTTTCTTCTTCCAAATCAAAATCACCTCCCCAATTATTTCCTATTAAAAATAAATCACTCCTTCCTCTCCTTCATCAATAATCCCTGGCTTAATCCAGGACCTCAGGCAGCCTTGGTGGTTTAGTGGTTTAGCGCCGCTGTCAGCCCCGGATACCCGGGATTGAGTCCCACATTGGTCGCCCTGCATGGAGCCTGCTTCTCCGTCTACCTGTGTCTCTGCCTCTCTCTCTCTCTCTCTCTCTCTCTCTCTCGTGTGTGTGTCTCTCATGAATAAATAAATAACATCTTTTTTAAAAAATCCAGGATCTCTGCATTTCTCATGTATATTTTGCAAACTGTTACTTGACTTTTCTCCAGTTTTCCTTATTGTGGTCTCTCCCATTCCTTCATCTAAATTGTACCAGAGAAATGTGTTTGTAATGTGTTACAGACTTTCCATCCTCCTATTTAAAATTTCCCTTTCCTGCAGAATAAAATACAACTATATTTGTAGGGTGTAAAAGATTCTTTGGTTGTAGCTAAATTTTAATATCATTTTTTCTATTCTGTTATCCATTTTTTATTGTGACACATTGTATTAGTTTTAGGTGTAGAACATAATGATTTGAAAAATGTATATATTATAAAATTATTACCACAATAAGTCTAAAATCCATCAGATATAATTACACATTTTTTCTTGTGATGATAATTTTAAAAATCTACTCTTTTAGCAACTTTCAAATATGCAATATAGTATTGTTTACTATAGTCACCATGCTGTACAGTACATCTTCAAGACTTATTTGTCTTATAACTGGAAGTTCATACCTTTTAAGCCCCTTAGCAATTTTACCCATCCCTCATGTACTTGCCTATGGCAACCAGCAATCTATTCTCTGTACCTATGAATTCAGTTTTTATGGATTTTTAAAATTAGATTCCACATATAGGTGAGATTATATAGTATTTTTCTTTCTCTCTCTGACTTATTGTTCTTAGCATAATATTCTGAAGGTCCATCCATGTTGTTTCAAATGGCAAGATTTACTTTGTGTGTGTGTGTAAATTATATACATATATATACTATTATAAAAATTATATTATATTATTGTAAATTATATATATCACATTTTTTATCTGTTCATCCATTGATGGACACTTTGGTGTTTCCATGTCTTGGCTACTTTAAATAATTCTGTAATGAACATGGAGGCACAGATATCTCTTCAAAATATCGACTTTTTCTTCTAATAAATACTTAAGAAGTAGAAGTGCTAGATCATATGATAGTTTTATTTTTAATTTTTAAAGAAACCTCCATACTGTTTTCCATATAGCTGCACCAATTTACATTCCCATCAACAGTACACAAATGTGTCCTTTTCTCCATATCCCCTCCAACACTCATTATTTCTTGTCCTTTTGGGTAATAGCCATTCTAACAGATGAGAGTTGATATCTCACTGTGCTTAGGATTTGCATTTTCCTGAGGATCAGTAATGTTGAGAATCTTTTCATGCTTCTGTTGGTCATTTGAATGTCTTCTTTGGAAAAATGTCTATTCAGGACCTCTACCCATTTCGTAATCAGATTGTTTGAGGGGTTTTTTTCCTATCAATTTGTATGTATATATTTTGAATTTTAGCCCCTTATCACATATATGATTTAAAAATATTTTTTCCCATCCCGAAGTTACTTCATTGTTTCCTTCACTGGGCAGAGCTTTTTAGTTTGATGTAGTCCTATGTGTTTATGTTTAGGTAATCTATTCTCAATTGAAATTGTGTATGGTATAAGGTAGTAGCCCAAATATATATCATTGGCTTCTTTGTCATAAATTAATTTGAGCATTTTTATGTGAGTTCATTTCTGGGTTCTCTATTATATTTCATTGATTTATGTGTCTCTTTTTATGCTGGTACTATACTATTTTGATTGCTATAGCTTTGTAATATAGTTTTAATCAGAAATGTGATGCCATTAGCTCTGTTCTTTCTCAGAATTTCTTTGGCTATCCAGGGTCTTTTGTGGTTCCATAGAATTTTAGGATTATTTGTTTTATTTCTGTGAAAAACTCCGTTGGAATTTTGATAGGGATTGCATTGATTGAATCTGCAGATTGTTTTTGGTTGTATGGACATTGACAACATAAATTCTCCCAATACATGAGCATGGAATATCTTTCTATTTATTTGTGTCTTCTTCAGTTTCTTCCCTCAATATCCTGTGGTTATCAGTATATGAGTTTTCCACCTCCCTAGTTAAATGTATTTCTAAGTATTTTATTCTTTTTGATGCATTTGCAAATGGTTTTGCTTTCTCAATTTCTCTTTATAAAAATTTGTAATTAGTATATAGAAACACAACTGGTTGTTGTGTATTTTGTATTCAGCAAATTTGCCGAATCTACTTATTATTTTTAATATATTTTTATGGATTCTTTAGGATTTTCTCTACATATCATATAATCTACACATTTTAGTATCATTTTTTTCCACTGGGTTACCCATTTTTAATTTATGGTTCACTAAACCATTTGTAGTTACTTATATTGGCATTTATCTTTATATTTTCCATCCTCTTATATTATGAACTTTTTCTGATACGTTAAGCTTTACTCTTCAAGACAAGACCTTTTCTAAAATCCTTGCCTGGGGATCCCTGGCTGGCTCAGTGGTTTAGCGCCTGCCTTTGGCTCAGGGCGCGATCCTGGAATCCCGGAATCGAGTCCTGCATCGTGCTCCCTGCATGGAGCCTGCTTCACCCTCCTCCTGTGTCTCTGCCTCTCTCTCTCTATGTCTATCATAAATAAATAAGTAAATCTTAAAAAAAAAATAAAGTCCTTCCCTGATGCCACCTCTCTCTAAAGTGCCAAGTTAGCTAAATCCTGTATGCATATGTTCTATATATACTGAGTATAGTTATGCATTACTTTTTACTTTTTAAATTTTCATATGTACATGTTTCATTTATTTAACTGATTACAAGTTTCTCAAAGTCCTAACTTCTCTATTTCTGCAGCTGAGTACATGAAGAACACTTAACATAGTTTCTTTCAACTAAAAAATTTGCTGAAAGCTTAGAAACCATTAATCATGAACTTTAAAGCTTTGTAATCACTATGTTTAATCTAAACTTCTGTATTTCCTGCTTTCAATAAACAATGTAATTTTACATGCCAAAAAAAAACAAAAAAAACAAAAAAAAAAAACAAGAAAGGAAAGATGCTGAGAGGGACCTATTTAGAGATATGAAGCCAACACAAAAAGAATAAATGAGGATCCCTGGGTGGCGCAGCGGTTTGGCGCCTGCCTTTGGCCCAGGGCACGATCCTGGAGACCCGGGATCGAATCCCACGTCGGGCTCCCGGTGCATGGAGCCTGCTTCTCCCTCTGCCTATGTCTCTGCCTCTCTCTCTCTCTCTCTCTCTCTGTGACTATCATAAATAAATGAAATTTTTAAAAAAAGGATAAATGACAATAATGATATACTAAAGCAAGGTTAAAGCAAAACATTTAAAAATTGAAACCAAAACACGTTTCATAGAGTACAGAAGAACACAGCTACCTGATATATCCAGATAGATCTAGAAATTCATTCTAAATATCTGGCAATAAAATGTTCAGCAATCTATTTAACATATCTTTCATGAGTCACTAAGGCATATTACATCAATAAAAATATGAAAATCTAGGGGTGCCTGGGTGGCTCACTCAATTAAGCATCTGTCTTTGGCTCACGTCATGGTCCCAGTGTCCTGGAATAGAGCCCCTGTGGGGCTGCCTGATTGGGGAAGAGTCTGCTTCTTCCTCATTACTCTCCCCCACTCCACTCGTGCTCTCTCTCTCTCCTCAAATAAATAAAGTATTTAAAATAAATGAAAAACTATATTTTTATTTATTCTTGAGGACTAGTCTCATCTTTCAAAACTGTTATCCTTTTATTTCTAAATTTTCCATGTATATAATAAAATAAATTGAGGCAGCCTATTTTTAAAATAGTAAGCTATATGATTTGTAAATAAAAAATTAAAAGCCATGGAAAAATGCAATTGACCAAAACCTAACTATTTTTTTTAAAGATTTTATTTATTTATTCATGACAGACACAGAGAGAGAGAGAGAGGCAGAGACATAGGTAGAAAGAGAAGCAGGCTCCATGAAGGGAGCCTGACATGGGACTTACGTTATGGTACTGTATATACTTGGCTGTATAGTGTGTGTCATGTGTGAAGTTAAAAAAGTTCAACTGTGTGTCTGTACATGTACTGACTTGTAAAACATGATATACAGAAAAAGTACACTAATATAGCAATTTAATAAGTAAATTATACAGAAAAGTGTAGAAAGTAGTCTTCTATTCAATCATGATGGATTTTAAATTTAAACTTCTTATTGAAAAATAAGGTATCAATTCAGTAACCTTTTACATTAGTAGGCAAAATGTGAATTTTATACAAATATTCATGTACACATATATGTATATATGTGAATGTATACATAAGCTTATATATTCATATACATTGAAAATAAGTGTCACTTTAAATTTTATAAAATTTATTTTATCATGTAAAATGAGAACATAGCTTTAAATTATAAGATGTGTTGTAGAAAATTTTTAAAAATTCTAAAATTTTTATACAGTGTGTAATTTAGCTCAGTATTGAAATTCATTGAGTCCTTGTGGTGAAATTAGTCTTTTACAATAATTACTAGACATATTTGAAAAAGAAATTGATATAATGGTTACAAAAAGAAGTTTTTATCATCTCTTAAAAAATCTTTTGCTATTCAGACAATTTTTTACCAAATTCTTACTAAAATGTATTTATCTTCATAAAGATATATATATATATATTTCATATTTGTCAGAAAATATTCTTAGATCCTAACTTAAACATCAGTTACCTACTGATTGTCTTTTTATTGTATGTTTTTCTAAGTTTTGAATTGTATGCTGAAACAATAGATAATGTAAAGTATGTCAAAATTTTACAAAAGGCAAGCCCCAAACAAAACTTGGAAGTATTTAGGTTCTCTTTCTGTCTTTCTCTCTCTCATCATTATTTTAATTAAAAAAGCAATATTTAATACTATGTCAGAATCTACTCTAGCAGAACATTTAATACTGTAGCAGGACCTATAATTCAATACAGAGAAATTATGATAATATATTAAAATCAGCTTTATATTATTAACAATATTTTCCTCTTCTTCCTCTGGCCTGGACATTTCCTGGACTTCTGGTGAATTTTCCATAAGCAACCTATTCTGTCAACTGGTTGGATTTATCTAACAGCAGCTAAAATAAATCTATTTAATTTGCCTTATACAGCATCTAATTAAAGATACTAGTAATAGGACTTCAAGGAGCAGGTTGAGGACACACTGTAGTATTAACTTCAATCATGTCCTCAGGGTCTTGAACTCATAAGACTCTGAATAAATCCTGGGGAAACAGGGAGGTGTTATTTTACACAGCAAGGAAGTAGATTATCAGCCTATTAGCCATTGCAACCCAAGCAAGGGACCTTAGATTGAATTATTTATCTTTGTTGACATGGCCAATAATTAGAGTGAATGGTGTATGGGCAAAGGTGCAACTCATCCCCAAAAGAAATATAGTCCACGGGCCAGTCATTTCTACATATAAACAAATAACCCAAAAGCATACAACAAATCACTTCAATTTATTGAATTCATTTGAATCACCTTTACATTGGTTTGTTTAAGCCTCCTGGGCAGTGTCACCAAGCAGTTGTATGATCAATACCCATACCCAGCATAAGCCCATCTTATGTAGGTAACAGGAGACCTATGCATTTGAATCAATCAGATTGGAATAAATCTGTGCCAGTCATTGTGGTTGTATACCTTATAGGGGAAGCCACATTTGGAATTTGTCATGGTGGTGTTGGACACAGGAAAATAGAACTGACCATGTGTACATGAGTTATTGTGTTGTCATAGCATGTGGATGAGAATGAATAGCCAAGCACTTTAGGTTGCCAGCCACTACTGTTCCCTGACTCAGACAGATTTTATGCTTGTTTTTCGAGGCTGCAGTGCTGAATCTAGGGGGCAAACTCTTACAGAGAAAGAAGTGGAGGAAATATTACCCAGTTGAATTAATGGAACTCAGTATAATCTTGAAAATAAATTCAAAGATAGCACAAGAAAAGATAGTTCATGAATAAATATGCAAATTTCTTAACAAAATATTCACAAAACATAAAATACACCATAATCAAGATGAGTATATCTTAAAATTATAATCATGATTTAACATTAGAAAACCTTTGAATATCATCTATTTAAGTAAATTATGAAAAATCTGATCATGACAGATGCTATCAAAACCTCAATCAAATTCCACCTCCAAGCATGATTAAACCCCCACTGCAAAAAAAAAAAACAAAAAAAAAAACAAAAAAAAACAACAACAACAAAAAAAAATAAAAATAAAAAAAATAAACCCCCACTGCTTTGTTTAACATAGTATAGGAAGACTTCATATGCAGTCTGATGCTGCATTCACTATTTCAGTGGCAGCTTTCTGTTTTTAATGTAGTACCACATAGTTTATCAAAGTGGCTTTATAGTATATCTTAATACATATAAGGAACCACCTAACATTTTTAAAGATTTGCTTAGCTCTAGATAACCCCACTTCTACATACAAATTTTACAGTTAACTGGTCAAAGTCTTCAAAAATACAAATGAAAATTTTAAGAGGATTAAAATTATTTATTAATCAATTTGGAGAGAATTGACAGCTTTACAAAATTTTGTTTTCCTATCCAAGATTATAGAATGTTTATTTAGATAATAATTTTATCTCTTATTTGAAATTTTATTTTTGGAGGATGCACTGTGTATTTTTGTTTGAATTTATTGGATTTTAAATTAAAATGTTTCTTGGTCATTAACAATATCTTAAATTCTTATTTTATTTTTAAAGTATTATTGTAGAGACTTTTTATCATTTTCTATACATTTTGAGTAATGGCTAGCTTGATTAAATATTATTAAATTTAATAGTTATTTGATTTTAACTTATTTGATTCCTAACATCTACACTCTTTTTATCTTTATATTTTATTTTATTCTTTCACTTCATCTTTATTTTCCTTCATATAAGAGCCATTGAAATTAAATGAGGAGGCCTAGGGTCAATCATTTTGATCTCAAAACCCAAGTGGTAGCTAAACAGATTAATAGCAATATAGTATATAATTTCTCTTATAAATAACAATATAGATATATGTTTGAAGTGTTGAGGTAAGTTATAAAAAGAATATTCCAGAAGACTAAATACAATATACCATTTTATAAGGCTCACAGCAAAACCAAACAATAATTCCTTCTTTATACAATTTATATGACAAAATTTTACCTTAAAAATTAACACAAATGAAAAAAGTGTACTTCAGTGTGAGAAGGCAGGGTTTGTAATTAGATAGTTTCTATTTTTATTAAGATGCTAATTTGGGGATTAGGGGGATTCTACTTACAGGTCATTTAGTATGGCTTACTTAACATATAAGTATGTGGCAAACATTTTGTATGTAATAAATACTATAGCCTGGAGTAAAGGGAAGTAAAAATCAAGTTACCTTCTTAAATCTCTTTCGCGGCACATGCCGATTCCCTCATTACAGCAGGCAATGAGGAAAATGATAAAAATGAAAATTTAACCCTGGAAGAATAACCTGTAAATAGCCTTTGTATTAAGCTTCTAGAACACTTGTTATGTTATCTGTGATTTTCACCTGGCAATCAAGTATCCATGAGTCTCAGATAGAGAGGTCCAGCATTTGTATAAAATCTGTCCATGATGAAGACAAGCTGATTTTCCTGAAGGTCATAGAATTTAAGAGCCTGCACTGTGGTCCTTAGGCTTTGCTCCCCCAAGAGAAATTGCTTTGTTCAGTTACTTCTAGAAGGTGAATCATTCCCTTTACATATGTTTAAAACATTTTGTACTGCCTGCATTCTCTTGTAGGATATTTATGGTTTCAAGTCTCACATTTAGATATTTAATCCATTTATTTTTGTGGATGGTGTAAGAAAACAGTGTAAGAAAGTTCTCTGGCATTTGGCTGTCCAGTTTTCCTAGCACTGTTTATTGAAGACCTGTCATCCTCCCCCAACCAATGCATACTCTTGTCTCTTTTGTCATAGATTAATTGACCATATAAGCATGTTTTTTTTTTTTTTTTTAGCTACCTATTCTATTCCATTGATCTATGTGTCTTTTATGCCAGAATCATACTGTTTTGATTACTACAGCTTTGCAGTATATCTTGATATCTGGAATTGTGATACCTCCAGCTTTCTTCTTCATGTAGATTCTTTTGGTGCTTTACCCAGTAAAATTTCAGGATTCTAGTTCTGTGTAAATGTCACTGGTAATTTGATAGGGTTTGCATTGAACCTGTAGATTGCTTAGGTAGTATAGGCATTTTAACAATATTTGTTCTTTCAATCTATAAGCATGGAATATCTTCCATTTGTGTCATTTTCAATTTATTTCATTAATGTAATAATGTTATATAGTAACAGATGATAGTTACACTCATGGTGAACATAGTATTAGGTATAGAGAAGCAAAATTACTATGTTGTACACCTGAATCTAATGTAACATTTTGTGTCAACCATACTCACATAAAAAGTTAGAGACATTTTATATATTTTATACCAGTGTCTTCAGTCAATATTCATCACTTTTTTTAAATGACTAAATATTATAAGTAATCACATGTATTCTTTCTTTTATATTTACTCTTTCTCTTTCCTGGAGGAAAGTGTAAGTTCCATAACCATATGGGTCTTATTAAATTGTTCACCTTTTTAATTATGTATCAGAGAATAATTCCTTACACCCCCTTGAACTTCAATTAATAGTTCTTAAAGGATAAGTGAATCATGTGCTTTTGTAAAATAATTATGTTAAATAATTGATGAAACTTCTGCTGATGGTATTACAGATGTTAAGGATAATATATAAATGATATTGCTATAAATCTGTATCATCTCAAGATTCTCTTTTAATAAATTTACAGTTTTATTCTAAGATTTTAAGGCTGCATGCATTTTACTTTTCTTCTTTTTTCACTCCAGGGATCATGTCTGCTTCACAAGTGATATTTATTAGATATTCTAAATGTAGGAATACATGAATGAACTAATAAATGAATAAATAGATAGATGTCTGATTTCATGGTAACTACATTCAGTAACTTCATAATTTCCTTATGTGGAAATTATTTTAATGAAAATGTCAATGGCATAATTTAATTAATATATATAGTCTCGATTTTTATTTCCCTGGTGGAAAGTGATGCAGAGCATTTTCTCATGTGAGTGTTGGCCATGTCTATATCTTCCTCTGTGAGATTTCTGTTCATGTCTTTTGCCCATTTCATGATTGGATTGTTTGTTTCTTTGGTGTTGAGTTTAATAAGTTCTTTATAGATCTTGGAAACTAGCCCTTTATCTGATAGGTCACTTACAAATATATTCTCCCATTCTGTACATTGTCTTTTAGTTTTGTTGATTGTTTCTTTTGCTGTATAGACACTTTTTATCCTGATTAAGTCCCAATAATTCATTTTTGCTTCTGTTTCCTTTGCCTTCATAGACGTATCTTGCAAGAAGTTGCTGTGGCCGAGTTCAAAAGGGTGTTGCCTGTGTTCTCCTCTAGAATTTTGATGGATTCTTGTCTCACATTTAGATCTTTCATCCATTTTGAGTTTATCTTTGTGTATGGTGTAAGAGAATGGTCTAGTTTCATTCTTCTGCACGTGGCTGTCCAATTTTCCTAGCACCATTTATTGAAGAGACTGTCCTTTTTCCAGTGGACAGTCTTTCCTCCTTTGTCGAATATTAGTTGATCATATTGTTGAGGGCCCATTTCTGGATTCTCTATTCTATTTCATCGATCCATGTGTCTGTTTTTGTGCCAGTACCTCACTGTCTTAATGATTACAACTTTGTAGAGCAACCTGAAATCTGGCATTGTGATGCCCCTAGCTCTGGTTTTCTTTTTTAATATTCCCCTGGCTATTCGGGGTCTTTTCTGATTCCACACAAATCTTAAGATGATTTGTTCCAAGTCTTTGAAGAAAATCCATGGTATTTTGATAGGGATTGCATTAAATGTGTAAATGAGATACCACTTCACACCAGTGAGAATGGGGAAAATTAACAAGATGGAAACAACAAATGTTGGAGAGGATATGGAGAAAGGGGAACTCTCTTGCACTGTTGGTGGGAATGTGAACCGGTACAACCACTCTGGAAAACTGTGTGAAGGTTCCTCAAAGAGTTAAAAATAGAACTGCCCTATGACCCAGCAATTGCACTGCTGGGGATTCACCCCAAAGATACAGATGCAGTGAAACTCTGGAACACCTGCACCCCAATGTTTATACCAGCAATGTCCACAATAGCCAAACTGTGGAAGGAGCCTCCGTGTCCATTCAAAGATGACTAGATAAAGAAGATGTGGTCCATGTATACAAGGGAATATTACTCAGCCATTAGAAATGACAAATACCCACCATTTCCTTCGACATGGATGGAACTGGAGGGTATTATGCTGAGTGAAGTAAATCAATCAAAGAAGGACAAACATTATATGGTCTCATTCATTTGGGGAATATAAAAAATAGTGAAAGGTAATAAAGGGGAAAGGAGAGAAAATGAGTGAAACTATCAGTGATGGTGACAAAACATGAGAGACACCTAACTCTGGGAAACAAACAAGGGGTAGTGGAAAGGAAGGTGGGTGGGGGATTGGGGTGACTGGGTGACGGGCACTGAGGGGGGCACTTGACGGGATGAGCACTGGGTGATATGCTATATGTTGGCAAATTGAACTCCAATAAAAAATATACAAATATAAAATAAATAAATAAATAAATAAATAAATAAATAAATAAATAAATAAAATACTATGGTCTCAAAAATTAACATATATATATAAGTAAGCATAGAATATGTGTCATTAGATTCTGGCAAGGTAAGTCATTATCTAAACAATATCAAAAGTCAGTTAAAATTCAAATGAAGTTATATTGTCTTGCAAACTGACATGCCTATCAACAATTGTTAGCAGAGTAAAATCCATGGATCATTAAATTCAGTCTTGGAGTATTGTTTAGTTAGCATATTGATTACCATGTGCATTTGAATACCTCATATTCATACTGCAGTTTTATAGGCATGTGCTGAGAAATTTTTTAGCAATTTTTGTGTAAATGAAAGTTCATGCATTTTAATGTTTTAGAGCTCTCATAGCTACAACAAATTTTAAATTTCAATTCCCAGAAAATAATCTTTTTTTGGTCATGACTTTATATATTAACATTAATAATCATATTGCCATAGTTCTGTGTCAATTCTAAAAGGATGATTACATTTTTATTTATATTCAACATAGGAATGTATATTTCCTTTTAAAAAATATTTATTTATTTTAGAGAGTGTATGAGCAAGGTTAGGGGAAGAAAAGGAGGGAGAGGGACAAGCAGACTCTATGGTGAGATCAAAGCCTGACAGAGGGTCCTAAATGAGAAGAACATGCAACCAAGAATACTTTATCCAGCAAGGCTCTCATTCAAAATGGAAGGAGAGATAAAGAGCTTCCAAGACAGGCAGGAACTGAAAGAATATGTGACCTCCAAACCAGCTCTGCAAGAAATTTTAAGGGGGACTCTTAAAATTCCCCTTTAAGAAGAAGTTCAGTGGAACAGTCCACAAAAACAAAGACTGAATAGATATCATGATGACACTAAACTCATATCTCTCAATAGTAACTCTGAATGTGAACGGGCTTAATGACCCCATCAAAAGGCGCAGGGTTTCAGACTGGATAAAAAAGCAGGACCCATCTATTTGCTGTCTACAAGAGACTCATTTTAGACAGAAGGACACCTACAGCCTGAAAATAAAAGGTTGGAGAACCATTTACCATTCGAATGGTCCTCAAAAGAAAGCAGGGGTAGCCATCCTTATATCAGATAAACTAAAATTTACCCCAAAGACTGTAGTGAGAGATGAAGAGGGACACTATATCATACTTAAAGGATCTATTCAACAAGAGGACTTAACAATCCTCAATATATATGCTCCGAATGTGGGAGCTGCCAAATATATAAATCAATTATTAACCAAAGTGAAGAAATACTTAGATAATAATACACTTATACTTGGTGACTTCAATCTAGCTCTTTCTATACTCGATAGGTCTTCTAAGCAAAACATCTCCAAAGAAACGAGAGCTTTAAATGATACACTGGACCAGATGGATTTCACAGATATCTACAGAACTTTACATCCAAACTCAACTGAATACACATTCTTCTCAAGCGCACATGGAACTTTCTCCAGAATAGACCACATATTGGGTCACAAATCAGGTCTGAACCGATACCAAAAGATTGGGATTGTCCCCTGCATATTCTCGGACCATAATGCCTTGAAATTAGAACTAAATCACAACAAGAAGTTTGGAAGGACCTCAAACACATGGAGGTTAAGGACCATCCTGCTAAAAGATAAAAGGGTCAACCAGGAAATTAAGGAAGAATTAAAAAGATTCATGGAAACTAATGAGAATGAAGATACAACCGTTCAAAATCTTTGGGATGCAGCAAAAGCAGTCCTAAGGGGGAAATACATCGCAATACAAGCATCCATTCAAAAAATGGAAAGAACTCAAATACAGAAGCTAACCTTACACATAAAGGAGCTAGAGAAAAAACAGCAAATAGATCCTACACCCAAGAGAAGAAGGGAGTTAATAAAGATTCGAGCAGAACTCAACGAAATCGAGACCAGAAGAACTGTGGAACAGATCAACAGAACCAGGAGTTGGTTCTTTGAAAGAATTAATAAGATAGATAAACCATTAGCCAGCCTTATTAAAAAGAAGAGAGAGAAGACTCAAATTAATAAAATCATGAATGAGAAAGGAGAGATCACTACCAACACCAAGGAAATACAAACGATTTTAAAAACATATTATGAACAGCTATACGCCAATAAATTAGGCAATCTAGAAGAAATGGACGCATTCCTGGAAAGCCACAAACTACCAAAACTGGAACAGGAAGAAATAGAAAACCTGAACAGGCCAATAACCAGGGAGGAAATTGAAGCAGTCATCAAAAACCTCCCAAGACACAAGAGTCCAGGGCCAGATGGCTTCCCAGGAGAATTTTATCAAACGTTTAAAGAAGAAATCATACCTATTCTCCTAAAGCTGTTTGGAAAGATAGAAAGAGATGGAGTACTTCCAAATTCGTTCTATGAAGCCAGCATCACCTTAATTCCAAAGCCAGACAAAGACCCCGCCAAAAAGGAGAATTACAGACCAATATCCCTGATGAACATGGATGCAAAAATTCTCAACAAGATACTGGCCAATAGGATCCAACAGTTCATTAAGAAAATTATTCACCATGACCAAGTAGGATTTATCCCTGGGACACAAGGCTGGTTCAACACCCGTAAAACAATCAATGTGATTCATCATATCAGCAAGAGAAAAACCAAGAACCATATGATCCTCTCATTGGATGCAGAGAAAGCATTTGACAAAATACAGCATCCATTCCTGATCAAAACTCTTCAGAGTGTAGGGATAGAGGGAACATTCCTCGACATCTTAAAAGCCATCTATGAAAAGCCCACAGCAAATATCATTCTCAATGGGGAAGCACTGGGAGCCTTTCCCCTAAGATCAGGAACAAGACAGGGATGTTCACTCTCACCACCGCTATTCAACATAGTACTGGAAGTCCTAGCCTCAGCAATCAGACAACAAAAAGACATTAAAGGCATTCAAATTGGCAAAGAAGAAGTCAAACTCTCCCTCTTCGCCGATGACATGATACTCTACATAGAAAACCCAAAAGTCTCCACCCCAAGATTGCTAGAACTCATACAGCAATTCGGTAGCGCGGCAGGATACAAAATCAATGCCCAGAAGTCAGTGGCATTTCTATACACTAACAATGAGAGTGAAGAAAGAGAAATTAAGGAGTCAATCCCATTTACAATTGCACCCAAAAGCATAAGATACCTAGGAATAAACCTCACCAAAGATGTAAAGGATCTATACCCTTAAAACTATAGAACACTTCTGAAAGAAATTGAGGAAGACACAAAGAGATGGAAAAATATTCCATGCTCATGGATTGGCAGAATTAATATTGTGAAAATGTCAATGTTACCCAGGGCAATATACACGTTTAATGCAATCCCTATCAAAATACCATGGACTTTCTTCAGAGAGTTAGAACAAATTATTTTAAGATTTGTGTGGAATCGGAAAAGACCACGAATAGCCAGGGGAATTTTAAAAAAGAAAACCATATCTGGGGGCATCACAATGCCAGATTTCAGGTTGTACTACAAAGCTGTGGTCATCAAGACAGTGTGGTACTGGCACAAAAACAGACACATAGATCAGTGGAACAGAATAGAGAATCCAGAAGTGGACCCTGAACTTTATGGGCAACTAATATTCGATAAAGGAGGAAAGACTATCCATTGGAAGAAAGACAGTCTCTTCAATAAATGGTGCTGGGAAAATTGGACATCCACATGCAGAAGAATGAAACTAGACCACTCTCTTTCACCATACACAAAGATAAACTCAAAATGGATGAAAGATCCAAATGTGAGACAAGATTCCATCAAAATCCTAGAGAAGAACACAGGCAACACCCTTTTTGAACTCGGCCATAGTAACTTCTTGCAAGATACATCCACGAAGGCAAAAGAAACAAAAGCAAAAATGAACTATTGGGGCTTCATCAAGATAAGAAGCTTTTGCACAGCAATGGATACAGTCAACAAAACTCAAAGACAACCTACAGAATGGGAGAAGATATTTGCAAATGACATATCAGATAAAGGGCTAGTTTCCAAGATCTATAAAGAACTTATTAAACTCAACACCAAAGAAACAAACAATCCAATCATGAAATGGGCAAAAGACATGAACAGAAATCTCACAGAGGAAGACATAGACATGGCCAACATGCATATGAGAAAATGCTCTGCATCACTTGCCATCAGGGAAATACAAATCAAAACCACAATGAGATACCACCTCACACCAGTGAGAATGGGGAAAATTAACAAGGCAGGAAACAACAAATGTTGGAGAGGATGCGGAGAAAAGGGAACCCTCTTACACTGTTGGTGGGAATGTGAACTGGTGCAGCCACTCTGGAAAACTGTGTGGAGGTTCCTCAAAGAGTTAAAAATATACCTGCCCTACGACCCAGCAATTGTACTGTTGGGGATTTACCCCAAAGATACAAATGCAATGAAACGCCGGGACACCTGCACCCCGATGTTTCTAGCAGCAATGGCCACGATAGCCAAACTGTGGAAGGAGCCTCGGTGTCCAACGAAAGATGAATGGATAAAGAAGATGTGGTCTCTGTACACAATGGAATATTACTCAGCTATTAGAAATGACAAATACCCACCATTTGCTTCAACGTGGATGGAACTGGAGGGTATTATGCTGAGTGAAGTAAGTCAGTCGGAGAAGGACAAACATTATATGTTCTCATTCATTTGGGGAATATAAATAATAGTGAAAGGGAAAATAAGGGAAGGGAGAAGAAATGTGTGGGAAATATCAGAAAGGGAGACAGAACGTAAAGACTGCTAACTCTGGGAAACGAACTATCGGTGGTAGAAGGGGAGGAGGGCGGGGGGTGGGAGTGAATGGGTGACGGGCCCTGGTTGTTATTCTGTATGTTAGTAAATTGAACACCAATAAAATATAAAAAAAAAAAAAAAAAAAAAAAAAGCCTGACAGAAAACTTGATCCTGTGACCCTGAGATCAGGACCTGAACTGGAACCAAGAGTCAAACGCTCAACCGACTGAGCCACCAAGGTACCCCACAAATGTGTATTTCTAATTAAGAATTGCTTTTGAGAAACACAGTAAATTTTACATGCATGTGTTGAATATATACTCCTTAAATATTGATATCACTATAAGTATGGATATAACTAACAATCGGAGATTGATAATGTAATCTTGATATAAGTAATTTAATCCTCATTTAATGATAAGTATTAAAATTTTTGTTTTAAAACAGTTCTTTTATTACAGAGTTCAAGGATTTGTTTTCCTTTTACAATATTATACATATCCATTTACTTTGAGAGAAGGAACTTTGTTACGTATTTGTGTGTATGTATTTTTGAACATCTAACACAATGCATCTTTTGCCAAAGACAAAAAATACATCTTTTATATATGATGAACAAAGGTAAAAATAAAAATACATGTCTATTAGGCAAAAGAAAAAAAATTCTGCTTTCAGTTAATTTTCTTACAGAGATAATAAATCAAGCAAATAGATAATATAAAGTAAAACAAACAAAACAAAATGTTTTGAGATTTGATGGGCAGTTTGGGAAGAGCTGTAAAATAGGGTACATTTAGATGGATCTTGAAGATGGCCAACAAGACCAAATTAGTTATAAGTGAATGGTTGGAAGCATGCATGTGAAAGCCATCGGAGCACAATGATAATGATAGCTGTGGTCACATGTCAAGAGGGTTTGTATGGGGCATGTGAGGAGTCTTAAGAGAACCTGAAAAGAGAAAGTGTTTGAGAAAATGCAGAAATAGATTTCAAAAGATACAAATCGCAAGTGCTAAGAGATGAAGGAAACAGGAAGTTTAAGAAAGTGGAATTAACAAAAATTAAGGTATGAATAGAAAATTAGAGGAAAAGATCATTAGTAGTATCATTCAGGAATCCTTCTTGACTTCTCTCTTTATTTCACATACTGCATCCATTCCATCAGGAAATCGCTGGCTTCCCTTCAAATTATGTTCCAAGTCAGTCACTTCTCACAGCTTCTTCTACCTTCTTGATTTGAATGACTATTATCTCTTTTTTTAGTTGGACATAATGGCCTTCTTTCTCTGTTTCCAACCCTGTCATTTTAGAGTCTAGAACAATCTTTTGAAAGTCCAAATCAAATCATGCCATTCTCCCATTCAAAATCAGGCAAAATGTACCCATGTACTTGTTGCAAAAGCCCCTAAATACTTACATGACATACATATTCCTCTGACTCACCTCCTCATCCTCCGACTTTTCTGTCCTTATCTTTTCCTACTCTATCTGCTAAAACAGCTCTCCCTCATTCTGCTACAACAGGACAGTCCCCCCTTTTCATCTCTTAATCCATGATACTGAGGACCTTCACACTGGTTGTGTCCTTGGCTTCTTTCTCTCTTTCTCCAGATGCTCATTAACAATAGTTACTCCCTCATTAATTTCATATTTCAACAAATGTCACTTTCTCAACAAAGTCTATCCAATCATCTTCTGAAAAATGGAATCTCCTTGGGACGTCTGGGTGGCTCAGCAGTTGAGCATCTGTCTTTGGCTCAGGATGTGATCCCGGATCCTCCTCCCTACCTGGACCCTGCTTCTCCCTCTGCCTATGTCTCTGCCTCTCTCTCTGTGTATCTTATGAATAAATAAATAAAACCTTTTTAAAAAATGGAATCTCCATCTTTACCCCTTTTAACCTGCTTTTCTGTTTCTTTTTTAGTGGCACTTAGCACATTTTACCATACTTTAAAATTTAGTGTTTTAGAATTTGTGTTTGGCATGTATGTCTGTGTGTACATAAGTGTTTTATTGTTTCCTCCTGATAGAATTTCAGCCTCACAAGAGTAAGCTTCTTTATTTTCTTCATTTATATACCAAAGCTTTGTCTACCAGTGTCAGAGTGCTTACTTGATAAATATCTGTTGAAGAAATATGTAAATGTCAGCAGAGAAGAGATAGATATAAAGAATTAGAACAAATTCAAAATCATTCCATATAGGATTGTTTTGAGAATTTAACATGGTTATCTTCACCAGTGAAATGCAACAACTCTGAATTAATCTATTTACAATAATGATAGTATAATTAAAAAATGATGATAACATGATGATACCCTTTACTTAACTAAGCAACTTTGGTATGTTAAGTAGAATAACAAAATATTTTAATTCTGTTATTACTTTTATGGTTCAAATAGATGTAGAAACTCCAACAAATTTGCCCTTTAGACATTTATAAGAAAAGAGTTGGTAGATTTGAGCCATTCTAATACATACAACTCATATATTTGCCAAGACCTTGGCATGTGCCACTCTTTAAGCTAGGTGATTGGGAAAGATAAATGATCAAATAGTAAATGTGGGCCTTACATCTATGAACTTAATATATCAAGGGGCACCTGGGTGGCTCAGTTGATTAAGCATTTGCCTTTGGTTCAGGTCTTAATCCCAGGAATCTGGGACTGAGCCCTGCATTGGGCTCCCTACTCACCAGGGAGCTTGCTTCTCCCTCTCCCCTCCAGTCATGCTCTCTCTATATCTCTCAAATAAATAAATAGCATTTAAAAATATATTTCTTGAGAGACCAGGGAGTGCATGATTGTCTCTGTCAGTTAAGTGACTCTTGATTTTAGCTCAGGTCATGATCTCAGGGTTGTGAAATCGGTCTATGCTCAGCATGGAGTCTGCTTGAGACTCTCTCCTTCTCCCTCTGCTCCTCTCTGCTGCACACTCTTTCTCTCTAAAATGAATAAGTAAATTAAAAAAAAAGTATCAAGGGACCAAAATTTATGATAAATTATGTAAATACATATAAAATTATGATTTGCAAAGGTACTTCAAAAGTAAAACATGCATATTGTTTGAAAAAATATAATATACTATACAGATTTGGAGGATATAGACATCATCTTACAAAGTATAATATTAAATATTGACTTGACCTGAAATTATGTCTAATCTTTTAAATTAAATACTTAATACACAGTAAGAGGTTTAAAGCTGTCATTTTTAAACTTTCTTTTTCCTACCCAAACTATTCTCCATAAAAAACAGTTATTTGACAATACAGTATAGTAACCAACTAAATATTGAGATGACAGGAAAAGTAAAATATTCCCCATTGGGTTTTTGGAGAGCAATCTAATGAAGATTATAGTTTGGGTTTGTTTGTTAGTTTCCTTGAAGAAACTGCAAATAATCAAGTATCTATAAAATAAGATGGAAAACTATGGATACCTATCAGTAGGTACAGAGCAACTGTCAAGTGGCGTAAGTGTCCACTGTGCTATCCCACCTTCCATGACATATGGGCTTCTGTACTTGAAATTCAGCGTAAGTTGATGAAATAGTGTAGTGCAGTGTATAATAAAAATAATAATAAATAAAAATCAGATATTTCTTGAAAGAGATAGGATCAAAGATATTTTCATTACATTTATTTCTCTCATATGGTGTTCCATAAAACCTTTTGTTTTACATTCGAAAAAAGTAAACATAGGACTTTAAAAAGTTTAAATATATACTAATAGACACTTCATTGTAGCAACTATTACTAGAAGCTACATGTATTAATGCTTCAAGAATAGGCTTTTAAAAGGCAACAGTAAAATCTTCCATTCTAGTTCTGATGAGTATTATGTCTGCACGTGGAGTTTGCATCATTAGTTTAGACACATTTGTTTTATGATCTCTCTTGGACATTGTGACATATATCTGACTCTGAAGCCTAATTAAATGGAAGGTGGTATTCAGTTTAAGATATTTCTGGGGAAATATAGAAAACATATATGACAACTTAGGTTTGTGACTTTGGACCTTCTTTTGCAAAATTGCATATGATCTGATAAATCATGCAGTTTCAAATTAGACTTCTAAATGAACTCCATATTATTTATTATTTAAAATTGTAATAGTTTGAGGCACCTGAGAGACTCAGCTGGTTAAGTGTCCAACTCTTGATCTCAGCTCAGGTCTTGAGCTCAGGGTTGTGAGTTCATGCCCTGCATTGGACCCCACACTAGGTATGGTGCCTACTTAAAAAAATAAAAATTAATAAAATTGTAATGTTTTGTTTTACATAATATTTGAAATTACAGTTGTCACAGTTTTAGTTCAGTGTAAGGCTTTATATTCCATGTTAATCTAGAAAATATTATTTGAAGACATAATTATTAATTAACCCATTCTATGTTCCCTTACAGTGTCTGAATAATGAACAGTTGACTATACTAGCTCAGTGTTCTTAATTACTGAAAAATGCTTTGCTTTTAACGTAAAATGCTAACACAAAATCAATGCCTCGTACTACTAATTAAATGAATTAATAGATTTTGGCACCAGAAAAAAAGTTGAAATGTATCGCTTAGAAACTTTTCAGAATCCCATTTCAGTAATGAATTATCTGATTAGCAATGACAGGAGACTGCTTTCAAAGTAACCTGGGGCATAATAAAATTGTCCAACTTTTGTCACTTTCCTTCTTATGATTATTTTAAATTAAAATGCAGTTAGGCAACAGAGTGATAAAATTGAAAATTATTGTAAAATTAACTAACTTTTCTAATTTTTTTTAACTTTACTAAATTGACCAAAATTAACTAACTGCTTGGCATAGATTTGGTCCTATGCTTTAAAGTAAGGGTGTCAGAGGTGCCTAGGTGGCAGTTCAGCACTGACTCTTGGTTTCCCTCAGATCGTGATCTCAGGGTCCTGAGATTGAGCCTGGGATGGAGTTCTGTGCTCATGAGGAGTCTGCTTGAGATTCTCTCTCCCTCTCCCTCTTTCTCCACTCCTCACACTCTCTTTATTTATTTTTAAAATAAACACGAAAACAAACAAATAAATAAATAAATCTTTAAAAAATAAAATAAAGTTAAGGTGTCAGGATAATCACAAATTCACAAATTTCCACATTCTTATTGCTCTTTATTTGATTTTGGAATGTAATTCTCATAATTAGCTTATAATTTACTGAGATAATTCTGATGATACTGATACATAATGGATTGATTTTTGCATTTCATTTTCTTGATCTCAAAAATTAGATATAAGACAACTATCTAAGTTCTTTGCAGTGTAAACACTATATAATTCTCTAACAATTTGAGAATATTAATTTTCAGCTTTTGTTTTCTTCAAAAACAATTAAACATGAACACATTTAAGAAATCATTTCTAAAGAGTTAATATTAATGATAGAATCAATTAAATCATAGCATTTTTCTTAATATTGACTTCAAGTATAAGATAAATCAAGTAATCAAATAATTTAATCAGAGTGAATATTTTATGTAAGTATAATCCTTAATGTATTTTGCCTATTTTAATATTCACTGTGTTTTTTCTCTACAAAATATCTCATTATAATAAATTAAATAATTCACATATCAATGTTACAAATTTGATTTAAAAACATAATATTCTTAATTCACCCAAGCATCATTACTAAAATATGTTAGAGTTTAATCTTTCAGAACTCTGTTATATTTTAATTGTATTTATGATGAATGCTTTATAAGAAGTTAAATATACTTGCTTTCATGGATATTTTTAGAATCCAATCCTTAATTTTTAGTTCTTTTTAAAAACGTAAACAGAAAATTTGTATTTAACTGGGTAAAGATACTTGAGGACAGTGACTCAATCAATAGCACCTAGATGTTTTGACTAAAATAGGTATCTTGAAAATGTGAGCTTCATTAATATCAAAGTCAAAATAAATTTTGATATTCCTTAAAGTCATTTTATTTCTATTCCTGACTTTTGACTTTTATTACATCTTCTTTCATTTTGTCACCTCTCATTTTTAGCTTTCTAGATAATATATAAATAAGTCTGTGTTTCAAATTGATTGAGTAATTCGTGAAATTGATCACCTATGATTGATGGTCTGGTAAAACTATATGTTTTGGTTTTGGATATATAAAATACATTTATATTACCAATCCATGATACATGAAAAATTATTTCTTTAAATCAGATTATCTCAAACTTGGCATTATTGATATTTAGTTATAGATAGTTCTTTACTTACGGGCTGTTCTGTGCATTATTAGATATTCAGCAGCATCCCTGGCTCTATCTCCTGGATGTCAATAGCAGCCTCCTCTTCTCCAAATAAAAGCCCACATCCAGAAGTTGTTACAACAAAAAAATGTCCCCAGATGTTGCCAAATGCCTTCTGGGGGAAAAAATCACCCTAGTTGAGAACAACTGCTTTACATTAATGTAATAAATCTAGTATAATTTTCCAAAGCTATGACAAGCTAATGTCTTAGAATACTACAGTGTAAAAAGTAATTGAAACTTAATCTTACTAAAAAGTAGTTCAAACCAGTAATTGCACTATTAAGTATTTACCTAAAGGATACAAACATACCGATTCAAAGGGTCACATGCACCCCAATGTTTATAGCAGCCTTATCAACAATAGTCAAATTATGGAAAGAGCCCAAATGTCCATTGACTGATGAATGGATGAAAGAAAGGTAATTTTTTTTACATATATACATATATGTATATATAATGGACTATTACATAACCATCAAAAAGAATGAAATCTTGTCATTTGCAACAATATGGATGGAGCTAGATGGTATTATGCTAAGTGAAATAAGTCAGTCAGAGAAAGACAAATACCATCTGATTTCACTAATATGTTGAATTTAAGAAACAAAACAGATGAACATAGTGGCTGGAGATAAAAAAGAGGGAGGCAAACCGTAAGAGACTCTTAACTATAGAGAAAAACCTGAGGGCTACTGAAGGGGATGTAGGTGGGGGCTGGTTAAATGGGTGATGGGTATTAAGGAGGGTACTTGTGATGAGCACCAGGTGTTAAATCACTTAATTCTACTCCTGAATCCAATACTGCACCATATGGTTTAAAAAAAAAGTGATGCCTAAAACAAAAAAAATAGTTGTATAATACTATTACTCAGAAAGATGGTAGTAAATACTCAAAGTAGCAGATAAAATATTTAAAATAAGAAAATAAGTAGTTCAGGCAACACTATATGCCCATTTCCTATAAACTATAAAGAAAAGTAAATAATGACTTATCTCATTATGCAATATTTACCACATGGTGATGCATTAAAAGGCAATAGTACGCGATCCAAATATTCAATACCAAAAGAACAATCTGTCTGTTAACTCCTTTGAGAAGCAGAAGCTGAGACTTTGTTAAGAACACAAGCCTTTGTTTGGAATAACTTTTATCAACGATCAAAGGAATGTGGTCGGAAGCTCTGAAAACCTGATTTTTTACAACTTTGGAAGGAAAGGATGTTGGAAGAGGGTTTTTTGCAGCTAGAGTCTCATACTGTGATGCATACCTGACAAAGTCTTCACCAACCCAATGGAGAACACAACAGTAAAGGTTGCCCATTAGAAGAGTCCCAAGTTGGCCAGATATAGCCAGCCTCTAGAATTCCTGCTGGGTTAAATCCTGGCTGAAGTCTACTGAAAAAGAGGGTGGTGGACCTCATGTGCTGAGGCAAATCCTAGAAGTGATAACAATTGAATTCTGTGAGCTACCTCCACTCTTTACAACTGCTTGGCAAGTTCTCTCTTGAAGGGAAATCCAAACAACATTTTCCTATGGCCTCTAAGGTCAATCCCTTTCACAACACAACACTTCTCCATACACATCAGGGAGCCACTCTTCTAGCATTCTAGAAGTTTTTTTCTTGAGGATAATAAACTTAGGAAAGGATGGTTATTGGGATGCTCTAGAGTTGATACCATCAGACTGGGTGTGGGACCAAGATGGGATCTGATAGGACCAGCCAAGAGGGTTCTTGGCTTTGTGAAGGATGGAAAACAAATGTGAATGAGAAGGAGGTAAGAGCAGAGTTTATTGAAAATATATAGAGAGCAGATAATGAGAGAGCATCCAGGAGACTCAAGAAGGAAAGAAGAGTGAGCTTTGCCTTTGAAGACTAGGGATTTTTATTGAAGACAGTAGTGTGGTGTATGTGTCCTTTCAGGCATCCAGGGAATGATTAGAACAAAGATAAGGGCCCTGGTGTTATTCCGTGGAGTCTGGCCTTTAGATGTCTAGCTCTGATGGTTTAGAATATGCATATGATAGCTTTGTCCAGTTATTCTCACCTGGTCCTTCCTTAGATGTTATCTATTCTAAAAAAATCATTAACTCCTTGTCCTTTGTAAGGACAATATGATATTTGCATTACAAGTCATGCATAAAGTAAGGTGGGAGTGCAGATCCTAACAAGAGTAGAAAAAGAAAAAAGATCAAAAAGCAAATTTTTATGTTGTCTTTCAGTTTCCCTATCTCAGAGCTCCCATTGTTAGGATAGGTTTTCATAGTCCTAGTTTGTACCCCAAATCTCACCCTTCTCATGTTTATTCTAAATACGACTTGTTTCAGCTAGCAATTCTGTTGGTCTTGGTGGAATACTTGGTAGTATAATGAAGTCCTCATTCTTGAGGAGTCTGTGTCCCTTGTAACTGTATTTTTCATTGGCTTTAGTTACTGCATTTGTTCATTTATTGTCTCAATTTGGCGAGGAATCACCAAGAGACACCCATGTGAATTACTTTGAATTCCTTACATATTTTTTCTTGACCCTGATGTGTAGCAACAGCTCTCCCTTCTCCTTATCAGAATTCATTTCCCCTGACAGCATGATGAATCCCTTCTAACCTGCTTGTCCCCAGACACTAAGGAGTCTGAAGTGTCCAAGTGGTAGCCTACCTTACAGAGTTTATAATTTAGTGGGATCTTGCTGACCTTGTCAAGTTTTCACTCCCTTTGGAAATGAGGTCCTCCAACCCTTCAGAGCTCAGAGTTTACAGACAGGAATTCAAAAAGACGAAAATGTCAGCAAGAATGTAGAGAAATTAGAACTCTTATACACTCTTGTTGGAAATGTAAAATAGTGCAGCCACAGTATAATAGTTCCTTAAAAAAATAAAACAAATAAAATAATAGAATTACCATATAATTCAGCAATTCCTCTCTTGGGTATATATATATCCAAAAAATTGAAATCAAGATCTCAAGAGATATATTCCTTACACATTGATTATGAAGATTGACTTGAATGAGGTACTTACCAGCTAGATGTGTACATTAAGGAAAACCATATTCTCCTCTAAATTTACTCTCAGTATAATTTCAAATGACATTACTGATTTTCAGTGAGTGTGCTTTGGCAATAAATCTTTCATTTCCAAATATTGCTCCAGGCTAAAGATCACTTTGAAATTCTTCCATAATTTTGATTAGACTTCATATCAAGCCTTTGTTAACCACTTATGCTAGTTTTGTGTGTATAATGAAATATCCATCATCTCTTTTGATTAATCTTTTACTAGACACTCTTTGACTTATCATTTATAAAACTATATAGCTCAGTATGTATATATGTGTAGAGCAACATACAGAATGCTTATAGAAGAAAGAATCTATTTATAGAAGAGAAAATTATGGAGAAGTGTTTCGATATTTGGAATTTTTCTCCTTTGGAAAATATAAATGTGTTCAATGTATAAGCACATGTTAATAAAACATGTTGAATGTTCCTTTTATAACTTCATTTAATCTGTCATATTTATTGCCATTTTCTGGCTGCATTTGGAGGTTAAACTTTTCATAATGTAATCAAGAGATTTTTATAGAGAATTGACTCTAAATATACATAATGTTTGTCACTGCTTGAAAAACTTAATGCCAACTAAATTCAAGGACTCTTGGTATATTTTAGTGCTGTTAACATGTTGAAATGTTTCAGTACTTAGTGCAGTTTAAAAGCATATATTTTATTAAGCAAGTATAATATGTCAAGTAGAGACCCATTGCTTGATATAAAGAATAATGTTATTGGTTGAGACCAAGTCTTCTTTTCAATATTTTAGGTGTATGAAAGTCAAATTTCAAGGCATGGTGTAAAGATTAGATCCAAGACAGGAAAATAATAAACCAAAGCAAAAATTTTTATGTAGAGAATTGTTATTGATACTAATAGCCCATTATAATTTCAAATTTGGAAAATAATATTTTGATACTATGTTTGATGATTCCTAGAAAAATTTGCCTTTCATATTTATTATAATTCTTCAACTTAGTTTAAAAAGGCTTATGTTTCACTAAGGTTGAGTGAATACATAATTAGCTGAATGCAAGATTTTTATGCATTGGATAATTACAGTATTGCAGGCTATCTTTACTGTATAGAGTGACAGAAGAATCACTTTCTAGCCTTTAAATTTTTGGAATGATAACCAGCATTTCAAATATTTTTATAAGTTGCATGAATTATTAAATGTTTATAAAATTATGGTAGATTGTGTGAACAATATTTGGGTTGAATATTTCTCAAGATCTTGCAAGTATTTTGAGACAAAGAAATGGAAAAAGAGAGTGAGAGAAAGAAAAAAAAAGAAAGATTTTTTTTAACAAGGGCAAAAACAAATTTTAAAAATTATAAAGAAAAGCTTCTAGTATACTTTATTGCTTTACACTACAAGTAGGGAGTTTGAACAATTACTGAAAAAAATGTTGCATGACATAATGTTTAAATATTTATACACATTTATTGGTCACTTGCACTTTCCTCTTATGTTAATTACCTCCTTTATCATCTTAATCTTATCTTTTTGTAGTGCAGTTTTTATTTTTCTTATCATTTATTAAATTTTGAAAACCTATCCAGCTTTAGATATTTTCCTTACTTCGTAAGAGTAATTTGGATCATATGATCTCTTTAGGTCCCTTCTAATTATAAACTTTTATGATGAAAATTTACTGACAGTTTATTTTATTTTATTTTGGCAATTTATTTTTTAAAATATTTATTTAAACAGACTTTCTCATTATTATTGATATATGGTTATCAAATTATTATGTACACTTTGAGTAGAAAAATGAGTTTATGGGATAAATAGTCTATAAAATCAGGTATATAATACAGTAAAAAGATTGGAAATTACTATATATTTACATATAATATTTACACCTATCATCTATCTATCTATCTATCTATCTATCTATCTATCTATCTATCTATGTATCTATCTATCTATCTATCTATCTATCTAATTCTAAAAGTGAAAGATTTGATTTAAGGCCTGATATGTCCATTTGTGGTAAATATTGTCATAAATTGGTTGTATCCTGTACAGGCAAGGAGGCAGGAGTTGTAAAGATTTTAATTGTATTATATTTTAATCTTTGAAGCTCAAATATGGAATATAGAAACATAATCCTATTATTATCAGTCCAATAAGAGAATGACTCTTGCTTTAATCTGCACTACATATTACATATATATGTAAGTAATAACTATATATATACATAGTTCTAACAGTGAAAGATGTATATGGTGGAGTTTTTATTTAAAAGAACATATAGAATATTTTCCAGTTTGAGATTTTTTTTGTTGTTATAATTTAGGCTTGCAGAGATAAAAACACCAAGTTATTAGGGAAAACAAGAGTTGTTGAAAAAAACAAATGTAGCAATTCTACTTAGTCTTGAAAGAAACTTGTCACTATGTACACAATGTACCTGAGCAGACTTTTTGGGAAGAGATATAACCACTGAAATGAATGAATGAATGAATGAATGAATGAATGATATTGATGAATACACTCATAAAGGGGATTAGGACGAAAGCATTCTTCAGAGTATCTGAAGAACTTTTGGACTGTGGTCAATGGATAGATGCCTAGTTCCTTCATAAAGGTATAATACTGAAGAGAACACATTCTTGTCTATGGTTCATGATGTTTTATTTTTTTGGTAATATTAGGTGGCCTGTCCTTTTAGTGTTTTTGGTAAAGCCCCTGTTCGTGCCAGTGTACTTGATTCAGACAATTTCTCTAGTGCTTTGGATTGGGAGAAGTCTTCTATTCTATATTTCTTTGGGGAAATATTTAAACTTTCTCCCAAAGAGTGTTTCAAAACCACTCTTGTTTAATTTATACCCTATTTTACACCGTGTAATTGTACCTCTTGTGTAGCATTATAACTTGCCTGATTTCAGAATCACAATTGGGTCTATATACATAATTTATTGTGAGTTCCAAAAATGTAGGTATAAGATCACATTTTTCTCATCTTTTCCACTTCTGATGCCCAGATTATTGTTTCACAGATATTATAATCATAATATCCAACACTGCAGTTGTAGACTTAAGGATTTCACACACATGAGCTTATTTAATGGTCACAACAAGCTCATTTGGTACATAAACTGTTTAATATTTATTTTATAGATTATATGACAAAAGCATGAAAATAGGCAATTGCCCAACGTCACACACTTTAAGAGCTGAAGGGCATTCTCAAACTCAGGCATTTGGATTCTACGACATGCAATTTTAAATACTTTAGCAATGTGTGTATTAAGAAATGTGTTTTGAGGAGCACCTGGGTGGCTCAGTCAGTTAAGCATCTGCCTTCAGCTCAGGTTCTGATCCCAGGGTCCTGGGATCCAGCCCCACACTGGGCTCCTGCTTCAGTGGAGAGCCTGTGTTTCCCTCTCTCTCTGCCCCTATCTCCACTCATGATATCTCTCTCTGTCTCTGAAATAATAATAATAATAATAATAATAATAATAATAATAATAACAATAAAACTCATGTGTTTTTTTTTAATTAATTTTTATTTATTTATGATAGTCATACAGAGAGAGAGAGAGGCAGAGACATAGGCAGAGGGAGAAGCAGGCTCCATGCATCGGGAGCCTGACGTGGGATTCGATCCCAGGTCTCCAGGATCGCGCCCTGGGCCAAAGGCAGGCGCCAAACCGCTGCGCCACCCAGGGATCCCTAACTCATGTGTTTTGAAATATTACAAGTCTACTTGGGATTCTTAAGCTGGCATGGGAATATTATTAAGTACAAAAGAGTTTCCACCAGATAATGTTCAACATGTATAATGGGGCAAGGCACTCTTCCAGTGATTAAAACGAGTAAATATAACAAAATAAAAGATAGGAGACCCTGAGTATATAGCTGTTTGGTGCATGATTATCAGAGAAATTAGCAAATGACTACAACAGAGTGGGACTATAGATATTAAGTTGAATACAAGTTACTGAGAAAAGGCTTAGGGTAAAGATGGATGTGTGTGTGGTGAGGGAGGTAGAAAAAGGGGTATGAGATAAACTTCTAGTAATCCAATGATGACTGACACAATTGGGTTTGAAATTCAAAATAATCACCAGGCTAGGAAAAAAAAAGAGTAGTGGGGGATAAAAAAAAAAAAAAAAACTTTCATATTAAAACTGTTTAATGGCATTTATACTCATGCATAGTCTTATCTGGCTACATAATTTATAGGGTCAGTGAAAAATTAAGTTGTGGGGCCTTAGCAAGAGGCAAGGATTTCATGTCAGTATGTGGTTGGTACCCGGATTGGTACCTGTCAATAGGCTCCTATAAGCTGGCTTGCTGAACACAACCTAGGGCTTACAGTCCAAAGAGAAGGTACCTGTCACCTTACCCTATAATTGAAGCCATGGGGTGTGGGGAGTCTTGGTCCTTCCCAAGACTGTGTGCAGGCCCTCACCAAGAGCGTAAAGCAATGGCAAAAATAAAGGTTTTCCCACAATCTGCTGATGTGATCCAATTACCACTGCAAGTGGAGGGCAGCAGCTATTGTGGGTAGAGATTGTATGACATGGGTCAGGTGGGCTTAGGATATGCAAGGAGCAGGTGGCTAAGAACCCATTGCAGGGAATTGGGCAGTTGACAGGATGTAATATGGCATATGGGTTAAAGTTCCAGGTCCCTGGTGCATGATCCATTGTCTCATAGAACTTCACTTTAAAAATGTATCACTTAGGAATTCAAAAATAAAATTAAGAATTTCAAGATGACTACTACAGAGCAAAAAAACCCAAAAGTGGGGCCCTCTGGAGCAAGAGGCCCTGTTTAATTGGATTGGTCTAACATTTAAGAAGCATGCACTATCCATAGTTAATATATTTCTATAGTTATTTTATATACTTCAATCATACTGCATTTCAACTAGATATAGTTTAATTATAAATTTCATATGTCTTACCCTATGTATCATGGAAAATGTATATGGGTAGAATACATAGTTTTTTGGTGTTATACTAATTCTGACTTCCAACTTTAACTCTATATTTTATGGGAAAATCTATATTCCAGAATCACATTTAAAAATCAATTTTTTTGGGGGGGGGCACTTGGATGGCTTAATTGGTTGAGTGTCTTGACTTAGGCTCAAGTCATGATCTCAGAGTCCTGAGATCTGCCCACCTATCTTTTTGTTCCCCCTTTGTGCTCTGTCTCTTGTTCTCTCACAAGTAAATAAATAAAATCTTTTTAAAAATCAGCTATTTGGTATTATACTTCATCTCAATCTGTTTCTGCCCATTCATAACTTACTTTCAGAGTAATAGATTTTGAAAATCTCCTAATTTGAAATCCTCCTTTTTATCTATATAATATTTACATTAAAAACTTTGTTTAATTTGTATTTATTTATAGATCCTGTATTTTAGGACTATTACCATTGCATGATTTGTGATCTTAGGAGTTAATACAACCCATAACATAGTGTAAAATTTTTATTGTTTGTTACTTTAAATTTTTCTGCCTTGCTGAAGTTTTTAATGATTAATTCAAATAATCAGTGTAAATAACTATCTTTTATTAAGCTTAAGTTTTTTTAAGCTTAAGTTTTTTATTTTGAAAATGAGTGCTGATTTTTATGACCTAATGTCTCATTTCCCAAAATCTTCCTCGTTAAAAAAGTACATCAAAATTATTAGGTTGGTTGTACTCCAAATCTGATGTGAATGCTGTAACTTTATAATAATTTAGTATATTAATTAATTGCCTCAAATTTCAGGTTTCTATGAAGTGGTCATTTATGAAAGACACATCTCAATTCCATCTGTGAGAATTTTGAGATTGGAATGTGGTAAAGTGTAGGAAGTTTGCTCCTTTTGATATTAATCCTATGTGGCTGCTCATAAACTTTAAGATGTGCTTTGAAATCTTAAGTTGATTTTCTATGGAGGGAGAAGTAATACTACCAAAGATGTGAATCTTTATATGAATTACATGCATAGGTTCTGTAGTTATACAAGTATTATTCCATGCTACAAGAATATATAGGAATGGCCAGAATATGAATGTGAAATAAAACTTTTAAAAATTGGAACTAGGAACTACTTTTTAAAAAGTTTTAAAACTGCCATAAGCTGTTTAGACACCTCTGAGCTACTTTTTAATATCTTCCTATGCCCTTGTAATTAGGAAAAAAACATGACTAGAGATGGAGTTTCCAGTACTTAATACTTTATCATGCCATAAGTGACAGAGTGGGAATTGGTATACTGGACAGCATTCACTGAAGATTACCACAGGAGATTGCTGAAATGGTCAGATGAAGTTATCATTTGCTAAAGGAATGAACTATTCATTTATAAGAACTGCAATAATGATGCTCTCTTTCTAGTTATTGGAGGGTACTCTATTTTAAGATAACTATATTTTCAGCAAAAATATGAGTGAGCAATCATTTTCTGAAAGGTGAGAAATTTTAGAGGTATTCAACAAAATTTAATATGGGTATAAACACAGAGCAAAATCCTCTTAATCTGGCACCAAAATAATTTTATTTTTACACTTCTTTATTCATTCCTCTTTTGTATTTTTAAAAACAGTGTACATTTGTTATTCTTATTGAACATTTTTAAAACTTGGAAATCATAGGGATTTGAATTTAACACAAGTCATGAGCTTTATTAATGGGGTCATAAAATAGTTTGATTTTAAAAAAAAATTAAAGATCTTAAATAAGCTCTAATGCAAATTCTTTATAAATCCAGAAGTTGGGATCCCTGGGTGGCGCAGCGGTTTAGCGCCTGCCTTTGGCCCAGGGCGCGACCCTGGAGACCCGGGCTCGAATCCCACGTCGGGCTCCCGGTGCATGGAGCCTGCTTCTCCCTCTGCCTGTGTCTCTGCCTCTCTCTCTCTCTGTGTGTGTGATTATCATAAATTAAAAAAAAATAATTAAAAAAAATAAATAAATCCAGAAGTCAAGGCGCCATATATATGTGTTATCATCATTCTATGTGTCCTATTCTAGGTTTTGTATTCAATTGCCTAATTATAAATATTGCATTCTGCTAATTAACATGAAGTTTGAGTTAAATAATTGGGGCCCGTAGAGACAAACTCCACCCACTTCTGGATGTGATGTAGAAAAAAAAAATACTGTTTTTTCTAATGATATTATCTATTTGTAAGACATAACTAATTATACTCAGCATAGTGAAAGGTTAAAAACAAGTACATAAAACTGTGTGCTTCAGCTGAAGTGTAATTTCTGTCATATAGCTTCAGGAAGGTTTGTGGAATGTAATAAAAGAAATGGGAATAAGAGGAAATTAAACAGATAACATCTGAGTTCCAAACATACTTAGAGATTATATAGTCAGCATTGATTCTTGTTCCCTCATAAAGGATCAGCAAGGTAGATCATAATCAAAATAAAGTACTAAATTTGAGGCAGCTCTGGATATAGATATTCCACAGCCTTATCAGTGTAGGAAACACACATTAGTTCCTCACAATTTCTGAGGGTCAAGAGTATCGGCCTGGGCTAACTGGATCCACGTTAAGGGTGTCATAAAGCTGCAATCAGTGTGACTGCCAGGCTACATTTTCTTCTGGAAGCTTGATTAGGGAATAACCCACCATTGAGCTCATTCAGGTTGTTGTCAGAATTCATTTCCTGTGGCTGTAAGAATGTGCCCCAGCTCTTTGTGTTCAGATATAGGCTGAATGCAACTACTAAAGGCAATCTACAATTGCTTGCCCCTTGGACTCCCTCAACATCGCCACTTACCCTTACTGCATGAAACCTGCCTGGAGACTCTCCAGTCATAGTCTGCTAAGATGGAGTCTTTTCTAACATAATAGGATCATAAGTATGCCATCCCATTACCTTCACCATATAGTGTAACCTAATAAAATTTCATCAGGAGAGTGCTATTTCATCACCTTTGCCATATTCTTTTGTTTAGAAGCAAGTTAGAGATCCTATTCAGACACATGGGGATAAGAATAAACAAACAATGTGAACATCAGGAGGCCAGGAACCATGGGGATCACTTTGGGGTCTGTCTACCATAAAGATAGACAAATAATTCTGGAAACTAAAGACAAAGATAAATAGTGGGATCACCTTGTCAATTGTTGTTATTACGGTGTCAGTACAAAATTGTTAAATATGGTATTACATATAGACTCAAATATATTTTTGTTTCTAAAATAACCTTTTTTATCTTACTTATCTCTGGCTATTCTCCTATGAAATTTAATTCATATTCTTCACAAACTATTCAAATCTAAATTATCTTTTATATTAAAGTTCTACTTTGTGCACAAAAAAGAAAGTACTTTACCTCTCAGTAACTGAGATTATCCAAACCAAGTGTTTTTTAAATTGCGTGCATATTTTTGCATTTATTAGATATGAATTGTTCTGTAATTTGAATCTATATTAATTATGTTTGTCAACTACATAGATGCTAACCTTCTGAGGACAAAGAACATGATGTAAGTTTAGTTTTTAAAGACTTTTATAATAATTTTACTAATTTTAAACATAAACTAAAACAAAACATAACAAAACAAAAACCATAAGCTAGTCTCAGTAAATATTCACTGCTATACTTTTGCATTTTTAGTGCCTGTGTGTTTTGTCTTCTGCATAATGGAAATATTCAGCTACTTTTTGCTTTTTTCATAGAAAGGTGCATGGAACTGAACCCTTACTGTATGGAAGGCTATTTATTGTTCCCAGAGTTCCCTTCTCACTGGGAACGGTGGGTGCCAAGAAAAATTATGAAACATAAAGAGATCTCATAAAGCAACAATTGAAAAAGTAGTGTCCCACTTTTTCTCTGGTAGGCTCAAGGAGAGTGCTGTGGAAATGTAGATACAATGAGAGAATATTTTCTAAGATAGCTATAATAATTACTTGCTCTTTTTCAATATGACTTTGCTACTTCTCACTGCAAGAGGGAGAGTCAATTTCTCAATTCCTTGAATCCAAGCAAGGCTTGTAACTGCCTTTTGGGAGAATGATACAATTTGATTTCTGAGGCCAGAGCTTAAGCCTTGCAGCATTTGCTCATCTCCAGTGTTTCAGAGCTGACCTACCATGTTGTGAAGAAACACTGTCCTGCTGGTAGATGAGAAGCCAAGTGGAAGAACAGAGGTTCCTCGCTCACAGGTTGCACTAAGGGAAAAGAGAACTATTTCTCAGGCTTAAACGTTGGAAGGGATGCTAAATACCAAAATTCACAATTTTGTCATGTAATAGAGACAAGGATGTAATTATTTAATGTGTTTGCTTATGGTAATACTTTATTTGGATTCACATGTTGATTATAATTCTTATAAGTCTTGCATGCATTTGAGAGGGATTAAATACTTCATAATTATTAATTAAGCCTCATAGTATTTCAAAAAAAAAAAACTTTAGCATGGCTTAGAGCAGAAAATAAAGCAGAATGGTTTACTTAATGAAAATTGCTAAGGGCAGTTTTCGTGTAGTGCTACAATTTGGCTATCTGAGGAGTATGCTTGTCTTGAAAAGTATAGAAAAGAAAAGGTCTTTCAAAAGAACTTATGCATTATTAGGCAAATATTAGATTTTTAAAATGTTTTAATAATTTTTAAATATGAGTATTTTCATTATAATACATAATGATATAACATTTAAGGAGCAAAATCAGGATATACAATGTCACTTTTCTCCTAATATTCTGCATACATAAAAATTTAAATTAATGTATATAAAAATATGGCTTATTTTGACATAAAATTGATAGATATAGCCATTTTAGAGAATTTGACAAATACAAAATGTAGAAAGAAAAAGAAAACAAATTCATAATTCCATCAACCAAAGAATAATCAGTGGTAACAATGAACAGTTCCTTAAAGTCATATATTTAGTGTGTTGGTATATAATTGTTTCCACACTGCTTTTATTCTTTTTTCCACTTCATATGTTATAAACATTTCCAAAGGAACTACATTTTTAATTTTTTTAAAGATTATTTATTTATATTAGGGAGAAAGGGAGAGTGGGGGGAGGGGCAGAGGGAGAGAGAAAGAATCTTCAGGTAGACTCCCAACTATGCATGAAGCCCAATGCTGGGTGCAATCTCAAAACCCTGAAATCAGGGATCCCTGGGTGGTGCAGCGGTTTGGCGCCTGCCTTTGGCCCAGGGCCCGATCCTGGAGACCCGGGATCGAATCCCACGTCGGGCTCCCGGTGCATGGAGCCTGCTTCTCCCTCTGCCTGTGTCTCTGCCTCTCTCTCTCTCTCTCTCTCTCTGTGTGACTATCATAAATAAATAAAAATTAAAAAAAAAAAAAAAAAAAACCCTGAGATCATGACCTGAGTGAAAATCAAGAGTTAGATGTGTAACCCACTGAACCACCCAGGTGCCCTGGAACTAATTTTTTTTTTAATATTTTATTTATGTATGAGAGACACACAGAGAGAGGCAGGGACACAGGCAGAGGGAGAAGCAGGCTCCTCGCAGGGAGCCGATGTGGGACTCAATACTGGATCCAGGGATCACGCCCTAAGCCAAAGGCAGACGCTCAACCGTTGAGCCACCCAGGTGTCCCTGGAATTAAATATTTTTTTAAAAGATAATATTACTGGCTGCATACTGTTTCTTTGATATACCATAACTTATTTATAACAATTTTCTTAGGTTATATTTAAGTTGTTTCTCATTTTCACTATAACAATGAAACTGTCTTCAATTTCATTATATATAAACCTTTCTTTATATCTCAGGTTTTTTTCTTTAGAATGACTTCATACTAAAAGTACTATTAGTAAATACTGAAACTACCATTATGCTGTAAGACTGGACACTTTTATGAGTTTCATTCTACTTAATTATGTCAAAAATCATGTGAGGAAGCTTTTATTGTCCTCATTTTTGCTAATGAAGAAATCCAGTCATGAGGCCAAGGCTTGATATTAGTCAAATAAACAACCAAACAAAAAACCCACTCTGACTAATGCCTAAGATTTTAAAAGCCAGACTGCCTGGTCATGAAGCCCACTTACTACCTATACTGCTGCTATGGCCTTGGAAAGGTATTTAACCTCTCTGTGCCTCACTTTTGTCATCAGTCAGGTGAAAATAGTCAAAGTGCTTCAGTGTTGTATTGTGATAATTAAACAAGTGATATGAGCAGAGCATTAGAATAGTGTATGATTAATTAAAACAGCTTGAGAAATCTCAGTGAATATGAAGTTGGAGCCATTTGAGAAGTCTAGGAAATCAGATCCCCTAAAACACAAGTAGCTGACAGTCTAAACAATATACTATTATGAGTATACTGTGACCAACTATACCCCGTCCTTTAAATCAACAATTATGATTTTTTTTCAAATGTATTTTGCATTTATAAAAAACTTATATATATTCAATTGGAATTTGGAGGAAATTAGAGAAGTGAACTGTTTTCAAATATTAGGATACTTAGAAGACAGAGGATCAGAACAACTCTGGGGAAGATGATTGGGATTAGAATTAAATGATGAGAGTGACAGTTCAATGGAGATGGATAATTAGAATCCCAGTACAAATATAACATTAAAAATATACACTACTTTATATTGGTATAAATGTAAGGATGCATCTTTCTTGAAGACATGAGACAGGGTACTAGAGCCAAATCTAAATATATTTTAACGAAGTTCTCAATGCAATATGAAATAAAAATGGAGATTGGGTGAAAAGCTAACTCAGTTTTGGACTTTCTGAACTACAGATACATGTTTGTCTTCTAAGTAGGAAATTTCTACATTTCTATATGTATAGTTCACCTCATAAGAGGAAGGATTTGACATATAAATTTGGAATTTGTTACCCTAAACTGATTGTATTATCCACAGTTCTCTTTTTCTCCTTTTAATTTCTGAAACAGATATGGATACATATAATTCAGTTCTAATGAAGAATATATTAGCTAGGCTGGCCTAGAAAACTGCTGGTTATAATCTCAGGGAAGAATGAATAAGGGGAAAAAAGGGAAATCTAGCAAGGAAGCAGGGACAGGGCACATAACCCCTTGGTACATAATGCAGGAGCACTCACAAGAGGACATTTGGAAAAATTGCATGTGGACTATTCCATTAAGGGGAACAAGTAAAAGAAGAAAAATAAGTATCTGTTCATTTCTTCCCACATTCTGTTTCTCATAAATCAACACTTGCCCTATAGGATTTAATTCCTTCATATTTCTGAATTATGTAAAATGGTCCTCTCATAAAGCCTCTGCTGAAAGCGGATCCCCAGTCGCTGAGGCAAGCAAGCATTTTTGGCATGAGCCACAGAATGCAAGAGAACCAGTGACAACTGAAGGCCATTGGCACTCTCTTCCTAACTTCCTGGAGTCTGCAGCTTCAAAGACACGGTCACTTGAGTCCCACATGGTATGGAGCATTGAGTAAATCCAGCAACATGGTGACAGAAACTTCCTGGGAAAGGCCAGGAGATGAGTTGCATGACACGTAGGTGGAGCATTGTGAGGTATTCATTAAACTACAGTGAATGTCAGAAACATTTGCTGGAACAGGACCAGCTTCTCAAGTATGTGGAACACTAGGATAACATGATCTATTTTCTGAAGTCAATGAAGGAGTTAGTACGTGAGTGTCAACCTCATTTTTCAAATACTCTCTATTTAAATAATATAGGGATTAATTTTTCAAATAGTTTAAAATGTCATAAATGTGGATTCATAATCAAAAACACTGACTAGCACCAACAACTTAAGAGCATAGGTATAAAATATAAATAAATTATCACAAATATTCAAAATAAATTATATGATTATACAAATTATCCATGATATGGATTTAGCATTATCCATCAAGTGAGACATTAAGTAGACTCTCTCACAAAAGAATTCTTGGAACTATTTCATTTTGATTTTCAAATAGCCAAAGATTACAAAATATCAAAAAAATTCTAACTGAAAAAGAAGGACCTGTTTCAAATAATTATGAAGAAAACAAGATTTTAATTTAACTTAATAGAGAAAACAGAGCCAAGACATTTGATGGTTTTGGTAACAAAACAATAACTCTGAACCTTTCAAAATCACTTTCTAGAGGGAAACATTTGTTATTCAGTGCCTAGGTGTCCTAAAGCATTTTGCTTTGAATATTATGGGGCTTGGACCAAGTTAAAAATATGAATTACTGAGGCACCTGGATGGTTCACTCAGTTAAATGTCCAGCTCTTGGTTTTGGCTCAAGTCATGATCTCCATGGACAGCATGGAGTCTACTTGAGATTCCCTATCTCTCTCCTTCACCCTCTGCCACTCCCCCTGCATGCATGTGCAAATTTGCACTCTCTTTCAAATAAATAAATAACATATTTAAAAAATATGAATTACTGTAAACTTTTCTAAGAAAATGTTACTGGAATTAAGGGCTCTGCATTTTTCATAGTCCCCAGTGGGCATATGCTGTGCTCTCAACCCATCCAGTCCTTCCTATTTGAGGATAATCACCTACTTTATGAGATAAATCTATTTCAGACAACGGAAACAAATGTTATAGCACCTTCTCAGCCAACCTTCTTAGTAGAGTTGAGACAATAACAACCGCAGCCAGTCAAATATATTCCCAGAGGTTTAAGTGGAAATTAATTGCAATAAAGAACATGAGCTGTATGGATCCCATTTGGTTCTAGAGGCTGTTGCAAACTATGATGAGCTGCCTCTGCCATTCCCAGAACATGTTGTGAGGCATCCTTATGGGCGTTGTTTCTGGATGCTTAGCTTATACTGCTGATTCCCTTACATTTCTGGATATTCCATGTGCCTCTCAGTACACATTTAATGAATTAATGCACTGCTTAAATTGGTCAGAGTTGGTTCTATTGCTTTCAAAAAGCATATTAGCAAGTTAGCATAATTAGCAAAATTATCCTAAATTGAGATTGTTTATTTCCAACTGATTCAAACCCCAATTCTTTTTTTAAAGATTTAATTATTTATTTATTTATTTATTCATGAGGGACACACACACATAGAGAGGCAGAAACATAGGCAGAAGGAGAAGCAGGTTCCATGCAGGAAGCCCAATGCGGGACTCGATCCCGTGACTCCAGGATTTCGCCCTGGACTGAAGGCAGACACTTAACTGCCTTTGGCAGTTTAAGGGACTGTTTAAGGGACACCCAGGCGTCCCTTAAAGCCCATTTTGTATGAATGGGTATGATATGAATGAAGATATACCAGCATTTTCTTTATTTCCATTTGCATGGGACATCTTTCTCCATTCCTTCTCTATGCAGAGTTACAGGGGAAACCACCTGTTTTTTTCTAGATGATCACTTTCTCTTCTTCCCCCCCCCCCAAGCTTTAGTGAATGTCTGTAAAATCCAAAGTAAAGGAAATCGATCATTTCAGTTTGCTCATTTTTAAAGTGAAATAAGTTTTGCAAACTAATCAAGGAAGTAAATCATCAAGGGATAAATATTTAACAACTATTCATCACAGTAAGAATTTAAAGTACAAGATATTAGCCTTACAGTTTCCATATCACCATATTGATTCCTTATATACAATGTCTAGCTTGCTTTAAGGTTGCTATGAATTAAGTATTGAAAAAGTCTTACAACATCAATATTCATTTATTTTTTATTGATTAGTTGTCACTATTTAGTTCTGAATTCAAATTAACATATGCAGGGTAATTTTTTAAATTAAAAAAATTCTAAATTATTTTTGACATACAATAGGAATACTTGCATAACTTAGGGGAAAACTCTTTTTTCATAATCACAATTAATAATAGAGTTTATTTCTGATATTCCAATGAAGATTTAAAATATTAAATGTACCATAGTGATTCTATTGAATCTATTCTATTTTATTTTAATCTACTTCAGTAATTCCATGTAAAACTACATAGTGGGATCAAATAAACTTTTATTTATCACTAATATTTTATCACCCTCAGAATAAAAAACACTTCCATAAACAACACAGTTTAAGATTACCATTGGCTATACTGTTCTCTATTGACATAAGAATTTCCTATATGTATGTTACATGTAGAGAGTAAAAAGGAAGATTGTTAAATGAGGTTTTTTTTTTTGGCTAAGATTGCTTTTCTTTTACAGAGCTTTTTAGTTCACTACTCTCATTTTGCTTTGAATAAAAATACCACTATATTTTAGCTCTCTTCAGTGATTCTATCACTGGATCACAAAATGGACATACATTATATCTGTTGCAACCGTGATAGCTTTCTGACACTCCTATAAATAGATAAGTTGTTCTTTCATGATTCTAGGTGAAACGTGGACTATATAGTTCATGAGAATCAGGGAGAAACTCTGGAACCAAGTTTATTATTATATATTATTTTTGAGAGCAGATTTCATCCTAATGAGTACTCAAATTGTAAACTAATTGTATAATCTTTCACTGTGTATTCATATTAATCTGTAATACAAGATAAAATTTCTTATTTTTTATGAGATTATTTTAAGAAACAATCTCAAGTATGCCAAATATTTTCTTCTTTCAATGGATCCTGAATATGTGAACTAATTTAATTCTTTTTTTTTTTTTTCAACTGGAGGGAACCTTCCACTTTTTTAAAAGATTTTATTTATTTATTTATTCATGAGAGACACACAGAGAGAGGAAGAGACATTGGCAGAAGGAGAAGCAGGCTCCTTGTGTTGATCCATATGCAGGACTTGATCCCAGGACCCTGTGATCAAGCCCTGAGTCAAAGGCGGATGCTCAACCACTGAGCCAACCAGCATCCCTGAACTCACTTAATTGTAAATAGTATGTAAGAGGCTATAACTCCAGGCTTTGATTCTGAGGTTAGGCTTCTGTTAACATGGCTGGAATAATTTTAGTGATACCAATGAAAAGAAAACCAAGTGAGCTGCCCATTTATTTTAGTCTAGGCCCCTGTGCACAATTAAGCAACATTAAAGATTCCTTTTGATACAATCTTTCTAATTAATTAGCCCCACCTCTTTTGGAATCTACTGCTTTGGGCACTGTAGTACAAGTATGCGATCTCTGTTGCTCTGTGCCATCTTTTCCTACTAAAATCTGGGAACAGCTTTCAATAACACCATCTCCCAACAGCATCATAAACCCTATCATCATAAACTTCTATATATAGAAACTAGTGTTTTTAGTAGTATTTTCCTCAAGATTGATAAGCTTTGAGCTCTCTCTTCAAAGAGGTGACAAGTTTGGGCACAGGTGACTATATCCTCAAATCTCTGCTTTCTCTAATTATTTTCTTTAATTTTCTCACCTTAGTCTTTGAGGCCATGTTCCAGTTAGCCAATGAAGTAAATAATGGAGCAATTAAAACCATAGCAGTCCACTGAATCCAGGTTGTGGGAAAAGGCACTTATTTAAAAATAAATGTATTCCAGTGTAAAATTATAATATTCTCTTTTTTCCTAGCATCCTTAGAATTTATTTACGCAGTTAGTAATTTTCTAAAGTTTGTGTTTTAGCTTCTCGTGTTTATACCTCTCCCAGAGGCAGGCATTTATCAGATTGTAATGAGAATCCTCGAGGCCATGAGGAGTGGAGCATGAAGAGAATCAGCTTTCCACTGCACAGAAGCTTCCTTAGGTGAGGGAATTGTGAATTATTAAACTAAGGACTGAATTCATCTTTCAAGGGAAGCATTGCTACTGCTTCTTGCAAAATGAACTCAGTGGAGACAGAGGCTGGGGAATTTAAGGACTCTGAGTAAACCAAATTCCTCACAGAGCAAATTCTTGGAGCTGTATGCTTCCTAATCAATACAATAATCAATTTCATGTATGCAATCTGGTAAGATCATCAACTCACTTAACATTTTGAATTCAGAAGGATCAGAATCAGTTTTTTATTTAACTATCAAGATCCACTTGGGATCATAACATTCCTTATATTCTACTTTGCAAGTTGAACTAGTAATTTAGTTATTTGTTCTTGTGATTAATCCAACTAATGTCATTAGGCAACTATGCAATCTTTAGTTACTGAACTCATTATGTATTCACATTGTTTTAACTACTTAATTTAATGAATTCTAAAATTTACTTTCTTTTAAACACTTCACTGTAATTGACTAAAGGTTTGTTTTGGTTTGTTTGATTTTTCATCTCCTTTTATCTCCAGCCCTTCCAAAAGTTGGGGAATATCTGGAGTGGGGCTTCTGCTTTTCTCATCATTATAAATATGGCAGATTTGTCAGGTTCATAATTTTAATATGACTCTTTCCCTATATTTCAATGTATAGTGTACTTCCAAGATGGCTTTGAAAGATAATTTTACATACTATTTCAGGTAAGAAATCAGCATTGTACTACATAGCTTCCATAGGATTTTGTATAGGAGACAAGATCTTTAGAAATATTTGTCCCTTCAGGATCCTACCTTATCTGGCTCCAAACACATGCATACCTTAAGACTTACTTATGTATTTTTGTTATATTCAACTCATTTTAGAAAGGAGAATATATTGAAGGTATCTTTATTTCATCACTTTATTCAGAAATATTTTTGACTTGCAGTTTTGAAATTAATAGTGATGTATAAAATTAAAAAGTGATCAATTCTAGAATATTTTCATGTTTATGTATTTTAATAGGAATGCTGATTATCCAAATATCTTTTTTGTTTTAAACATCAGTCTAAATAAATAAATAAATAAATAAATAAATAAACAAACAAACATCAGTACAGATGAGAAATCAAGCATCATTAATGAAATATTTTTAGAAATGAAAAATAAAATTTATCCCAAAACATATATATTACATAACTTGACAACTTGCTGATGTTCTTCTCCTCACAGGCTCAACATAGTTTACCTAAATTTTAACATATTATTTCTATTTTCTATAAAATAATTTAGTTGGGATGCCTGGGTGGTTCAGCGGTTGAGCGTCTGCCTTCAGCCCAGGGCATGATCCTGGAGTCCTGAGATCTAGTTCCACATTTGGCTCCTAGCATGGAACCTGCTTCTACCTCTGCCTATGTCTCTGCTTCTCTCTGTGTGTGTGTGTCTCTCATGAATAAATAAATAAAATCTTTTTTAAAAAATTAGTTATCTTATCCACCAATATGTACTGTCAACCTTATTCTAAACACTGCATTTTATTCTGGATATAACACAAGATATTTATTTATAATTTGTAATTGAGTTCTTGTCCATTCATCATCATTAACGAATAAATTTCTAGTTGGCAGACATTAAATGGGCAGAATAAAACACCTTAGATTTTGAATGTGACTTGTTATTGAATCAAACATTGTTAAAGTGAAACCATATTTTTAGCAATCTAAAATCAATGCACAATAATATCCCCCAAAACTTATTATGCTTTGAGATGTATTTTTCACAATTAGATTGTGTTAACATGTTGCAATAAGAAAATTTGTCGGTGCTTACAAATGGTTTAAAGAAGTATGAGCATTTTTTTTTATTTCAAGCTTATAGCTTTTTGTTATTGTTAAAATTTATAAGAGATAAGTAAATTACCAGTGGAATTGAAGTGAAATTTAGATAAGTCAACACATTCTTAAGCAAGAATTACAAGATCATAACAAATAGACCCAATTCCTTATCTTATAATGTGCTGAAACAAAAAAGCAAACAAGCAAATGCACAAAACTATAAGTAAATTTCTATATCATTCTGGTACAGTGTTCAAGGAGACTTGCACCACTTTTGTTTTCACTGCTTTAGTATAATCTGATTTTAAACATATAGTATAGAAATCACATAAGAATCTAAATATTATTATCATCAAGGAAATAGAAAACTGAAAGAACTTCAAATATGTAATGAATTCCTTTGTTTTTCCAGGGATTAACAAGAGTAATTTTACCTTAATCACTATAAAATGTAAGCTCAAATTGATTGTACATTCATACTTTCCATATTAAAAACACAGATGAATACAGTATTAAATAATAAGAATTTTTCATAAGAATTTTTAGATTGTTCTGTATAGGTATAGTTTGCACTATGTTTACAAGCTGGGTATATACTTTTTCTTGTCCATCAACTTAGAAAGCTCTCACCAATGCAATTTTCACTCTACTCCACTGTAAAAGAAGATGTACTAACAAATTTTGAAATGATTTCCCGACAGAATCTGTTTATGCATGTTTATACCTCTGTTTGTAAGGCATGGCATGATGGTCCTGTTGAAGTACACAGACATAGTCATAGATGATAAATGCTGTGGTAACATTGAGAAACTTTACATACTTGGATACCTTTTCCTTTTTCCCCATTTGTATGCCAATAGAATCATTGAAAGCTATAATTCGATAGGATGATGATATATTATTAAATATTTTTGAAATCAATGTACAAATACAAGGTACAAAATTACCTTAGAAGAAATATGGGAGGTTTTCATGTGGACATTAATTATTACACTAATTATTATATACTGGTCTTCTTCCACTTATGGGGTTACATCTTGATAAAACCATCAAGTGGAAAATATTGCAAGTCAAAAATGCATTTAATACCCCTAATCTACAAAACATCACAGCTTTGTCTAGCCTACTTCAAACATGCACAGAACACTTACATTAACCCACACTCAGGCAAAATTATCCAACACAAAACCTAGTTTATCATAAAGTGTTGAGCATCTCATGCGATTTATTGAATATTGTTCTGAAAGTGAAAAACAGAATGCTGTATAGGTACAGAATTATAGTGTATCAGTTTTTTACCTTCATGATCTTATAGATGACCAAGAGCTGTGGCTGACTGCCACTGCCTAGCATCATGAGAAGGTTCTATTACATATCACTAGCCTGAAAAAAGATCAAAATTCAAAATTTGAAGTACAGTTTCTACTAAATGTTTATCACTTTCACATCATCATAAAGTAAAAAAAAAATTAAGTTAAATGATTCCAAGTTGACAACACCTGTATTTCCTTATAAATTTTCATAGTCTTGGGATATTTTTAAATTATTGTAGGAAGACCCTAATTTATGAACTTTTAAAGTTCAAGATTTATAAGTAACGATTTAAACTTAAAACTTCATTTACTCATAGAAACTAGGCTGAAAGTGTTAGAAGGTGCCAGACCATCTCAAAACATATATTGCTTTTTAATCCTTTAATGAACATGACATTTTTCATAATTTAACAATGCCCATTCTTTATAATATCATTGATTTAAATAAATATGCATTAAAACCCAAGATACTTTGAATTGAATCTCAGAATGCTACTGTATGTTCCATATCCTTGGTGGATTTTCTACTAGAGACTTAATGAAATTATGTGTGAGTGTTAGGGTTGATCTATATCTACCAAATAGCACTTCAAAGTCTTTATTTTTATATTCCTAAGGCATTATTAGATGCCTGGTATTTAAAAGGACCTGAGAAAAGATGTTTTTGGTAAATGAAATAATGAAAAAAATGTTAGTTGATCCATTTTTTTTTCAGCCTTATATTAGGTGGTTTACCCTCAAATTTATGCGGTTAGATCCAGAACCTATGCTTTAGTTTTAATCTTGTATTTTAATATGTTCTTTCAACATAAGATTCGTGTGCTATTACCTACAAAGTTCCTCTGTCTCCCTTCCCTTGGCTACTAATAGTACTATTGTCTGATTAGTCTTTCTGGTTAAAAATCTTATGTATCAAAGACTCCTTTTCTTTATAATCACCACATAAAAGTAATAACCAAATAAAGCTTCACTATACATGGAAATATCCCTTTGGCTTTTGTCAATTTCCATTCTGACTACTACTAAGTATCCACAGAAATACTGAAGTCATCTTATACCCACCCTTGACCATACCACAAAGCAATACATGTTTTCTCACAGTTCTGATTTGACTTTCTGACTTTTAAATGTTTTTTTCCACTCTTTGTTACAACCTTATTTCTATTTTTCAGGGGAGAAAGTAGAGGATCTATATCAAGCATATTCTATTCCTTTGTGTGAAGAAGATGAAGAAGGAAATGCAAGAGGAAGAAAAAGAGAAGAGGAGGAGGGAAAGGGAGAGGGGGAGAAGGCCTCCTTCTCTATGTCTTTTTTTGGGGGGCAGAACTCATTACAGAATGGCCCCTTTCTCAGGAGTGAAACAGCCCCATACTTTTTTGACAAGCCATCTTAACCAAGTGACCCTTTGCAGGGTACAACCTTCCTGACCACACAGTGGTCTTGGCCAGACTATCTCCACTGACATTCTCCACTGACATTTAGTTTAGTTTAGTTTTTAAATATTTTATTTTATTTTTCATTTATTTGAGAGAGAGAGAGAGAAAGCACAAGCAGGGGGAGTGGCAGGCAGAGGGAGAGGAAGAAGCAGGCTCCCCCTTGAGCAGAAAGCCCAATGTATATTGGGCTCCATCCTAGGACCCTAGGACCCTGGAATCATGACCTGAGCTGAAGGCAAGCACTCAACCAACTAGGCTACCCAGGCGTCTTGACATTTGGTATTTTAATATATTTTCTCATGAATGAGAGTAGCCTCCTCTCCAACTTTCTGGGCTATTATTTTACCACATAGATTGTCTTCCTTCCTTCCTTGAAAGATTTGTGATGCTTTGCTTATCATCATACACAGCTTCGTGTTCAACATTCCACTTGTTGGTTTCCATTTTTTCCTGTTTTGTACTCTATTTTCTCCCTTTAATTTATGTTGTATACACTTTAGTCACTCTCTATTTCTTTTTAATCTACAAACACATACATGTCAAATATTATAGAAACACTTTTTCAACTTGCTATAATAAATTCTGACATAGTTCTGGTGCCTCTAACATGGTTGAACAACTTCAAATTCTCTTCAGTAGGAACTTGCTGGAACATGATGGGTAGCATGTAATGGTTCTCAAGCTGAAAGGACTTCTGATTCCCTCAGTTAAGTCTCTAGAGCAAACAAAAAGCCCCATATTTTTAACTGCATTGTGTAATAACTTTATCAAGAGATGTTTTTAATGCTATCACTTCTACTGCTTTTATTATGATATATCATATATGATTCATGAGCTATCTGAAGAACTAGCCTTTAAACAATGATTTGTTATTTTCTGTAGAAGTAAGTTTGTTATTGATTCATGACTTCCCAGGAGAAATATGATGGAAATTGATCTGTTCTCATTACAATACAACTCTGAAAATCACCAAACAACCTCTTTATAGTTTAGCACTTTATAAAATCAAATACCTCATTTGTGCTTGGGAAGAAGAAGAGGAAGTCCACAGGATTGGTATCCGAGATGGCTTTTAAAAGTTTTGATTGAGTTTATTCAATACAAATTATCATTGTTTTATTTTTCTTAAAATGTGTTGAATTACTTCAAATAATAATATCATCTATTGGCACAGCAGTTTTTGGAGATTTACATTGATTTTTTTATAATGGCATACTTACTATTAATAACACAAAATTTTACAGTCTTTATCCATTTTCAGAGGAGTTCAATATAATTCATTTCATTTTATTCTGATATAAAACTATACATGGTATAATTATCATTATTATACCTATATGGAGACTGAAATTTATACAAGTTCCTAATTGAACACTGTATATCTAATAGCCGAAGAATCCTAAATTAAATATAAGATCTTTTATTTCATCTTACTTTCTACTATAATGGTTTTATTACTTTAAGGATTTCGTTTACATGTGCACATAAACAAAATAGATATATTCAAAAATTTTTCTTGGTGTACCACAAAAGTATTTGCAAAATAGCAGTATGTTTTATCTAATACCTATTATCTTTAAAGCCAAAAGATGCAAATCGGTTTTTCTTTATAAAATGTAACACAATTTATTTTCTAATCTCTCATTCATTGAATAAAGTTGATATCTCTTATTTTCCAGGACCATACTAAGCATTAGTCATATTAAAAAATAAAGAAAATAATACCCTCAAGTAGTTCTTCATATTAAACAACCTGATTCTTTTTTTTTTTTGGAAAGGATATAGGCTATAATAGTGGGGTAAGTCTATGGATTTGAAAGGATGCTTCAGTAATAACAGAAAATTTCTCTTAAAAACTAAAATAGCACAGATTTTGACAAAGGAAATATCTTATTCAAATGATACATAGAATGCAGCTTTGGAAACAATGGGAGAATGGTGTTAAGGTGGTGTGGAGGGTAACTCCTACTTTTCTGTCATAGATATTTATATTAGGATGTTTTCAATTAAGCTTAGCAAAAAGAAAAATAAATATTACTCATAAATACATAAACAATTACACTCAAAGATATAATACATATAAGAAGTCCCAATGTATGGTAAGTCTATGGTTAGTTAATCCAGTGGCTTAGTTTTGTATTTAAATATTCCGCTTATTACTTTTACTTCTTTCTCAAATTGTTAGATAAGTTTACTCTCATGTTTGAAAAACTACATTTTTAGGCATCACATTTAAAAATGACAAGAAGACAAGAGACTATCAGCTTTGTGTGTCTGTTCCAAGGGGGGAAAAGGAAGAAATAATTTCTTTGAAGATCCTTAACAGAGTTCTCATGCCTCATTTATTAATGTGCTTTTATTCCCATAACAAACTCAGTTTCTGGTAAGTTGACTAGCTCCACTGTGATTGAGTTAAATCATTAGGACCCACCCTCTGGGTAATGAAGTTAAGGTCAGCCTCTCCCAAAGCACATCGTCCTGGGAAGAAAAGTGGATGGGTTAATAAAGTTTAGCTTATGTTCAAAAGAAAGAAGAGATTTATTTATTTATTTTTATTCATTTATTCATATTTATTTATTTATTTATCTTTAAATATCTATTTGAGAGAGATTTTTAAGAAGGATGGTTTGTCATCAATTCCTAAATAAATAAATAAATAAATAAATAAATAAATCTTCTATAAAACTTATAGGTTTTGCTAATATTCACCACAAAGGGAATGATTTTGTGGAATAATTTGAAGGTGAGAATATTAACTTAAGATTTGAGAAAGCAGATATTAAACTTTCTAATAGTTTACAAGGGAAAATAAAATGGATCTGGAGCTCTAGTAAGGGGGAAGACTTAACTATGTAGATTTTAGATGAAACCATATTTTTTTTTTCCTAAAGGAAAATATAAAAGGGCCTGAGAAGAAAATTGAAAGTAGTGGTTTAGGAATATGAACACTTCTATGAAACAAAATCATGGAGGAATTCTGGGAAGCACTAGTCAGAGTATAAAGAGAACCAACCTTAGAATTGTTTATGTTTATATGAATTTGGAGAATTTGATGGAGAAGCACATTGGTAATGCACTATTAAGTTTTAATACTTAACTGAAAAATTATTAGCCATTATACTATATTTTACAATTCTATATAAACTAAGTACAATAATAAAATGTATAAACTTCCTTTTTCTTGTTATACGTGATGATGTTAAATGTGAGTTTCCTTTCACAGCAAGAAGACAATATGATTTTCAATTATACTATTGTTATTCTATATAGGTTATCTCCATTTACTTATATTTGCATCATTTTTGGAATTTTTATAATAACAATCCATAAATTATAATCTTGATTCTTTCTTTTTCCATGTAGAGAAAAATGATATGTTTTCATCAATGCTTAAATTCTAGATTATTAAATTATTTAATATTATGGAGTATCAGTTACAGAAAAAAATAGGGAAAAGTTCACAAATTAGTTGAAAAGGCAAAAAATAATCTAGAAAAGCAACCTTATTTATCCAAATTTATATATACACCAGCAGTTTTTAAAGAAACTGTCATTAATATTGGTCATGGCCTCGCTATATCAATCCAATGGCCATAGACTTGCCTGGTTAGAAAAAAAAAAAAAGAGACTTGCCTGGCTAGCATGGAAGTAGTATAATTCACATGAGTTTATGTTATTAAACTATTATTTCTTTTATTTTTATGTCTTTGTAAGGTGTATATAGAATGGTAAATAATTCTAAAATTGACATATATTTTAAACTAAAAATATTTATATTTTGTCAATTTGAATTTTCTTATGAATATTTTTCTGTTAGCTTGGATTTGTGGCTATACATTAATTTTTTCTCCCACATTACCCTTGCTTTTGAAATGTTATCGTATATAACCAATTGTAGACCATCATTAAGCCCATTCCCAATTTTGAGGTTCTGATGTTTAATACATACTCAGTTATGTAACTGTACAAATTGTACCATCTGTACCAATATCTGCAAAAAGACACTTTGGTTTTTTTTTCATTTTGTTTGTTTATCTGTTTTCAAAAAGACACCTTGAAAGCAAGTCCTTCTGTCAAAAGTCATCGGAAAAGAATTTTACTATATAATTGTTATGGAAAAAAGTTGCAATTTGTATTTATTTTGATATATTCTGTAATGTTCTGCAACTCATTATTATGGGCTCATTACAATAAAGATGGGTGCAGTCCAATTGCTACCTGATTAAAGGAGAATTCAAAGCTCTTATATAGAAATGAAGTTGAAATATGAAAAATCATGATAAGCACCTAATTTTTATAATCTTAAAATTAATGATCATGAAGACAACAGTAAGCTTTTGAAGTCTAAATGTATCTAAAAGAAACTATTTTGGACAAATTATTGTATAACTGCCACACAATTCTATTCTAGTTATGACAAAAATGGGCTCATAAAAAGCAGACTCTATTATTACACAATATTATTACACAAATCACTTTGAAACTTTCCCAATCTAGAACATTTACATGAGTAGTTGGAAATATTTGAATACATCAGAATCTTGTCTTTGCACTTAATTTGGGCCAATAGTCTCTCATCATCACTGTGTGTATTAGCTTGTCTGTCTATCAGTGAATAATATAGACAGACTGATTAATAATATCTTCTGGGATCCCTGGGTGGCGCAGCGGTTTGGCGCCTGCCTTTGGCCCAGGGCGCGATCCTGGAGACCCAGGATCGAATCCCACATCAGGCTCCCGGTGCATGGAGCCTGCTTCTCCCTCTGCCTATGTCTCTGCCTCTCTCTCTCTCTCTCTCTCTCTCTCTCTCTCTCTGTGACTATCATAAATAAATAAAAAAATTAAAAAAAATAATAATATCTTCTTACCAGAGCTGTCAGTTACCGTAAAATGTTGGTATTTTCCCCACTCTGCCTCTTCTCTTTCCCTCCATACTCATCTCACTCAATTTAGTACCTCCGAGGTTTTGTTTTCCTCTTCTACTTAGCCTATTATCCAGATCCCGACTGCAGAGAAGATCCCCCAAAAACCATTATATTTCCATTCCTATTTTCTATACTTATTCTTCTGAGTTTGAAGCATAAAATATGTTTGGAGCAAACCTGGAAAAGAAGGCTGTAGATAAAATATTATAGTGATTCCACTGATAATCCATTTTGACCTGCTGGATTTCTGATTTCTATCATTCATTCATTCAGTAGGATTTCTGATTTCTATCACGTGAAAAACATTCTTTCCTCAGATCTGGGGTTTCATTAATTTCTCTCTTTTGGTGAACTATCATAATATCTATTTTTCTTAATAATATTATAACTTCCATAATTACTGTTAGGTTGTGGTTAAGTCAACCGCCACTGGATAAAGAGCCTTGGTTTAAGTTAATGTTGACTATGCATCATTCCTTTCTGGAATTAGTCATTTCTGATTCTTGAAACCATTATTCTACCAATCTGGGGACAAAGGAGTAGTTCATCTATTATGAAAATAGGTAGCATATTTTCCCTACTGATATTATGAGTTCAATGCATGTCTTGTAGCCACAGTTTGCTTTAACATTCAGTGATTTGGACTGCAAAGGAAGCTTTCATGGGGTGTGTAAATCTAATTCCCAAGACTAACACTAAATATTAAATCCTGTAGAATTTCACTCATACATGGCCACACTAAAGTCATTAAGGATGTATGTCTGGCAATAGCAAATGCACTTTATGTTCTGAATGGATCAAAGTTATTTCCTTAGGAACTTGGCTTAACATCTGATAAAATAATTTCTTTAGCTTCTGGTAAAATGTTTTTTCTAAGATTGCCTAACTTCAAATCCCACAGAAATACATGTTCCTGCCTTGGAAAATGAAGTAAAGCAGTATGTCTCTCCTGATCTATGCAAATCTGGCATGTAGCTATCAGCTTTTTGAGTAACACATAATTAAATGATTGCACATTCTTGATCATTTGAGTGTGTTGTTGAAAAAGCTTTATATAAATCATGAATTCGTGAACTGGTACTAAAAGTAACAAAATCAAGGAAAAATACTTCATGCAGAACATTTTTTAAAATTGAAATGAGGGCCACCTGGGTGGCTCAGTGTTTGAGCACATGCCCCTGGCTCAGGGCGTGATCCGCGGTCTTAGGATGGAGTCCCACAACAGCTCCCTGCCTGGAGCCTACTTCCCCCTCTGCCTACGTCTCTGCCTTTCTCTCTCTGTGTCTTTTATAAATAAATAAATAAATCCTTTAAAAAATAAAATAGAAATGAAATGATCTTCAATACTGTTACCCTATACATAGGGTTAAGAATGGCTTGTCCATGGATTATACTGTAATATCTTAACAATTTAACTTCGTCCAATGCCAGAAACTCTGCAAGCACTCCGTAATGTGGAATTTTCCCTCAAGATGAAATTAAGCCCATTTAAGATTGTTGTAGAAAGGTTCATACAAAGGGAATTGGTTACCATAACAGGATCTTGGTTGGAAATCTATCTTCTAAGGCCTATTTCCTAGGGTACTTTGCTTCTCTGGGATGCAAGTACCCAGACAAGCTGCTCTATCACCTGGTTTGAGACCAGCACCAGCCGCAGCTATTCTTACCAATGACCACAGCCAATAAATCACACTAGCCTGAGGGAGAGGTACATTGATGTCTAATGTGCAAATTTATCCTATGCAGAAAGACACTTTCTCTTTAGTTTTCCACAATCCACGAGTGATCAATATATTTTTTAAAAGACTACAGGAAGTTCCCTAGAAAAGAGAAGGAAAGAAGCAATCAGAAAACTATAATCAGAAATAGCTGTTCTCTGTGCTTATACAGTGTGAACTTTTCACTACTTCTCTCTTCTCTTATAATACAGTTCGGCCAGCCACAGAGGATGAAAACTTAGAGTCATTTTAACTATCCAGTAATTTTCTATAAATTGATATATTCTGCTAGTTCTACCTGGGCAATAATCTCTTGCAAATGTTCCCAATTATTTTTACAGATCTGCCACCTCAAAAATTTATGTTTGTATTTCTTAGTTCTTCTTATAGGCTTCTCCTACCTAAAGTACATCTTCAATATTGAACCTCAAACCATCTTTCTAAAGCTTTCTAAAGCTTTTATCACCCACCTATTCAAACACCTTCACTGGCTTTGTATGCATTTGGAGTTATGGCTCTTAATATGCCACCAAAGTGCCTAGCTCTAACACCAAGTGTCTGCTCTTTATTTAAATTATGGGGATCCCCGGGTGGCGCAGCGGTTTGGCGCCTGCCTTTGGCCCAAGGCGCGATCCTGGAGACCCGGGATCCAATCCCACATCGGGCTCCCGGTGCATGGAGCCTGCTTCTCCCTCTGCCTGTGTCTCTGCCTCTCTCTCTCTCTCTGTGTGACTATCATATGTAAATAAATAAATAAAATTTAAAAAATGTATTAAACTATGTTTCAACCCAACACAAATTATTACTATTTAAAATATGTAAAAAATAAGTTTTTGCATAAATAACTGATATTTTGTTTCCTCAGGCATGAATAGTTTATCTATGATTTTAATTTATTCATTAAAATATTACTGCTAGATTATCACTTGGGAACTCAGACTGTAATACATTCTCTCTTTTGGTGTCCAGTAAACTATCTTTCACTCACTAAATATTTGCTGGTTGTATGAATAACAGTTACTTCATTAAAGTAATACATTACATCATAAAGTAATTTTTAAATTAAACATCAAGAAAGCATTTTTAATGATTTAAATGCTTTACAATTATTTTATCAGTAAGAAAGTTTTGTTAGATTCCATACTCCAAATTATTAGCAAAAGAGAAACAAAATAAAACAAATTAATGCCAAAATTCAAATTTAAAATAAGTTTTAATACTAGAAAACAAACACAAAATGAAAAATGGAACTCATTTCCAACTTTTTTGACTAATATATTTCAGATGATCAAATGAGTGATTATAAGAATTCTTCCACATTATAGGTTAATAATACTTCTATCATTTTTAAATTTATTTATTCATGAAATACACAGGGGGAAAGAGAGAGGCAGAGACACAAGCAGAGGGAGAAGCAGGCTCCATGCAGGGATCGTGATGTGGGACTCGATTCCAGGTCTCCAGGATCACGCCCTGGGCGGAAGGCAGATGCTAAATCGCTGAACCACCCAGGGATTTCCCTGCTTCTATCATTGATAACTACATTATGAGGCTTTCTTACTTACAAAGAATAGACACAAAATATAGAAAATTGGAATGGAAAAACTTCCCTTGTCAACAACATGGTGTTTTGTAATGAGAATTAAAAGTGTTAAAATCACAAGAAGGGGATCCCTGGGTGGCGCAGCGTATAGCGCCTGCCTTTGGCCCAGGGCGCGATCCTGGAGACCCGGGATCGAATCCCACGTCGGGCTCCCGGTGCATGGAGCCTGCTTCTCCCTCTGCCTGTGTCTCTGCCTCTGCCTCTCTCTCTCTCTCTCTCTCTCTGTGACTATCATAAATAAAAAAATAAATAAAAAGAAAAAATAATTCTCTAAAAAAATATTTAAAAAAAAATAAAAAAAAAAATAAAATCACAAGAAGAATGTCATGTCTGAGGTTTTTACCAACATGCATAGTCCATACTTGCTGGCTGGAGTGGGTTAGAAACTCCCCACAACTTTGGCTTGGCAGGGAGGAATCAAGAATGGTGTAGCATTTTCTTAGGTTTGTATAAGAAAAACTGTGAACACTAAGACATCTGTCGGGAGCTCTCCAAAAGTGGTACAAGGCAGAGAAAATGAATCGTTATTGGGAAGTAGCTAAATAGGTTAATTTAAGGAATTTTCTTGGATCATTATGGTTTTATAAATTAATGTAAAGGTTCCTTGGGTCCCATCCTTTACAATAAAAGACATGGAGTTATTTAGATTTCATGAGGCCTGGGAGGACATATATGGGATTGGGACATAAGACATCTATAGTTGCAAATATTGAGTTTGGAAGCACATGGCCCAAAACTCTAAGCCACTGAAACAGAGAACATCAGCTATACCTTGACAGTGACCAGTGCTTGTAATAGATGGCTCTGCTAACTCCTTACAAGTTGAGAGAAGATACGGAAATTTTGTGTGGATCTATAATCAGTCTTCCTCTGTACCGTATGGTTGTATAAGCCAGTTTGGAGATTAGAAAGGAAAGGGAAGGTGGCGGAAACCTGAAAGATTATCTGCCTCTACATATAGTTTGTATCCAAAATTCTGAACTAACCAAAGAATCTAGTTAAATCAAGTTAGTCTAACAAAACTAGAATAGATTTAATTAACCCCCTATTTGTGCCTACTCCATAAACAAGAGATATTATTAATTGAAGAAAACAAAACAAAGATACTTGTACATCTCTGTCAGCTTCTAACATCATTATAATAATCCTTTTCATAATGGTAAGGCTAAAAAAACACCACCAGCCCAACTTGCCTGAATCAATTAGGACTTCACAATTGTGGTAGGGTGCATAGTATTTCCCAAATATGTCCAGGTCCTAATCCTCAAAACCTGTCTTAAATGGCAAAAAGGGACTTGTTGAATGTGATTAAGTCAAGGTTCTGGAGATGGAAAAATTATCCTGCATTATCCCATTGGGTCTGAGGTAACCACAAGGATTTTTAGAAGAGAGAGCAGGAGATCAAATGTTGGGGTTGAGGAGAGTGAAAGGATCTAAACTGCTGGCTTGGAAGTTAGAGGGAGATAGACTTCAGACACTGGAGAAGATAGGGAATTGTTTTTGTTCATTTTTTCCTAAAGGCTCCAAAAAGAATGCATCCTTGAGAGCACATTTTAGACTTCTGACCTCCAAAACATAAAATAATGCATTTGTATTCCTTTAGGTCACCAAGTTTGTGGTAATTTGTTATAGCAGCAATATGAAACTAATGCAATGGATCTAGAAGTTGTTTCCAATTTCTTCAACAGAGAATTGGGTATTCAGTTTCCATTTCAGCCACACAGAGAACACAGGTGGGGAAAAGTCATAATTCTTTCTTCAGCAACAAGCAGAGCCATATTTTTACAGCATAACTGCACAACTCAGTTTCTGTACCAAGCAGTGTCATTTTTCAATAACTATTGAGAAAAAAAAAACAGGGATAAAACACAAGCTAGATAAATACATGAACATAACAATGGGCCATTAAGATACGAATTAAAATGCTCACAAAGATTAGATAATGCCAGCCCATTAATAGATTAAGAATTTTTCATAATAACCATCTTTGACCACAGTGATTTGAATTATCTATAAATTTCTATAAGTCTTCAGAAAATATGCATAGTTTTAGCTATTTCCATACCCAACAATGTCAAGGTACATTAACTTCAGAGAAAAAGCTAGCAGATTATTTTAAATAGAAAAAAAAACTATTTTTTATTAAAATAAGAATTTGCATTTCTGTGTAGCAAAACAGATAAACTATTTGCCACAAAAACAAAAGCAAACAAAAACCTGGAAAGTGTAATTAGAGGGAGATCATGACATTCTAATGTATTTAGCTGTGATATTCGTATTTCAGATGTGGCAGGGAAGAATTAATAATATATTGGGTGAACGTCTATTCTTATTATTACTCTGTTGGTGAAAACAAATTTAACTCTCTTTCATTAAAAGCAGAGAAAGATCTTACTACTTTGACTTACAGAACTCCAGTGGTAACTTTGGATGAATATAACTGGCTTCTACTTTGGACTCTGAGTGTATAGGAAGAGTGAGTTGTACTTGACATGCAGTCTTTTAAGGGAAATGGCTGGGGCAGATACTGGGTTAAATTCAACCAGTTATGAGTACCAGCACATCTCATTATAAAGTGTCTGCTCCTATGTTCCTAACAGTACGCCTTCTATCAATTTTAAAGCAAATTGTTAAAAACTGTTCTATGAAGGGCAATACCGCATTATACTTTGGCAGGTGTTATCGGTGACTCACTGCAGGATATGGCTTGAGCCTTATTTTGTTGTTGTGAACTATGTTTACTGGAAAGAATATAATCCAGAGTATCACAAAATGGTTTTCATCCTAATAGCATATAAATGTTTTACTGGTCTAATGGATGAATAATCACTTTTCACTCATGAGAGTATATACTGAAGAAGTGTGTGTGTGTGTGTGTGTGTGTGTGTGTGTAAAACTCAAGTATTTAATTTTTGCAACTGTTCAATAGAACATAAATCTGTTCAATGTTGAGAGGACATTGCAATTTTGTAATCAAGAAAGGTTAGAAATTGTGGTTGAAAAATCCATAGTGCTTCAGAGTCTAACCCCCTTAATAATTCTTGACATGGTTAGCTATCTCCATTTTATAGAAGAAAACTAGAGTTGAGTGATTGTTTTGCCACCTAAGTAAGCATGAAATAAAGGTCTTCACCATGTTTTTCCCCTTTATTATAAGACATAAAATACTACATCAAAAGACAGAGTGTTATGAGATTAATTACAAGGAAAACACTGCAGTGGAAAGCAAATGGGAAAAATTTAAATTTGAACAGGAAAAGGCTTCTCAAGAATGACTACATTTCAGCCTCACCATAAAGAAGGAATAGGATTCTATTGGTGATTTCTACCTCTGGATATTTCACATCATCAACATCGTTATTGCACATGGTGAGTATCATTTACTATGTCGTTTGTTTTTTTTTAATTGCTCTTTCAGACAATGCAGTTCTCTTATTCATTTATCCTCAATACCTACTTATTTCCTTCTGGCTTTATTGCTATTCTTTCCAAAATACTTACTTCAAGATTGTTTTCAGAAAAGGTTTCCTCAGGTCTTATGAATGTGAAGTTATCTTTGACAAAGCATCTTATTTAAGTGGTATTTTTAAGCAAAATACACATTTTAATATATTTATTAGAAAGAGTAAAATTAAAATATTACTGACCAGACTATATTTTGGTGAGGACATGGGGAAACTACAAATCTACATACACCTACCAGGTGACCCATACATGGTGCTTCTAGGTATTTACTCAAATTAGAGAAAAAAATGCCCAAGCATTTATACATGAATGTATATAGAGACTTTATCTATAGTAACCCTTAATTGAAAACAAATCAAACGTCAACAGATCAAAGGGTGAACTAATCTATGCATTTAATGGTGCATACTTAGCAATAAAAATGAATTATTGATAAATACAATAAAGATTTTGAAATAATTATGCCAAATATAAAGCTAGACCAAAAAAAAAAGAAAAAAATATAAAATCAATTTATATAAAACCCTAGAAAATGGGGGAAAGATAAGTTGTGGAAGAAATCAGATCAGTGACTACCTGAGAATGAGAGGGGGGATAGGGCTGATTACAAGGGGGCACAAAGAAACTTGTGGGGGCAATGGAAATGTTCGTTGTCTTGATTGTGGTGATGGTTTCAGAATGTATTAATTTGTCAAAATTGACTAAACTGTACACTTTAAATATTGCAGGTTCCTGTACTGCATTTACACCTCATAAAGTTGTAGCTCTTTTATTTATTTCTTTTTAATTTTTTTCCAAATTTATATTAAAATTCCAGTTAGTTAACATATAGTGTATTATTGGTTTCAGGAGAATTCAGTGATTCATCACTTTCTTATAACAACCAGTGCTCAACATGAGTGTTTAATGTGCCAGTTTAAAGCTTAGAGTTTTTACCAGGAAAGTAATTCTAGGCTCCAGATGTTTTTCTTCTTCACTTTAGGAAGATTGGAAACTGTCTTTTGTTGCTTGATTTGTCACTCAGCTAATCTTTTTGAATTAGCATATAGCCCCAGGGAAAGAAAGATTCTAAATGCAGGGGTCACACCTCTATATTTTCTTTGCATCTTAGATTTTGGTCCTACAAGTCTTTGCTACTTCATTAGGTCCCTAATTTCCTCCCTCCCTCCCTCCCTCCCTTCCTTCCTTCCTTCCTTCCTTCCTTCCTTCCTTCCTTCCTTCCTTCCTTCTTCATTTTTCTTTTTCTCTCCAGATTTTCTTATTGTTTTCATTGGTAGTTAGTCTAAATAACTATCTACTACTAAAATATTAGATCTCTTTGTTTAGATGACTTTTCAGTATTATTTACATTTGATGAACTTATTTTAAAAATTGTATCTCAAAACAAATAAAAATAAACTTAGAAAAAATAGAGGACTTAAATTTCAAATACTACTTTACAAATACAATAAAAGATTTCATTTTTAATCAAAACAAGTTATTTATCAAGATAACTGCTCTTCGTGTAGTACAATATTTTTATGGACTTGATAAAGGTTAATTAAATGATTGCTTCTAGGATCAATTTTCCCTCTCTGTATTATGACCCAAGTAAATTGGAACACTATTTTCTAATATTAAGCAAAGTATACACTACCCTGCACCCCCAGCATTGGCAAAGTGTTGTAATAATAATGTGTGCCCTAGGTTTTCTTAAAACTTCCATCTTGGGGGACCTGGGTGGCTCAGTAGGTTAAGCGTCTGCCTTTGGTTCAGGTCATGATCCTGGAGTCCTGGGATGGAGCACCTTTTGGCCTTCCTGCTCAGTGCAGAAGTCTGCTTCTCCCTCTGTCCCTGCTTGTATTCTCTCTCTCACTGTCTCTCAAATCAATAAAATCTTCCTTCTTGGCATGTTTAAATGTATCCATATCATTTATTAATTTACATGTTTGCTATAACTTTTGAAAATATTTTAACACCTAAGTTTAAAAATAACAAGACCATAAATCTAACCTCCATATCTTTGAAAAGATAATAAAAATTTACATGTATAGATGATATTTTTAAACATTTAAACATTTATTTATTTTTACTTAGAATTTCACTTGATACTTTGGAGCCAATACTTCGTTAGGCTTCAAATAATTTTATTTCAATAATAAAAAGTTTTTAACTTAAAAATAATGATAATACATTTTCTTAATGTTAATCTGTTAATTGCTATAAATTCCCATTTTCTCAGGAGAAAAATGATCTCAAAGAAAAAAATCTTTCAGAAAAATTATATCTCACATATTATTCTGCAAGTGACATATGCCAGTCACTCAGGTTTATAATACTTTTATTGCTATGTTTTCTCTGTTATAGAAAGTTTTCATTAAAATTCCTCAGAATGACTTCTGTTATAATTGACATATGATTGACAGTAGTTATGCTCTTGTTTTCAAAATCCTAATTTTAACAAACATTTTTAATAAGCATCTAAACATAAAATATACTGAGTCAGTGATCCCAATAAATTGCATCAGGGTTGACTCATACCTTTTGATGATCAGAACTAACAGAAAACACATTTGTGAAAAAGGAACTTAAGTGTTGGGCAATCTAGATTTAAATTAAGCCATTTCAAAAATATAAATTCTTTTTTTTTAAATGTTTTAAAAAATAGTCCTCTGGTGTTGGAATTAAGTTTCAAGAAGAGAAAACAAATTCTATTACAAGTACAGTAATTTGCTTTATTTGCTAATGAACAATTAGCAAATAAAGCAAACAATTGGATATATGATAGGGGCTGATGATGCTAACACAGAATAAAATAATCAAAAGACCATCTGATGTTTCTGTTTTATAGTAAAACTAACTCTCTTAGAGTACCTAGGAAATTATTTTTTTCAAAATGTAGGCGTTTTTATCCATATATATATGTGCATACACATTATTATGTGACTTCTGTTTTCAAGGTTTTGAAATATATCTTTACAATAAATTTATATGATATTTTCCATGGAAGGAAAATTTTAATATAAAGCCATAACCACTGTTTTGCAACAGTAAAATTATAATTCACATTTTTACTTTACAGCGTAATAAGTGATATGTTCTATATTGTGGAGTCATTTAAAAATTGAGAGCGAGAGATCAGAAGATATCAATCATATTTTTATTTTTATTTATTTTTTTAAATTTTTATTTATTTATGATAGTCACACAAAGAGAAAGAGAGATGCAGAGACACAGGCAGAAGGAGAAGCAGGCTCCAGCACTGGGAGCCCGACGTGGGATTCGATCCCGGGTCTCCAGGATCGCGCCCTGGGCCAAAGGCAGGCGCTAAACCACTGCGCCACCCAGGGATCCCTCAATCGTATTTTTAAACTAAAACTATATTTGTACTACAAAGTAATGCCATCTTAATCTATACCACTTTGTCAGTTATGATTTTCAATGGCTTTTTGTTATTGAGCTTAAATTTAAAATTTTTATAAGGTTAAATTTAAGTTAAATTTATAACTTTTTATTTTCCTATGGTGGCAATTTGAATGTGTTCTTACATCTCTACCCACTTTAAAAGAAAGATATATATTAAAAAGATATATATTAAAGAAAAATATATTAATATGATGAGGTGTCTGGCTTACTCAGTCGGTTAAGCAACTGACTCTTGCTTTCAGCTCAGGATTTGATCCCAGGGTACTGAGATCAAGCTTTTCATTTGGCTCTGTGTTCAGCATGGAGTCTATTTGAGGAGTCTGTTTAAATCCCCCCCACCTCCTCCTCTGGTTCCCTCCCACTCATTTTCACTTTCTCTCTTAAATAAAATAAATGCAATATTTTTTAATTAAAAAATAAAAAATAAAAATAAAATGTAAGATGGCCTATTTTTCCTTTCCTTAAATATGTATACATTTTAAACCTGACATAACTTTTCACACTAGAAATTCTTAAAGATTTTTTTGGAAAATTCATACAAGAACAAGTTGAAGTTTTAAAATATTTATGTGAAAATTAAAAAAAATAAATAACATGCTTCCAGAATGTGGATGTCTAGAATTAAGTCATTTTAGTCTAAATTAGATACTTGCCTATAGTGTATTTATTTATATTGTATAAACAAATATGTAATAAAACATTAGTAGTAGCTTATTGAATTTATTAACAATTTTATTAAATGAAACTTATTTTGTTCAGTAGATGGACTGTTATCATAAGGAAATTAAATCTTAACAGTCTTACTGAATGAAGTATATTTTAGGTACTATTCATCTCATATCTAATATCTACAATGCTTTGAAATATGCAAAGAATTGTAGATTTCAAGTTACCTAACATAGGCAGGGAAATAATCAGTCACTCATGAATCTGAGAAATCCTGGATAATCACTTCAAATGGCTGTGACGCTAACTAAAAATTAATTCCAGTTCAATTAACTTTTTTATAAATTGGAAAACACTTTCAGGATTAACAAAATGTAACTTTCAAAGCAAAAAAAAAAAATCAACTCCATCTATTTTGTCATTTTGATGCAATTTATTCACTGATGGTGATAAATTAAAACAAAACAAAACAAAACAAAACAAAATACTGCCAGCATGACTGTGAGATCAATGCAAGTGAAATATTTTGTTTATAATTTAACCTCCATTTCCCCTAGACTTTGCAGTTTAATACCTACAGCAGTTGCATCTCACTCTATTGACCTAGTTGAAATTAAAGGGCAAATAAAAGCAATTGCATAGCATCATGAAATATTCTTATCCAGGACATGCTTGATTAATTAAAGCATGGTACATTGCAATAAAATAAAATTTCATATATTTGTTTTTATTTAAATTAGATTCACACCCAATAAGTATTAATAAATATTAATCTTAATAACTGCTTATATTGTTTAATTCTGTATGTTTTTCACAGTACTCTGATATACAAGGTATTGAATTTGCTAATAATTAGGTAAAAAGCTGAACTAGAGTATTACAGATCACTGTACCCTTTCCAAATACAGGACACTAATGTCGAATTCTCCATAGAAAGAAGTTTACTCTAAGAGTCTGTATTATATTTGATGTCTTACAAAGGTATTAAATGCATCCTGAATATTATCACACACAAAGAAGATCCAAAGTCAATGGAGAAATACAGTGTCTGTTTAAACTTTGATATTCTATAAGAAGAAGATCAATTTATCTTTTTTAAATATTTAAATATAATGCAGATCATAAGACAGAATTGGTCATCATCATTCTTAACATGAATTACCATATAATGAGCCCCTATTATGTGCCACGTGCATTATACATTATCTTTTATTTTCAAACCATAGCAGCAAAACAGGTCTTATGATTTGTGTGTAGGTGAGGAACTTAGAAAGATTGTGGTCAGTATCCCAAGTTACAGAAGAATAAATGAATACACTGGAGGTCATATAAAGCAAGCTGGCTGGTCGCTAAGCTCACAATATTTCTATTATATCAATTGCCAACAAATTATTTTCATATATTCGCCTTTCTTATGAATACAAGACTGCTTAGCTGATAGAAAGTATTTGCTAGATATAATTTCCCTATACTTTCCAAATGAAAAATGATTGAGAATTTCTGTCCGTTGAGAGTCAGAGTTCTATGATCAAAGATGCAAGACAAAATTTCCTTTCTTTTTCTTTCTTTCTTCTTTCTTTCTTTCTTTCTTTCTTTCTTTCTTTCTTTCTTTCTTCTTTCTTTCTTCTTTCTTTCTTTCTTTCTTTCTTTCTTCTTTCTTTCTTCTTTCTTCTTTCTTTCTTTCTTTCTTTCTTTCTTTCTTTCTTTTTTCTTTCTTTCTTTCTTCTTTCTTTCTTTCTTTCTTTCTTTCTTTTTCTTTCTTTCTTTCTCTTTCTTTTTCTTCCTGCTGTAAAAGAAAATTTTACATTTTTGAGGGATGAAGTAAGTTTTGTAAGGCTTGGACATTTTCTGATTGTCCAGTTTAGTAAATTGGAATTAATTGTATCCTTCTGAGTCTTGCTGTTAAGTTTTGTTATGGTAGAGAAAGAAGAATCTTTACTTGGGTTTAACGTATTGCCCCTGTTCTACTTTAGGAGCCCCAAACTAAAGTGATTTTTTCCTGGTTAGACAAGTTAGACAAATTAAGACAAAGAAACACAATAAGGAGTGATGAGCTCTATAGAGACCTGGAGCATATATACTCTCTCTAAAGGTAAAATATGCTATTCTTTTTATTGATTTTTGCCAAAGACCATGAGTGGTATGTTTCCAGAGTTATCAAGGGAAGACAGAAACCTAGATTTTTAATGTTAAGAAATGTAATAATATCTGTGCAATATCAGTTCACTGAAAACTGTAATTTCTGAGAATGTTTAAATGATTTAAATAAATGAAAAGAACTACTGTGTTCAGAAATCAAAAGGCTTGATATTAAGATATACATTTTCCCTAATTTTATATATAGACTTAATAAATTACCATTCAAAATTCAGGTATATGATGGGGCACCTGGGTGGCTTGGTTAAGCATCTGACTTTTGATTTTCAAGTGATGATCTCAGGGTTGTGAGATCAAGCCCCACATTGGGCTCCATACTGGCATGGATCCTGCTTAAGATTCTGTCTTTCTGTTCCTGTACCCGCTCAGAAAAAAAAATGAAGACTTCAAGAACAGAACTATATATATAATTCTATTATATATATTTAATAAATATATGTATATTATATATTTGATTTTAAATCTACAAAGTGTGAATGAACTTCAATGGGTAGATAACAGCTTTTTTTAAATTCATTTATGTACTCATGAGAGACACAGGCTGAGAGAGAGAGGCAGAGACACAGGCAGAGGGAGAAGCAGGCTCCTTGCAGGGAGCTGGATGCAGGACTTGATTCCCGATCCTGGGATCATGACCTGACCCCAAGGCAGGTGCCCAAGCGCTAAGCCACCCAGGCATCCCATGACATAGTTTTTTCAATGAATGCTGTGTAAACACTATATATCTCTATGAGAAAAAAAATACATGTTCATGCTGATCTCAAGAATATATATATTAATTTCAACATTAATCGAAATATAAGAACTGAAACTATAACTTTTTAAAAAGACATAAATGACATTTTTGTGTCTTTGATATAGGTAGTGAATTTTTATAACACAAAAATTGAGAAATATATAATTTTTTGACTACTTTGATTTTACCAAAATTCTTAAAACTTTATTTTTCAAATAATCAAAAACTGAATAAAATAATCTTTGCTTTTCAAAAGCACTGTTAAGAAAATGAAAAAGTTATTTATAGAGAAAACATTATAAAAATTACACATGGTCTTATTCTTTATCTGAGATATGTAAAGAATTCTAACAATTCAAAAAGAAGAAGATAAACAATTCAATAAAAATTGGTGAAAAGACTGGAACAGTCATTCCATTAAAGAAGATAATCAAATGGTCAATGTCACATGAAAAGATACTCAACATCATTAATCATTTGAGAAATACAAAATAAAGCTCCATTATATATCTTTACACATTTACTATATCAGCTAAAATATTAAAAGGCTGAAATTACCTAATGGTGGAAAGAAAAAAATATCATCTAGAACTATTGTTGAGAATGCAAAATATTGCAATCATTTTGGACAACAGTTTGGCAGTTCCCTAAGAAGAGAAGGAGAATATGCACTTTATACCATACAGAAATTCCACTTGTGACATTAAAAAAAAAAAACACTATTTCTGTAAAAAGACTATTAAATGAATTTCATAGTATCTCTATTTATAGAGCCAAAACTAATAAACAAAGACAAACTGGAAACAAACAGGTAAACAGGGTCATCAAGTGCTTCAGCAATTACAATCCTAGATATATACCCAAGTGAAGTCAAAACGCATGTCTACAAAATAAATTTATACATGAATGTTTAAAGGATCATTATGTATAAAAGCCAAAAAGTGGATAGAATTCTAACACTCACAAACTGAGGAATGGACAAATAAAATATGATTTATTTATACAATTGGCAACAAAAATAAATAAAGTGCTATTATATACTGCAATGTGGTTGAACCTTAGAAATTTTATAAGTGAAAGAAGCCAGTCACAAATGAAAATATGCTTAAAATCACAGATCATTAGGGAAATAAAAATCAAAACTTCAATGAGATATTTACCTCACACCAGAATGGCTAGACTCAACAACACAGGAAAAAAACAGATGCTGGCAAGGATGCAGAGAAAGGAGAACCTCTTACACTGTAGGTGGGAATGCAAATTTGAGCAGCCACTCTGGAAAACAGTATGGAGCCTACTCAGAAAGTTAAAAATAGAACTACCCTATGACTCAACAATTACACTACTATGTATTTACCCAAAAGATCCAAAAATGCTGATTCAAAGGACCACATGCACCCTGATGTTTATAGCAACATTATTAACAATAGCCAAATTATGGAAAAAGCCCAAATGTCCATCAGATGATAAATGGATAAAGAAGAGGTGGCTTATATATACAATGGAATATTACTTAGTCATCAAAAGGAATGAAATCTTGCCATTTGCAATTATGTGGATGGAAATGTAGTGTATTATGCTAAGCAGAATATATCAGGCAGAGAAAAACAAATACCATATGATTTCACTCATATGTGAATTTAAGGAACAAAACAGATGAACATAGGGAAGGAAAAGAAAAAAATGTAGAGGAGGCAAAGCGTAAAAGAGACATTTAACTATAGAGAACAAACTGAAGGTTCCTGGAGGGGAGGTGGGTGAAGGATGTGCCAAATGAGTCAAGGGTAATAAGGAGGGAACTTGTGATGAGCACCGTGTGTTGTATGTAAGTGGTGCATCACTAAATTCCACTTCTGAAACTAACATAACATTTGATGTTAACTACCTAGAATTTAAATAAAAACTTACAACATTGAAAAAAAAGAAAGAAATGACTATATACTGTAAAGCTCCATTTATATAAAATGTGTATAATAGGTGAATCTATAGAGATAGAAAGTAGATTGGCTGTTGCTGAGAGATGGGTTAAGTCAAAGTGGGTTTGGAGGTGATTGACAAAAAATGAGAGATTTCTTTTTGGGCTAATTAAATATTTTAAATTGATTGTGGTGACAATTGCATAATTTTGTGAATATATTAAAGGTCATTGAAATGAGTGAATTCTATGGTATAAAATCCTTAGCTAGGAGGACTCTTAATAGTAGCACAAAGTTTCCATGCTGTAGGTTCCTGGTAAATCCTAACCTGGAAACATTAGAATTGACATTGGAACATATTGGAGAGTATGTGTGGCTTGTTGTCCATTTCTATTTGGACAAAATCTGTTATTTAAGATTTTTAATTTAATTTCACCTTAATTTAGTTACATGTTGCTGATGATTACCTTCCCTTAAAGGTCAACTTGTAGGCTTATTTGTGACAGAGATTTGGCACCTAATTAACAGTCTTTCAAAATCATTCTCACATCCCTTTCTTGACTCTGACCTCTTCTAAAACATTGACAATTTTCATAGCAATGAAAGCAAATAAATCAACTGAACTAACAATAAAACAAGTAGATAGCTCTGATCTTTGGCTCAATTAGACTCAGCAAAGGCAATAAATTCACCCTTCATCCTCTGTCAGTGAAGAAGTTATGTGGGAGAATTAAACAATCTAATCTAATCTCAGAGACATAAAAGGTATACGCAGATTTCAGTTGAGAAAATATACTATCATTGTAATGTTACAGATGAACCAGTCTGAATCAGAGAGGTGAAGAGTCTTGTTTAGTTATTAGGCGAGAAGTACTGAAATCAACCTTTGGGTACAGAGCTATCTTCCAATCCATTTTTACTTTTAAGCATATCATATTGCCAGATATTTACTTTAAAAACAAAATACATCCTTTTTTTTTTAAATACATCCTTAATAAGGTAGTATACTCCACTTATTTCATAAATAATCTGTTTATCCTCTACACACTATTTAGAAATCCTGGGAATAAATAAATCAATTCTAAAGTAAAACTTGTTAAGGTGCAAAATTTTGTTCCATTTGATGCAAATCAATTGTTAAAAGAAAATATATGTCCAAGGATATATTTATAATAGAAAAATTGTAAATATCTTTACTTTCCTTTAAACTATGAAATATATGCACCAGCAAGAAGCAATATTCCTTAGAATATGAATCTGTTATTTAATCTATGCTGGCATAAAATATGTTTGTTCTTCATTTTCTAAGTCTTTAAAGAAAATATTATATTTTACTTAATATATATGAAAGGATACTAAAGCACAATATTGGAAAACTACTCTCAGCAAAATTGAAAGTACTGGAAAAAATATACAAAACACTGAAAGTTAACTTAGCTACTATTCATGAAGGCTGTAAGTTTTCTCTCTTGACTTCAAGTGCTGTTTATGGATTAAAATTGCTATATTTACTTACGTAAAAAAAAAAAAAAAAACAGACCAAGCAAGGCATTTGGTATTTCAATATTTGCTTTCTGATAACAGTTTTCTTTAAGTTTTATTTATTTAGTTGAGAGAGAGAGAAAGAGATCATGAGCAGGTGGGAGAAGCAGAAGAAGAAGCAGACTCCCCACGGAGGAGGAAGCTTAAGGTGGGGCTCCATCCCAGGTTCCATGAGATCAAGACCTGAGCTGAAGACAGATGCTTAACCAACTGAACCACCCAAATGCCCCAACAGACACTTTCTTATTTAAATGCTACATCGAGTTTTTCATTTATAGTACTGTGTTTTTTTTGTTTTGTTTTGGGTTTTTTTTGGCAGTTATCAGGATGAAATATTGGTGTATAACAACAACAACAACTACTACTACTATTACTACCTGGAGTTGAGTGTAAAGAAAAATGTTTAAATACAAAAAAAAAAGGCAATTAACCATTTTAAAAAACTTTAGCAAAAAGAGCAAAATAAACAGAGATGATGTTTCCAGTCTCCTCATGACTTTTCCTCTTCTGGTCTTATTTCAGTGGTCCTGCTTTCACTCTAACAGTATATTTTATGGCTTTTTACACAAGTCAATTAAATTTTGCACAATAATTTTCTTTTCAGTAGAATGAACAAGATACTGAGAGGTGGGGAAATGATAAGAGAATGATTAAGAAATAAGCAATATAAAGCAAATTGTTTTCTAACTTCAAGATGCCAAGTTACTTTAATATATTCAACAGTTTTTGTCAGTGTTTATATCTATACGACTCTTGGCGTGTCCTACCAGACACGTCCCCTTTCCTGAGGACTTTCCATTTTCCAATGCTCGGATCATCTCTCTCTCTGAGACATTTGGCTTTTGCAACACTTATTTGTGTAAAAGCAGGTGATATGCAACTCCTTTCCAACACTACCCTCCATCCTAGTCACAAATGAAGAATCAGGGTTAAGTATGAGACTTTGTAGAACGAAACAAGTGCTGTCTCACAAAAATTAGGACTTGGAACATGGAGAAAGATCTAGGGTTTCCATGTTGAAGGCATATTTTGGGGCCTTATTGATCAGGAAGGTAATAGAAAGATCTGAATTGTAAAAATGGGAAAGATTAAAAAAAATATTCCCAATGGAATTGAGACTAGCAATGAGAAAATGGAACATGGTTTCTGGGTACTTTTCAGTTTCTTTGGTTGTTAGATCTTCATATAGTGTTTGAATTTCAAAAAGAAATGTGTCATTTTCCTTATAATAAACATAACTATACCAAAGCTAGTTTGGATAAAGAGGCAATGCTAAATATTTTATATTCATTTTCAAAAAATTCCCTTTTTGACCATCTTCTGTTTTCCATAGTTTAGTATTTGAACATTGTGTGTCTGTGTGTGTGTTGCTTTCTTTATTTAATGCTAAATAATGAGTCCCATGGTTTATTCTTGTCTCTAAGGGATGCAATGTTTGAAAGTTAAAGAGGGGGACTCCTGGGTGGCTTAGCAGTTGAGCATCTGCCTTCGGCCCAGGGCATGATCCCGGGGTCCCAGCATGGAATCCCCATCAGGATCCCTGCATGGAACCTGCTTCTTCCTCTGCCTATGTCTCTGCCTGTCTCTCTCTCTCTCTCTCTAAATAAATAAAATATTTAAAATAAAAAAGAAAGTTAAAGAGAGTAAAATCTTCCCTTGCTAGAATCTGTAGACGAATGTAACTTGAAACTATATAACATTCAAAAGGTAAATCTGATAGATTGTTAAACTGATAATATTATGCATCTCCAACTTTATATCTTGTTCAGTATAGAGGCATGTTCAAAAATATACAGTATTGCATTTTTGTTATTACTAAATTGCCCTTGGAAATATTATTTTACCAACATATTTTTAAAGACTTAAAATTCAAAGAGTGATATATTCTATAAATAGGAGCATTTAAATTTGATGTTCTGCAATTATAAACTATGTGCCTTTCCTGATAGTGTCTTACACTGTCCGTAAATTTTAAATTGAGTATTGATGTCTGAAAAGTATGAACACTTGTAAAATATCTTTGTTGAAATGGTGAAAATCGGTAGTTCTCTCTTGTTCCTCCAATGAATGTAGAATAACATATAGCTTTCTTGCCATTACTACTTCAAACTGAAAGAGTATTAAAGACTTTCTTTTCTTTAGTTTAAATTAATATTTAATAAAATAATTCTTATAACTCATGGTAATATTTATATAGAAATATTATTTCATTTTGCCTTGAAGGAAAAAATATTTCTGAATTTTGTAAATTCTATAAAAGTGCTTGTAAAAATGCTTTGTAAAGTGAGCAAATCCTCTTTATAGAAAAATGTCTGAGAATTCTGTTTCTGTTGTACTATCTGTAATATCTACTCACCTTAAATTCTGTGTACACTATTAACTGGACTAGAGTTTACTTTCTTTTTCACATAATAGTGTCCAGATAATCTTACCTGATATTTGAGTTCTTGATTTCAGTATATATACTTGTTAATAATACTTGTCTCATATTTTTTTTGAGGATACAGATGGAAAAATAATTGAGATATAGACCTTTAAGGAAAACAGACTATGTGCGATTCAGCATGCTATGTAGCTTATGAATGTCATCTTTGTTTATACCTTTAATTCTCCAAATAATTTTAGAAGGCACTTTTAGAATAAATTATCTAAAATGGAGTAAGTTGAGATGCCTGGGTGGTTCAGTAGTTGAGCATCTGCCTTTGGCTCAGGGTGTGATTTCTGGGTCCATCAAAGATGAATGGATAAAGAAGATGTGGTTTTTGTATACAATGGAATATTCCGAGCCATTAGAAATGACAAATACCCACCATTTGCTTTGACGTGGATGGAACTGGAGGGTATTATGCTAAGTGAAGTAAGTCAATCGGAGAAGGACAAACATTATATGGTCTCATTCATTTGGAGAATATAAATAATAGTGAAAGGGAATAAAGGGGAAAGGAGAGAAAATGAGTGGGAAATATCAGAAAGGGAGACAGAACATGGAAGACTCCTAACTCTGGGAAATGAACTAGGGGTGGTGGAAGTGGAGGAGGGCGGAGGGTGGGGGTGACTGAGGGGCAGGTACTGAGGGGGGCACTTGATGGGATGAGCACTGGGTGTTATTCTGTATATTGGCAAATTGAACACCAATAAAAAATAAATTTATTATAAAAAAAGAATATTAGGCTTTTAAGGATAACTTTCAAGGAATCTAGCTAAGTTTATTTACTTAGCTAATAAGCTAAGATATATTCAGGTAAAAATAATCTATTAATTTAAAATACATTTAAGTCCCAAAATGACATTCTTTCTTATTTCCCTTTTCTTGTTGTGTTGTTTTGACATCGTCTCTTCTTGCCATTCATTCATTTTCACTTTTTTGTTTACCCTATGCCCTTTATTACTATAGTTTTATTCTCTTTATTCTCTTCCACATTTGTTTTTCAAAACTATGGTAATTTCCAAATAAATTTATCTAGTGATTGTGAAACATCATGAAAATAGTTGAATGATCACTGGCTTGTGTGAGGCTTGTAGATTTTTCAGTCTATGACTGTTCTTAGAGCTGTGTCACTCAGATTTGTAGTGAGCTGTGTCAGGATTCCAATATAAGCCCCCATGTTACTCTCTAAACCTTATTTAAAAAATAAATAAACCTTATTAATACTCTCTAAACTTCATCTGTCAGACTTTTTCTAGGTTTATTCAATACAAATTTATTCAATTAAAGTAGATAAAGGATATGATACTATTCAGAACTCCATGAAAATTATAACTCTACTCCTTTGCCTTGATTTTTATTTTTGTGCATATTTGCTTAACTTTTTATATTTGTACACGTAGCTGCATCTATTTTTTTCAGAAAGTATCTTATGTCTCTGATGCCCAAAGTAATAACAACATTGGAAAATATTAGTATTGTTATGCAAAATGATATAACACATATAACTTCAAAACAAAGAAACTTCTAAACAGAATTGGTTTTGGAATTTAATATGTCTTGGTAAAAATATAGTTGAAAAATTCAGTTATAATATTTATGACATATGTTGATCAAGAATGTTTCCTGTTATATTACTTGTACATCATTGTATCATTACTTTACAAATCCAAAAAGTTGATTTTACAAATAGATGTAAAGGCTATAGAGGAAACAATTTCATTTTTAGTAAGCAATAGTTCAGATTCCATATCACTAACTTGTTTTCTAACATATATAAACATAAACCAAATAATCTTAGCATTTTTCTATCTCTGAAAGCTACTGGAAACTTCTCTAGAAGCTAGAAAGAAATAAAGTGGATAGTGAATTTTATAACACATATATTATAGATAGATTTGGTCCTCAGAATAATCCATGTACTATAGTTTAAAAGAAATCTCTTAAGAGTGACCATATATAAAAAAAGAATGACCATATATAAAAAGGAATAACCATATATGATTCACTATAACATCTAAGGTGATATATAATGATGAAAATATTATACAATTTCACATTATTTCAGTAAGTTGACTTATGAAACTATATATTACATGTTTATGGTTATACTAATTAAGATCTTATTGCATATACATCTTACATACAAAATATGTTATATGTATATAAATATATATTTATATATAGAGAGAGAGTTTAATAAATAATAACCAAACAACATCTGAATATCCACCAGGTAGTTTTTGAATGTTACCAGCACCTTGATTGCTTACTGTGTGCCCTTTAAGTTCATATATTTCCCCCACCCTCAGGAAGTCGATAACCTGAAATTACTACTATATGTTGCCAATTTTTAAAGGTTTACTCTTTCTTTGTCTCTATTTTTGCACTCTATGTAAGTAGCATCCTAGGAAATATAAAAAGCAGGCTTTTAAATTTATTTTTTAATTTTATTTTTTTAAAGATTTTATTTATTCATGAGAGACACAGAGAGAGAGAGAGAGAGAGAGAGGCAGAGACATAAGCAGAGGGAGAAGCAGGCTCCATGTAGGGAGCCCGATGTGGGACTTGATCCCCGGGACTCCAGGATCACACCCTGGGCCAAGGCTGATGCTAAACCGCTGAGCCATCCAGGGATCCCCCGAGGCTTTTTAATTTAATACTATGATTATAAAAATCAACATTATTGTCAATATAAAATCAGTATCAAAATTTAAGATTTAATTCGCTGCATTTGTAGCTATAAAGTAATCCACTTTAGGATATATGTGAATATACCACAATGCATTTATACATTATACTGCTGAATGACAAATGGGTTATGATCCTCCATTTCTCATTAAGGAAATGATGTTTTGAGCACTCTTGAATTGAACATTCATTCTGAGGTGCATGAAAAAGAGTTTTCACAGGTATGTTCTGGGAAATAGGTCAAATAGTACATATATCTTCAAATTCAATAGTTAATGCAAAAGTATTTTCTAATGTGCTTATAAAAATGTTCATGCCTTAAGCATACTGATGAACCTTTCTATCACAGACTTTACATTTTTCTGTCAATTTGTTGGGAGTGAAATGTTAACTCATTACATTTTTTTTCTTTTAACTTGCAGTCTCTAATTACAAATAAGGTTGAACAATTTTCCATACATTATTGATCATTTGTGTTTCTTCTTTTGTGTAATGCATGCTTATGCCTTTTTGCTCATTTTCCTAATGTGTTGCTGTGTTTTTATTGATTTGTGGGAGTCTTATGTATTGCATAGCAATCGTTTGCCTTTTATAAACACTGCAGATGTCTTCTTCTTGTGGTTTGTTTTTCCAGTAACTTTAAGTTATATTTTGAAAACAAATTCTTAATTTTTATGCAGTTTCAGTTTAAATTTTGGCTTTCTTTGTCCTAATAGTTTAATTCTCCAAGATCATCACAATATTATGGTATTTTTATAGGTTTCTTAAATATGGCATTTGCAAAGAAATAGTTATCTGTCTTGAATTGATTTCTGTGAATGGCATAAAGTATAAAATTTCATTTATTTTATATGGTTAATTGTTGCTAAAAACATTTGTGGCTTTAGAAATACTTTCTTTCAGGATTCTTCCCAAAAGACTTGAAATACGTGTCTCAACTGTATTGCTCTAAAATATTGTGGTCATTTTAACATCATTTTGGAGATATTTTTATACATCTGGAGCTGTATTCATTTCTAGGATATAATAGTAAGTAATATAAGATCTTCTACCTAAAATAAATTTATTTTAAAAGATACAAATATTTTAAAGGAACAAATGCTATTCAGCCTCTGTATAAAGGGTATTTACAAAGTACAAAACATGGGACAGTTAGTAACCATAGTTAAGTGGTAGATGAATTCTGACATTCAAACACTTACATGAAAAATATTTTACGCAGTGACTGTTTAATTTTACCAACCAACAACTCATATCATGAACATATGATGTGGTGGGTGTAAATTATGTAGATGTATTTTTACCCTCCAACTGTCTATGCAACAAATGCGAAGTATACTATAATAAAAAGATGAAGTCAAGGCCATATAAACATCCCAAGAAACTGGAATCTTTGCTTCTAGCTTGAAAGAATGTCACCATCATATAGAGTTTTTCAGAAAGAGGGCATCTGAATGAGAACACAATTTTTTTTTTATTTATTACTATGGATTAACAAGGGCAGATGATTTTCTGTTTTAAAGAGAAGCCATTTTATTTAGAGACAGTTACTATACCCACAGCCACAGCAAAAAGATACCAATTTTTGTATATTTTACATCTACTATTTTACAACCAATGCAGTTCAAGTCCTATAATCCTTTAAATTATTCTGGCCAGTTTCCATTGTTGAATATTAAACTTGTATTCTTTCCTTTTTTATATAGCAGAGATGCTGCATTATTCACTGTGGATCAAACCGCATTTTACTAGACACAATTTTAAACCATTATTATACATTAAAATGCATTTGGAATAAATATGTCCTTTCATATTTCCCCAACATTCTATTCATCTACCACTTAACTATGGTTACTATCTACTCTATTTTTTGTACTTTGTAAATACCCCTCATATAGAAGCCAAATAGCATTTGTTTCTTTACAATATTTGTATCTCTTAAAACTGAATTTATTTTAGGTAGAATATCTTATTTACTATTATATCCTAGAAATGAGTACAGCTCCAGATGTATAAAAATATGCCAAAAATGATGTTAAAATGGCCACAATATTTTAGTAGCAATTGGAAAATGAAAAACAAAATAATAAAAAAAACACTTCTTAGGATCATCAAGAGGATCCCTAATAATTCATGCTTACAACTTTTAAAAATTGGTTGATTAAATCCAGAATAAAAATAGAAATTAGAACATCACCTATAATCCTGGCAGGAATACATTAGATGATGTAACTTGATTGGAGGTCCTTATGGAATCCTTATGGATTCCTAGCTAACCATCTAGTTACAGACAGCACTGGAATCTGTATCTGCTTCCCTTGTGAATGGGAAGATTAAGTTTATTATTAAATGCTATGGAGTGTTTAATCCCCAGAGGAAGTGCAAAGAAAAAACATGGAGCTGAACTATGCATTTTGACTTTACTACCAACAATACTTGCTCATCTGATAAACCACTCCATCGATCCATGGAAAGAGCAAATGAGAAGAAAAAAAATAACTCAGTATTCAGGGAGATTCTGCCTTTATGGAAAAAAGAATGCATGAGATGTGGAAAAATGGGAAAGGAAGAGACCCATACAGGACTTCAGTAATGACTAAATTACCATTAAGCTTACTAAGCATTAATTTAAAGAATCAAGAATCCAGGGCACATTTTATAATAAAACTTATATTTGATTTCACAGTATTATTAAAATAAAATTTGTTTGACTTTCCTTTTTATGATTAGTTATACATTAGTTTTAAGTTACATATAAGGGAAGCACCATAAAATCTTAAAGTTTATGCCTCTAAATGTTTTCATCTGACTCTGATGTAGATGACTAAATTTAGATGAAGTTTCAGTGAGATGAAGTCAGAAACCAAGAGACAATAAGAATAACACAGTTTATTCACTTTAGATAAAACTAATCAGAATCCAAATTTCAACTGACTATTAGAAACCTAGGAGGACTACGAATGAACAAAGCAAGGAAAATTAGGAATTACATGTTAATACACAAGGGAGAGGATAATGCCCCTTGCAATTGTAGAAATATTTCTGAATATGCATAGTCTAACACCTTTGTAGATCTTGGTGGGAAAACATCACTGGATGAACATTTATTTTTAAAATTCTCATGTAGATTTTGATCATCAAGCACTACCATATGTTCTATATATTGACTCTTAATCATTATAAAACCTCTATGAGATAAGTGCTATTGTCATGATATGACAAAGCAGAAAGCACCGTAAATAGTAGACCAGGGTTCAAGACCAGAAAGCCTGGTTCTAGAGAATGTGCTATGCTGGGAAGACTCTCTTAATGGTATATGGTTTGAAACTCTAGAGGAAACTGATATTGTAGCTTCACTTAGATTGCTTGCATAAGCCAAGAAAGCTACTACACTCTCAAGGAGATAATTCTGATGACATATCCATATTCAAGAAACTTTTGAGTGGAGATAAAATATACCTAGAGAAATTGATACAACCTCATAGAAAATAAAATTCAATTCCAATTTAAAATCTCTTACAAATAGTATTTCTCACCTAACACAATATCTGGCAATACTGGCTCACTTAACACTTCCAAAATCACCCTTATATTTCCAATGTAGATACTACCTTCTTATTTATGTATTTATGTATGTATGTATGTATGTATTTATTTATTTATTGTAACTTCCCATTTCAAAGGCTAAGATGGACCAAAAGCCAATGTCTAGAGAAAATTTACAATAATTGCTACATTGATAAAGATAATATCTTAATTTTATTTTGTCTATTTTATTTATTTAAACATGTGGTGTATCTTTGAACTTAAAAAAATACATTCTCCAACTGTTATGGACTGAACTGTTTCCCTCTACCTTAAAAAAATCATATATTAAAATCTCAACTCCTAGTACTGTAGAATATAACCATATTTAGAGACAGGGCTTTCATCAAGATGGTTAAGTTAGATGAGGCTGTTAGGGTGAACTCTAATCCAATGTGATTGCTGATGTCCTTCTTTTTTTTTAAGATTTTATTTATTTATTCAAGAGAATACACAGAGAGGGGAGAGAAAGAGAGGAAGAAGCAGGCTCCACGCAGGGAGCCCAACGTGGGACTCGATCCCGTGTCTCCAGGATCACGCCCGGGCTGTAGGCAGCACTAAACCGCTGAGCCATCGGGGCTGCCCTGATGATGTCCTTCCAAGGGGAAATTTAGACACATGTAGGTGCCAAGGATGTACACACCCAGAGGAAAAACCATGTGAGGAAACATTGAGAAGGTGGCTATCTGCAAGTCGAGGTAAGAAGCCACACAGAAACCACACTTGCCAACACCTGGATTTTGAATTTTGACAATCTAGAACTTTGAGAAAATAAATTTATATTGTTTAAACTACACAGTCTGTGGCATTTTGTTATGGTAGCTCTAGCAAGCTAACAAACCACCCAACTGCATGCCAATCATTTTAGGACAAACCATGCTACTTCTATTGTGTCATATTGTATTCAACTTTTCCATTTACTGTCTTGCAAGATGACAAACTCAGCATGAAATCAAGGAATATGGTTTAGAAAAGCATGGAAAGCATGACCATTTAGAAAATCAGTGTAAGTAAGGACAAAGTATAGAAGATTACAAAACACAGTACATGTGAGAAAAGTAGTCTTTCTTGTATGAAAATTTTTAATTCTTACTCTCAAAATGTCAAAAAAAAATTAAAACCGTAGCAGCAGAAGATTACAACTCAATGTTATAGACAAACATCAGGAAAATATTTTCTAAACATAGGGTACTCATATAGAAACTGCATTTCAGATCTGGAGCTGATATGGGAACCTGAAATTATACAATAATTTTTTTTTACACAGACAGTAGTAAAGATATTCTACTCACCTTGTGTTGTTGTTGTTGTTTTTCCAATGCATTCTCAGATAGTATATACTAAAACATAAGAAAATGAAGCAAAAATAAATGGTTCACCTCTAAAAGTAAGTCGTATCATGTGGGAAGTGAAGCATTACATTCAATATGCATAATAAAAGTCATGTCTGGGAAAATTCCTTTTATGCTCAGATAGAAAAACTAGTAAATATTTGCTGTGGGTTTCTGTGTCTCTAAAAAAAAAAGCAGTGAAAAATGGGTAAAAATAAATTGAATTTAGAACAGAGAAGGACAGTGACTAAATTGAAAAATAATACAAGATAACATAAAATGCCATAACAGAATTTGAAATAAAGTAAAAAAGAAAAAAACAAAAGATCTGTCAAAGACAGTGATCTCTAAGGGTGTAGAATAATGGAATTAAGGTTTTTATTGGGCAAAACATAATTCAGTAGTTTGAATAGATGATGACAGACAAAATTTTAATTGCAGTCAATAAAACTTTCAACGTTTTCTGATTTACCAAACAAGATAAATTCTTTATGGAGATTCCAAAATTAAATTCGATAATGAGGAAATAAACTTAAAAAAATAAAATATAAAAAACAAACATTGTATTTGGAAAATATCTAGAGTATGGTGAGAAATTAAGAAATTAATTATATTGGTCAATTCCATGAATATTATTTGAGTCTTTATCATGGCAAACAATATCTCCCTACTAAAGGAGACCCTTTAGTACCACCCAGTCAAGTGGTATAACACTTGTTGTTAAATCAGGTTTTTTTGTGTGTATAAAATATGCCACATACCTTGATTATAAACCAGTTTACAGATTTTCCAGAACTTTAAACTTAGAATGATTTGTGATGATACTGTTTCCTTTTTAGAACTGGCAATTTGGGGAAAGATATACAAAATGCTATTAAATATTAAAATAAGTATGTTGTAAAAAATGTTTGATCCATAATAGGTTTTTAAACTAGATTCAGTTATATATAACAAAAAGTAGTAAGATTTATAACCATTAGAATGATTATGTGTGTTTCTTTATTTTGACTGTTTAAGAGATGCTGTTACATTTGTGATTTTAAATTAAAAGATAATTATGAATTAAAAACATTTTAAAATAAATGATTTGAGTACCAATGTTCAAAAATATCATAGAAGTTATAGATCAATATCAAATACTGACTGAATATGGTAATCTCCAGACTCCTATATCCTTCAATTCACCTTGTGGAAGACAGATTCTAAGATGATCCCTAATTACCTTCCTCTCGTATAAATCCCTCCCTTTGTGGTGTGTGTAACCTGTGAATATGAGGAGATATTGATTCCTAGGTTATGGTAAATTATATGGCAAATAGGAAATTATACTGTAGACCTGATTACATGAGCCCTTTAAGAGCAGACTTTTCTCTAGTTGGCAGGAGGAAAGGAATTCAGAGATTTGAAACACTAGAGGATATGACTTGTTACTGGCTTGAAAATGGAGGTGGAACATATGGAAAGGAATGTGGGTAAACCATAAGAGACGGAACAGCCCCTGGTCAGCAACTGGCAGGAAGACTAGAACCCAAGTCACAACCACAGAAAAGTTAATTCCGTCAGCCATGAGTGAACTTGGAAGACATGAAGCTGAACTGCAGCCCAGGCCAATGTCTAGAGTGCATCCCTGTGAGCCTCTGAGCAGAGAATCCAAGCATTCCATGCCAGGTTTCTAACCTATACGAAATGTGCTTTAAGTCATTACGGTTATGGTCATTTGTTACATGGCAATAGAAAATTAATATATTTCTACAGTATGTCTTGCAAAATGATATATCAAATCCCTTAAAGACATTTCACATTCATGGAACATTTGAGAGCAGGGTACTAATCTGGTGGGAATATTAGATAGAGGGAAAGTAATCAGAGAGATGAAATTTAAAGACAGAATGGAGTGACAGTGAAGAGATTATCCTTTAATTTGGCTGGCAATTAATGATTTAGGACTTGGAGAGTTAAAGATGAAGCTTTCTAAGACATGAATTTCAAAAAGTCTTGTAAAGAGGAAACTGAACCCCTGATTCTATGGCATTTAACATTTCCTGCAATGACTATCTCTTGGATTTAGTAACAATAAAAAATAATACAAGATGTGGTAGGGTTAGCATTTCTCAGTATGGATTTCTCAGTTATGATTTGAAACACTTAACCCTAGCACATATAATTCTCTTCTATTTCATGTCATGGATCTAGGAAAATTAACCTTAGCCTCTGTAAACATAAAAAATGTTTTTTTTTTTTAAGATTTTATTTATTTATTCACTTAAGACACACAGAGAGAGGCAGAGAGAGAAGCAGGCTCCTTGCAGGGAACCCGGTGCTGGATCAGGAATCCATCCAGGATCTGGAATCATACCCTGAGCCAAAGGCAGACCCTCAACTGCTGAGCCACCCAGGCATCCCCAGAAGTGTCACTTTTTTTAAAGCACGTGCCAAAACAGCAGCACCAGCAACAACAACACACAAACACACACAAATCCACAAGTGCAAATTATACCTTGATTCAGAGAGTCACAAGGTACAGCCAGGAATCAAGCACAAAATATGGTGTATATTTTTGCATAAAGCCTTACAAAAATCCTTTATTTCCTAATTATCAAAAACATAATATAACACATATTTTTTGCTGAAAGTAAAAATAAACACTTTAGAAAAAACTGGAGATGTTCGGAGATAGCCATGATGGTTTCATTTGGTTAGTAAATGCATTTATATTAGGATTTGCACACCATTGATGGAATTTCTTTAAAAATAAATGTATAAAAAAATAAATGTATAGTTAAGGTTATGTGAAGTTGAATTGTACTTTTTGTGGTTGATAGTAAAAATAAATAAAATTTTCTGGGCAGCCCAGGTGGCTCAGGGGTTTAGTGCCACCTTTGGCCCAGAGCCTGATCCTGGAGACCCAGGGTCAAGTCCCACGTCAGGCTCATTGCATGGAGCCTGCTTCTGCTTCTGCTTGTGTTTCTGCCTCTCTCTCTTTCTGTGTCTCTCATGAATAAATAAATAAAATCTTTAAAAAATAAATTTTTCTTAGTAAGATCCATCATTCTTGGAACATCTAATCAAAACATACACACAGTCTTTGAAGAAGAAAAAGTCAATTTAGTCATTACTGCTGTTGAATACATACTTTTAAGAAAATTATATTTTGGAAGGCCTATATTCCTAAATATTTTCACAATGATCAAAATTACCAAGTATATTTTAAGAAAATATTTCTAGGTAATAATAGAGTCCTCAAATAAATTATCACTATATATTTATGATCCTCCCAAAATAATTTAATTCAAAATATTAAAACTCAAGTAATCTTTACTTTAGCAGTTACAAAATATTCATATTTCATTGATAGGTATTTTAAAATAATTCAAGACCAACTGAATATAAATAATGATTTACAGTTTGCAGAATAAAGAAATAAAAAATCCTAACTCATAGGAGATAAAATAACTTGGAAGATCTAATATATTTATAATTATCTGAATTTTGGCATAAGATATTTTAATACAGGAGGAACACGAATATACAAACAATATTCAAGAAATTAGTAATCTTTGATTTAAATTATTAAATATAAGTACATGTAACCAGTGTGTGTACATCAAAATTAGCTTCCCTATAGGAAATGAAATAAATATCTATTTTTTTCTTTCTAAGGAAAAAAAATAGACATTAGGAAAAAAAGAGGACTATAGGGGTGCCTAGGTGGCTCAGTATGTTAGCATCCAGCTCTTGATTTCAGCTCAGGTCATGGTCTCAGGTCATGAGATCCAGCCCCGTGTTGTTGGTCTACATGCTTAGCATGGAATCTACTTGAGATTCTCTCTCTTCCTCTCCCTCTGCCTCTCCCTCCATTCTCTCTGTCTCAAATAAATAAATAAATAAATCTTTTAAAAAAGAAAAATGACTATATTTTTATATCTACATTTGTGGACATAAATATATACTTATAAATACATATATAAATATATTGACATGTAAATTTACATTTATATTATTCTCTTTACTATTCAAGAATAGCAAACCTGAATTATAACTACATACAAACATACAATATATTTGAACATATTTCAACTTCTGATTTTGCTCCCCAATGTACTGTCTTCCTTGTTAGTGAGTTAACAATTAATGCCAACATTATGTTGGTAGAATTGGCAAAAAAAATCAGGTATTATTTATTTCTTTTTTCCAGAATCAAATATAAAAATGATACTTATGTTCAACTTTTGAGTATTGTTTTGTTTTTCATTTCTTTGTTTAATTCTTTGTATTTTATTTAAAGAAATACAATGGCTTTGTGTTAGTAACACTTGGACATTTATTGATTAAGCCTGAACATTAAGAAACAATATTGCTTCAGATAGAAAATATGGGTTATAAGTAGCCTGCCTGATAATGTTCTGATACTAGGAATGTATATTATAATAGCAAATATTTAAGACCACAGGAAGGACTAGCATGGTAAAAGGAGCTTTTGGAAAGATTGACTATAGCACTGGAGCACTAAATGAAATGGTTGTATAAAATTACCATAATAGTGCCTGGCACATGGCAGATAAACACAAAATATTACTTTCCTCTTCCTTTCTAATGGGCTTGAATTTATGTCAATTGAATGTGTAATAAGAAAGTTATGTGAACTTTAGTGCAAGACACTAGGAGATTCAGGCACTTATCCTGTCACAAATTCTGAAAACTTGGAATGCTTAGAAATTATTTCCCCTTGCAGGACAAAGATAAAACTCTCACAAAAAAATATAGGTAAGTTGTCTTATTCTTTTTCTTGCAATTTCAAATTTAACTTTGATATTTACTTTAGATTCTTCTATCTTCATCCTTCTTTTTTATTTTCTTTTTTTATTTTTATAGCTGCAGGAAAAGCCACAGTATCCAAATATTAATCATATCAGTATTGAATTTCATGCTATTTCCTTTATTATAAAAAGGAGACAACATTGACAAACAAAATAAAATCAAACTTCTTATTTCTTGAATGGGCAAAGTCAATATTTAGATTCTCCAAACAAGAAGATTTTCTCTTATAAAATTTAAAAAAATATATATTTTTTTCTATCCAAAGTGGTATGTTACAGATTTGGGTGTTCTTCTAAATCTCAAGGAAACTTCTCATTCCTTCTCCTATAAATAGAACATATCTAGCGTTGCAGGATGACACATTTTGCCTGCAAGATAGGGTAACTTTCTCCATGAAAGTCGATCTTTCTATGTGGTAGCCAGAATAAAGAAAACACCCACTTTTGCACACAGGCTTGTTTGAGCTCAAGATTACTAGAGAGAAACAGATAAGTTTTTATTCACAAATTGCAAACTCTCCCTGGCATTAATCACCATCTATTATGTGTATATGGTAAAGAGAGAGAAAACGGACTCCAACATAATATTAAGTGGTGTTCTTTCAGGGAAGGTGGGGTGGATGCTCACTCACATCTTCAGAATGTTCACCAATATCTTGGAGGATGCATTGGAGCCATGAGTGAAATTCAGTGACAGTTCAGTTGTCAGGACAAAGCAGTGCAGTCTTTAAATAATGTTATTAAGCAATCTCATTAAGTAAAACTCACTTTTATGTCAAAACTAGATTTATCAGGACACGCTTCAGTAGGAATAACAACACAGTAAAAATTGCCTGCTAGGATCTAAATGTGCACAGGATTGAAAATATATTCATATCATTGCTAATTTGAGGTTAAAAATAAACTTCACTTTGTCTTTGGTCTCTTGTTTTTTTTATTTTTATTTTTATTTTTTGTTTTGTTTTTTGCTTTTTAAATTACAACTGAAAATAATAAAGTGTGCCTATTGCTGTTTTTCTGAATTTGGATTCTGTAAGAGTGATTTGCAGTATGCCCTGAAGCACTAGCATCATTGCCTTGGTCCTCACTAGCTGGGAGAGATACAGTTATATGAAGCCTGCATTTTGTGACCAAAGAGAAGCCTAAAAGCTTTTTAAAAAGCAATGTTACACAATTTTCATGGTGTCTTTAAATTTAACTGGTAAACTGAAAGTCATCATCTGACTGTAAAGAGCCAGCTTCTCATAGCCAGCTTTCTTCTCACGAATCGGCTTTCTCCAATTATGCTTCACTATTGTTTGCTTTGTCAAGTGAAAAACAAAACCAAACAAAAAGCCAGCCCTTTTCTTTCTTCCTGTGATAAATAACAAAATCTCTTCAAGTGGAAAAAATAAGATTGGATGCACAGAATACATTACTGCATCAATAAGACACTATCGATTCCAGGGCCAATAGCCCTTAAACCATGTGGGATAAAACGATTATGTAAGGTAAATTTCACATTCCTCAAGGATAATATAAGAAATTTGGATAAAACAAGCAAACAGGACTGTAAGTTTTGAAAATGGTATACAAAATGACATATACCATTTCTCATAATGAGGTATAAACCAAACTCTAAAATTGGTAAATTGACTAATTAATATTCTTTTGTGATCAACTGAGACCTAGCAGTTGTTCTCTTTTAGATGGCAAGGAGTTGCCTAGTTTATTGAGTCTTAGCTATCTAAGATATTTCTTCTCAGTCTTTAAGACACACACAATATATAAGTGGAAGAAAATCCCATCTCTCTCTCTCTCTGAATAAACCTTTGACATTTCTTTGAATATTTTTGTGTACCTATATAAGATTATTGCTTTAGATAATTGATTTTCTTATATGCTCACTAAACATTAAAAAGTTATATTAAATGATAAAATATAAGGAACATAAGGCCTTTAACATTGATTCCATGTTTATTTTTATTTATAACCAATTAGTTATTTTAAAATGTATAGTTGCATTGCTTATTCATGTGGGTTTTTCTTTTATGGCCTTTATGATGTTGATATGTTCCCTCTATTTCTATTTTGTTGAGTGTTTTTATCAAGAATGGATACTGTACCTTTCTGCATTTACTGAGAGTTTCATATGGTACTTATCCTTTCTTTTTATAATGTGGTGTATCATGTTGATTGATTTCTGAATATTAAACCACACTTCCAATCCAGGAATAAACCCAGCCTGATCATGGTGAATGATATCCTCTTAATGTACTTTTGCATTAAATTTGCTAGTATTTTGTTGAGAATTTTTGCATCCATGTTCATTAAGGATATTGGTCTGTAAATCTCTTTTTTTGGTGAGGTCTTTGGTTTTGGCATCAAGGTAATGTTGGCCTCATAGAATGAGTTTGGAAATTTTCCTCCCATTTCTATTTTTTTGGAGTAGTTTGAGAAGAATAGGTATTAACTCTTCTTTAATGTTTGGTAGAATTTTCCAGAGAAGCCAGATAGCCCTGGACTTGTATTCATTGTGAGATTTTTGATTACTGATTCCATTTCTTTGCTGGTTATGGCTCTGTTCAAGTTTCATATTTCTTCCTCTTTCAGTTTTGCTGGTTTATATGTTTCGAGGAATTTATCCATTTCTTACTCTGAAAACTATAGAACACTTATGAAAGAAATAGATAACACAAAGAAATGGATAAACATTCTATGCTCATGGGTTGGAAGAATAAATATTGTTAAAATGTCTCCAATACCAAAAGCAAGCTACATATTTTATGCAATCCCTATCAAAACACCACAGGCATTTTTTACAGAGCTAGAACAAACAATCTGAAAATTTGCATGGAACCACAAAAGACCCTAAATAGCCAAAGCAATCTTGAAAAAGAAAAGCAAGCCAGGCGACATCATAATTTCAGACTTCAAGTTACATTATAAAGCTGTAGTGATAAAAACTAGCAGCAATCTCTTTATATCAGCTATAGCAACTTCTTACTAGATACCCCTCTTCAGACAAGGGAAACAAAAGCAGAAATGAAGCACTGGGGCTTCATCAAGATAAAAAGATTCTGTATACCAAGGAAACAATCAATAAAACTAAAAGGCAATCTATGGGAGATAGAGGCAAGATGGCGGAAGAGTAAGGTCCCCAAGTCACCTGTTCCCACAAATTTACCTAGAAAACTTTTGGATCATCTTGAAAATCTACAAAATCAGCTGAGATATAAGGAGAGAACAGCTGGAATGCTTCAGAGAGAAGAGTTTGAGCTTCTATCAAGGTAGGAAGATGGAAAAAAAAATAAATAAAAAAGCATCCAAGGGGAGGGGCCCCCGTTAGGAGCCAGGCTAAGGCCACGCCCCCAGGACAGGAAATCCCAGGCCCGGAGAAGTGGGAGGACACAGGGCAGCAAGGACACTCTTGCCAGGGGTGCCCCCGAGCAGTGCAGATCGTCGCCCCTCGCAACCGGAGCATCCAGGTCCCTGCGGACTAGGAGCTGCAGTAGTTACTGCGGGAGCTGACTCCAGGGCTGGAGAGCTGGTCACTGCCACTGTTGTTGTTCCTCCTGGTGTCACCTTGTGCCTGGGACGGAGTAGGGCGACCAGGGAACAGGGGCCTCACAGGATAAACAGCTCCCACTGAACCATCACCTGGCAGGGGCAGGGCAGCTCCCCCCAGGTGCACATACCTGAGACTCAGCAGCGTAGGCCCCTTCCCCAGAAGACCAGCTGGAAGGACAGGGGAAGAGCAAGTTCTTAACCAAGCACCGCTGGAAAGTTCCAGGGGAAGTCAGGGGACTTACAGTATATAGAATCAGAGGATACCCCTCCCTGATTTTTGTTTTTTGTTTGTTTCCCAATTTTTTTACTCTTTTTCCTTCCTTTTTCCAACTTAATTTTAGCCACTCTGCACTGAGCAAAATGACTAGAAGGAATAACTCACCACAAAAGAAAAATAAAACAGTACTCTCTCCCACAGAGTTACAGAAATTGGATTATAATTCAATGTCAGAAAGCCAATTCAGAAGCACAATTATAAAGCTACTGGTGGCTCTGGAAAAAAAGCATAAAGGATTCAAGAGACTTCATGACTGCAGAACTTAGATCTAATCAGGCCGAAATTAAAAATCAATTAAAAGAGATGCAATCCAAACTGGAAGTCTTAATGTCGAGAGTAAATGAGGAAGAAGAAGGAGTGAGTGACACAGAAGACAAGTTGATGGCAAGGAAGAAAACTGAGGAAAAAAGAGAAAAACAATTAAAAGACCATGAGGAAAGGTTGAGGGAAATAAATGGCAGCCTCAGAAGGAAAAATCTACATTTAATTGGGGTTCCAGAGGGCGCCAAAAGGGACAGAGGACCAAACAATGTATTTGAACAAATCATAGCTGAGAACTCCCCTAACTTGGGAAGGGAAACAGGGATTCAGATCCAGGAGATAGGGAGATCCCCCCCTAAAATCAATAAATACCGTTCAACACCCCGACATTTAATAGGGAAACTTGCAAATACCAAAGATAAAGAGAAGATCCTTAAAGCAGCAACAGACAAGAAATCCCTGACCTTTATGAGGAGAAGTATTAGGTTAACAGCAGACCTCTCCACAGAGACCTGTCAGGCCAGAAAGGGCTGGCAGGATATATTCAGGGTCCTAAATGAGAAGAACATGCAACCAAGAATACTCTATCCAGCAAGGCTCTCATTCAGAATGGAAGGACAGATAAAGAGCTTCCAAGATAGGAAGAAACTGAAAGAATATGTGACCACCAAATCAGCTCTGCAAGAAGTATTAAGGGGGGCTCTGTAAAAGAAAGAGGAAGCCCAAGAAAACAATCCACAAAAACAGGGACTGAATAGGTATTATGATGACACTAAATTAATATCTTTCAATAGTAACTCTGAAAGTGAATGGGCTTAATGATCCCGTCAAAAGGTGCAAGGTTTCAGACTGGATAAAAAGCAAGACCCATATATTTGCTGTCTACAAGAGACTCATTTGAGACCTAAGGATACCTACAGCCTGAAAATAAAAGGTTGGAGAACCATTTACCTTTCAAATCGTTCTTAAAAGAAAACAGAGGTAGCCATTCTCATATCAGATAAATAAGTTTATCCCAAAGACTGTAGTAAAAGATGAAGAGGGGCCTATATCATACTAAAAGGATCTATCCAACAAGAGGACGTAACAATCATGAATATTTATGCTCCGAATGTGGGAGCAGCCAAGTATATCAATAAATTAATAACCAAAGCTAAGACATACTTAGATAATAATACACTTATACTGGGAAACTTGAACATGGCACTTTCTGTAATTGATAGATCTTTTAAGCACAACATCTCCAAAGATACAAGAGCTTTAAATGATACACTGGACTGGATGGATTTCACAGATATTTATAGAACTTTACATCCAAACGCAATGGAATACACATTCTTCTCAAGTGCACATGGAACTTTTTTCCAGAATAGACCATATACTGGGTCACAAACCAGGTCTTCACCGATTCCAAAAGATTGGGATTGTCCCCTGCATATTTTCAGACCATAATGCTTTGAAACTAGAACTCAATCACAAGGAGAAATTTGGAAAATTCAACCATGTGGAGGTTAAAGGCCATCCTGCTAAACAATGAAAGGGTAAACCAGGAAATTAGAGAAGAATTAAAAAGATTCATGGAAACTAATGAGAATGAATATACAACAATTCAAAATCTTTGGGATATAGCAAAAGCAGTTATAAGGGGGAAATACATTGCAATACAAGCATCCATGAGAAAACTGGAAATAACTCAAATACAAAAGCTAACCTTGAGCCTAAAGGAGTTGGAGAAAAAAACAACAAATAGATCCTACACCCAGCAGAAGAAGATAATTAATAAAAATTTGAGCAGAACTCAATGAAATAGAGACCAGAAGAAATGTGAAACAGTTCAACAAAACCAGGAGTTGGTTCTTTGAGAGAATTAATAAGATAGATAAACCATGAGCCAGCCTTATTAAAAACAAAAGAGAAAAGATCAAATTAATAAAATCACAAATGAAAAAGGAGAGATCATCACCAATACCAAGGAAATGCAAACGATTTTAAAAACTTATTATGAGCAGCTATATTTCAATAAATTAGGCAATCTAGAAGAAATGGATGCATTTCTGGAAAAACCACAAATTAGCAAAACTGGAACAGAAAGAAAAAGAAAACCTGAACAGGCCGATAACCAGGAGGAAATTAAAACAGTTATCAAAAACCTCCCAAGACACGAAAGTCCAGGGCCAGATGGCCTCCCAGGGGAATTCTGTCAAATGTTTAAAAAAGAAAGCATACCTATTCTACTAAAGCTGTTCTGAAAGATAGAAAGAGATGGAGTACTTCCAAATTCATTCTGTGAGGCCAGCATCACCTTAATTCCAAAACCAAGACCCCACCAAAAAGAACTGTAGACCAATGTGCCTGATGAACACAGATGCAAAAATTCTCAGTAAGATACTAGTCAATAGGATCCAATAGTACATTTGTAAGATTATTCACCATGACAAAGTGGGATTTACCCCTGGGATGCAAGGCTGGTTCAACACTCGTAAAGCAATCAATGTGATAGATCATATCAACAAGAGAAAAAACAAGAACCATATGATCCTCTTAATAGATGCAGAGAAAGCATTTGACAAAATACAGCATCCATTCCTGATCAAAGCTCTTCAGAGTGTAGGGATAGAGGGAACATTCCTCAGTATCTTGAAAGCCATCTATGAAAAGCCCACAGCAAATATCATTCTCAATGGGGAAACACTGGGATCCTTCCCCTAAGATCAGGAACACGACAGGGATGTCCACTCTCACCACTGCTATTCAACATAGTACTAGAAGTCCTAGCCTCAGCAATCAGGCAACAAAAATTAATAAAAGGCATTCAAATTAGCAAAGAAGAAGTCAAACTCTCCCTCCTTGCAGATGCTCTACATAGAAAACCCAAAAGACTCCACCCCAAGATTGCTAGAACTCATACAGCAATTCGGCGGTGTGGGAGGATGCAAAATCAATGCCCAGAAGTCAGTGGCATTTCTATACACTAACAATGAGACTGAAGAAATAGAAATTAAGGAGTTAATCCCATTTACAGTTGCACCCAAAAGCAGAAGATACCTAGGAATAAACCTAACTAAAGAGGTAAAGGATCTATACCCTAAAAACTATAGAACACATCTGAAAGAAACTGAGGAAGACACAATGAGATGGAAAAATATTCCATGCTCATGGATTGGAAGAATTAATATTGTGAAAATGTCAATGCTACCTAGGGCCATTTACACATTTAATGCAATCCCTATCAAAATACCATGGACTTTGTTCAGAGAGTTGGAACAAATCATCTTAAGATTTGTGTGGAATCAGAAAAGACCCCGAATAGCCAGGGGAATTTTAAAAAAGAAAACCATAGCTGGGGACATCACAATGCCAGATTTCAGGTTGTACTACAAAGCTGTGGTCATCAAGACAGTGTGGTACTGGCACAAAAACAGACACATAGATCAATGGAACAGAATAGAGAACCCAGAAGTGGACCCTCAACTCTATGGTCAACTAGTATTTGACAAAGCAGGAAAGACTACCCACTGGAAAAAATACAGTCTCTTCAATAAATGGTGCTGGGAAAATTGGACATCCACATGCAGAGGAATGAAACTAGACCACTCTCTTGCACCATACACAAAGATAAACTCAAAATGGATGAAAGATCTAATGTGAGACAAGATTCCATCAAAATCCTAGAGGAGAACACAGGCAACACCCTTTTTGAACTTGGCCACAGCAACTCCTTGCAAGATATATCCATGAAGGCAAGAGAAACAGAAGCAAAAATGAATTATTGGGACTTAATCAGGATAAAAAGCGTCTAGACAGCAAAAGAAACAGTCAACAAGACTCAAAGACAACCTACAGAATGGGAGAAGATATTTGCAAATGACCTATCAGATAAAGGGCTAGTATCCAAGATCTATAAAGAACTTATTAAACTCAACAGCAAAGAAATAAACAATTCAATCATGAAATGGGCAAAAGACCCGAACAGAAATCTCACAGAGGAAGACATAGACATGGCCAACAAGCACATGAGAAAAAGCTCTGCATCACTTGCCATCGTGGAAATACAAATCAAAACCACAATGAGATACCACCTCACACCAGTGAGAATGGGGAAAATTAACAAGACAGGAAACCATAAATGTTGGAGAGGATGTGGAGAAAGGGAAACCCTCTTGCACTGTTGGCGGGAATGTGAACTGGTGCAGCCACTTTGGAAAACTGTGTGGAGGTTCCTCAAAGAGTTAAAAATAGATCTGCCTTATGACCCAGCAATTGCACTGCTGGGGATTTACCCCAAAGATACAGACTCAGTGAAATGCTGGAACACCTGCACCCCGATGTTTATAGCAGCAATGTCCACTACAGCCAAACTGTGGAAGGAGCCTCAGTGTCAATGAAAGATGAATGGATAAAGAAGATGTGGTTTATGTATACAATGGAATATTACTCAGCCATTAGAAATGACAAATACCCACCATTTGCTTCGACGTGGATGGAATTGGTGGGTATTATGCTGAGTGACATAAGTCAACTGGAGAAGGACAAACATTATATGGTCTCAATAATTTGGGGAATATAAAAAATAGTGAAAGAGAATAAAGGGGAAGGAGAGAAAATGTGTGAAAATATCAGTGAGGGTGACAAAACATGAGAGACACCTAAGTCTGGGAAATGAGCAAGGGTTAGTGGAAAGGGAGGTGAGCGGGGGTTTGGGGTGACTGGGTGACAGGCAATGAGAGGGGCACTTGGCGGGATGAGCACTGGGTGTTATGCTATATGTTGGCAAATTGAAGTCCAATTAAAAAAATAAAAGGCAATCTATGGAATGGGAGTGTACAAAATCTAGAAAAAAATTAAATCAACTCAACACTCAGAACACTAATAACTTAGTTAAAAAATGGCAGAAGACATGAATAAACATTTTTCCAGAGGAGATATAGAGATGGTAACAGGCATATGAAAAGATCCTCAGTCACTCATCATCAGATAATGCAAATCAAAACTATAAGGAGGTTTCACCTCACACCTGCTAGAATGGCTAAACTCAACAATAGGAAACACATTGGAGAGGAACAGCAAAAGAGGGACCCTCCAACATTGTTGGCAAGGAATGCAAACTGGTGCAACCACTCAGGAATATAGAATTGGAAGGTCTTCAAAAAGTTAAAAATAGAACTACTCTATGATTCCACAATTCACTCCTAGGTATTTACCCAGTATACAAAAATACTGATTCATAGTATCACTTGCATCCCGCTGTTTATAACAGTATTATCAATAATAGCCAAATTATGGAAAGAGCCCAAATGTCCATCAACTGATGAATGGATAAGGAAGTGGTGTTTGTATATAAACAACAGAATATTACTCAGTCATGAGAAAGATTGAAATCTTGCCATTTGTACCAATGGGGATGGAGTTAGAGTATATTACTCTAAGTGAAATCAGTCAGCCAGAGAAAGACAAACACCATATGATTTCATTCATATGCGGAATTTAAGAAACAATATAGATGAACATAGCCAAAAAAAAAAAAAAAAAGAGAGAGAGAGAGAGAGACAAATCATAAGAGCCTTTTGACTACAGAGAACAAACAAGATTGCTGGAGGGGAGGTGGGTGGGAGATGGGCTAAATGCATAATTGGGACTAAGGAGGGAATTTATGATGAGCACTGGGTGTTGTATGTAAGTGATGAATCACTAAATTCTACTCCTGAAACTCATATTACACTGTTAACTAAATGGAATTTAAATAAAAACCTGAAATTTCAATAAAAAAGGAAATAGAGAATTTTATATTTCAAAGTTGTTTCTAACAAGCACTGTGATGTCATTTAAATGTTTCATGTCCAACATTATTTTGACAAAACTTAAGTATTCATTGCAGACAAAAAGTTTTAATTAAGAGCAAACTTTTAAATGACATAATAGAACCAAAAAATGATTTTAAATTATGATTTTCCACAGAAAAGATAGGTATTAAAGCATGTTTATCTTGCCACAAACATATATATTTAAATAAATATGCATATACATTTGTTCACCATAAATATATTTTTAAAATATTTATTTCAATGCATCTGAAAGTATTTAATGAATATTTTTTAAAGATTTTATTTATTTATTCATGAGAGACAAAGAGAGAGAGAGGCAGAGACACAGGCAGAGGGAGAAGCAGGCTCCATGCAGGTAGCCGGATGTGGGACTGCATCCCAGGTCTCCAGGATCACGCCCTGGGCTGAAAGCAGACGTTCAACCCCTGAGCCACCCAGGCATCCCTATTTAATGAATATCTTAATTCACATATATAGTGTCTAACATAAAGTAGTAATGTATATTTAAAAATCAAAAGTTTGGAAGGATGCAAGACTGAACTTTATCCTTATTAATCTTATTAATATTCACATGTACACACTGGACAATAGAAGTATAGTGAGTTTTAATAATTCATTCTGGTCACAAATTTACTGATTAACAAGGCTAATTATTTGGAAATCAGTTTTTATTCTAGAGATATTTTATTTATGCATTACACTATACTGTCAGGAAAGCTAAAATGTGTCACTGTAATTATTTTCCTCCTATTAATTTATTTTCTTTTGCTGATTTAACTTAGTAAATAAATAATTCTGTGAAGATATGTGAAAATGCACTCTTCTATAGTTTCTGAGTCAATTTTTATGCTCTAAATTTAACTTTTGAGTGACCTTGTCTACGATCAGGCCTCCTACTGACATATACATTTTCAATCCCCTATAATCTGACTTATTTCTTATATTTCATATTGTAGTTAACAGCATCACAAAGCCAAAGACTTTATGGTTATATTTGAAATACTACCTCATGTTAACTCAATCTCACCTCAGTCTTAGCTCAATTTCACCTTAATCTTAAATACTCTGTTCAATTAGCCATTAAGTTTTTGTGAAGAAGGCAAACATGTCTTAATTAACCTAAATACTATTAGCCAAATTCAATGTCTAGCCTAACACTGAATGCAGTGTTCTTGAGCTTTTTATGAACATAGACCTACATCAGTATATTTTAGTGTAAACCTTCATAAACAAATAATTCTTTATGATTTCTATACATGTAAAATACAAACTAAGAAATGACAGAAGTTAAAATGTACAATTAGAACATTTTAAGCCTTTTATTATATTTTTACAGTGGCAAAAATATGATTTAACATGTCTAGCATTCTTTTTTATATTTCTGGAGTAATACTTGGTAATACAGTGATTTAAGTAAATGTACCTACATGTAGATTTCCAATGCTTGTTTTTAATGGCTACATGGAAGAAAATGATACCTTGCCAACACTTGTTGATCTAAAAGGAAAAAGTACATCTTGGGCTATATGAACTAAATTATATTTCATTTTCAGTAACAATGTTCATTTTTTAAAAAATTCAGCTCGTAAGTTTTTATCTTCACTGATATCAGTGTTTTTTTTTTTTAATTTTTATTTATTTATGATAGTCACAGAGAGAGAGAGAAAGGCAGAGACACAGGCAGAGGGAGAAGCAGGCTCCATGCACCGGGAGCCCGATGTGGGATTCGATCCCGGGTCTCCAGGATCGCACACCTGGGCCAAAGGCAGGCGCTAACCTGCTGCGCCACCCGGGGATCCCTGATATCAGTGTTTTTAAAGCCTAATCAGTGCATATTATATCTCAATAATTTTTAATACATTTTCAAATTCCACTGCAATTCTTCATATGGAAAATTATTATTATTTTTTTTTTGGAAAATTATTTTGAAGGTAAGAATATTTCTTTCTGAAGTTTTATCAAGTGTCATAAGAGTTTTGTAAATGAGATATTTATGCTATACTGGTAGCAAAATTACAGTGTGTGATTAACTGAGTTACTAAGGAAGCAAGATAACAGACATGTATCTTCACCTTAGATAAAGTGTTTTTGCAAACACAGCCACCATCAGATGAACACTAGACCTGAACATCACCAATCTGAAATACAGATTTTGCTGGCATTTCAGTGCTTATGGGACTCCTGATGGAGAAGACCGGATGGTTTTCCCTCAGGCTCCTCCCTCTCACCTCTTCTAGAGACCCACCACCTGCAATTCCTATAAACCATCTACACACATCCTGGCCGGTATGAATCAAAGTATGAATCAAAGGTTAATTTCATGTTGGTTTTTAGTAGGTTGAGGCTTGAGGAATGTTTGAGTTTCTTCTAGATGATGGATTTGCCAAATAACGGCTTCCAAATTTACCTTTGAAAACTTTATTTTAGAAGCAGTTATTTAGGCAAGCTTAAGTGTACCTGCTTGTTTTTCAAAATTGTTTGGTGACATAGTTCTGACATCTTGTTATTCTAGCAAAGTTGAACAGATTTTAGAATATATCGTTCTATGAAATGTGCAACTGACATGTAAGCTTGTCAACTCTGAATGAACTATGATCATCCTCTGTGGCTCTTTGTGAAAACTTTCTGTATGGTAGGGCTGTGGACAAATTCAGAATACGCATTGATATGTAGTGCTCTTTCTTTGTGTATACTCCAGAGTATTTTTTAATTAAAATTCACATCCAAATAACTACTCTTTCAATGATAGCACATAAATAATTGTTTATTATATAAACATATTTTAACTAAAGTATAATTTAAGATTTTTTGAAACTTTAATCTGGTGATAGATTTGTAGGGAAAAACTGGGAGAGCTTTTAGTTTTCTATGCTTTAGAATAAATTCTAAATACATTGGAATTGAATGGTTTAAATTTTCCCTAAGATATACAAGCAATTGAGATATTTCAAATTTTCAAGTACTTAAAAACTTATTTCTTAAATAAACCAAGAGAAGCATACATACTTCCAGAAGATGAATAAATTAACTAGAGTGAATAACTAGATTCTTCACATTATTCTTGTTTTTTTTTTTGGCGGGGTGGATGATTTAAAATTCATGAACTTGGTACCTTGTTATTAGGTCATCATTTTAAGCCCAGAATTCTTCAGTTTCACTGTATACCTTATCTTATGCACTCTAACTCCTAATTTCTCTGCTATTGATTTTAAATGTCATTTATTTTTCTGAGTGTATTTGGGTGCTATAATTAACTGCCATTTGTTCTGTACCAGTCTTCTTAAGTGACTTTAGGTAAAATGCCTTTATTGGAATAAAAATGTGAAATTCTATTTATTTTATGTATTTTATTGTATTTTTAATCCTTTTTGAAATAATTCAAATGTAATTAACACTCACTGTTCTGTTTCAGGTGTACAATATAATGATTTGACAATTCTATACATTTCTCAATGCTCACCAAGATAAATGGATTCTTAATCCCCTTTCTCTTTATGATTCAAGTATCCTAGTTAACAACAACAAGAAATATCTTAGTTAAAATTTACAGATTTTTAACTCACTTTGAATGGTATATTTTTTCATCTTTTGTAAATGGTTTTGAAGACTAATATAATTGTTTTTAATTTTAGTTCCACACTCAGGGTTCTTCAGCTGGGCTCAAGGACGAAACTGACATAAGACAGATTAACAGAAGTATACAAGTTTATTTAATATAAGCTTTATGTGACACTGGAGACTTCATAAGGAATGAAGACTCGAAGAAGTGGCAAAAGCTAAATGTTATTATACTAGATTGAACAATGAGAAGTAATTGTTGAAAAAATACTAAACTATGTGTGGAGGCCAGAGGAAGATAGATAAGAATGATTTTAACAAGGTCTGCTTGTACAGACTTCTCTCAACTGTGACTTCTCTTTGAAGAATGGTTCTTTTTTTTTTTTTTTTTTTTTCTGCTATAGCAAAGGCATCTCTTACATGGGAGCTTTTATCTCCTATTTTCAAAAAGAAAAAGGGAGTTAGAATGCCCTTCCTGTATCTGCCGTTTTTCAAGTGCTTTCAGCTCAAAATCATCTTTGTATCAGAGTGGCATGTTTTGGGTGGAATATAATGCCCCCCTTCAATGTCACTTTTAGTGTTTTCAAAAAGGACATATAATCCATTTTAAATTATTGAATGTATGCTTATTTTTCAAACCCATTTTAAATATTATATCTATGTGAAAACCTTCCCTTAACCTATAATTTATTCTAAATTGCCTTTCTCTATGCTTCAGACATTGTTCCTATTTTAGATATGCATTAATCCACTGCTTTGAAATTGTTGAGTTCCATGACACAATTTCTTATCAAAATATAAGATTCTTTGAGATAATAGTTTGTGATTATCTTCAACTTTTAGTATTCACTTTTATTTTACCTAAAGTAAAGACTTTTTTTTTTTTGAAGATTTTATTTATTTATTAATGAGAGATCCAGGCAGAGGGAGAAGCAGGCTTCACGCAGGGAGCCAGATGTGGGACTATTGACCTGATCCCGGGTCTCCAGGATCACGCTCTCGGCCAAAGGCAGGCACCAAACCACTGAGCCACCCAGGGATCCCCTACTTTAGAAGACTTTCAACAAATATTTGCTAAGAACATTTCTGATAGCTTTCCCACATTTACTGATCTGATGACAATCTTTCTGCAGTCTTAGACGTTAACCTAGCATCTTAGACTAAGAATAAACATAGGAACCTTAAGAAAGTCAATGGACCAATTTTGGAAAAATAAAGCCTACATCTGATAACAATGTCTTCTCATATCTCTGGGGGAAAAATCTCATGACTTTAAAATATTGTGAGGTTTCAGTTCATATTTTCTGAAGTCTTATTATTTGTGGAGATTCCTTTTAAGAGACTACGTGTTGAGGACACCAAGCATACACACACACACCAAATACAAGTGTGGTACTATCATTGGTTTCTCCTGTGGTTTCATAAATGGGTCTGTATCCTCTAATAAGAGTTCTTTGGAATTCATATATTACATAAAGGAAAAAATGCATTTAACTGCACAAAAATATAGTATGGTCTGTTATAGCACATTTTCCTACATAATAATTCACATTCAATTTGTAAATAGGCTAATTATTTAGTATAATTTGGAAGTCTCACTGAAATGTGCACATTACCTTGTTGCATCACCAAGAAACCTAGCAGCTGAATGCTAAGTTTACCAACATAAGCAAGGGGAAACAATAGAGTAGAATTCTCGGTCACCCCATGATGTTCCTTTTGGATTAGCTTAACCTCATGTTCTGGCTTGGAAGAGCTTATTCACAATTTTCTGTGATAATTGTGGGAGGAATCAAATACAAGACAAAGGGCCAGAGCCCTCCGTCTCTGGAGCCACATCAATTCATGCAGAGCTTTTAACTATATCTTCACCTATAACTTCTGGATACATTTTCCTTCTGTCTTTATTTATAAAACTCAGATGTCTCTTGCCTTTATAATGTTTCATCAAATAGCTGTCATCTATTTATTTTGTAAAAGCCAACATTAGCTATTTTCTTTTTTTTTTATTTTTTATTTATTCATGATAATCACAGAGTGAGAGACAGAGTCAGAGACAGAGGCAGAGGGAGAAGCAGGCTCCACGCACCAGGAGCCCGACGTGGGACTCGATCCCGGGTTTCCAGGATCGCGCCCTGGGCCAAAGGCAGGCGCCAAACCGCTGCGCCACCCAGGGATCCCAGCTATTTTATTTCTTAATGTGTTAGACACTTTAAAGTGTTAGATTTTATTTGTGTAGTTATTTTCATGTACCTATATTTTGGTTATAAAGTATGATTGGCCACATACAAGTAGGAGCTTCTTTCTTTATATAATTTTAATATACTTGATTTGAAAGCTGTGGAACACATTTCACAAAACAAATTTTACAAAAATAATATAAAGTAGATTTCAATTTTAAAAATAGAGATATTACCTATACACATTAATCTCTAACTTGATAATCTTTTTCAGAATAACAATTATGGGCCCCCAAATTTACAGAATGCACATAAGCTCACTTAAGAGGCAACAAGCATACTGGCTTGCTACTTTTCCATACCCTAACCGCATGGCCTTGACACAGGAAATTTTAGAATAACAGAGTGAAACTATCAGGGAATTTGTTTTAATTTGTTAGAGTATTTATCCATCCTATTTTATATGTCAAAGAGGTAAAATCTAATTTTACATGTTTTAAGCTTTATTAGATATTTTATCTTATGACAATTCCATGTTTTGGGATAGAGGTTTTAAAAAGATATGTAAAAGGTGAAAACACAGCATGGAAACCAAATCAAGAAACCTTTAAAAAACAATTAGTTTTTCAAACATATGCCAAACACATGAGGTAAAGATTAATATGGAAGTTATAAGTAATAAAAGTAAAAGAAATGATTTCTTTTTAGTAAAGCTTTTAAAAGGATAAAGCAAAATAATCTCAAAGAAAACCCTGCAGCTTACAAAATGATTTGCCATTGCAACGATTAATTTCAGTTTATAATGGGTTTTATTTTCACACTTTTGCAGTAATACATTCATTTCATGCCCAATTTATACCAGAGTTAGCCACAGAATTCCTTATAAAGACAAAGCAGAGTTGTATTTAATCTTATCTTTTGAGCTATATCAGCATGACATTCTGTAAAACTGGAAGATACTAACGCAATGTACCAATAAAATGTGGCAAGATCTATTTTAGATCTCTAATGGAAGAAAAGATTATTACTTTAACAACACACATAGCTTTTAATCTATTCAGCTAGTATAGATCTGTTTTCTCTGAGTCAGCATGAATCAATTCCGAAAATTTAAGACACTAGTCTTTGTGTTTATGTGTGTATGTGTATCACTACATTATCTAAAACGGGAAGGTGGGTGTATGCTTCAAACAGAGTTACAATGGCTAGCAAATTTCATCTTCCTTTTTAATATATTCCATCACATTGCAGTTTGTAAGGCAAGGCAAGGGATAATTTAAAACTATATAATCAAACAAAATTGGACTTTGTGAATGTATTGTAATAATTATAATAGGAGAAAATTATTTGAAAATGAAGAGTGCATGTGATAATAATGATGTGAAATCTGGTTTAGTGTGAGAGTCCTGATTAATTAACGAGAAAAGTACAGATACCTATTTAGAATGAAAGTCTACAAAACAAAAAGCCCAAATTCTTTGGAAGCCTATTCTTGGTGTTCTTCAGCTGTCAAAGATTCTAAATTATCTATATCAATTTTTAAATGATATTGAAATTTTTTCCTTTTTTCAAATTAACTTGACAGTAACATTTTTTAGGAGACCCAGGTTTTGTATTTCTTTTTTTTTAAATTTCTATATTCTTAAAACTTTCAAGCAAAGTGGTATGAAATGACAAATACTTTTAGGGTAAATAAATGAAAAAAATAAACTTATGGTATGCAGAATAGAGATAAAATTATATAATTTTAAAATGTCAAGATCGAGTATTTCATTTGGAAAATGTGTAGTTTCTTTCCAATGAGTTTTGGTGAATATTGATTACATAAATGATTCACAAGTAGTAATTTGTTTGCTAAGAATTCAATATGGATAAGTGCTTATGGCAATTGAGCATACTTAGGCAAAAAACAAAACAAAAGAAAACAAAAAACCCTACACTGTAGTTCACACTGTATGCAAAAGTTAATTAAAAATGGATTGTGGATTTAAATGTATAATGTAAATACCCCGCCTGATTGGCAAACCAAACATCAGAAGAAAGTATTGTTACTAGAATGTCTAAGGAACTCCTAAAATTCAGTAATAAAAGCAAGTAAGCAGCCCAAACTGAAATAAGCAAAAGGCAATAATGGTTTTTTTTCCAAGAGGAGATCAGATGGAAAATAAACATAAAAAATATTTTACATCATTAGCCATTAGGAAAATGTAAATGAAAATCATAGTAAGATATCATTGAAAATCTGTTGAAACAACTGAAATTAAATAAAAATAATAGCTGTAATACCAAATGCTGTCAAGGACCTGGAGAACAAGATAACTCATACACTGATAGTGGGAATATATAACAGTGTAAAATGTTTGATAGTTTCTTATTAAACATGTACTTATCATTATTATAAGACTAGGCAATTATACTCTTGGATATTTAACTCAGAAAAATGAAAATTTAAATTCACACAGAAACTTGCCTATTAGTGAAACCCACACCTAGATCAAGAAAAGAGAGTATTAGCACATCTATAGAAAACTTACCTGTAATTCCATTCCCCAACAGTGAAAACTATTTATTATTATTACTCGGTTATTTTAAGTTTAGTCATTTGACCGATCCCATTGTGTGTAAACAATGTTCCATCATTTCTCTTGCTTTCCTTCTATTTAGGGGTTCTGTATATCTGTATCCAGGCTCTGAAAACCTATACTGGTCTGCCCCTATTACATCCATCCTCACTCTTTGTGAGTACTCTCACTATGCCCTTCACCTCCTCACTGAGACTCCACCATCTCATACTGGGCAAATAGAGATACCTCCATTTTCTTTTTATGTAACTTCTGATTTTTCTGAAAGTAAAATATTTCAACTTTCTGAAACAGTTAGTATACATGCAAATAGCTATAAACTCTGAGCCTGGACCTACAGCCTCAGAACACATAAAAAAACATACAGTGGAATCAAAGACAAATACCATATTATTTCACTCATATGTGGAATTTAAGAAACAAAACAAACAAACAAAGAAAAGGGACAAAAAACAAACTCTTAAAGACAGAGAACAGGGTGACTCAGAGAGTTGAGAGAGTGACTCTTGATTTTGACTCAGGTCAGGATCTCAGGATCCTGACATCAGGCTCCACCCTCAGCAGGGAGTGGGCCTGAAGCTTCTGTCTCTCTGTTCCTCCCCCTACCTCACACTCTCTCTGTAAAACAAATAAATAAATAAATCTAAAAAAATTTTTAAAAAGTAAAAAGAACAGACTGTTGTCTTCCAGAGGGGAGCTGGGTAGGTGGGTGAATGAACTGGATAAAGATTAAGAGTGTACTTTTCTTGATAAGCCCTGAGTAATATATAGAATTGTTGAATCATATTTCATACCTGAAACTATAATTCAATTTAAAAAAAAAAGGAAACATATAGTGGATCCAAACCAAAGCTTCTTTCTTTCAAATCATGCTGGTGTCCTGTTACTAAGTAGAGAATAAAATACCATTTGGGCTACAGCTGATGAAGAGCATTGTAGACTCTTCTATAAACTCTATGTGAACACTAATCCACTTGTCTTGCATAATACATTGGAAAATCATACCGGCAGTTCCCAGCACCATCTTTTCTATACTCATGCTTTCCACTTTTTTAAGATATTATTTATTTATTCTGAGAGAGAGAGAGAGAGAGAGAGAGAGAAAGAGAGAGAGAGAAGCAGAGACACAGGAGAAGCAGGCTCCACGCAAGAAGTCCGATGTAGAACTAGATCCTGGAACTCCAGGATTATGCCCTGAGCCAAAGGTAGGTGCTAAACCACTGAGCCACCCAGGAATCCCCTACTCATGCTTTCCTAACCACTGTTATGTTTTTGTGTGTGTGTGTCTGTATGTGTTTGTGTGTGTGTGCGCGTGTGTATTTGTTTTTGCTAACCTAGCTCCCCACCATCTCCTCTTTGTTCATTCATTTCATTGCACATTTTGGATCCTCTCCCCCTTGGTAAATAAACTCTCATTCCTAATTTCTTCCTCTGCATTCTCTTAATGTCATTGTGATAATGACAATGAGGTTCTTTCTCTCCATCCCCATGGAAAGAATATCTTGTTTCACATGCTCTTTTAGAGAGATATTAATTAAAAGTTGGAGTTTCAGATGTGCTTGATGTCCAAAGCTGCCTTTACATCTAGCCTCACCCATCTTTTGTAAAATAGCCATTTCTGTAAGACTCCGGTCTTAAGCTACAGCACCTTTCTTTACCTTATTAGTGTAAAGTAAACTGCCTTCATAATTGCAGTTTGGAAATCATATTATGTCTCTCTCTACTTAAATACTTGCCATCATCTTGGCCGACTTCAAATTCCATGTGGAATTTCCAATAAAACATAGCCACATAGTGACTGTCAGCATCATATTCACTAAATGCCACTTCATGTCCATTCTCATAGCTACACCTGTACTTATCTTAATGACATAAAATATCCAGCAATTGAGCTACTGTATATTTACCAAAAGAATACAAAATACTGATTCAAGGGGATACATGCACCCCCTTGCATCACTTCCGTGCAATATCTTCTATGCAATATCACTTCTGTGCAATTGCATCCCACCTTTCTTACTCCCACTATGTATCTTATTTGACCTATAGATAATTTCAATTCTCAATTGGACATCTCAATTTATTATGCTTTTGATTTATTTGCTCTATTTGGTTTCTTGCTTATACCTTAGTTTTCAGCCTCTATTTATTTATTCTACCTTTATTTGTTTTCTAGTTTTCAGCTAGGCTACATTTTCTTCATTGTCTATCTATTTAGCTCATCTAGAAAAAACTTCAGTCTTGGGAAATTCCAAATGTGCATCTCCCTGCCTCATCTGAGGCAGCAATATAGATATAGGTGTCTCTCTATAGAGATATCTTTATCCATTCATCAATAGATAGATATAGATATACAGATATATGAAGAAATCTAGATATAGATCTATATTCATTCATCAATTGATAGGTGCTTAGGCTGCTTCATACCTTAGCTATTGTTGATAATGCTGCTATAAACATCAGGGTGCATATATCCCCTTGAATTAGTATTTTGTTTTCTTTCGGTAAATATCCAGTAGCGCAATGGCTGGATTACAGGGTGGTTCTATTTTTAACTTCTTGAGTTACTGTTTTCCAAGGTGGTTGCACCAGTTTGCATTCCCATCAACAGTGCAATACAGGGGATCCCTGGGTGGCGCAGCGGTTTGGCGCCTGCCTTTGGCCCAGGGCGCGATCCTGGAGACCTTGGATCGAATCCCACATCGGGCTTCCGGTGCATGGAGCCTGCTTCTCCCTCTGCCTATGTCTCTGCCTCTCTCTCTTTCTCTCTCTGTGACTATCATAAATAAATAAAAATTAAAAAAAAAAACAGTGCAATACATCCTTACCAATACCTATTGTTTCATGTATTTTTGATTTTAGACATTCTGACAGGTGGTATCTCACTCTAGTTTTAATTTACATTTCTCCGATGGCAAGTGATGAACATTTTTATATATTTCTGTTGGCCATCTGGATGTCTTATTTGGAAAAATGTCTGCTCATGTCTTCTGCCCATTTTTAATGGGATTATTCATTTTTCTGGTGTTGATTTTCTTTATATAGTTTGGATACTAACCCTTTGTCAGATATATCATTTTTAAATATCTTCTCCCATTCTATTTATTTTACCATATTTAAGGATTTCTTTATCGTTGATAATGGTTATAGAATTTCACATTGAAAACAAGATTCCTTATAAAGACAGACTAGTCTGCAAGTTAAATATGATTTACACAAACAAAATAAAAAATTCAAACAGATGGCTAGCCCAGAGAGGTGCAGAGATAGAGGCTACATTTCCATAAATTGCTTTTAGTTTTGTTGATTGTTTCCTTTCTCTGTGCAAGATCTTTTTGTTTTGATCAAGTCCAATAGTTCATTTTTTGAGAAGCTTCCTAACACTTTAAGTATCTGATGCTACAGATTCTCCCCTAATATTTAGTATATAAATACACATTCTACATTCTACTTACTTAGGAAATAGGAACTAATTTCCTACCAATAGACCTAAAACGTACTTGTTATTAGCACTAGTAAATCTGCTTTATGTTGCTGATATTTCACTTATGTGGTACATGCCATCCTTCCAGCAGTTTAGGGAATTATAATGCTTAATTCTACCTTTTCCTTCTTTTGTTTTAAATTACAGCCTCTTGGGGCCTGGGGGGCTCAGTTAGTTAAACAGCTGCCTTGGGCTCAGGTCATGATCTCAGGGTCCTGGGATCAATTGAGCCCTACATGGGGTTCCCTGTTCAGTGGAGAACCTGCTTCTCTCTCTCCTCCCAGTTTATGCGCGCGCTCTCTTTCTCTCTTACTATCTCTCTCTCTTCCAAGTAAACTCTTTAAAATTAATTAATTAACTAATTAATTAATTAAGGCCTCTTACCATATGAACATGAGCATAGACACAAATTGTTTTCTGTTGCAACTAAATGTAATCTATGTTTCTGGATTAATTCCAGACTAGGGTGAAAATGGCATAAAAGATGTTACTGAGACCATTAGGGAAGTTTGCTTATCTACTATATATCAGTGAATATTTGGACTAAGTTCCCAGAATTCCTTTGTCTTGTTTATTTGTTTGTTTGTTTTTTTATTTCAACACTTTTAACTTTCTCGATGTTACAAGGTCTTGAGAACCCTTTTGATAAATGGTTTGTTGATGCTCTATGAACTTCTTTATGTGGAAAAGTGCTACTAAGGGATTAGATTCGGGACTAGCAGCCAAAATTCAGAAATCTGGTGTCTATTTTTTTTTTTTCTGTCTGATAATAGGAGAAAGCTCCTGAATTTTCCTGAGCCTTGATTCTCTAGCAAATAAATTTTTTCATTATCATGGATTTCAGATCTATTCTTTCTTTCTTTCTTTCTTTCTTTCTTTCTTTCTTTCTTTCTTTTTTTCTTTTCTTTTCTTTTCTTTCTTTACATTGTCTTATGTCATTACTATCTTTATCTATGTTTAAACGGGTATTACTCATTTTGGAAGTACTTCAGGGTTTATATATATTAGCTTCCTTATATGAAAATTATTTACATTTGCATACATGTTTACTTTAATTTGAAAGCCAAAGAATTTTTTTTTTATTGGAGTTCAATTTGCCAACATATAGCATAACACCCAGTGCTCATCCCATCAAGTGCCCCACTCAGTGCCCGTCACTCAGTCACCCCCACCCCGCCGCCCACCTCCCTTTCCACCACCCCTTGTTCGTTTCCCAGAGTTAGGATCTCTCATGTTCTGTCTCGCTCTCTGATATTTCCCACTCATGTTCTCTCCTTTTGCCTTTATTCCCTTTCACTATTTTTTATATTCCCCAAATGAATGTGACCATATAATGCTTGTCCTTCTCTGATTGACTTATTTCACTCAGCATAGTACCCTGCAGTTCCATCCACGTCGAAGCAAATGGTGGGTATTTGCCGTTTCTAATGAAAGCCAAACTAATTTTTTAGCATAAGTTTAATGCTGAGGAACCTAAACTTGACAAGATTCACTGATTTTCCTCAAGATCACATATTTAGGAACCTAAGCCATATGAATTTGATAATTGCATGGTAGTTATTCAGGAAAATACCATTTTCCTTAAGCAAAATACACAAATATTTATAGGTGAAGAGATGCTAATGATTAGTAAAGCTGAATGAACACTATACAGGTATTCTGACCATTTTTAACATTCCTGTATACACTTCATACTATTTAAAAATAAGAATTAGAGATGTAATTGCTCTTGACCCCTACTCTTTCTCTTTTTCCCATCACAGTCAGACATAATAAGAGGTTTGTGTACATTCAGTATTTTCCTACTTACTTAGTTCTCATTGTACTTATTTTCTTATTATCATTATTACACAGATTCTAACCTCTGGGGTCCACTAAAATTTAGCAATCATTTCCTTGTTGATATAAATTGTTTTAATTTTCATCCAATCTGCAGGTTAATTATAAGAAGAGATTGGATAAGAAGTGATAACTTGCAATTTTTTTTTTTAAGTTTAGCCACAGGGAAAGCATGTTTATTTAATTCTTTAATGGTATGATATAGTTGAAGAAATCTGTATGTATGTGTTTGTGTGTGTGTGTTTGTGTGTGTGTGTTTGTGTGTGTGTATGTGTGTGATAAATAAATCTTTCTATTTATTTATCTATCTGTTTATCTACTGAGGGAGAAAGAATCTGTGGGCAGACTCAAAGGCTGGAGACCAAGGAAAGAGTTGATGGGTAGTCTCCAAGTCCAAAGGCAGCTGGAGATAGAATTTCTTCTTCTTCAGAGGACTACAGTCTTTCTCTCTTAAGGCATTAAAATTAAGTATGAGGATGAGGCCTATCCACATTATGGAGTTTCATTTACTTTACTCAAAGTCTACTGATTGAAATATTGACTTATGTCTAAGGCAAATACCTTCACAGCAACATTTAGATTCATGCCTGACCAAACATCTGGGTACATTAACTTAGCTAAGTTGCTGCATAGAATTAACCATCATATTAACATCTATATCCTATTTTATGTGAAAAATATTTTATATTAGATAGGTTTGAAAGGATAAGAGTGAATTCAATATGTATTTACACTATTATTGTATTCAGAATCTTAGCATTTTTTTTTTCTTTTTTGCCCATTCCTCCAATCCTTCCCACTGGCAATCAGCTTGTTCTTTGTATTCATAGGTCTGATTCTGCTTTGTGTTTGATTGCTAGACCCCTGGTGTTTCTTTTATGAATCCTATAATTAACAACATTGAATGAACAGACTGATATTTCCTTATTTGACTAAATTTGTGAAGATTTCAATATTTCCAGGATTACTAGTATATGTAATTTTACATCAGAGTTCTATGAATGAAAAATTAGCAACTTTTTTATTTGTCTAGTAGGAAAAAAGTATATGTACTATATCATATCATATAATATTTATAATAAAGTGGGATAACTTTTTCATTTGATTCCCATTTATGAAATGAAAAATACCTTTTTTTTTAAGCAAATGCTTCATCTCTATGTTAGTTTGGGCTGCTATAGGAAAGTACCACAGATTAGGTGTCTTATAAATAAATATTGTTCATGGATTCAGAATCTGTTAAATCTGTGGTCAAGACACTTGAATGATTGGGCTTTGGTGATGTCCCTCTTCCAGGTTGCAGACTGTCATCTCCTCCTTGTATTCTCACCTGGCAGAAAGAGGGCTATGAATGAGGTCTCATTCATAATGGTAATAATCCCATTCATGAGGGCTCCATCCTCATGACATAATGACCTTCCAATGGTCCTGCCTTAGAAGTACCATCACCTTAAGGCTTACAATTTCAACATACAAGGGGGGGAGGCAAAAACATTAATTCCATAAGAGACTCTATTAAAATTATAATAGGTTAGCTAAAATAGTGGTGCATATGTACATATTAAATTCATTCAAGCCATCATTGCATCTGATTATTGTGTTTTAGTAGTTTAAAAAGCATTTTCATAGGCAGGAAAGCAAGAATCTAATCAGAGGAATGGCATATTCTAACAATACGCATGTAATAAACTTGAAATAAATTGAATAATCACAACAAGGTTAAGGTCTTTTTTTTTTTAAATTAGCAGTAAAAACTGGAAAATATAGTAGTAAATAAGCAGTTTAAGGTGTATAAAACATTTATGCTTTCTATTTTTTCTTACATTATTATTTAATTGAAGTATTTCATTCCAAATCCTGATGATATATGATAGATTCGTTGATTTAGACTCTGCTCTTTATGAAAGTCACACGATGATGAGTGCTAAAACTTCTATTCTCAATATCTGTTTCTGTGCTAAAATATATTGCTCTACGTTGCCATACTTTGCAATACTCGGACTTAGTACTTACAGTTTAAATAGTTCGAGTGTTTGAGTATTGAGCAAAAATATACTGGCTTTTTAGTGATATGAAATATAAAATAGAGTTATTAACTCCATTTCTATGACCAAAATTTAATACTGCTAGTTATCATTTAAAAGTTTTTTTTTAAATAGCTTTTTTTCTAGCCTTATTCAACGTTTTTAAATAGTTCAACTAGATAAATAGTACTAGTATAACATGAAACTATTTGTGAACGTGGGGAAGACTACTATTTGCTCATGCAGAAAATATCATTTGAGTCATTCACCATGTGAAATGGTTACAATAAAGCTTGTTGCTATTACTCTAGACAGCTAAAACTGATGAAATACTAAATTAAAGTTGTTAGTCAAATCAATAAAAGCACCAGAGAGCACTTCCAATTAGGTTGCTCAGACAGTAATTTGCATGTAAACAGTTAGTGTTAGTTAATTAAATGCCGATTGGTTCTTCAAGATAAATTATATTTCTTTGTAGTTAACTCAGAAACATGGTGCAAGAATTTTGAGAGAATTTCATTTGGACATTAGGTTAACAAGATCTATTCAACTTCAATAACTATTTTTGATTAAACTAACAACGAATCAAAAATTGTGCTTTTAATTTTAATCAAATATTTAATTACAATTTAAATATTATCATTGTGCAAGCTAATGGTATATGATATAGTACTTAAATTAGTAATAATAATGACATTTCTATTGCTTAACATAATACATTATCCATCAATGATTTGCACATATTTGGTATATGTAAGAAAGAATAAGATTGCTATTTTCCTAATAGCATTTTTGAGTTATCAAACATTATTTTAGAAACAAATACTGAAAGTTTCCATTTCACAAGGAATTAAATGTTCATTGTCTACCAGAGAGGTCTAGACAAAAATTCTAAGTATACAAATCAATGTTAGAGAATTTAAATGTTGAAAACCATCTCTTCTCTAGCATTATTCTTTAAAAAAATATAGCTATATATATTTTATTTATTTATTCATGAGACACGGAGAGAGGGGTGGGGGAGAGAGAGGCAGAGACACAGGCAGAGGAAGAAGCAGGCTCCATGCAGGGAGCCCAAGGTGGGACTCCATCCTGGGTCTCCAGGATCAGGTCCCAGGCTGAAGGCGGTGCTAAACCGCTGAACCACCTGGGCTGCCCTATTCTTTTCTCTGAATATAATTACACTATGTACATTGATCTTGCAAATTTTAATAGTGTAATATTGGAAAATAAGTCCATAATTATTAAAAATTGAGATTTGTGAAGGTTAAGATGTATTCAATATAATCTAATGTCTAGTATAATTATACTTCCTACTTACAAACTTGCATATGAACCACATATAAGCTACATACAGACATATCTGCCTCTATTACAGAAAACTAATTTTTTTCCCTTTCATCACTTGACTGTTGGCTAGTTTGTGATCAATCAATTTCTATGGCTTGAAAGAATAAATGAAATATCCCTTTCTTCTTCCAAACGTAAATACTTCAGAGTATTTCTTTGGGGTTTACATCATCTATGTACACATCCCAAACACCAGCTGTGCAGCAGTGAAGTTTTGACTAGAATTGTTCAAAATTTTACTATGTGATATTTAGCTTTATCTTAGCCGTGAGTCAGTATCAGACTCTTTGATGTATCCCTGGAGATAAGCAAAGAGCAGTACCAGTCGAGCAATCTTATACATCATTAGTGAGGACAATGAGACAATGAGAGAAAGCTCGGGGCCATTAGGAGCTAATTTTTCATTCTTAGTAAATAATTAAAATTTAACAATTCATTTATATTACTTGCTTATTTGGGGATCACTTCATTCTAAAATTAAACTTTTGAAAAATGTTTAACTTTTATTAAACTTTGAACATTTATTAATATATTTAAATTTCATTTCTCTCATTGGAATTTCTTGTCTTTTTTTTTTCTTTCTCTTTCTTCAACTTACTTTTTTTCTGATGAATATAAGTGATTATTAAAATTGGAGTCATACTTAAATGTATTCTGCTTCCCACTCTCTTCATTTCATCAAAATCCCAGAAATAGTAGAAGTGAAACCAATGAATCACCAAAGTAGTTATTAGTTAAAGCTTATAGTACACACACTAAAAAGACAGTTTGCCGACCAGGAGCACTCCAACCAAACATGGAATGAGACTTAGAAGTATACTGTTTGTTATAAGGCACTTTGTATGGTGAGGAAACAGTGACTGTTTATTCTTTATAGTGATTGATTACAGTATTAAAATTTTCTTAAATGATAAGAAATTAGTTAGTGGTTATCTTATATCAATTTAAGGGAATAGTTTAAATTTTGCTTGTGATTTTTAGAGACACAAGTAGGAAGTGACTCTATCAAGTTAGTTTGGCTTGCCTTGCAAAATAAGCTAAATTAAAACTGCTTGTATGGCTAAACTGGTTTTGTCTGCTCAGGAAATTTGCAAGTCTGGTTTCTGTTTGTTTGATTCTGACACTCCTTTAATCCTGCATTCATAACAGCAAAAACTTTCTCAATTTCTCTCTACAGATTACAAGCATTACACACACACACACACGTGTATGTTACATACCACATGTATTACATATCCCTTCTCTGCAAACTTCAGGACTTTGGATTTGATTTTACTATTTAAATCACTATGATGACATCCTTGAAATTAGATTAATGCATTCTTATAACAAATCTTCAAGTACAGGTGGTACCGGACTTACAATGATTTTACTTATGATTTTTCGACTTTATGGTGGTGTGAAAGTGATATACATTCAATAGAATCTATACTTCAAATTTGAAACTTTGATCTTTCCTGGGCTGCAGTATGTGATATGCTACTCTTGCATGATGCTGGCAAGGGGCCACAAGCCACAGCTACCAATCAGTCACATCATCACGAGGATAAACCACTGATATACTTGCAATCACTGTCCCCATACAACCATCTGTTTTTCACTTTTAGAATATTATTCAATGAATTACAAGAAGCATTCAACACTTTGTATTTTAAATATGCTTTGTGTCAGATGATTCTGCCCAACTATAGGTGAATGTCATGGTCCTCAGGACTTTTGAGATAGGCTAGGCTAAACAATGATGTCCTGTAGGTTAGGTAAACAGGCAGACCTCTTTTTATTGTGCTTTGCTTTATTGAGCTTCACAGATGTTGTTTTTAACAAATTGAAGGTTTGTGGCATCTTATGTTGAAGAAGTCTATCTGCACCATTTTTCCAATATTATTTGCTCACTTTATGTCACATTTTGGCAATTCTAGCAACTTTTCAAGCTGTTTCATTATTTGTTATGATAATCTGTGATCATCGATCTTTAATATTACTGTTGTAATTGTGTTGGGGCACCACAACCACATCCATATAAATCAGCAAACTTAATAAATGTTATGTGTGTACTCACTGCTCTACCCACTAGCTATTCCATAATCTCTCTCTCTATCCTCAGGCTTCTCTATTCCCTGAGACACAGTATTGAAATTAGGTCAGTTAATAACCCTACAAATGTCTCTAAGTGTTCAAGGGAAAGGCATATCTTATTTTAAATCAAAAGCTAGAAATAACTAAGCTTAATGTCCTAGGAAGGCATATTGAAAGTCAAGATAGGCTAAAATATAGGCCTCTTGTACCAAATAGTCAAGTTATGAAAGCAAAGGAAAAATTCCTGAAGGAAATAAAAAGTGTTATTCCAACGAATATACAAATGATGAGAAAGCAAACAAACATATTACTGATAAGAATGTTTTAGTGGCCTGGAGAGAAGGTCAACATTCCCTCAAGCCAGGGCCTAATCCAGAGGAAAGTCCAAACTCTTTTCAATTCTTGAAGGCTGACAGAGGTGAGGAATTTGGAGAAGAAAGTGAATATAGCAGAGATTGGTTCATGATATTTAAGAAAAGAAGCTGTCTCCCTAACATAAAAGTGCAAGGTAAGCGGTGAGTGGTGATGTAGAAGCTGAAACAAGTTATCGAAAAGATCATTAATGAAAGCAGCTACAGTAACAAATTTTCAGTGTACATTAAACAGTCTTCTACTGGAAGAAGATACTAGCTAAAGCTTTCATAGCTAGATAGGAAAAGTCAATCCTTGGCTTCAAAGCTTCAAGGGATAGGCTGACTCTTTGGTTAAGGGTTAATATCCCTGGTGACTTTAAGTTGAAACCAATGCTTATAGATTCTTAAAAAACCTTAAGGACCTTAATAATTATGCTAAATCTACTCTGTTTATGCTTCATTAATGGAACAAAAAGCCCAGATGATAGCACATCTGCTTACAATATGGTTTAATAAATATTTTAAGCCCACTGTTGAGATATAGTGCTCAGAAAATTAAAAAATAATATATATTATAATATATTATAAATAATCTATATTAATATCACTGTTCATTGACAATGTATCTGGTCACCCAAGTGCTCTCATGAAGATGTGCAATGTGATTCATGTTTTAATGCCTGATACCATAATATCCATTCTGCAACCTGTGGATCAAGGAGTATTTTGACTTTCAAGATTATAATTTAAGAAGTATATTTTATAAGGCTGCCATAGACAGTGATTCCTCTAGTGGATGCCAACAAAGTAAACTGAAAATCTTCTGGAAAGGATTTACCATTCTAGATGTCATTAAGAGCAGTCATGATTCATGTGAAAGGGTCAAAATAGCAATATTAACAGGGGATAGACATCAATTCCAACTCCCATGGAGGACTTTTTAAAAATTTTTTTTTAATTTTTTTTTTGAGAGAGAGAGAGTAATAAAGCAAAGGGAGGATCAGAGGGAGAGGAAAAGAATCTCCCTGCTGAGCACAGAGCCTAACACAGGTTCCCATCGCAAGACCTGAGATCATGACCTAAGCCAAAATCAAGGGTTGGCTGCTTAAGCCACTGAGACATCCAGGAGCTCCTCTCATGAATGACTTGGAGTGGATGAAGTAACTGTAGATGTGGTAGGAATAGCAAAAGGACTAGAATTAGAAGTGGGGCCTGATGGGACACCTGGGTGGCTCAGTGGTTGAGCTTCTGCCTTTGTCTCAGGTCATGATCCCGGGGTCCTGGGATCAAGTCCGGCATCAGGCTCCTTCTTCTCCCTCTGCCTATATCTCTGCCTCTCTCTGTGTGTCTCTCATGAATAAATAAATAAAATCTTTTTTTAAAAAAAGAAGTGAAGCCTGAGGATATAACTGAATTTCTGCAATCTCATGTAAAACTTCAGTGGCTGAGGAGATGCTTCTTAGTAATAGCAATGAAAATGGATTCTTGAGATGGAATCTACTCCTGGTGAAGAGACTCTGAAAATTATTGAAATGATGACAAAGGATTTAGAATATTACTTTAACTTAGTTGAGAAAGCAAAGGCAAGATTTAAGAGGATTAATTCCAATTTTGAAAGAAGTCCTATGGTTAAATGCTATCAAATATCATCACATACAACAGAAAATCATTCATGAAAGGAAGAGTCAATCAATGTGACAAACTTCCTTGTCTTATAAGAAATTGCCACAGCAGCCACCCCTTTCAGCAAATATCACTCTAATCAGTCAGCAGGCATCAGCATCATGCCAAGAATCTCCACCTGCAAAAAGATAATGACTTGCTGAAAGCTCAAATGATGGTTAGTATTTTTTAGCAATAAAGTATTTTGTAATTAAGGTATGTACCTTTTTCGTACCTTTTTTATAAATAATATTAATGCATACTTAGTAGACTACATAACTTCTATGCACTGGAAATCAGAAAAGTCTTGTGACTTGCTTTATTACAGTACTCATTTTGTTGCCATGCTATGGAACCAAAGGCACAGTATCTCCAAGGTATGGTTGTATTAAATTCATTTTTGACTGACTGTATTTTCACCTTATGATAGATTTATTGGGATGGAACCCCATCCTAAGTTAAGGAAAATCTGTATGATCTGGGATGATCTAGTCTAATCAATTCCCTACTTGACCTTAATTATTAAAATCTCTTAACCTGATTAGTGCCCAGATTTATTCTCAGTATCACAAGTAGTCTTGCATTAGGATAAAAATAATTCTTTTAGGTACACAATTAAGGCTTAGAATTAACGAGCTATAGAAACAATGTTTGTAAAATAATTTTGTAAAATAATACATATAAAGATAATTTAGTATTATCTATGTGAATTGGTCAGTTTTATTGGTAATTTAGTAATGATCATTTATTTATGTAATATTATTTTTGTAATCTTTACTTTAGAGATCATAATTCAGAAGTACTATGCTTTTTGTATAACACACTTTACTTGTATGCCTTATGAATAAAGATCAAGAGTTTGCATGAGATGGGAGAATGAATTGCATGCATATTCCTGAGTTTCAAGGAATATGCATTTTCTGTTTTAAAAATAATTATTTTTGTAATAGTGTCCAAAATAAATATGAAGTCAGCACATACATATACTCTCCTAGTATATGTTTTACATACCTCAATTTAAAAAAATTCAAATTTAGGGATCCCTGGGTGGCGCAGCGGTTTGGCGCCTGCCTTTGGCCCAGGGCGCTATCCTGGAGACCCGGGATCGAATCCCACATCAGGCTCCCGGTGCATGGAGCCTGCTTCTCCCTCTGCCTATGTCTCTGCCTCTCTCTCTCTCTCTCTCTCTGTGACTATCATAAATAAATAAAAAAAATTAAAAAAAAATAAAAAATAAAAAAATTCAAATTTAGTTTGAATAATGCACATTATTAGAAAATACAGAGATGCTGACCTTGCATCACTCTGAGAAACTGTAATCTACACTCGAAAGTCTATATATTGTTTCTTTTTCCTTTCACAAACCCTAAAGAAGTATAAAACTTCAGCCTTCATAATTGTACAGTGTTATTTAACCAAAAGTCATCTTGAGTTCTTCTTTCTGTCTTATTTAAGTGAAGTATAAGATAAGGACGTATTGAGGGATGATGGTCCAGAAACGCAGCCATCTCTAAGCGCCTAAATAAAACACCAGATTCCCTTTGATAGGTTTTGTAATAGTCATATGCATTAAAAGTTTTGAATTTGCTTTTGTAATTAAGGTTTCCTCATGGGAACATATTTTATAAAAATATATTGATTGGGGCACCTGGGTGACTCAGTCGTTGAACGATTGGCTCTTCTTTTCTGCTCAGCTCATGGATCAGTGAGGTTGAGCCCCAGCTCAGGCTCCACACCCAGCAGGAATCAGCTTACAGATTCTCTCCCTCTGCCCCTCCTCCCATTCTTGCACATGTGTGTTCTCTCTTTCTAAAATAAATAAATTAACGTTTAATATAGATAGATGAGAGAGAAAGAGAGAGAGAGAGAGAGAGAGAGAGATTTTCTTCCTACATATTTTTATCTATAAAGAGGTGCAAGTGTGTATGTGTATAGCAAAAAATCTAATACTGGATATCTAAATTTTTAAGACATTTGAAGAGTAAACAAGTTGTGAAGCACCATCTTTTACAATGTGCATATATTCAAATGTAGCATTAATTTGTTATACACAATTGTAATTGTTAGTCATTTGGAATGCAGATCTAGGAGATGAGGGTAAATATAACAAATTAGTGACTATACTACAATGAAGAAATTAGTGATTCAGCAGTGCTAATTTGGATCATAATCATTTTCTGCAAAACTGTTGGACTATGATAAAATAGGTATTTCTTAATGTTGCTGTGGAGAAAAAGTTTCCTTGTGAGTCTAAATACACATGTGGTTGACATTAGCAATTTGCAATAGCCTCAAATGCTATACATCAACTGGACAAATGTTAAGCTCTAGAACTCCAAACACAAATAAATAAATAAATAAATAAATAAATAAATAAATAAATAAATAAACAAATAAACTCCAAACACTGCTTTTCATCTTTCCATTAAACATAAACTATTGAATATGAATCTTTTCAAATTTTGGGACTACATGTCATAAATATATATTTATTTAAACTTTATACAATATACAATATAATATGTAATAAATTTTTATGTGCATATTTAGTTACAAATCACCCAGTTTTATCATAAATAAGGGTGGTGATTAATTTGCTCTTTTACAAACTGAAGAGTGATTACATTTGCAAATAAATAAATGCCAGTACAAAATTTGTATTTTCCAAAAAGTTGATGGAGAGATGGAAAAAAATATACCAAATATTAAAATTTGTTTTCAAAGTAGATTAATATTGCATGGATATTAATTACAAGGGAAACCCTTCTTATAAAAGATTATACTATTTGTATCAGCATGTCTATCTCTATCATTTCCTATCTACGTATATGCACATGACAATCATGTCCTCATTTATTTATTTTTTTTTTTTGGAAGCATAATTGAAAATGTGTTACCAGACAGGATTTTAATTTTCTTTTCATAAAGTGGTTGTAGTGTATTCAAACCTGATCACCTCAAAACTAACTTTCCATGTTATTATGTATTATATGGACTACTACATAAGATTGTTATGGAAATCAAACATTAAAATAAATAAGTTCATAATTTAATATTACTAAAATATATAAAATAAAATGTTTTTCTACAAGTCTTAATTATTTTCTAAATATCATGGAAGCATTTTTGAAAACCTTTATAAGATAATAAGCAATGTGTTGGAAATTTGTTATTATTTAAACTTGTGGGCATTAACTCTTCAATTAAATCATATGTGTAACAAACTAAATATTGTATGCTTAGTTATAAAAAATTCTCTGATGTGTTGGATAAAATAGATCTTCATAGACATAGGTGTTTTGCTGACCATTATATGTTCGTCTAAAAGCTAATCTCTTCATTATCAGTGAAAATGTAGAATATTGTTACACAAAGGTCATAGAAATTGACATGTATGAAATACTGTTCCAAATGCTTTACTTTCCATTTAATCCTCACGAAGCTCTGATGTGGGCACTATTATTCCCCATTTTATAGATAAAGTAATTGAGCCCCCTATTTTAAAATAGGGGCTACAGGTATCCTAGTAGTTAAGACAACAGACTTAGTAGTCAGTTGCTTACATTCTAATTCCAGCGCTCTCATTTACCAGTCAGAGAATGTGGGTAAATGCTTTAACTCTAGGTCCTCAGTTTCCTTATCAGTAAAAGGTAACTGTTTATATTTTTATACCAACAAACACTGTTAAATTATGTCCTGACCTGGACCTAAGGTGAATGAAAATGCACTAGTTTAATTGGTTGATCATGATGTTGGTATTATTCTGTCAAGTAGGATAACGGAATTGTAACTTTCTTAGGATATTTTGTTTTTTTTTTACTTATTGATGTGCCATATTTCTTTAAGGCTCAAGAACTGTGAAATTTATAGATTTGTTCTTAAGCTCAAAATGGAAATTTAAATAATTATAAAATTAAAGTATTAAGATTTGGGATCCCTGGGTGGCGCAGCGGTTTGGCGCCTGCCTTTGGCCCAGGGCGCGATCCTGGAGACCCGGGATCGAATCCCACATCGGGCTCCCGGTGCATGGAGCCTGCTTCTCCCTCTGCCTATGTCTCTGCCTCTCTCTCTTTCTCTCTCTGTGAATATCATAAATAAATAAAAAAAATAAATAAAAAAAATAAAAAAAAATAAAGTATTAAGATTTGTTGACTTTTAAATAATTTCTTTTTATTTACTGAGGTGTAATTGGCATATAATATTAAATTAGGTTTTAGGTGTACATCATAGTTATTCACATTTGTATACATTGTGAAACAATAACCATAGTAAATCTATTTACCATCTGTCCTCTTACAAAGTTAATAAAATACTATTGATAATATTCACCATATTATACATTGCATCCCCATTACTTATTTATTTTATAATTATAAGTTTCTACTTTTTAATTCCCTTTACTCATTTTGCCCTACTCCTTCCTCCTTCCCCTCTGGCAACACAAAGCTGTTCTCTGCATTCAATAATTATTTTTTAATATAACATTTCTTATTCCATGAGGAAAGAAATCCCCAAAAAACAATATGTGTTGGACTGTTTCAATTAAAAAGATATATTAAACTGAATTTAAAGAAAATCTACCATTGTAAGGAATATCATAAATGATTATTACGCATTATATTCTCCCCAAAAAGTGCTGTTGTTTTTTTTTTTTGGCCTTTGATTTCTTCAAACAATACAGTGTTACTTTCACCAAATCAAGAAAAATATTAGACAAAGTGTATTTTTGAGTATTTCACTTTAAGTTTATTTTATCACAAATATACTTGCAGAACAGAATATCCTAATAACATATTTTAAAAAAGAAATTTACTCTCTTATTTAAGAAAGCTGTTAATTAGTGAAAAATTTGACCTTTATTTTTCATGTGCCTTTTGAAGTAATTGAACTAAGTAATAAAAAAATATTGAAATTTTAAATGTCCATTTTCAATTTTCAGCTAAAACTATATGAAGTGATTATTGAAGTTAGTCATTTCTATTAGTACTACTGAATCTGATTTTATTTTATTTTTTAAAGTCTTTATTTACTCATGAGAGACACAGAATGAGAGAGAGAGAGAGAGATAGAGAGAGAAGCAGAAACATAGGCAGAGAGAGAAGCCCGATGTGGGACCCCAGAATCACACCCTGATCCAAAGGCATCTAGATGCCCAACCACTGATCCACCCAGGAACCCTCTGAATCTGATTTTAAAAGAAGTTTTATTTTACTGAATATCTCAGTCTTTCTCAGTGACAGTAGACCTCCATTAGAAATAGTGCAGGGTAGTTTTGGATGGTTTAAAACTAAAATTAGAAAGTTTTTTTTTTTTTTTTTAAGTAAGATAAATACATCTGTCACAAAAATATAGAGTATATGCAGGGTTGGAAAGTGTGGGATATCTTCATGGTTTCCTAGCAAACAAGAATTCAATAACCCTATTTAAATTCAAGTAACACTAAACTTCAGGTCATGAAATTTTAAGCATAAGAGAATTCGATTCCCTCAATTGTATAAAATTGTTTGAATTAAATGTAATGTCAGTAACAGGTGAATGATATGTCTTAAGTACAAGGAGAAACAGTCTAAGGTATGATTAATCTTTTCTAAAATAATAGTGATGTGTAAAGTTTCTAATTTCAATTGTTTCTTTCAAGTTCTTCCTACACTATTAATAGTTTTTGTTTCATATATTTTGATGTTCTGTTATTTGACATATAAACCCAGCTATAAAATAAATTATCAATATGATAGCTTAGAAAACTGATTTATTAGAAAAAAAATTTAATCATGACATTTTTGGATACCCCATATTGTCAAGGGTATGTACACTGTTAATGGGTGACAAGTGAATCGTCTAAAAGATGTGTAGTTTTATCATGAATTAAACCAATGACCCGAATTGTAAGAAATAGATTTTGACACAGATGAAGGAAACATGCTAGATGATAATTCTAATTATTCCTGAAATACTACATTACAGAATATTTATTGTATTTGTCAATAATTATTTGATTTGGCATGATAGAATATTTTCAGAATTTTACAGAATTCAGTATGCATTAATCATGTATTGGAAACTTTATCCACAGAGTCTAAAGTGACCATGAATACTCTAATTAAATAAGACACAAGTATTTCTTTATTTGAAGGGTATTGTCAATAAAGGCCTATCATTTTAATTGTTTGCTCAAATAGTATGTATGGGAATATAATCAAGATTTGAATACTCGTGGAAGGAAATGGATCACTTTCATGTCAGAATTATACTGTTATGGTTGAGAATAAAATATATTATTTCCTTAGACATAATTATGTGTAAAATAGTTAAAGTAGTGAAATTCAACTTGTTCTCAATACTGTATTATTTTATTTTTATGTTAAGAAAGATAACTTAAAAAAAGATAACTTGGTTGTTTTTGGCTTATTGGAACAGATATATCTAAATACTAACATAGTTTTCAATGAAGTAGCAATAAAGACAAAGCCTGAATTAGGCAACTATTTATCACTGCCTCTCTTTAGGGGGCTTGATTGGTTCAGTTGGCAGAGCAAGTGACTCTTGATCTTGGGATCATGAGTTCAAGTCACATGTTGGGTATAGAGCTTACTCAAAAAACATAATATTTAACATTCCAACACTGATTGATTGATTTTATTTATTGATTGATTTTAAGACAGAGAGCAAGGAGGAGCAGAGGGAGTGGGAGAATCTTAAGCAGGCTTCATGCTAGGCATGGATCTCAGCTAGAAGTCATAACCCTGAGCCAAAATCAAGAGTCAGTTACTTAATCAGCTGAGACACCCAGGTGTCCCCAGCATATACTTACTGATTGAGCTTCTAAAAAATAATGCTGGAAGTAGCATGCAGTTAGAAATCTAGTTATAATTTCTCAGTCACTATTCAAGCAAATATGCAAAATTATGATAGTCTTCAAACATTTATTGCCATTTTCAATGATTTATAATTGAGTGCTAACAAGAGAAATAAATGATAAAAAATGAAAGGTAGCAACTGTGAAGTGCTACTCGTGACTCTTACCCTTCTCTCCTTGATTCAGTCTACTACTAAACTGTACTAAGGGATTGCAAACATTACTTCTCACACTGAAAATTGTTATTAATTTTAAGTAAGTTTTATTCCTCAACTTTTTTTTAAATCTCATAAAATGTGTAGCTTATATGATGCCACACATATACATATTACATAAATATACATTAAGAACTCAGTGTGGGGAGGGGGGCAGCCGGGGTGGCTCAGTGGTTTAGCGCTGCCTTCCACCCAGAGCGTGATCCTGGAGTCCCAGGATCAAGTCCCACGTCGGGCTCCCTGCATGGAGCCTACTTCTCCCTCTGCCTGTGTCTCTGCCTCTCTCTCTCTCTCTCTCTCTCATTAATAAATAAAAAAATAAAAATAAAAATAAAGAACTCAGTGGGGACACCTGGGTGGCTCAGTGGTTGCGGCTGCCTTCAGCTCAGGTCATGACCCCAGGATCTGGGATTGAGTCCCGCATTGGGTTCCTGCAAAGAGCCAGCTTATCCCTCTGCCTACATCTCTGCCTCTCTCTCTTTCTGTGGTGTATCTCATGCATAAATAAATAAATCTTAAAAAAAAAAAAAGGAACTCAGTGGATGACAAATGCTACAGAATTGTTTCATTACTTTGTGAATTACATTATATATAGATAAGTTTTTGTATTTTGTTCATCTATGTATCTCTATGCCAATTATAATTTTGTCACGTAATACAATATATACATACATACAATATATATGGCATATATTGGCTTAAATGAATCTAATTGAATTAAATATAATCAAATAGATAATGAAAGGCCAGATTTCCAAGAAATTTCTACTTAACAGTTTATGCAGAATATTAGGGTAGAACAAAATGAAAGCAAATATCTGGTGGTATAGGCAATGTATTAAGATGCTAAAGGGTATTAATGTTCTATTAGCTTTGACACAGTTGCTAAATTTATAAATCACCACAAAAGCATAACTAGAAAGACAAGCCAGGGAATTATTTGCTGAAAAAACATAAGCTAATATAAGCTAGCCTATAGGCTATTTCCCAGAGTGTTATTTCCCTACAAAGAAATTAACAAAGTTTAAAAGTAGGGTTTTCTTTTTGTATTGAGCAAGCATTAAAGACCAAAAATGAAGATTCTGCTATGCACTTTAAAATAAGTTATATCAAATAAATAAAATTACACTGCAAATAAAGAACTTTGGCCCTCTCATACTCACTTTAGGGCCTAGGCATTATATTTCATGTACTGGTGAATTTAAACATCTAGACTTTGGAAATATCAAGTTACACAGCTAAGGTTCTGAATGTGCTGCTTATTATCATAAGGCATTTTGGGATGAGTGAATAATAAGCTTTCAGTAATGGATAGAGACAAATGTTTCCAAAGCTTCAACAAAGCAAGGAAATAGCCTAGTACATACCTGGAATTGTATAATCAGGATGGGTAATTTAAAAATACTGTATCATTTTCATGTGTAAATAATGAATGCTCATTAAAATAAAAACATAAAGCACAAGATAGCAGTAAAAATGATCTCTAATCTCAGCATGAAAGCACTTCACATATTGTACAACTAATATGTACTACAAAAACCCCAATGGCTGATGAAGAAAATTTTAACGTTTTCCTTTATTTTTAGTGTCACTCTATCTACTATGATAAAGTAAATAAATGATAAAACAAAAAACAGAACACCAAAAACAACAAAAAGCAACTTTATAAGGTAAGGCATATTCTTTCACATCTTTGGGTAAAATCTAGAAATTATGGAGTTATTACTATTGTGGCTTGTGTTATGTTAGTAAATGTGCAATTTAACTTTTTTCAGCTTTATTGAGATATAATCAACATATAACATTGTATAGGTATAAGGTGTACAACATAGTCATTTTAAAATGTATAATTTTAATGTTCAAATTATTTTGTATTTTGTTTAATTCATATAGCTTAAAATCATATGCATCCTATCACATCACTATTTGTAAATTTAGCATTCCTTTACATGGTGCTTTTATGTCAGGCACTTCCATAATTGTATTTATGAATATTGAGTCATTTAACCCTCAAAATATCCCCACCAGCTAGCTACAATTAACTCTACAGATGATAAAATTGAGGCACAGTTAGATAAACTTTTCTATACAAATTCAGACAGCAAGTATATGGCGGAGTTAGCAATCAAACTCAAGTGCTCTGGTTCCAGAGTCTAATTTCTTAAAAACAAAAATCATTATTAGCATAACTGTAAACTGCAACAAAATTCTTTAATCTGGAAATATTCATAGCAAAGAAAATACATTCACATTCTGGCATTTTGTGTTTTTTAAAAGAATTAGGTCTGTATGCACTAACACTGAGGTGATCCCTTGATGTAATATTGGGGAAAGTGAAATTCAGAATATTATACTGCAAAGCTATTTCTGGAGACTTTATTTTGTTGCCTGTATCTAATTATTACTTTTACCCTACTATGAAATTAAGTTGATTACAGTAATGTGGTATTTTCTGAGCAAATTTTCGTTTCTGGTGATAGATTTTCACTGTTGTTTTGTTCATTTTGCTTCCATGGAGAATTTCAGCTTCCACAGAAACTTTAACATCATTCTATCAAATTAAAAAAAAAAATCTGTGGGGATAATTTTGAAATTTTAATGATGTTAAGTATTCTACTTAATAGCACAACATTCTTCCCATGTGTTCAAAAAAGATTTTATAATCTTCAATATCATTTTATGAATTTTTAAATTCCCTCTTCCATTCTTATTAAGGAGCCTTATATTCTTATTAGTATATGTTTTGTACTTTTTTTAAGATTTTATTTATTTATTCATGAGAAACACACAGAGAGAGGCAGAGACACAGGCAGAGGGAGAAGCAGGCTCCATGCAGGGAGCCTGATGTGGGACTCGATCCCGGGTCTCCAGGATCACACCCTGGGCTGTAGGCGGCACTAAACCACTGGACTGCCCATGTTTTGTACTGTTTTAAATAAATTATTTCCTCATTCCCACTGCAAAGTTCTTATTGCATGACTATAAATAAGGCATAGAGAGAGAAAAGAAGAAAAAGAGAAAGATTATGGAGATTTCCAGGTCTCCATGTCACAGCTTTCACTCCCAAGTTTCTGCATACATTAAGTTCAGGCTGAAGAATACAGGAGTGGAGGAAATGGTAAACTTACTAAAGTTTCTACAATTCTTCAAATTCTGCAGGTTTAGAGTCACTGCAGTTTTGATATTCTTCACTAATTACCTGGCTGTTATTTACTTAAAGAGTCCTCAAATAGCTGCTCTGTAAGTAACAATGGGGAAATATACTCAAATACAATAACTGTAAATACTTAATACTAACACAAAATAACATGTACTTAATAAATTAATAGCAAACAGTGTAATAGGGGAATAGATCAAAATCTGAATGAAAGTCATCAAAGAAAAGATACAAATGGCTGATAAACCTTTAAAAAAGAAAACAAATACCAACAAATCTAAAAAACTTATAAGCCAAAATAGCAATAATTATTTCAATAGTTACTCATAGTATTCAAAACATGGAAATGCATGAAAACAATGCGTTTTTAAAGATTTTATTTATTTTAGAGAGAGAGAACATTTAGGGAGGAAAGGGAAAGATAAGAAAACTCCAACACTCCGCAGGGAGCCCAACCAGGAGGCTCAATCACAGGACCCTTGTGATCATGACCTGAGCAGAAATCAAGAGTCTGTCGCTTAACCAACTGAGCTATCCAGGCACCCTCTCTTTTTTTAAGAGTTTATTTATTTTTATTTATTTATTTATTTATTTATTTATTTATTTATTTATTTATTTTAGAGAGAGAGAGCATGGATACAATGTTTTTAAAAATCAATAAGTGATATATGTTAAAATGCTTTCAATGATTCATACAATCTGATAAATACTTTCAATTTTCAATGGAATTTTTGATATAGAAATTATTTAGATTATAGATACAACTCTAATCCAGCACTTAAGCTCATTTTAAAAAATAAAAACAGCTAATATGCTTTGCTCTTACAATATATGTTCTTTTCCAATATAGGTTTTAAATATTTTCATCCGGTAAGTTTATCTTTATAGTATATTTCTTTCTGACATAGTCCATTTCACCTTTTTTATGAAGAAAAGATCATAGACAGTATGAAGAACTAGGTGATCATAGATGAACATCAAATATATATATTTATACATACTGTTGTATGTAAAAATCAAATATATATATGCAATATAATTGTATGTATAAGCATCAAAAAGACTAAGAAGATAATTTGAATCTCTTCTAAATTTATTTATTTATTTTTTTATTTTTTTTCTTCTAAATTTACATCACATCACTTAACAACATAGTTGTTGGGTTTTTTTTCTTTCCAAATTACATATAATGTGCATAATTAAGAAATCAGAACTAAAATGATATGTATTTAGAGAATAAAACACTTTTAGAAAACATATACAAAGAGACACTCAATATAGGTAATTAAACTGGGCTTCCAAGAGGCATATCCATTTATATATGCCCTCTCAACATTTGTATCTATTTATAGGTTTAAATTCAAGCAAAGAACTAGCTAATAAAATCTTGAGGGGAAAAATACAGGTACACAAATTCACCCAAAAATGGATTTTTTCCCTTAAAAATAGACTCAAATAGCATGTTGTTTTAGTTCCTTTTCTTTTTTTCTCTCTTTTTTAAAGATTTTATTTATTTATTCATGACAGAGAGAGAGAGGCAAAGGCACAGGCAGAGGGAGAAGCAGGCTCCATGCAGGACCCAATGTGGGACTCGATCCCGGGTCTCCAGGATCACACCCTGGGCTGAAGGCAGGCGCTAAACCGCTGAGCCACTGGGGCTGCCCTCAGTTCCTTTTCTAAGAGTACACTGTCAAATCATTTCCACCCTACTCAAAGGAAGAATGATTAAAATCAGAAAGGGTTAGCTTAACGTAATTCATGAAATATTTAGTATTAATAGTAGTAGAAAGCAATAGATCAACCTTATTTTAAAATAAAAACAAATGGGAGAAAAAAAACACTAAGGCTTTCTTGAAATTCTCTTTTCATGCCTGAAATGAGTTAGTTTCCATGCCCTCAAAAGCAGATACTAAATATAGTGGGTAGATATTATTGTGGTGTTATATTTTTTTAAAGATTTATTTATTCATTCATTCAGAGAGAGCGAGGAGAGAGAGGCAGAGACGCAGGCAGAGGGAGAAGCAGGCTCCATGCAGGGAACCCAATGTGGGACTCGATCCCGAGTCTCCAGGATCACACCCCGGGCTGCAGGCGGCGCTAAACCGCTGCGCCACCGGGGCTGCCCTGTGGTGTTATTTTTAATATGCTAACATTTTCCTGTTGGTATATGTAGCATATACTTTATTAGGTAGTAATAATTCTTGAAAAATATTACATTAAAATCAACTTCTTAAAAAACATGAAAAACAAAAACTTGGCTGTTTTAAATATCACAAGTCATTATAAAAGACAGGCATGACTCTTATGTTCCTAAATCCTCCTCTTCGTCTTGATTTATGACATGACATTTCAAAGTTAAAATGCCTTTTTAACATAATAATTTTAAAAACTTTGTAATAGCATATATATAAAATATGTATTAGGGATCCCTGGGTGGCGCAGCTGTTTGGCGCCTGCCTTTGGCCCAGGGCACGGTCCTGAAGACCCGGGATCGAGTCCCACGTCGGGCTCCCAGTGCATGGGGCCTGCTTCTCCCCCTGCCTGTGTCTCTGCCTCTCTGTGTGTGTCTCTTATGAATAAATAAATAAAATCTTTAAAAAAAAAAGAAATAACATTTACACTTAAGTGCTAATGTACATTTACCTCAATTTTATATTACTAAATTATTTGATAAGTTAAAATATTTCTTAATTTTCTTAAGACAAATAACATTGAGGTATTTCATGGAAAAATGGTATTAAAATTCATAACCAGATATTTCAGGTTGGGATGGAAAGTTACTTCATTAAATTATAGCAAAAGGGATGAAGGACAAATTTTTAGAAAAGAGAATGATTGCAGATTTAATTTAAATGTTAAATTATTGTTGAAACAAAGGTGATAGCCATAAAATGCCATTGAAAGGAGTTCATTATCACTTATCCTAAGGGTTTATTTCCATTTCAAAGTATATATTGCATATTTGAGAATAAAATATAGAATGAATATTATTTTATTTGATGAATAAGCTCAGAACGTAAGAATTTTTATGCATTAAAAAGCTTGTTTTAAAAAAAATCATTGCATCTTTTTATATATTCAATCTACTCTCTTTAATCTGTACTCTAGTAACTTAACACTTTGTAATATGATGGGAATAAAGTGATGGGAACCAGTACAATTAAATTTTCCCCATGATGTCAAGTGTCTTTTTTTTTTATAATATTTGTTTTTTTTAATTTTTATTTATTTATGATAGTCACAGAGAGAGAGAGAGAGAGAGAGAGAGAGAGAGGCAGAGACACAGGCAGAGGGAGAAGCAGGCTCCATGCACCGGGAGCCCGACGTGGGATTCGATCCCAGGTCTCCAGGATCGCGCCCTGGGCCAAAGGCAGGCGCCAAACCGCTGCGCCAACCAGGGATCCCTCAAGTGTCTTTTAATAACCATTTTAAAAAGTAGAATCTTTTTTTTTTTTTTTTAATTTTTTATTTATTTATGATAGTCATAGAGAGAGAAAGAGAGAGAGGCAGAGACACAGGCAGAGGGAGAAGCAGGCTCCATGCACCGGGAGCCTGACGTGGGATTCGATCCCGGGTCTCCAGGATCGCGCCCTGGGCCAAAGGCAGGCGCCAAACCGCTGCGCCATCCAGGGATCCCAAAAAGTAGAATCTTTTAAAATACCTGCTTATGTCCCTCATTTATCATACATGTAGGAATCTTTATTGTATGTTTAAAGGTATAAATCATGGTGTAATACTATCAGTATGAAACTAAATAAAATACACACCCAGCTTCAGTTCCTGGAATCAACAATGTTACTGCTATTATACTTTTGGTGTCAAAGAGGAGCCAACATGGTATACTTTTGGCAGTCATGAGACTTCCATTAGCTGCATAATTCTAGAAGAATATCGCTAAAAGTCTCTAAAGCCTTCTCACTTATCAAATGAGGGGAGTGATAATAAACTTTAGGAATTCTAGATATAGATCTTACAATCCCTAAAACAAACAAACAAAAAAAAAGGAAGTTGTAGATGACCTAAAGAGCAGAAGAATTATAGATGATCTTCATATTAGGCAAAATAGTTATTTTCTCTAATTTCTGCCAATTAAAATTTGTAACTCAAGCAGAAGTTTTCTTTCTTTCTTTCTTTCTTCTTTCTTTCTTTCTTCTTTCTTTCTTTCTTTCTTTCTTTCTTTCTTTCTTTCTTTTTATTTCTTTCTTTTTCTTTCTTTCTTTCTTTCTTTCTTTCTTTCTTTTCTTTCTTCTTTCTTTCTTTCTTTCTTTCTTTCTTTCTTTCTTTCTTTCTTTCTTTCTTTCTTCTTTCTCTCTCTTTTGAGAGTGCAAGCAGGTGTTTTCACATGTGGGAAGAGGTGAGGGAGAGAAGGGTAGGAGGAGAGGGAGAGGGAAAGGGAAAGAGAGTCCCAAGCAAACTCTGAGCTAAGCACTGCGCCTCCTGCAGGGTTTGATCCCACAAACCTGAGATCATGACCTGAGCAGAAATACAGAGTAAAATGCTTAACCAACTGAGCCACACAGGCACCCCAGGAGAAAAGTCTTTTGAGGCTAAATGTATGCACAATGAATCATGTCCTAGAGAAAGACAAAGCAGATTTATAGTTTAATATATTTTAATTATGCAGAATGGAAAGTTGGGGGGAAATAACATGTACCATGATGTAAATAACAAAAGATTGAAAATTATTCATTCCTTCTTTCACATTGTTTAATATTAGTATTGGCATTTCACATTAAGTGAAGAATATTTGGTAAGTTAAATTTAATTTAATTACAGAGATGCAAATTTACTCCTGTTCTCTATCTTTTGCAATGGACTTTCCTTGAGTTGTTATCCTTCTAAACTCATTAATTGTATTTACAATGAAATTAACTGAACCGTAAGACATTTTCAGCATTCTTTGATGTTAGTTTATATGAGCAATGATGAATAAGAGTCATTCATCACTATTACAAATTAGAAGGAACACAAGAGTCACGTTATTTGCATTGCTAAAGCAACAAAGGTGTGTATTATTTGATTCAAAATATTTAGTTTGTGTAACTAAACTGCAGGAAATTTTATGTGTAGTTCTTAATAACTGTGCATTTCCTTTTTTAATATAATATTATTAACTAAACTTAATATGCTATACATTATATCCCCATAACATTTATTTACAACTGGCAGTTTATACTTTTTGACCTCCTTCTTCATTTCACCCACCTTCCACCTTCTGCCCCGGGCAACTCCCTGCCTGTTGTTCTCTATATCTATGAACTTTTGCTTCTTTGCTTGCTTTTTTAATATTTCTCTCTCTTGTCTCACTTATTTCACTTAGCATAATGACCTCAAGGTCCCTACATATTGTCACAAATGGTAAGATTTCATTCTTTCTTTTACAGCTGAACAGTATCTCCTTGCATACTCAGGATTTTTTTTTTTTCCCATTCATTCATTAATAGTCATTTAGGTCATTTCCAAGCTTGACTATTGTAAATACTGCACCAATGAATATGAGGTTGCAGATATGTTTTCAAATTAGAGTTTTTGTTTTCTTCAGATAAATACCCAGAAGTGGTATTGCCAGATCCTATGATATTTTTAGTTTTTTGAGAAACTTCCATACTTTATCATCTATAATGCCATTCTTTGTCTCTTACCACAGCTTTTGTTTTAAAGTATATTTTGCATGAGAGCTACCCCAGCTTTCTTTTAGTTTCCATTTGTATAGAACATCTTTTTCTGTATCTTTACCTTCAGTTTGTGTGGTGCTTATATCTAAAGTAAATCTCTTGTATGCTGCATATGGATTGGTCTTGTTGTTGTTGTGTGGCTTTTGTTTGTTTTATACGTTATTCAACCACTGTATGTATTTTGATTGGAGGCTTCGGTCCATTTATACTTAAAATAATTATTGACTGATATGTATTATTTTTTTATCAATTGTTTTCTGACAGTTTTGTAGTTCCACTGTTCCTTTCCTATTTTTTTTCTCACTTCTTTTGTGATTTGATGACTTTAATGGCATTTGTAGATTCCCTTCTCATTATCTTTTGTATATCTATTATATGTTTTTGCTTTGTGGTTACCATGAGGCTTGCCTATGACAATCTCTATTTATAAGTCTATTTTAAGTTGATAACATCTTAATTTTGAATGCATTCTAAAACTCAGCATTTGTACTTTTTTCTCATGTTTTATGTCACATTTTATCTCTTTCCATCATATGTATCCCTTAACTAATTATCATAGGTATAGTTATTTTTACTACTTTTTTAAACTTCATACTAGCTTAATAAGTGATTAATTCACTATTTTAAAAAATATTTTATTTATTTATTCATGAGAGATTTATTTATTTATTCATAGGCAAAGGGAGAAGAGAGATCATGCCCTGAGCCAAAGGCAGACACCCAACCACTGAGCACCCCAGATGTCCCTAACTGACTATTTTTACTATATTTACCTTTACCAGTAGGATTGTGTGCATTTACTGATTGAATAATTCTTTAATGAGAAATGTGTCTTTTCAATAAATATTGATTTTCAAGTATGGATCTTTTAGTTGATAAAGGACTCAGTTTTTAGTAATAATTGGTGTATTTTAAAAAGATATTTAAAAAATAAAATGTCAAGAACATTTCAAGTATTAATTATATGAAATACAGCTTATTTCTTACCAAATCATGAAAAAAAAAAACGCTAAAATGAAAGCACAAATCCTAGAAATTTGGATTTTTGATCAAAATTGTATGTCACTTTTATAATTTAATAATGTCAAACCAAAAAAGATGATTTTTATTAATTATTTTCTTAACTTACTCTTTTTCTTTTTAACTTACTCTTTTAAAAGTTCAGTTATGTGCATTTTGGGCTGTGCTACTATTTATTCCTATGAGAAAACTGAAAGTTCTAAGTTGCTCTTTGAAATATATGATTCTTGGGGTTCCTGGGTAGCTCAGTTGATTAAGTACCTGACTCTTTATTTTGGCTCAGGTCATGATGTCAGGATCATGAGGTCCAGCCCACCATCTAGTCCCACACTGGTTGGAACCTGCTTAAGATTCTATCTCTCTCTCTCCCTGTGCCCCTCCCTCTTAAAAAAGATAAATAAAATAAAATAATAAAAATAAAGAAATACTTGATTCTTCCTACTGGATTACATTTGAATTCAACCTAAATGCTTTAACACTGGATGATTGTTCCTTTTTCATACTTTTATAATAAGTTTAAATTACCTTATTTATCTTTATTTGTTGATGGTTCAAAACTAGATTGAAACACAGGGGGGAAAATCATCAATTTTGGAATTGAGAGGAATATTAGTTTTCATTTAAAAAAAAAGCATCCTATTATATTTACAAGAGGAAAACTTGAAGAAACTGCAAATCAATGACTACTCTTCACTCTTGGGGGCATAAGACAAATGACTAACCTGAAATCATGAGAATAACGGTCCAGTTCAGGAGAAAGAGAATCTATGGATTTGACTACCTGAGAGGATTCAAAAGACACCATATAATCTTGAGAAGATTTGCCTGAAATGATTAATAAATTGCTAAATGCTATCTATAAGCAGGTATGATAGTCTGAAGCTCCTGGAGATCACAGCTATAGGGGATTTTGCATCTATTTGCAGAGATTTCCTTCAAGATCCCAATCAGGGTCTCCCAGGAAAGGTAGTTAGCAATTTGCCCCACCCAGTACTTGTGGATGAGGGAAAACACAGGCCAACTTCACTCTTACCCATTTCCCTGATTTCCATAAGAATCAAGAGCCTTAACCTGCAGAAGAAGAGCAATAGAAAGAGTGTGTGTGTGTGTGTGTGGGGGGGGGGGATCCTACTGCAGTTGGGGGAGGAGAACAGAGTTAAAAACAGCTCTCCTGGGACGTGTGGGTGGCTCAGCGGTTGGGTAGCCTGCCTTCAGCCAAGGGCATGATCCTGGAGTCCTGACACTGCATGGAGCCTGCTTCTCTCTCTGCCTTTGTCTCTGCCTCTCTTTCTCTATGTCTCTTAGGAATAAATACATAAAATCTTAAAAAAAAAAAAAAAAGCTCTCCTCCTGGGGAATGGCAGCAACAAATGATAGGCTCTTTTTAATACTCAAGGAAAGACAGACTCACAAAACCCAGGATCTCACCATGCCTGCCTAAGACTGTGACTTAATCAGGACATCAGAGAATGCCAATCCATACCACCACCACCTATCCCCATGCTGCAAGTTCCAAGGAGAACTACAAAAGAGTCTCTCTGAGAGCTGTGGAAAGGTAAGATCCAAAGACCAGAGAGAAACAGTCACTGAGAAACACTTCTGCAAAGTTTCTTACTCTCCAGTACAAGTTATTTTCAGAATTTGGAAACTGTGTTGCATTAGCGGGAACAAATACAACAAGAAAATTCAACCAAGCTCATTCTGATTTAACACCAAAAGCCTAGGACAGGAAAAGACATGCTTCAAAACAAAACAAAACAAAACAAAAAGCCCAAAATTTATTATCTACCATCCTACAAAGAATGTCTCATTTTTACAAAAAAAAAAAAAAAACCTTAAAGCCATACAAAAAAAAGCAAGGACATTTTCACAAAAACTTAAAGGATACAAAAAGTCAAGGAAAAGACACAGCCTGAAAAGGCCAAGCCATCACCAGATGGTCAGATATGATAAATATGTTAAAATTATGATACAAGGAATTTAAAACAACTATAATTATATTGGTAAAAAATAATACTATAATAATGTATGATATGTAAAAAATCTCTAATTGAAGAGACAAGTGACATGCAAGATCATGTAGGTAATTTTAGCAGAAAGGTAAAATAAAAAAATGAAATAGAATTGGTAGAAATTAAAAACAAAGGTAAGCAGATGAAGAATGTCATCAATATGCTAATCAATTTATACAATCCACTCAAGAAGCAATCAGTCAATTTGTAGAAAGGTAATAAATTAATACTTAAAAATGCAGAGAAAAAAGCATACGAAAATCAAATAATAGATCTGAGAGTTGTGAGACAAAATCAAATAACCCAACATATGCATAAATTGAAATCACAAGAGAAAAAGGACCAAAGAGGGCAAAAGAATTATTTAAAGGAAAAATAACAAGCATTTCAAGTTAATGACAGACACTAAAAAAGATACAAGAAGTTTAGGGAACAGCAATCAAGAAAAATACTGAAATAAACTAAACACCAAAACCACCAAAACATAAGACATAGGCAGGCACATCCTATACAAACCCTTGAAAACTGCAGACATAAAGAAAACCTTGATGGAGGCAGAAAGAAAAAAAAAAAGACAAATCACCTATAAAAGGAAAGAGAATAACAAGTAAAGCAGACTCTTATCAGAAACCAGGCAAGTAAGAAGAAAGACATCTTTATATCATTAAAAGAAGAAAAAAAAAATGTCAAGACACAAATCTATTCCCAGTAAGAATATTCTTTAAAATGAAGGTGAAAATAGACTTTCTCAGAAAAACAAAAACCAAGAAAATGAATAATCAGTAGGCCTATTTTATAAGAAATAGTAATAATAGTTATTCACACAGAAAAAAAATATGACAGAGATTAAATCAGTTCTACACAGCTTTCTAGTGTCTAAAGTGGAATAGGGAAGTAAAATCATGTTTTCTTATTTTGAATTGCTCCAAAATATAACTGCTAGTTTAAAACAAAAATAGAAACAATGTATTGTGTGCATATAGCATATGCAAAAATGAAAATTATGCCCTTCATGGCAGAAGTGATGGGAAAGAGGAACTGGGAATGCACAAGCAGGCATCACTTTGCACCACTGTAGAACCATAAAAATATCCATGCCAGCTACAACCATGCAGCCAACAATCTTAATAACTAACTGGAAAATTATGATTGTTTCATAACCTCTACAAATTTCCGTTAGAACATAAAAACTCTTTTACTGTTGGTTTCACATGGAGAAATGAAAAAAATATTTATTTATTAGATTTTAAACATTAGAAACCTTGAGAAATCTGTGTTTTACCTCTTAGTTAAAATCCACACACATATAAAATCAAAAGCCACTTTGTAAATTTGATATTACTCTTTAAAAATTCTTACCTTCATTTTCTTGCCATATAATTTATGATAGTGATCCTTAATGAATTGTCATAATCTTTTCTAAACTTAGATAAGTTTCAAAATTTTGTCTTTTAAACTTTCAATGTCTTGAAATATTACTGAGAGTTCCTTCATTGTGAAGTTTTTCTCAAGATCGGTTTTTCTGCGGCAGCTTCATAATTTTTGTCACAATAGCCTTCATTTATTTCTGAAAGTTTATCGTTGCTAGATTTCTCAGTTGCACATCGAGAGTCTCTCAAATGGCGATAGTGTGAACATTCTCACAATCATTTGTTTCTTCTTATAACTTCATTTATATTTGGTTTAAATTCTGCAAAATTGTTTGAACAGGTCCAATAAAAGTTTCTGCCATACTTCATTTACAAACTCCCTTACTTATTGCATGATGCTTAAATGCTTTCGGCTGCATGCTTTATATCATATGATTTCCAAGATTCAGTAAAGAAATAACATGATTTTCAGTTGTAATATCAATTACTTGTGTGAAAATTTGTCTAAGCTGAAAGGTTTAAAAGCTTGAAATAATTCTTTGGTCCACTGGCAGGGTTAATGAGGTTGTTGTAGTTGGTGAAAAAAAATGCATTTTCATATTTTCATTCAAGGCAGGTGATCTGAAACATTACCTCACAGTCCTAGTGCTTTAAAATGTAAATGGTTGTAATGATAAAGATGTGTGAGGGAAGAAATTAGAGAACTCCACCCTGCCCTGCTGGGTCAGAACATGGAAGGAGTCCCAGACTAGAAAATGAGGTCTGCCTCTAGAAGCTGACAGTGATCCTAGTCTATCCATCCACCAGGGAACAGGAATATCATGTTGACAGTCTGAAAGAACTAAATGTAACCACAAACTAGAATCCTGGAAGCAAATTCTTTCCTAAATAGTAGAAAGGAGCACAGCCCTACAGACACCTTGATTTTCATGTCTGAGATCTGGAGAAGGTAACTAGTTGTCACACTGATCTGCACTTCTGGCCTTCAGAACTTGCCACACCAATGTAGCCCTCGTGTATCATGATACAAGATGTTAGAGGAGAAATTTTGATCGCAGTCAGTAGGGTAAATACTTTCTGGTTCAAAATATACTCTGGTGCAATAAGTTCAGACATGCTCGGGCATCAGTGATGTTAATATGTGGGATCTTTTCAAGAGTCTTCCAAGAGATCTCCCACTTCCCTTCAAAGGTCACCGAGGTCACAGAAAAGTGAGTCCTCATTGTAGTTTACCAGTCTTTAACAAATCTCATTTTGGGTTATTAGTACCATCCCCAGCCCAAAATTTCAGCCATGACAGTTCAGTTTATTGAAAGACTTATCATAATATTTAGATCAGTGTTGATCCTCAGAACACACTATAAATAATAGTCTAACAAATGTATTCATAAGTAAATTTATGGAGGTGATTTGTATAATCAACTCCTAAACTTTGATATGGACTAACTTGATATGAATAAACTTACCCACATGTCTAGGTTTATGGAGAAGTGACAGACAACAAAACTATTTATCCAAATAAGCAGAGATAAGTTAAAACTGTAAACATGGAAGAGGAAGACCATTACTTTTTATTCCCACTCATGATGAAACATTTTCTTAAAAGGAGAGTTTAGCATTTTTGAGGCAGAAGTTTCCTACAAATGAGGAAAAGTACATAGAAAAGAAGTGAGGAAGATCTCAATCTTTTTAAACCCACAGTTTTGCTTTGAGCTATCTGCCAACAGAAAACGTGTAATCAGTTGCTAATTTTATGGCTCAGATAAAAGTTACAAGAGGAGCTTTTGAAGGAGGAAATCAATGAGGATCAAATCATTAGTGAAAAATTAGCTCTTTTATATAAACACTTTCCAGCATTGCCTTAGAAATCAGAGAAAGATCAAGATGAGCAAAATCCTTTGATGTCCATAAAAAGAAGTACCTCCAGAAAAAGTACATATTCAAAAGCCTTGAATAAGTACAGTAAAGTTATTGTTTTATGTGTATCTAAAATTTTTTAAGTATTTATCTATTTATCGCTCTACCTCTGGACAAAAAATACAATTGAAAACAGTGTTGAAACCATGTTATTTAATTTAAGACAATTATTTGCAAGCCAAATGACTGGTAGGGATATTTTGTTATTAATTGTTAGTGTTCTGGGATTCTCAGAAAGATTGAAAGATAAGCACAGGTTTTAAGTTCAAGTCACCTTCTGCAGTGCCTCCTAATAAGAGTTAATATATCTTTAACTCTTTTATGCCGCTTCATAATCTTCTATCTTTCATCACACAAGTTCTTAATGAGGTGCCTTCCGAAAGGATATTTTAATCAAAATTAAATATTTAATTATCATCATAACCACCTTCCTTAACGGATCTTAGGGTGTGGGTGCAGATTTTATAGCAGATCTTTACATGTCAAAGTTTTAACAGGTAGCTGTAGTACTATTTAATTCATACCAAATTCTAAAATGATGAAACCTACCTTCATTAACAGGTTAAGAGTCATCTCATTAGTGTCAATTATCAGGTGTAGTCTCAAGGGTTCATTGTGAATAACAAAGACACATATCACTAGGGACATTTCAAGGGTTTAGAGTTTACTTTCCCAGTGTCTGGATAAAAGCCAAGTTTTAGACTTGCCTTTTTGAAGCCAAATTTTAGACTTGCCTTTTTGAAGCACACATGAAATCAATTTTAATTCTATAGACTATATATGTTGTACCATCTATTTTATTTAAATTTTAAGACATTGCTGAATTCTATAAAAATGTCAGAAGTACGTTTGAAATTGTGTTGAATTTATTTTTTAATTTGGGAACACACACATATATATATTTTTATATATATATTTTTTAAATCTATTTATTCATGAGAGGCACAGAGAGAGAGAGAGAGGGAAACAGATGCAGAGACACAAGCAGAGGGAAAAGCAGGCTCCATGCAAGGAGCCCAACATGGGACTCGATCCTGGGTCTCCAGGATCATGAGTAAGAAATTGTTCTCTTATTTTTAGGTTATTTGGATATGTTTATATTTTCCCACATTTATATTGTATACTTTTTAAAAAGTTAATAATGAAAGCTTAATGAGTTCTTTCTCAATTATCTATATTTTGTGTTGCTATTGTTAGATTCTTTTTCATTTCATTTTAAACTCTCTTTATGTAGAAATGCAATTAAAATTTATAGTATTTTAACCATAATATTAATTATAATATTTCTATGGCTTCTGATGCTATATTTAAACATACTCATTAAAATAACAGGTGTATTTTTTTAATCTTCAAAAACTATAATTACTTTCTGTCTCTTAATGTTGTAGCAGAGATCTCTAGTATTACTAATTGAAGTGATACAGTTTAGCAGTTAGTTCTTCTGATATTTAAAAGTGATTATTTTAATATTTTTAGTTGAATATCATGGTTTACAATATTTGCCTATTTCTTATTTTGTAGATGCCCTATTAATAGGCAAGTTTTTTTTCTTCTTCTTCTTCTTCTTCTTCTACTTTCTGGTTTACAAAAAAAATTTCAATTTAATGACTCAAACATAAATCATTGTTGAGGGTTATTAAGTATTTTTCTGACACAAAAAGACAATCGTATGTATGGTTCCTACACACACAAACACATACACACATCAAGTCTATATTCTGCTTTGGAGATCAGGTAAACACTAGAGATATGAAAATTACTGTTGCCCTCTCTGAGGAGATATTAAGTGAAGACTTGATGTGAGGTACCAAGCCTTACAAATTTCAAATATCTTATGAAAAAGTACATGATCTTTGAATTTACTTCTTTTAGTGAGGAAATTATTTCCCTAAGACTTTATTTTTTATTATTTATGCATTTAAATGCATATGACTATTACAGAACTTATCAAAAGGAATCTCATGTTTTATGTAGGTGCTTAGAGACAGCTAAGTTCCTGGATTATATCCCTCAACATATCCTAGTCTTCTTTTTTTTTATTTTTATTTTTTTTACTTGAGAGAGTGAGCACACATGTGTATATATATGTGCATGAGTGAGGGTGGTAGGTGCAGAGGGAGTGGGACAAGGAGACTCCCCACTGAGCAGCTAGATCTCAGGACCCGGAGACCATGACCGGAGCCAAAGTTAGTTGCTTATACAACAGAACCACCCATGCACTACAAGACTTTATTTTTTAGAGCATTTTTTAGGTTTACAACAAATCTAAGAGAAAGGTGGAGAGATTTCCCATATACTCCCTTCTTGGTTTTTAACAGAATCTTCCCCATTATCAACATTTCACACTGGAGTGCTGCATTTTACAATTGCTGAAACATAATTACCCAAAATCTGTAGTATACAGTTGGGTAGGCAACAATTATGCTTTATATTCTCCACAGCTTCTCCTTTTTAAAATGTCACATAATTGGAATCATATAGTATGGAGCCTTATCAGATTGTTTTTTTTTTTTTATCATTTCATCTAAGGTTGCTTCATGTCTTTTGTGGCTTGATTGCTCATTTCTTCCTAGCACTGAATAATGTTTTGTCTAGATGTACCACACTTTATCCATTCAACTATAAAAAGGACAGCTTTGGTTATTCTCAAGTTTTAGCAATTATAGTTAGATCTGCTATAAATTTAACTGTGCAGTTTTTTGTATAAACTTACATTTTCTACAGCTTTAGGTAAAAATCAAGTAGCACAATTCCTGGATAAGGAGTATGTTTAGTTTTGTAAAAGTAAGCTGTCTTTCAAGGAATTTGTACTATTTTTCATTCCCACCAGCAATGTACCCATTGCTCCACAGCCTCACCCGTCCTTGTTTTTGTAGATGTTTCAAATTTGGCCATTCTAATAGATGTGCAAGAGTATCTCATTATAGTTTTATTTTATTTTATTTTTTTTAATTTTTATTTTTTTATTTATTTATGACAGTCACAGAGAGAGAGAGAGAGAGAGAGAGAGAGAGGCAGAGACACAGGCAGAGGGAGAAGCAGGCTCCATGCACCGGGAGCCTGATGTGGGATTCGATCCCGGGTCTCCAGGATCACGCCCTGGGCCAAAGGCAGGCGCCAAACCGCTGCGCCACCCAGGGATCCCTCATTATACTTTTAAATTGCATTTCCTGGATTATGTATGAGTTGGGCATCTTTTCATTTGCTTATTTGTCATTTGCATATCTTCTTTAAAGAGGTGTCAATTATTAAGGTCTTTCTCCTTTTTTTAAAAGATTTTATTCATTCATTCATGAGAGTCATACAGAGAGAGGCAGAGACATAAGCAGAGGGAGAAGCAGGCTCACTGCAGGGAGCCTGATGCAGGACTCTATCCCAGGACCCTGGGATCACACCTGAGCCAAAGACATATGCTCAACCACTGAGCCACCAGGCGTCCCATTTTTTAATTGGGTTGTTTGCTTTATTTATTCTTGAGTTCTAACAGTTCTTTTTAATATATGTTGGATAATAGTTTTTTATTAAATGTGTCTTTTGTAAATATTTTCTCCCTGTGTATGGCTTGTCTTATTTTCTTTACTTTATTATTATTATTATTATTTTTTGCAGAGAAGTTTTTAATTTTAATGGAGTTAAGTTTATCAGTCATGACTTTATGGATTATGTTTTAATGTTCTATCTTAAAAAGTCAATGTTTACTCAAGAGCATCTAGGTTTTTTCCTATGTTATCTTCTCGGAATTTTATAGTTTCACATTTACATTTAAGTCTGTAATTCATTTTGGGTTAATTTTTGTAAAGGGTATAAGGTATCTAGTTATTATTTTTGCATATAATATCTAGTATTCTAAAACTATTTGTTTCAGGTGACTATATTAACTCCTGTATCTGGGTTAAATGAGTCCTCTTTTTCTTCCCCTTCAGTGTTGTCTTGGCTATTCAGGGTCATTTGTTGCCCCATATAAACTTTAGAATCAGTTTGTTGATATTCATAAAATAACATGCAGGGATTTTGATCTGGATTCTAGTGAATTTATAGATACAGTTGGAAAGAATTACATCTTGACAATATTGAATTTTCCTATTCTTGAACATGAGATATCTTGCCTTCATTTAGTTATTCTTTGATTTTTGTTCATCAAAATTTTGTAGTTTTCCTTATACAGATTTTGTGCATATTTCATTAAATTTATACCTATGTCATTTTTGAGTGTGCTAATGTAAGTAATATTGTTTTCTTTTTTAAAATAGTATTGTGCTTTATTATCAAATTCCAATTGTTCATTGCTGGTATGGGAAGATTACTGTTTTCTTTCTTTCTTTCTTTCTTTCTTTCTTTCTTTCTTTCTTTCTTTCTTCTTTCTTTCTTTCTTTCTTAAGATTTTATTTATTTATTTGAGAAAGAGTGAGAGAAAGCACAAGGGAGGGGGAGAGGGAGAAATAGCCCCCCCCTGAGCAGGGAGCAGGGCTCAATCCCAGGACCCAGGATCATGATCTGAGCCTAAGGCAGATGCTTAACCAACTGGGCAACCCAGGTGCCTCAGTGATCGTATTTATTATTTATTTATTTATTTATTTATTTATTTATTTATTTATTTGATTTTATTTATTTATGAGAGAGAGAGAGAGAAAGAAGCAGGCTCCATGCAGGCAGCCTAACATGGAACTTGATCCCGGGTCTCTGGGATCAGGCCTTAGGCTGATGGTGGCAGTAAATTGCTGAGCCACCTAGGCTGCCCCATGATTGAATTTTAAATATCAACCTTATATCCTGCAAATTTAGTATAATCGGTTATTTGTTCCTGGAGGGAGATTTTTGGTCAATTTTTTGTTTCTGCATAGACAATTGTGTCATTGGTGAACAAAGATAGTTTTACTTCTCTATTCCAAACTGTTTATCTTTTATTTCCTTTAGTTACCTTGCTGCATTTGGAAAGACTGTCAATTTGTTGTTGAAAAGGTGTGGGTGAAAGTGGAATCCTTGCCTTGCACTTGATCTTAGTGGGAAAGCTTTTAGCTTCTCACATTTAGTAAGGTGTTAAGTGAAGGGTTTTGTGTATATAGTCTTTATCAAGTCGAGAAAGTACCCCCTCTATTCCTGGTTTATTTATTTCGTTTTTCCAAATATGAGCTTGCCATTCAACACTATATGTTAGAGAGTTTAAAAGTGTTATATTTTATGATTAAAAAATACAGAGAGTTTGAGGAACAAAAATAAACTTACCAGGACTCAATTGAACTACTGTTCCAAAAGCTTAGTAAAGTACATTTTTAAAAATAATATAACACGTTAGGAATTCTGATATATTTTTACTGATGTATAATGTTTTTCATATAGTACAAATACATGAGAGACAAATTATTCATTTCATAGATGTTATTATTGCTGCTAAGGTTTATTGTTGCTTTTTAAAAAATATTTTATTTCTTTATTTGAGAGAGAGTGAATAAACAGGGAGAGCAGGCAAGAGAGAGAGAAAAACTCACCGTTGAGCAGGGAGCCTGAGGAGGGGCTCCAGCCCAGGACCCCAGGATCATGACCTGAGCTGCAGGCAGTCACTTAACCACCTGAGCCACCCGGCACCAGTATTATTCCTTAATCATAGCCATATTTTATCTACTTTTGATGTGCTCAGTTTTTCTTACATTTTATTTTATTCCTTTTACCAATAAGTTGAAACTAGGTCACTTTAAAATATGTGTGTACGTGTGTTTATGTGTGTATATGTGTGTGAGTTTTCTGTGACTAATAGCAATTATTTGTTAGTTTAGGTACAGTTGACATATCTTTGAATACTTACATAGTTTGGACTTAATAAAATTAATGTTCAACTGAAACAAACAAACAAAAGATCACTGTTTATCTAATGGCATAAATTTATTCCAAAGACACAAAATATTCAAAACAACAGATATAAATCTCACTCCACCAAATGATATACTTTAATTTTGTGATAAAATGTTTTAATTTAATTGAACTACATCAATCATTCTAATGGATTTAAAGAGCTATAATCTTTGGGAGCTATCATCTTTGGTGGCTCAGTGGTTGAGCATCTTCCTTCTGCTCAGAGCGTGATCCTGGGAACCGGGATCAAGTCCCACATCAGGTTCCCTGTGAGGAGCCTGCTTCTCCCTCTTCCTATGTCTCTGCCTCTCACTCTGTGTGTCTCTCATGAATAAATAAATAAATCTTAAAAAAAAAGCTATCATCTTTTATTAGGAATTTGAACTAAGTATGAAAATGACATCATTTCAATATCAATTATCAGCTTATTAAATCTGGTTATGTGTAACACAACAAAAGGTAAAGTAAATGGAGGAGGAGCCCATCCTGTCTAGGACAAGGGTTTATACCAACCACTCTTCATTCTACCCTGGATTATAGCAAATGTCTTTTAAGAGTTATCCCTAACTCAAGTCTCATTTACTTCCACATCCTTCTAGTTACCATTATTACATAAATCTTCTGAAAGCAGAACTTCAGATTGATTGGTTCCTATTCAGAAATAAGCAGTGATGTTTTGCTGTCTGAGTAACAGAGTATAATATTTCAATATGGCATTAAAGTTTTTCTTCTATAAAACAGTTATTTCTAAGCTTGCTATCAGATACTTGGTGGAAATGGTGAAGCATCTGAGCTTTTGCCATACTTCAATCTAAAAAGTAAACCTGCAATCATTTGGTGAATGCTGGAAGAATACAGAAGATTCTTTGGTTGTAGACCAAGAGCTTTATTACTTATGGCATGGCAAAGAATATGAGTTTCCTGTTCATTCAGAGTACGCCTGCCCCAGAGTTCTACAGGTGGTGACACAGAGAAGCACAAGCAGATGATACACATGCAATGGGCTTACATCACAGTTGAAACCTGAGCTTAATAAATGCAAGTATTTTATAATGTGCTGCAAGCAAATTTGTCTGACCATTTTTCTAGAAGGAGACATTATCATTATTACATTAGATAGTAAACAAACTTGCCTTCTATATTTTAAAGAGAAACCAGAACAAGAGGACAGGAGTGCCTCATTTGCAGAGATGTAGACATGCAGGAGATCTATGGGATTTTTCTCCCAATAACATTTACCTTCATTTTTGTATCATCTTGGTTCTGACAAATTTTCCTATGAGTATGTCCCTCTCTTAGCCACTTTGATTAATCTGACCACCAAAATTTAATTAAGGCTTCTTTCAGCAGTACTCCGAGTGGCTAAGGATGAAGCTAATTTACACTTTTGACCACAACAGTGCATCCTGATATCAGAGCAAATCCCATAAGCCACATGGATTTACCTTAGAAAGCCACATAGCTTTAACCTTCATTTTCTTGATTGACTCTACTCCTGGGTTTCAGATGTTAATTCAGGTACAGAAGGATGTATTGGCAACTGAACAGATAAAACTTAAGCCCAGTGAAGAAAATCTAGATCAATTATTTCATTCCTAACAATCCTAGCCAGTGAGTTCATGTTGACCTAAATGTCACCTGGTGCTGACAGGTGACATTTTTTTTGATAAATTATGAAATTTATTTATATTTCACCATTAAGTCAGAACATAACAAATTTCACTTTCTGGAAATACATGAAGTGCACTTAATACAAGGAAATAGATTTCTTGGTACCACCAGAGAAATGGACACAGACTCATCCATTCCCTCAAATGAAGGCTTTGACAAATTTCCCTCCAAACTTAGACCTCTTGATTCAGGGAGGTCTGAGTTAATGTTTCCCAGAAATTACAGTGAAGACATGGACCTTAACATTTGGGCCCTCTCAAGCAACATCACATTAGAAAAAATTCTTTTGCCCCCAAGGTGCTACCATTATTAATAGCTTTAGATAAGTCAAAGGCTGAATTTCAACTCTCTTTTCTAAAGAGATTCTCATTTTAGGTAAAACTGCTGTCAGGGTAGACATGTAGCACAATGATTATCTCCTCATAAATCTCCCCACGTATCAAGGGTGGTCAATTTTTTTAGATGATGTCATTATCATCCGAGGGTTACATGACTCACTGGATTTCTTAAACACTTAAGTTTTCTTATGGCTATCTCAAAAGTGTGACTCGCAGTATTTCAAGGAGGAGACAGTTAGTCCTGGCTTTAACATGGGTTAGAGTCCCATGAACATATATCATGCCACTAGAAAGTTGTAGTTGTTTATAACTCATGGGGATCCACAATGAAATCTATATCTGTTGAGGGGCATAGTATGCTAATGTATACATTGTGGCTTCCTAGCTGCTAATTTACTTTGAACTATTGAGTCTATTTCTTATATTTATAACTGTCTTTTTTTAAAGGTTTTATTTATTTATTCATGAGAGACACAGAGAGAGAGGCAGAGACAGGCAGAGGGAGAAGTAGGCTCATGCAGGGAGCCTGTCGTGGGACTTGATCCCGGGACTACGGGATCACGACCTGAGCCAAAGGCAGATGCTCAACCACTGAGCCACCCAGGCACCCCTATTTATAACTGTCAAATTTCAGTCAGTCAAATTTGTCCTATATGTCCATGCCACCAATTAAATAAAGGGCATTCATCTATTCCACGGAGTGACTGAGAAACAGGCTGGAGGTAGAGAACACACTGGGTGGTGTTGACAAGTGCTTTCTCTGAGAAGTGCAGTTTGTTGCTGTTTTTAACAGAATCGTTGATAAAGTTAAAAAGAATACTGAGCAAATCATTGTCAAAGCCAAACAGAAGGAACAATAGATCAGCACTCCATTAAATTTAAGATACTTGAAATGGTTTGAGCGAGCCACACCAGCGTTTTCCTCTGTGAGCAAGGTTCCAGGAACAATTCTGAAAGAAAGATACTGTCACGCCTTTCCCCTTAGCAACTAGGACATACATAACATGTTCTCTCCTCCGTGGTTGCCAGGATTTTGATCTCCATCATTGGGTAAATATAAAAATTAAAATCTCCTACCAAACTAGAAAATCTCTTGTCAAAAGTAAAAGATAAAGACAATAATTTTATTGTTAAATAAGTATTAAACCAGAGGGGGATGTATATCACAGTCAATCCAAAAAGATATTGCAAATACAAATAAATCTCACCCTTTTATAGATACAAGTCCACTTACTCGATGGTCAGTTATTGTTGATCTTGAGAATGGATATATAAGAGGACTTGACGGTACCATTTATCACACATTGCTCATTCTAAATCCACTTGGTAATTAGGGTGATCATTTGTGTTAGCTTATTGACTTTATCTAAAGGAAAATATCAACTTCTTATACTTTGATGACATGAAGTGGTTTTTGAACTTAGAGCAAGTGATCTGAAGATAGACTTCCACCCTCCCACAGAAACTGGGAGATAGGGACTCCATCTTTACATTTCAAAGAGAAGGAAACCAGATCCTAGAGAAAGACAGACCTGAATCTTAAAGGGGGCAAGAGTCCTATTTAGCTTTTGAAAAGATTTACAAAACATTTCAAAAGACAGAGAAAGAACTTGCAATTACAAGTTTTCTAAGTAGGTAGTCTAAGAAAAGGAGGGGGATGTCTAATTTTCAACAGGGAGAATTATTTCTTTGCCATTTCTTTTTAAAGATTTAATTTATTTGCTTGAGAGAAAAACAGAGAGAGCATGAGTGGGGAGAGAGGCAGGAGAGGGACAGGGATAAGCAGACTCCCTTCTGAGCCCAGACTCCTTGAGCTCAATTCATGGCTCTAATCGGAGCTTGATTCTAGGACCCTGAGATTGTGACCTGAGCCAAAAGCAGACACTTAGCCAACTGAGCCACTCTGGTGCCCCTCTTTACCGTTTTTTATTCATAGATACCCTTACTCCATTCACTACCACAGAATTTGTTTCTTATTTATTACCTGTAAACTGCACCTTCTTTTTGATCAACTTCTGTACATATTCAGACTTTTCAAATAGATAAGTATAAGAGTTGTTAACTATGTTTTTAAAAAATGTATCCAGAAGGATATTTAAGTCCTCTATGCTTCTTTTTGGCTCAGCAGGAAAGCCAATAGTATAAGTCAGAAAAAAGAAAAAAGCACATGCTTCGCAATCATGAAGATGAAACCCTGAATTTTCAAAATAGTCTATATGAACCTCTATCTCTCTAATCCTATCATTATACACGAAGCACCTGAAAGGGGATGATCTTTTTCTTGGACAGTAAAATAGAGTAAAAAGAAGTAAAGTAAAATAAAACTATCCATTACTAAGGTGTGTGGAATAGAAAAAGAGGTAAGGGGAAAAGGACTACAGGTCCTTTTGAGTTGAATTTTGAGGCAACCATACAAACTTACAATGTTAGGTGCTTCTGGATAGTAGGAACTGTGATGGGTTCATGTCATATCTTGACTGTTAGCCCATTGTTGACTGTTTTTTATGTCATTAAGCATACCATGTCAGACTGCAAATGGTCTGAGAAACTAAACAGGTAACAAGAGATTAGTTTTGGTGATCTTATTTATGTGACAGAAATTGGCTGGTTCGTTTGGAACAGCAACACTGTGCCGAAAACAAACAAACACACACCCCCAAAAAACAAAACAACAACAAAAAAACAATCAACAGATATCTTTAATAGTCCCAAAAAGAGAGCAAAAGTCCAACATAATCTATTTTCTAGATTTGGTTGGGGGCAATATCATATGCAAAGTATATTCACTCTTTATGAGATAAACAAGTTAAATTTTGTCAGAAGTCCCAAATATGGCATTCAGTAGTAGCTTTTGCATCCCAAACATAAATTATTTTACTTTGTATCCGGGATATGTTTTTGTATATTTTGCTCTTCCTAGTGTGACAAGTGGCACAAGTAGCAGTGGTTGAAGAACACAGTATGCCAATGCATCCAATGCATTCACTGGATGGTGCACACTGGATTAGCAGTTTGATTGTAGTTAGTTTCATCAAAGAATATTATTACTGGCATCTTCATACATGAATGACTTTGACAGTTTGTTTAAAGCATCAAAAAAGATGGGATGGAAACTAATTTAGGAGCCAATATTACATGACGTTAAAACCATGTTGTTAAATAATTTCACATAGATAAAAGATATAAATACATAAAAACAGTGTCCACTTCTACATTTTTAAAGGAAAATTTGATGACAAAAATATAAGCTTCTTGATGTTAGATATTTCTCAGTCTGCTTACTCTTCTTTAATCTCATAGTTTGACCATTAGATGGTTTTTCTTCTTATATATCAAGCAAGGCTTAAACTCTTCTTCTTAAAACTCAGTCTTAATTACAAAAATCTATTTTTTTTTACTAAAATAGAGATTTTACAAACTATGTCTATTCCTTAACAAATGTAACATATTTGAAGAGTCTAAAGTAAAATTTCTTGGGATGCCTTGGTGGCTCAGTGGTTGAGAGTCTGCCTTTGGCTCAGGGCGTGATCCCGGAGTCCTGGGATCAAGTCCTACATTGGGTTTCCTGCATGGAGACTGCTTCTCCCTCTGCCTGTGTCTCTACCTTTCTCTCTGTGTGTCTCTCATGAATAAATAAATAAAATCTTTTTTTTAAAGTAAAATTTTTCCTACAATAAACAATACATATTTGTATTCCCATAATGTTAAAAAATGTCACTCTTTATAATGTTTAGTTCTCTTTATGGCATATATGGGCCATATCATTAATAAATCCATACACAGAAAAAGTAGTTGGATTATATTGATTTAAAAAATCAGTAAAAAAATTTCCTTAACTATTTGGTACCTTGAAAGAGTGATGATTTTATTTTATCTTATATATTAGAACTACATTAGGTTTTAGCTAATGGGTATATAGGACAATTTGATGAATTACTGCTATAGGCTGAAAATTTGTGTGTCCCTAAAATTCATATGTTGAAACCTACTCCCCAGGATGATGGTATCTGAAAGTTGGTTTGGGGAGGTGATTAAGTTGTGAGGATGGGGCTTCTCATAAATGGGATTAACATCTTTTAAAGAGGCTGCAGATAAATCCTGCTCATTTCACCATGTGAGGTTACTACAGGTCCTCACCAGACACCAAATCTGTTGGTGCCTTTGAACTTCCCAGCCTGCAGAACTGCAAGACATAAATGTGTTTTTTTCTAAGCCAAGAGTCTATGATATTGTGTTATAGAAGCCCAAATTAACTAAGTCAATTACTACAGCCCAAATATGCCCATGTTTACATCAGACAGGACAGAATTTAATTATCTGAAGATCGTGTAGACAAGTATGTGTCTGCCAAAACCAATACATAATGACAAATATGAAAAATAGGTTGAATTTACATTATTGAAAATTGAACATGCTGTCGAATCTCTAATTAAAATGGTAGCGGAACAAAGATCTGTGGATTGAAGGAGTGAGGAACTGGGCAAGTCTTTCTCTAGGATAAAACTGGATATATTTCTTTTTTCAAAATCAACAATTTTAAGACTGTGGGAATCAACCAAAGTCATATAACAATTTGAGAAATATCTCTTCGTGAAAAAAATTGAACCACAATTTAGAAGAATTAGAGTCTATGGCATGTCAGTCTGTAGCTGTTCTTATTTCTCCTCGGTGTCACTAGGAGATTTATTTACAGGAAGGTACAAGTCCTAAAGCCTAGCAGCTTTGCTGCCATAAGGGGCTGACTTGATATGGAGTGAAGCCTAGAAAATCCCCACGCTTCAGAACTTATCAATAACATTAGACCTTGGTGACAAAGAGGAAAAGCCAAAGCTATAGCTATCCTAAGGTTATGAGTTGGTTGGTGCAAGCAAAGACTGAGAAGCTACACTGAAATATACTGAGATCTCTAGGAAATGAGACAGCTGTGCTAGGCTAATGATCTGAAGGTACCAAAATGCATCTTTTATGAGGAAAGAACACAAAGGGCCTGTATTAGTTTTCTGTTTCTGCTGTGACTAGTTACTACAATACAGGTCTTAAAACAATACAAATTTTCAATTTACAGTCCTGAGGGTCAGAAGTCCAAAATCAGCCTCATTGAGCTATAGTCAGGTTGTCAACAGGTTGGTTCCTTCTGGAAGCTCTAGAGAAAATTCATGTCTTGAGTTTTCCAGCCTTTAAAGGACCTTAACATTCTTTGGCTTGTGGTGGTATCACTCTAATCTCTGTTCCTGTCACCACATTGATTTTTTCCATTTTACTCTGATTTTCCTACTTCCCCGTTGTAAGGAACTATGTGAGGACATTAGACCACCTGGACAATTCAAGCTAATGTCCATCTCTAAGATCCTTTACTGATCACATCTGCAAAGTTCTTTTTACCATGCAAGAACATAGTCACAGGTTCATAGGCAGCTTTGGGTGGATTATTTGACATAGCACAAGGCCCTAACCATCTAAATATCCTTGGTTGAAGGTGAAGCCTACACAGGCAGAGTTTTAGCACAAGAATTTTGGTAGAGAGTTAAGGCTTGCACAGATTTGTAAACAGCCTGAACTTTGAATGTATTCTCCAAGCCATGCGCAGATCTATCAGAAATGGTTGAAAACCTTCCTGGTTCCCAGTGTTTAAGAGCAATCTCTGATAAGTCATTGACTGACTATAAGCTGTGCTGCCCCAGGCATGATACAACTGGCAGAAAAATAAAGATGAAAAAAAGAGAGGTAGGATATGAGGAAGGAGGGAGGGAGGAAGAGAGAAAGAAGACAGACAACTAAGCAGAGAAATCAGCAGAGCACCTGTGGTGGAGATAGACTTTAGAGAATTAAACAAGAGAAGTCACTAAAAAACAAACACACAAAAAGCAGTAAGAACAGCCCTAGGGGATATGTGAATCTAAAGTTGCTATATATCCTAAATGTTCAATTTTAAACAAAATATGAGAATGCAGGAAAAAAAATAAGAGGTGGTCCATATGCAGCAAAGAAGCAGTCAAGAGGAACTATTTAAAAGAAGCCCAGATATTAGAATAAGCACAGACTTCTAAGAAGTAAGCATAAACATGTTCAAGGTACCTGATAATAAGCATTACAAAAAGCCTGCAGATAATAATACACTAATTGGTGAAAGATTAAATGCTTTCTTTTATAATAGGGAACAGGCAAAGATATTTTCTCTCTCCACTTCACTTCAATACTGCACTTAAAATTCTATTCAGTTCAATACAGTAAAAACCAAAAAACTAAAAAAAGAAAAAAAAACAAACTTGAAAGATATTCACATTAGAAAGAGAAAAATAAATTTATTTACAGACAACTTCATTCTGTATGCAAAATATAGTAAGGAAACAACTCCCCCCACACCAAAAAAATAAGTGTACTAAAACTAATGAAAAATTGATCAAAATGCAGGATACAATATACGTATACGAGATCAATTGCATTACCATATACAGTTGGCCCTTAGGTAATGCTAGAGTTAGGGACACAGACCCCCATCCTGCACAGCAAAATATTCAAGTGTAGCTTTTCACCTCCCCCCAAAGCTTAACTATTTATAGCCTACTACTTACTAGAAAACTTGATAATAATATAAATAGTTGATTTTGCATATTTTGTGTTATATGTACTATATACTATATTCTTAAAGTAAGCTGGAGGAAAGAAAATGTTATTAAGAAAATCACAAGGAAGAGAAAATACTTTATGACACTATTTTTATCCCAAAAAGTCCACAAATAAGTGGACCCATGTATAAGTGAACCCACACAGTTCACTCTTGTTCAAGGGTCAACTGTGCTAGCACTGAACAGTAAAACAATCTGTCTAATGAAACCATTTCATGCACAATACCGTCAAAAATAGAATACTTAAGAAAAACTTCATATGAAAGTCTGTATATGTTACTCTTTTAAACATTAAAATACTCAAAAACATGTAACAAAATTGGTAACGGGCCATAGTTTGTGAAACTGCAATCTAAATAAACAATGTATATTCGTGGATTGACATACTTACTATTATTGTTAAGATAAAACTTTTCCCAAAATTGATTGATATGATCTACATAATATGTACAGAATTCCATTGCAGGAATCTACAATCTGATCCTAAAATTGAAATAAAAATGCAAAGGACCCTGAACAGTCAGAATAATTTATAAATAAAATGAAGACTTTATTCTTCATTATTTCAGAAGTTACTATAAAGCTACTCTATCAAAAAAGTATGGTGTGATGTAAGGATAGACATAAAGATCACTGGAACAAAAGCCCAAAAGTAAAGCCTTTATATTATATTGTCAAGTGATTGATTTCGGTGAAGTTGCTTGGGCAATTCAGTATGGGAAAGGGTAGTTACTTCACAAATGGTAAAGGTTTGTGTAGGAACTGAACATCCATTTGTCAAACACAAAAATTAAAAAAAATATATATTTTTTTGGAGAAATCTTTATAATATGGATTAAGCAAATAGTCCTAAACCTATAAAAAGCATTTTGATCAGCTACCATTTACTTAAATTAAAAAAAAAAAAATGTACCTTAACAGACACAATTAGGAAAAGAAGAAGACACGTCACTGAACTGAAAATCATATATTTGCAAAAGGGCTATATTTAGAGCATATAAAAAAGATACCCAGTTCATATAAAAAAAGAACAGATCAAATAAAAATTGGCAATATATTTGAATTGATATTTAGCCAAAGACAGTTGAATGGCTAAATAAGTACGCGGAAAGATGCTCACTATTCTCAGTAATTAAATAAATATGGATTAAAGTCACAATGAGATACTACTTCATTCACACTAGAATGGCCATCTTAAAAAGAAAATGAATGGGGTGGGTGGCTGAGCCAATTAAGTGGACAACTTTTGATTTTGGCTCAAATTATGATCTCAGAGGCATGAGATAGAGCCCCACCTTGGGCTCTGCGCTCAGCGAGAAGTCTGCTTGAGATTCTCTCCCTCTCCCTCTCCCCTTCCCCTGCTTATGTGTTCTATCTCACTCTAAAATAAATAAGTAGGGAAGCCCTGGTGGCCCAGTGGCTTAGCGCCACCTTCAGCCCAAGGCGTGATCCTGGAGACCGAGGATCAAGTCCCACATCAGGCTCCCTGTATGGAGCCTGCTTCTCCCTCTGCTTGTGTCTCTGCCTCTTTTTCTCTCTCTCTCTGTCTCTCATGAATAAGTAAATAAAATCTTAAAAAAAAATAAAATAAATAAGTAAATCAGGAAGGAAGGAAGGAAGGAAGGAAGGAAGGAAGGAAGGAAGGAAGGAAGGAAAAAAGGGAAGAAAGAAAGAAGAAAGAAAAGAAAGAAAGAAGAAAGAAAGAAAGAAAGAAAGAAAGAAAGAAAGAAAGAAAGAGAAAAAAAGAAAGAGAAAAATAACCAGTATTGTTTCTTAAAAAGTTAAACATGAACTTATAAGATCCATCTATCTTGCTCCTAGGAATCTACCCATGATAAAGGATCTATACCCTCAAAACTATAGAACACTTCTGAAAGAAATTGAGGAAGACACAAAGAGATGGAAAAATATTCCATGCTCATGGATTGGCAGAATTAATCTTGTGAAAATGTCAATGTTACCCAGGGCAATATACACGTTTAATGCAATCCCTATCAAAATACCATGGACTTTCTTCAGAGAGTTAGAACAAATTATTTTAAGATTTGTGTGGAATCAGAAAAGACCCCGAATAGCCAGGGGAATTTTAAAAAAGAAAACCATATCTGGGGGCATCACAATGTCAGATTTCAGGTTGTACTACAAAGCTGTGATCATCAAGACAGTGTGGTACTGGCACAAAAACAGACACATAGATCAGTGGAACAGAATAGAGAATCCAGAAGTGGACCCTGAACTTTATGGGCAACTAATATTCGATAAAGGAGGAAAGACTATCCATTGGAAGAAAGACAGTCTCTTCAATAAATGGTGCTGGGAAAATTGGACATCCACATGCAGAAGAATGAAACTAGACCACTCTCTTGCACCATACACAAAGATAAACTCAAAACGGATGAAAGCTCTAAATGTGAGACAAGATTCCATCAAAATCCTAGAGAAGAACACAGGCAACACCCTTTATGAACTCGGCCATAGTAACTTCTTGCAAGATACATCCACGAAGGCAAAAGAAACAAAAGCAAAAATGAACTATTGGGACTTCATCAAGATAAGAAGCTTTTGCACAGCAAAGGATACAGTCAACAAAACTCAAATACAACCTACAGAATGGGAGAAGGTATTTGCAAATGACATATCAGATAAAGGGCTAGTTTCCAAGATCTATAAAGAACTTATTAAACTCAACACCAAAGAAACAAACAATCCAATCATGAAATGGGCAAAAGACATGAACAGAAATCTCACAGAGGAAGACATAGACATGGCCAACATGCACATGAGAAAATGCTCTGCATCACTTGCCATCAGGGAAATACAAATCAAAACCACAATGAGATACCACCTCACACCAGTGAGAATGGGGAAAATTAACAAGGCAGGAAACAACAAATGTTGGAGAGGATGTGGAGAAAAGGGAACCCTCTTACACTGTTGGTGGGAATGTGAACTGGTGCAGCCACTCTGGAAAACTGTGTGGAGGTTCCTCAAACAGTTAAAAATAGACCTGCCCTACGACCCAGCAATTGCACTGTTGGGGATTTACCCCAAAGATACAAATGCAATGAAACGCCGGGACACCTGCACCCCGATGTTTATAGCAGCAATGGCCACGATAGCCAAACTGTGGAAGGAGCCTCGGTGTCCATCGAAAGATGAATGGATAAAGAAGATGTGGTTTATGTATACAATGGAATATTACTCAGCTATTAGAAATGACAAATACCCACCATTTGCTTCAACGTGGATGGAACTGGAGGGTATTACGCTGAGTGAAGTAAGTCAATCGGAGAAGGACAAACATTATATGTTCTCATTCATTTGGGGAATATAAATAATAGTGAAAGGGAATATAAGGGAAGGGAGAAGAAATGTGTGGGAAATATCAGAAAGGGAGACAGAAGGTAAAGACTGCTAACTCTAGGAAACGAACTAGGGGTGGTAGAAGGGGAGGAGGGCGGGGGTGGGAGTGAATGGGTGACGGGCACTGGGGGTTATTCTATATGTTAGTAAATTGAACACCAATAAAAAATTAAAAAAAAAAAAAAAGGAATCTACCCATGAGAAATATCTGGGGCTGCCTTGTTAATAGTATAGTGGAAAATGACACAAGAAACCCAAAGATCAGGTCATTCACCTGGATTTTGAAATGCTTTGACAGAGCAATTCTATAAATTATATAGCCTTATTCTTTTCTCTTTCTTATAACATTTGGATATATTTATATCACAATCTCTAACTACTTACGCTAACTCCTATCAATGCCTTAATAACATTTTAAATTCTATAACATCTTATAATTTTTATGGCTTTTTCCTATATTATCATGTTGGATCTTTATAAACATAGAAAACACAGCAATTGCCCACATTGTATAGATAAAAAAATTAAAGTGTTGATTTCAGAGACTTCTAACCAAGGTTACTCCATCAGAAATCAACTATAAAGATTTGAAAAGATTATTTTGAGAACAAGTCAGTACACTCTGTCATTTACTATTCAGCCTTTTATCCTAGATCAGCTGCTTAAAAAGCTATTTTAATAGAAGATGCTTTCTCCTGTTTGAACATCTCAAAATGCTTTTTTAAATGACAACATTGAAAATAGGATTTAAATTTCATATAGTATCTCTGACAATATATTCTTTCTCTGTAGTAAAACATTAATTATACAATGTACATAAGACAGAAATCAAATTTCTCTCATTCTATGACTTATAATACAGAATGTTGTATGTTCTCTTAATCATAAAACATTCTTAATTCCAATCCACTATGGATGGTATCCTTCTATTTTGAAATTATTACATTTTTTTCTAAAACATAATTTTTAAAAAGATTTAGTAGTACAAATGTATGGACCTAATTATATAAGAAATTGTTCTTAATAAAGAAGCTATTAAAATTTATTAAAGTAGAATTTTGTGCATTGTCAAAATTTCAAAGGACTATAAGCATAGTGTTTGGATTCATCATATATTTTTAATTAACTAGATATAAAAACTGAAAATCATTAAAGTAAAATTAAATTAAATTAATTCATATATTTTAAAAATTAATGCTTAATGAATCATCTATAGTCCTGCTCCCTGTAGGATACTCAAAAATATATCCTGTTTTTCCTTCTTTTTTATAAATTTTTATTTATTTATGATAGTCACAGAGAGAGAGAGAGAGAGAGGCAGAGACATAGGCAGAGGGAGAAGCAGGCTCCATGCACCGGGAGCCCGACGTGGGATTCGATCTTGGGTCTCCAGGATCACGCCCTGGGCCAAAGGCAGGTGCCAAACCGCTGTGCCACCCAGGAATCCTTATTTTTCCTTTTTTATTTGAAGATCTATTTATTTAGTTTAGAGAGGGAGGAGGGATGGAGAGATGGAGAGAGAATCTTTTTTTTTTTTTTTTTTTAAGATTTTATTATTTTATTTATTTATTTTGAGACAAACAGAGAGACAGAGTTAGCATCCAGGGACTGCTTACAAGAGTGACAGAGGTGTAAAGGGAGAGGAAGAAGCAGACTCCTTGCTTGATCCCAGGATCCCAGGATCATGACCTGATCACAGAGCAGATGTTTAACTGAGTTACTCAGGCACCCCCTCCCTGAAAATATCTTGAAAATATTCTTCATGGACAGACAGCCTTAGTTTCTAATTTTTTTTCATCCCTCTCTCTCTCTCTCTCTCTCTCTCCTCTATATATATATATATATATATATATATATATATATATATATAACATAAATATCCTTCAAGAAACTGTTCTGAAGTTCAAATGTGTAGAAGTCCCATAATATCATAGAATTTTATGGTTTTCTAATATTTAAGTATTCATCCACAGCCCTAACCTAACAGCCTAATTTACTTCACCACTTAGATGGCTAGTAGATATCACAACTTCAGCATGTCCAATTATCATTTACCCACCACCCAAAAATCAGTAAATGGCACTACTTATCATCCAGTTTCTCAAGCCTATGTGATAATTATCTTTGTTTCCTATTTTATACTTACTGCCCAAATTTAATCCAAAAGAAACTCTTATTTCTGCTTCAATAGTAATTTCTTACCCAATTAATAGTCTATTTCTAATGAGCATTTATATGTTTGGTATATGATTACATACCAATTTTTATAATGGAAAATCTAGATCATCCCACCTTTTATCATTCAGTAATTCCAAAAAGCATGCCTTATTTAATGAGATTCTTCATCATTTGGCTTCACCCCCTCTGTTTGAACCCATTTTATATAGTTTCCTCTCACTGTATTATTCTTCCAGGCTAACTCTTTTTGTTTGCTTCTTTTGTTTTTGTTTTCAATGAAAGCACCAAACTCCTCATCTCAAAGTATTCCCTTAGCCAGAATTTCTCTTCCCCAGGCGCTATTCATATCTGGCTCTTTCACGTCATTAAGATATCAACTTAGGTATTCTTAAAACTGCTTTTAAGACATTCTTTGGAAATTACCCCACTTAAGCATTTTTTTGTGATTTTCTATTATTAAATATGTTTTCCTTCCTGTGAACTGAAATGTTATGGTTATTCACTCATAAGATTCAATTCTGGTTACTTCCATTATGTTTGCTACTTGAGTTTCCTGATCACAGCATAGTGTTTAACACATAGTAGGCATGTGAAAAACTACCTGTTTCTCCTCGAGCCGTACAATTTTAGGAATAAATGCAAATTCACCATTCTATGGATATGCCAAACTTATCTTTTTTTCATCTTTCCTTTGTCCTCAAGAAGTTTGGGAAACAACCTATTGATATAAATTTCACTGTAGTAAAATTTAGTAAAACACTAAAGTGTTTATAATTGCCTGGATTATTCATCCAGTTCCCATCTATGACCTTCAGGAATGTTGGATCTTTGACTTTTAATATTCTATTAATAGGAAATAGTCAAGTAGCTGGCATATCTTGTTACCAAAATCCAAGTTCGGCTGCCCATTTCTCAAATGGCCAATACTCAAGAGACGAGTTTTGACTGGAAAGGAATCTGAGCTTTATTCAGGAGGCCATTCACCTGGGAAGAAGGTTAGACACTTGTCCAAAGGCCAATTCCTAGGTTTCTGGCCAGCCCAGAGATTTTTAAAGGAGTTTGATCAGTTAAGGGAGTGTAGTGGTCTGTGACATTTCTTGATTATGTGCAGACTCAATGTCAGCTACAGTTACTCCAGTGCTCAGAGTTGTGCAAGGAGTTTTAGTTCCTTGGTAGCCAGGATGGGGTTCTGCAAGAGGGTCTAGTTTCTTGGTACGTGAGGGTTGTGCAAAAGTACTCTGTTCTTTCTACAAAAGACAAGGTCTACAGATGCACAAAAAGAAGTCAATAAAGTCATTTGTGTGACCATAAAAAGAAAAAAAAATTGCCAGAATTGTTATGCTAATCTCATAGCTGAGGTGGCTTCAAGCAGGCTCCTTGGCCTTTGTGGCCTGGAAAAGTTCTAGTCCCTTATTCCCCAAAGCCAGTAGTCTCCAAATCTCAAAGTAAGCAAATAAATTCTGTTACAGATCAATCTTCTTAAGTATTCAAGCAAGAAGTATGTTAACTTGAAGAAAGTTACCCCTGAGACCAGCTAGAGTTCTATTACAATATTATACATTTGATCTATATTTGTTGAAAAAAATAAATGTGATGCTAAAAAATGTTTTAAACTAAAATGTAGGGGATCCCTGGGTGGCGCAGCGGTTTGGCGCCTGCCTTTGGCCCAGGGCGCGATCCTGGAGACCCGGGATCGAATCCCACATCGGGCTCCCGGTGCATGGAGCCTGCTTCTCCCTCTGCCTGTGTCTCTGCCTCTCTCTCTCTCTCTGTGACTATCATGAATAAATAAAATCTTAAAAATAAAAAATAAATAAATAAATAAACTAAAATGTAATGACTTTTCTAATCACTAATTTTTCATGTCCTTCTGTGTTTAGAACACTGGCTTAAAACAATGTACCTGGGCACAAGTGAAAAGATAAGGGATATGTTTGAAACTAGACTTGACAATTCCTGATTGAAAATTTGAGTAATGATGGAATCAGAAAAATCAAAGGCATCTCCTGGACTCACTCTTCACAATAAAATTAAATTCTTCATGGACTTTAGGATTATCTTCTGGCTGATACCTGTATCTCCAGCTATAATCAAGATTATCTACTGACACCAGGAAGTCAGAGCTCTGAAAAGTAGAAAAAGAGATTTTCATGACATATTGCCAAATCCTTTTACTGACTTAAGCTATACAACCTATACTCAAGAGATAAAACTACTACTAATGTGAAAATATTAAGGTGGTTTTCTATTGTTTTTGACATAGCTTTACTGCTTTAAGTGCACATGATTAAGGAAATATCATAGAATAACTTATTTTTTAATGTTTATTTTTCTTTTTAAGTTTAAAACTTTGGTTATGTCAGTTCAGTACAGAAAACCTGAAGGAATAACAATATTTTAAAATATTTATCTAGTTTTATCATAACTTTTGAGAAATTACTTGTGAAGTTTTATCTCGGTAGGTATTATTATGTCTCTGTAGGGTGTCCAGATCAATTACTTTCACTCAATTATACAATTACATAAAGAAACATACTAAAAAATGTTTCTGGCAAAGATCCTTTAAGGCTGCCTAATGGTTTTTAACATTAACATTCAGTACTAATACTCTTGTGGCCACATTATATTTTTCACCTAATTTAACTTCCCCAGAATATTTTCATTTCTGAAGCTTAGTTTTTTTTTTTCGATTTTCTTAAATACTAATCATGTTTTTATATCTAGTCTAAGCTACATAAGAGTCAGATGTATGTGACATTTACTAGGGAGATGTTAATGCCGTTAACACGTGCAATGTTTAATGCTCTTGGATAAGAAGATTGTAACAGTTAAAATGGGAAATCTGTTTAGAACACAATAGAGGGGAGTTGCTAGTGATGGTCTCTTCAAATACCATGACCATTCTTCCAAGAGGAGGTTTTATTCTATTTTTTATTTTTTAAAAGATTTTATTTATTCATTCATGAGAGACATGGAGAGAGAGGCAAAGACATAATAAGAGGGAGAAGCAGGCTCCCTGTGGGGAGCCCAATGTGGGACTCAATCCCAGGACCCCAGGATCACCACCTGAGTCAAAGGCAGACGCTCAACCACTGAGCCACCCAGGTGTCAGGCAAGGGGAGGTTTTAGATAAAATGGATTTCTAATGCCTCTTAAATTGTATAAGGTTGTCAAATACTGAACATATTTTGCTTTGAAATTTAGGTCAATAACAGAATGTTTTTATTAAGCTTAAATCTGCTTAAGAAGGTTATTTCACACAAATATGAGGTTATTGGTTAGTATGTTAGTATGATGGATAGTTAACTTTCAAAGAAATAAATTTTAGAAAAAAAACCTTTAAAGTTTAGAATTTACTAAATATCATTATGTCTAAGAATGGAAGTAAAATTCTCGCAGTTGCACTTTGTGGGGATTTTGATGATATAAGACAAACTGTTACTAAGAATCAAAGTGAGCAATGGTATAGAAGATGTGGTTTATGTATACAATGGAATATTACTCAGCTATTAGAAATGACAAATACCCACCATTTGCTTCAATGTGGATGGAACTGGAGGGTATTATGCTGAGTGAAGTAAGTCAGTCGGAGAAGGACAAACATTATATGTTCTCATTCATTTGGGGAATATAAATAATAGTGAAAGGGAATATAAGGGAAGGGAGAAGAAATGTGTGGGAAATATCAGAAAGGGAGACATAACGTAAAGACTGCTAACTCTGGGAAACGAACTAGGGGTGGTAGAAGGGGAGGAGGGCGGGGGGTGGGAGTGAATGGGTGACGGGCACTGTGGGTTATTCTGTATGTTAGTAAATTGAACACCAATAAAAAATTAAAAAAAAAAAAAAAAAAACAAAGTGAGCAATGGCTCAGACAGTTAAGCATCTGCCTTCAGCTCAGGCCATGATCTCAGGGTCCAGGGTCCAACCACATCTTTGGTTGGAGGAGAGTCTGCTTCTCCCTCTCCTTCTGCCCCTGTCCCTCTGCTGTCTACCCTTCACACCCCTCTCTTTCACCCCATACTCATACTCCCTCTCAATTAAATAAATGAAATCATTAAACAAAAACAAAGTGAATTTCTTCTTCTTCCTTTTTAAATTCTAATACTTAATAATAAATATAGCTTCTGTACTTCTACAGGAATTCCTATGCCATAACTTATTTGACTTACTTATTTTTCTTTTTTTCTTAAGAATAAGTCATGTATTTATTAATATGCTAAACATCTGAAGCTAGTAACTTGTTATTTAATATACCAAATGCCTGATCAATAATTGTATAAAATATAAAGATATATCAAGGCAAACTTCACTTATATTAAGAGAAGTGGGAATTCAGTATTACCTCAAAAAGTTAAACTTTCATATATAAATATATATGATACATATTTTTATATATATTATGTATGGGAAATAAGTTCATAAAAAGTATACTGAATTACAATTTATTAGAAAATGTACATTAAATAAAAATGATTAATGAGAAATCCTAAAATTTATTTTAAAGATTTTATTTATTGGAGAGAGAAAAGGAGAGAGCACAAGCGGTGGGAGGGGCAGGGAGAGAACCAGATTCTCCTCTAAACGGGGAGTTGAATGAGGGTCTCAATCTGAGAACCTTGTGATTATGACCCCAGCTGAAGGCAGAGGCTTAATGGACTGAGCCACCCAGGTACCTCAAGAAAGGCTAAAATTTAAAGACCATCAACAGTGAATATTGATAAAGATTAGGAAAAATGGAGAGTTAAATTGTTAGTTAGAGTGTAAAATGGTACAACCACTTTAGAAAAATATTTTTACCCACACAATAATTCAGATATTATGTGCCTAGCTATTTAAGAGATATAAAGATTTACGCAAGAAAGTCTATTGTAGCTTTATTCAACATGACTAAAAACAGGAAAAAATTAAAATGTTTATCAGCTTGACAGTATGTAAACAAATTTTGCTGTATATATAGAATAAGACATTACTTAAAATTTTGAAAATACTAATGAAACATAGTAACATGGATGAATTGCCCACAGAGAACAGTATGTTTCCATTTATATGAAGTTCTAGAATTAACAAAACAACCTGAAGTTTATATATATATATATATATTAGTTGTCAGCAGATGGCATTGTGGGATTAGATGGAAAAAAGAGCAAGAGACATTTCTGGATGAATGAAATAATCTCACTTGATAGAAGAGATATGGGTGTATGTTCTTTTCAAAACTCATGTACATGTGTACATGTAAAACATATATTTTCCTTTATGAATTTTACCAAAGAAAATTTACCAAAAGAAAAAGTTTTGTAAACAAAACCAAGTATAGAAAAGTATAAAATAAAAAGACAGAGTGTATCTGGTTGCGATATTAAGAGATTCCTTTTGTATATTCCTTTGTTTTTTATTTCCCTTAAATGTTCACATGCAGTTTTCATTTATTTATTTATTTATTCATTCATTCATTTATTTATTATTTACTTATTTATTTATTTATTTATTTATTTATAAGATATTATTTATTTATTCATGAAAGTCACAGAGAGAGAGAGAGGCAGAGACATAGAAAGAGGGAGAAGCAGGCGCCATGCAGAGACCCAATGTGGGACTCTATCCTGGGACTCCGGGATCACACCCTGAGCCATAGGCAGATGCTCTACCGCTGAGCCACCCTGGCCTCCCACATGTGCAGTTTTTATAATCACAGATGAAACAAAACAGATTAAAATACTGAAAATACTGAAGATGTAATAAACTGCTCCAGAAATTTCTCATTTAACACACTAGTATAAATAATACATATTTACAATAAGGTATTAATTACTATTTTTAAGTTCATGAAGCATAAGACATCATTTTATTTAATTATTGGAGGCTGCCAGATATTCACATATCCATTGATATTATTTTACATAGACGTTTATTGGTGGACCTTGTATGACTAATAATTCTGAATAATAGATCCATCAGAAAACATTTCATTCATATCCTATACATTTTTAAAAATTCCTATAGTAACAGAGGACATAGCATGATTATACATAGTTGAGTTTCAAATGTGACTCATACTGATTTTGTGAGCAATTCAAAATAGCACTTATAAAAGTGTCTCATGCAACAACAAACTAAATTAATATTGAGGGAAACCCCTCAGAAAAATGATTAGGCTTTTAATGATTTCCTGATATACTTCTGCAAAAATATATTTCACTTATTCACATTCACTATATAGCATGCTTACATTTTATTTCATTTATAATAATCAAATATTTAACCCTTACAATTTTAATGAACAGAATTTCCCTCTTTTTTTCTAGAGTTTGTTGTATAGCTATTGACACACTTCATTATTAGCTTCTAATTGGTTTTGATTTTTCATTGCTGTGAAACTCATTTTAATAAGTTCATTATTTTGCTGCCAGAAGAAACAAAATTTAATTTAATTAGAGGTCATTGGACTTCCAGATTGAGTTAATTAAAGATCTAATCAAGCCTCCTGGGGATAAGTAGATTGTCAGTTGGGAAAAATCATTACAAGGCAAAACTCTAAAATCTACATTAAGGTTTACAGTTTTTTCAACTAAAATTTTGTATTTCTTGGCTCCTCCCAGCTCTATAACCCCCTGAAACAGTGAATAATGTTAGTGTCAAGATGCTCACATCTGAATAATGTGCTGTATTCACACTAATACATCTTTATCAAGTCTTCTAAAAATAAGCAAGATTTAGGTCTTAAGTGGAAGAAATGATTTAAAAGTACACCACATGATGTTACATTGCAGAGTGAGCACTCTTATGTTTCCTGAGAATAAAACAATATCAATTTAATTAACACTCTCAGTTATTGAAATAAGAATATACACATCTGTAATAGCTCTATTGATGTATCATCTTCTTTCCTCTTCAGTTCTATTTACTGAACTTAAATGCAAAGTCTTGATATGATAAATGAGCCACTGAAAATTATTGCTGAAAATATAAAATGGAATGCAACGGATTCCTGAAGAATAATTCATTTTTTTTTCAGATGACTATGGAATTTTAGGAAATCCAGAAGCAAACTGATTTGAACATTAAATTAAGTTTTTGAAAAGTGAGGAAATGAAAATCAATCTATGATGACTTGGTGCAAATGTTTCAGTTATCACTTTGTCTTCATCACTTTGCTGCTTATTTTATAGCACTAATTATACTGCAATAAAAACTGTCTTAGAAGTGCAATCTACGTAACTCATACATATATCTTGTAATTTCCCAGGAAGATACATAATTGAATTCAGTCGTCAAAGCAACAGAGTAGTTGTGATGAAAATGAAAAAAAATATTTAATGTTTATTTCATTTAAACCAGTTTGTTTCAACCTATAGTAAGTTGTGAATAGTATCAAAATAGAAGTTATGTGTTCATTTCTCTTTTTTACATAGCTATTCTAGCAATAGTTTTTAATAGTTTTTCTCAACTGTAGCAGTTCTAACTTTCAAAAAAAGAGAAAGTGAGATATCCACTAAGTTCTAGGGGTTACAAAATTAAACACTAGAAAAATAAAAGAATGTAGCAGTGTAGGGCAGTTGTACACCTCAATGAGTAAAAACACAAGCTTTTGAGTCATCCATACACTTACTAGGAAGGGAACAGGGTAAAATAACTTATCTGCACCCTGCATCTGCATTCTCTCTGGTGAAATGAGCCTGTTATCTTCTTCAGTAAGTTATTTTAATGACAAATGAAATAATAATGAATGTAGCATTCTTAGTGCTCAGTAATGTTAAATCTTACTACTTTACATATTTTGTAAAATCCATGGATTACAAGTCAGTGACAAATGCTTAGAAGTCATGAAACAGTATGGATAGAGGTGCTTTTCTAAAGATACTAAAAGGTAACTTTTCTGCAAGTGGACACGGTCATGGAACATTCTACCGAGTGAGAATGATCACAATCCCTGAGGAATTACAAATAATTCTACAGTATTTCATTGTATGCTACTGATAAAGATGTCATTAGTCAGTTATATAATTATGTTGGCATTAAATATGTCAAAGTAGAAACCTCTACAATGTGTAGTTATATTTTTAATGAGAATTAAATGAAAATAAATTTGAGTTTTAAATAGATTGTTTTAAGACATGGAAATGCAAATAAAAAACACTTCCTGGGAATTAATATAAACTCAAAGGTAATTATTATTATAGTTGAAATTATCCATCTTCCCTAAGAGTTTTCAAGACTGAGAATGAATGCTTAACATACTAAATTATGATTACACACACACTCACCACACATACAGATACACACATTACACATATTAATCAGTGATAACCTCTCTCTTTCCCTAACCCTACTTTCCTCGGTTGATTTTATGAACTATTGTTTAAAGATCATACAGCGCAACTACTTGTTTTTCTCTACATACAGTCTCTCTACAGGTTCATGTAATTGCTTTCTTGTTAAAGAAGCAATATGGAGAATAATTACAATAGTAAATATTTATAAAAACCTACTCCCTAACATTTTGTATTAGGAAAGTTTGATGGCTGTAAATTCCATTAAGAGTCAATAATGTGATGTGGCTAACAATAAATTTCCATTTTCCTCTCCAGTCTTCTGTTCTTGTCTTACATTTTGTTCTGTATACATTATATTTTATTTTTACATACATTATAATTTTCATACTACACTGTTTATTTTGCTTAAAAGAGGTTGAAATGAAAAGAAAGTTGAAAAACCTCTTCTACACAATTAAATAGCAATGTTTAAAGTTTATAATCTGATGTCTTGATAAATGTATATACTCATGAAACCGTCACAACTCAGATAACAAAACCTTCCATCTCCTATAAAAGTCTCCTTGTGTTCCTTTGTGATCCATTCATTCTTCCACCTTTATTCCCAGGCAGTGATGTATTTGCTTTTTTTCCTCACAAAGATTAATTTCCACTTGCTCAAATTTTGTATGAAGCCGTATAGTCCATGCTCTTTTCTGCCTGCCTGGCTTTTTTCACTCAGAATTCTCTCTCTCTCTCTCTCTACTTCCCTCTCTCTTGCTCCCTCTCCTTGAGTCATTGATGTTCTTGAATTTAACAATATTCCATTCTTTTTATTACTGAATAATACTTAGTTGTACAGATAAATCCCATGTTGTTTATTTACCTAATAATGGACACATAATTAATTGTTTTAAGATTTGGCTTTTATAAAAAAGCTAATATGAACATATGTTGTACTAGTTTTATTGTTGACATATGGTTTCAGTTTTCTGAAGGCTAATGCCTTAGAGTTACTTGGTGATATGTAAGTGAGGGTTAAACTTTACCAAAAAATCACAAAATTATTTTCCAAAGTAGTTGTGCCATTTTATAGCAATGTTCCATTTTCTTTGAATCCTTGACAACTCTTGGTACCTTCACTACTTTTTATTTTTGCCATTCTAGTGTCTTTATATTTTGTTTTTGATTTGCACTTTCCCAATGATTAATAATGTTGAACATTTTTTAATGTGCATATTTTCCACCCATACACCTCCTTTGATAAAATTTCAGTTCAAATCTGCTTTTTCTTTTTTTGGTAGTCTTCCAATTACTGAGTTATAATAATTATTTATATATGCTGGATAAAAGTCCACTATCATACATATGATTTGCAAACATTTTCTCACACTCTGAGTTTTGTTTTTTATTCTCTTCTTATCTCTTTAAAACTGCAAAAGGTTTCAAATTTGAGGAAGCCCAATTTATAAGTTTTGCTTTCTTTAATAGAGCACTCTGAATTTTGCCTATAGAACTTTCTGCCCAACCCAATATCTTAAAGATTTTCTCCTATGTTTGCTACTGGAATTTTAAAATATATTTTATATATTTAATTCTTACATTTAAGTGTATTATCCATTTTGAATTACTTTTAATTTTGCATCAAATGTGAATTATGGATAACACTAGTTTTAATATGTTTTCATAATTCAGGAAATTTTAATAGTATCCCAATAAACGATATACAACTTAAATAACAAATTTAAAGTTTGGCATCATTTCTTAAATAATAAAGATATAAATTTTATTAAGATTTATGCTGCTTCATTTGAGCTCTGAGTAAAGCTTGCTACATGTATTCAAGGTTAAATCAACAAGCAAAGTATTGGGCAGCCCGGGTGGCTCAGTGGTTTAGCGCCACCTTCAGGCCAGGCCTGATCCCGGAGACCTGGGATTGAGTCCCACGTCTGGCTCCCTGCATGGAGCCTGCTTCTCCCTCTGCCTGTGTCTCTGCCTCTCTCTCTCTGTGTCTCTCATGAATAAATGAGTAAAATCTTTAAAAAAAAAAAGTGATCTTAAAAAAATAAGCAAACTATTGTATTTGAATATATGTAGGTGTATATAAATACATATATGTGTCTGTGTGTACATATGTGTACTTTTAGAATGCTCAGTAAAAAAAATAGAACTTTGACTAAAGAATTCAAAGGAAAACAACAGACACTCTTATTCATTGGTTCACCTCAGCACTTAATTCGAAAGCACTACACTATAGTCAGATCATCACCATATTTTAAATTGATGACCATAAACTTTGTGTGAGCCTTTAGTACTAAAGACTGTTCTACATTTACCTATGCTTTCCATTCTTCTTAGTAATATTTCATACCTCAAAAATTTTAAGACCTTGTGACTCCAATTCCCTGTCTATACTCAAAGTGAATGATGTTGCTTCCTGCTTACTTGAGGAAATTCAGCCAATCAGAAAAAAAGCTTGCATGAATTCCCTCATGTCCTTTACTTACTACCTGCATCTGTACCTATGTTGTCTGCCTCCTAAACTCTTGCCATATGTCAACTTTCTGTGTTACTATGATGAACAGATTCTTCCACCTATGCACTAAATCTTATCTCTTCTCTTGTACTTAAGGCCCTTACTCTACAAATAAGTGCTCCCATTTATTTGTAAATTTTTGTTGAAAGCTGTGCATGACGTATTGACTGATGGGAACTGAGATAAATAGGCATTTAGTGTGAGGTTTTATGTTGATAAGGTTAAGTTATATTTAATGTTTGCCATATATGTAGATGCCAAAGGCTATAGTTTCCTAGAGTATCCTTGTCTCTCTTTTCATCTTCGGATTTCTCTAAGAACACCTCCTTACTTTTTTTCACCTCCTTAAATAGCTTGTGGCTTACAGCCCTTTCAGCTATAATCATTTTTATTGGAGCCCTGTTGACATCATGACAAGGTATGAGGGAGAAACGATTTCTCTAATTTATGATTACATCTCAATTTTTTGGTGGGCCTGTGTCTCTTATTGTGACCTTCCGAATTGTTTTTAACTCTCTTTACCCCCTTCTCCTTAGGTAAGACTTCTCCCCCCAGTCAGAGACATGTGTTTTTTGGCTCTTCCCTCTGGAATTCCAGTGGGGGATCCTGAAGGCAAAACTCATGAAATTATAGGATCATCCACCTTGGAGTATGTCAATTTCTGACTTGCATGTTAGTCCGCATTCAGCCTTCCATGATTCAAAAAAATTATATGCTCCCACCAGCTTATGGCTCCAGTGGCTTCTGCTCCAGGTAAGTGGATCTTGTCATGACTTGATTTGTCTGTCTCTCCCAATGTCAGAGTGGTCCTTTGCCCTGTGAACTCAATTCTTTGACAATTACAAGAAAAGTTGCTGATTTTCAGTTTGTTCATCCCCTTTTTTTGTGTGTGTAAGAACAAGGGTGAAGATCTCCAGGCTCTCTATGTGTTGCAGCTAAGCTTTTGATCTCCGTTTTATATATCATCATTTTTTTCCCTTTCTCCTGAGTCATTTCATCAGCATACAAATGTGTTCTTGATTCTAGCATCGAGTAAAACTTTCTCCTGACTCATTTTGTTCTCCCTTTTTTGTGTTGGTTTCCTAGGGCTTAGTTAATAACTTGCAAGATTAAGTGGCTTCAAACAACAGAAATTTATGTCTCTCACAGTTTTGGAGATGAGAAGTCCAAAATCCTGGTGTGGATAGGGCTATGATGCTGCTGAAGGCTCTAGGGGAGGATTTGTCCAATGTCTCTCACCTGAGTGGTGGGAATTTAAAATGTAACAACCCCGTTCCAGTTTTGGTAGTTTGTGGTTTTCCAGAAATGTGTCCATTTCTTCTAGATCGCCTAATTTATTGGCGTATAGCTGTTCACAATATGTTTTTAAAATCGTTTGTATTTCCTTGGTGTTGGTAGTGATCTCTCCTTTCTCATTCATGATTTTATTAATTTGAGTCTTCTCTCTCTTCTTTTTAATAAGGCTGGCTAATGGTTTATATATCTTATTAATTCTTTCAAAGAACCAAGTCCTGGTTTTGTTGATCTGTTCCACAGTTCTTCTGGTCTCGATTTCATTGAGATCTGATCGAATCTTTATTAATTGTCTTCTTCTGCTGGATGAATGTTTCATTTGCTGTTCCTTCTCCAGCTCCTTTAGGTGCAAGGTTAGCTTTTGTATTTGAGTTCTTTCCAGTTTTTGGATGGATGCTTGTGTTGCGATGTATTTCCCCCTCAGGACTGCTTTAGCTGTATCCCAAAGATTTTGAACAGTTGTATCTTCATTCTCATTAGTTTCCATGAATCTTTTTAATTCTTCTCTAATTTCCTGGTTGACCCTTTCATCTTTTAGCAGGACGGTCCTTAACCTCCATGTGTTTGAAATCCTCCAAACTTATTCTTGTGGTTTAGTTCTAGTTTCAAAGCATTATGGTCTGAAAATATGCAGGGGATTCCAATCTTTTGGTATCGGTTAAGACCTGATTTGTGACCCAGTATGTGGTCTATTCTGGAGAAAGTTCCATGTGCACTTGCAGTTGCATTTGGATGTAAAGTTCTATAAATATCTGTGAAATCTATCTGGTCCAGTGTATCATTTAAAGCTCTTGTTTCTTTGGAGATATTGTGCTTAGAAGATCTGTCATTTGCAAAAAGTGCTGTGTTCAAGTCTCCAAGTGTAAGTGTATTATTATCTACGTATGACTTAACTTTGGTTATTAATTTATTGATATACTTGGCAGCTCCCACATTCGGGGCATATTCATGATTGTTAGGTCCTCTTGTTGGATAGATCCTTTTAGTATGATATAGTGTCCCTCTTCATCTCTTACTACAGTCTTTGGGATAAACTTTAATTTATCTGATATAAGGATGGCTACCCCTGCTTTCTTTTGAGGACCATTTGAATGGTAAATGGTTCTCCAACCTTTTATTTTCAGGCTGTAGGCCCTTTGGAAAATAGTTGGGTAGTTTCTAGAAGTAAAACACAAATTTGCCACATGACTAAACAATTTCATTCCTAGGGAACTACTCAAGAAAAATTTTAAAAAAAATAGAGAAAGAAAAAAAGAAAAAAAAAAAAAGAAAGAAAGAACAAAGTCCTGGATAGCTCAGTTGGTTAGGTGCCTTCGGCTCAGGTCATAATCTCAGGGTCCTGGAATCAAGTCCTGCATTCTCCCTTTGCCTCTGCCTCTCTCCCTGTCTCTCTCTCTGTCTCTCATGAATAAGCAAAACCTTAAGAAAAAAGTCCATACAAAAACTCATGCATGAACATTTATAGCATTATTTATTTAGTGAAAAAAGAAAAAAAGAAAACATTTATCAAATGGTGGATGAATAACTATGTTTAACCTTCTCAAATTTCCTCAGTATTTCAGGAAAGTTGCTTGATATTATTTTTATTTTTTCAATTAATTTTATCTTTTATTTATTCTGCAATACAATGTAAATTTACAGATTTTACCACTTATGACTCCCATCACTCAAGTAGTATATACTCATACTATTAAGTAATTATGTGAATCTTTTTTTAAAAGATTTTATTTATTTATTTGAGAGAGAGAGACAGAGTATGTGCGACAGAATGCAAGCTCAAACATGAACAAGGAGGGCAGGCAGAGGGAGAGGGAGAAGCAGGCTGCCCCCGAAAGGCTTTATAATCTGAGCCTGAGCCAAAGGTAGATATTTAACTGACTGAGCCACCCAGACACCCCTATGTGAATCTTTTCTATTTTGGTAGCTAGATTATACGATCCTTAAGGGCACTAAAATATATCTATGCCTCTATGGACATAGACAGGCAAAAAATTGATACAGAAGATATGAATATATCACTTAAAACATTACATGAAATCCCAAAGAAAGTTAGTCTAAGCAACAATATTAAATGGCTTCTTTAAAAGAGATAAAAATCTTAGCTGTTTAAGATTGTCAAATAAATAGTTTATAGATTATTGATAGCATTTAGTACAAGTGAACTAAATTTACACAAAGGTCTTTAATATTTTACACAATATAGTGAGAAGACTGTTTCTTCCCCATGCCCAAAATTAATGTAATATTTTTCTCTCAAATTATCTTTCCTTCTGGGGAAAAAATAATTCTTAGACCCCCTTACCACCAATCAATTGTCAATAACTCCTGCTGTTAATATATCACTAAGGCAAAAGTAAGGATGCAGGACATTCATAACACCATTTTATAGTTTTTTTCATAAGCCCATATTTTGGGAAATATCTTCAAGGTTATTTGACTGAGGGGCTTATTTTCTTGGAGCCCAAAATAAAGACACAGGATTGATTCAAGTGGTATTAAATACCAAGAAACATTTTAAAATGCAAATTTAATAATGCAATGTGTATAGCACTGAATTAAATATTTCATAATCCTTTTCCAAATCAATTTTTAAAAATTCAATCCTCACAAAAGTAGGGGATGGTTATTATTAATCTCACTTTATAGATGAGGAACATCTGTTTCCTCATTGAGAGCTAAATGAAAAGCTTTTAATTTAGCTCATTCTCACATAGTCACTTAAGCTCAGATCAGAAATAAGTTTATTTTTAACTCCAATTTTTTAATCTTACCATTATGTAATACTGTTTCCCACGGACAAATTAATATTTGAATGTGGGCGCATATATTTGGTCAGACAAGACTGCAAAGTTTTAGATAATATCTTTGCATTCTTAAATGTCTCCCAGGAATTTCAAACAAGTGCATAAGTAGTAGAATTCATCTTTGACTTTTTTCTTAAATAAGCTTTCTTTCTTACAATGTACTGGGCACTAACACCATGATATTTTCTCAGAAGTAAATAGTTTTCTAAATAAAAAAGTAATTTTAGTGTCAATAAGTGGTAAGGTGACATGTTCAGTATTGACTTCATGCTACTTTTAATTTAGAAATGAAAATCCATTTTCCCAAAGAACTGCCTTTATATAAAATATATTTTTATAAAAAATAATTTTGTGATAAACTGAGATATGAACACGGAAATGGTGATGTTAAACAATACATTCTATAGCTCTAAAATTGTAGTGGGATCATGATTTCATAAGAAGAAAATTAGTTATGTAGGTAACATTATTGTATAATTTCCCACAGGATCTCTATATTGGGATTTGTTTTATTAAATCCTAAAATAGCCCATCTACATTCACTTTAGATATAAAGTAATGTTGTAATGTTGAATAAAACAATATCATACAGCAGCTCACAGTATGAACAAAGACATGTGTTTATATTACTATGAATAGTTATGAACTGAGGTGTTCAGATGACTTTCCCAGCAAAGCATTGCCTCCTAATTTATTTTTACAGCAAATGGAAACCTTATTTTTCATGGTTGGGTAGTTTGCATTCAAATGTACCAATAACTTCAAATGCAATCACTTCTACACAGCATGTTTTATTGTAGAACATAAAGATGAAATTGCTAATGGTCTTGTGTTGGACAGTCATCTTCTCCATCAAGAGTTTTGCCTTATTTTATTATACATTTTGCATTTAATATGTAAATTGGGATTTATTTCTTTAGAGCAAAATTTAATGAATCTGAAACTAATGAGATTTTAATATAATACTCAAATGTGCAAACTTGAAAAGGAAAATATAAATGTTCTCTCTAGAAATCTTGGAATTTTGCCAGTTCTTTGTGGGATACTGAACCTGAAGCTTTCTTGTATTTTTTTCAATAAAGGAAAAGAAAAACTCAATCTTTTAAAAATATCTGGATTATTCGAACTTTACAGAGATAAAATTTTCTATGAATAAGATATCTGTGGCAATGACTGTTTCACTGATTAAATATAACAATGGGGGCCAGCACAAATATTGTATTTTCATATATGCAATTTGAATTTCAAAAAAAATAATTCTTTTTTATTTCAGAAAGCATATATTGTAATTTTACATCAAGATATTTATTTTTTTTGGTCAGCAAACAGAAAATAAAATATTTTCAACTCTGTAAACATAACATTTATATCAAATGCTATTTGGTCACATAAAGAATTCTATTTTAAGTATTTATAAATATTTGAAAATCACAACTGAATTATTTGGTCCTAATGTGTAAATATTGTTTTCTCTTCATTTAATTAAGATTCTAAATCTACTACTCTTCTACTTCAAAATTGTCTCTATATAAATGACAGTGGATTCATTGAAACTAAACATAACAGGCTTACCACTACTATAATAGAAGCATAATAAAGAAGTGGCATAAATTAGATACTTGTGCTTAAATATGCAAAAGATGGTATTAATTTTAAGAAAAAAAGTAGCATGATGAGATTCATCTGGTCAAGTATAATATTTATTGATATTATTTTTATTATAAAACATATATATATGGCACTTATTCTGACAGTCCTAAGTGTTATCATATTACACTTAATATAACAAGTCTATGAGAACATGAGATTTTTTTAACTAAATTTTTTATTTTATTTTATTTTAAAGATTTTATTATTTATTTATTTATGAGAGACACACAGAGAGAGAGGGAGGGGGGCAGAAACACAGGCAGAGGGAGAAGCAGGCTCCATGCAGGGAGCCCGATGTGGGACTCGATCCTGGATCTCCAGGATCAGGCCCTGGACTGAGGCAGCGCTAAACCACTGAGCCACCCAGGATGCCCAAATATTTTTTATTTTAGTTCTAACATAGTTAGCATACAGTGCTATATTAGCTTCAGGTGTACATATAGTGATTTAATAATTCTGTACATTGCCCAGTGCTCATTAGGATAAGCGTATTCTTTAATCCCCATCACCTATTTCACTCATTCTCTCCCCCACCTCCTCTCTGAGTGAAATCATATGGTATTTGTCTCTCTCTGACTGACTTATTTCACTTAGCATAATACTCTCTAGCTCCATTCATGCTGTGGTAAATGCAAGATTTCTTTCTTTTTATGGCTGAATAATATTCCATCGATGTCTGTGCCATTTCTTCTTTATCTATTTATCTAATGATGGACACTTGGGCTGCCTCCATATCTTGGCTATTGTAAATAATGTTGTGATAAACATCACAGTGCATCTATTTTTCCAAATTAGTGTTTTTCTGTTCTTTGGGTAAATTCCTAGTGGTATTATTACTAAATCCAAAGAAGGTTCTACTTTTAATTTTTGGAGTAATTTCCATACTGCCTTCCTCAGTGGCTGCATCAGTTTGGATTCCCACCAACAGTGCAAAAGGGTTCCATTTTCTCCACAACCTTGCCAAAACGCTTTTCTGTTTTGGATTCTAACCATTCTGAAAGGTGTGAGGTGACATCTCATTGTAGTGTTGATTTGCATTTCCCTGAAAATGAGTGATGTTCAGCATCTTTTCATGTGTCTGTTAGTCATCTGGATATCCTCTTCAGAGATATGTCTGTTCATGCCTTGTGTTACTTTTTAAATTGGATTGTTTGTTCTGGGGGTGTTAAATCGTATCAGTTCTTTAATATATTTTGGCTACTAACCTATTATCAGATATATCATTTGCAAAGATCTTCTCCCATTCAGTAGGCTGTCTTTTAGTTTTGTTGATTATTTCCTTCACTGTGCAGAAGCTTTTTATTTTGATAGAAAAAAAAAGTTTTCATTTTTTCCTCTTGAGTGTGATGTTCGCTGTGGGTTTGTCATGCATGGCTTTTATTAAGTTGAGGTATGATCCCTCTAGAACTACTTTATTGAGGGTATTTATCTTGAATGAATGTTGTACTTTGTCAAATGCTTTTTCTGCATCTATTGTGATGATTATAATGTTTTTATCCTTTCTCTTATTGATGTGAGGCATCATATTGATTGTTTTGCAAATATTGAACCACCTTTTCATCCCAGGAATAAACCCTACTAGATCATGTTGTATGATTTTTAAAAAAGTATTATTGGATTCAGTTTGGTAGGATTTTGTTGAGGATATTTGTGTCTATGATCATCAGAGATATTGGTCTGCAGTTCTCTTTTTCCTTGTGGTGTCTTTATCTGGTTTTGGTATCAGGGTATTACTGGTCTCATAGAATGAATTTGAAAGTTTTCCTTCCTCTTCTATTTTTTTTGTAATAGTTTGAGATGAATAGGTATTAAGTGTTCTTTAAATGTTTGGTAGAATTTGCCTGTGAATCCAAACAGTCCTGGAATTTTGTTTGTTGGGAGTTTTGTTTTTGTTTTTGTTTTTCTTTTACTACTGATTCGATCCCCTTGCTTATAATAAGTCTGTTCAAATTTTCTGTTTCTTCCTGCTTCTGTTTTGGTAAGTTCTATGTTTCTAGGAACTTATCCTTTTCTTCCAGGTTGTCCAATTTGTTGACATATAATTTTTCATAATATTCTATTATAATTCTTTGCATTTCCGTAGTGTTAGTCGTATTTCTCCAGTTTCATATGTTTATTCTCTCTCTCTCTCTCTCTCTCTCTCTCTCTTTAGTGAGTCTTGCTAGAGGTTTTTCAATTTTATTGATCTTTTCAAAGAACTAGCTCTGGTTTCGTTGATCTGTTCTATTGTTTTATTTCTATTTCATTTACTTTTGCTCTAATCTCCATTATTTCCTTCCTTCTGTTGTATTTGGGTTTTGTTTGTTCTTCTATTTCTAGCTCCTCTGGTATAAGGTTAGATTGTTTATTTGAGATTTGAGAACACGACAGTTGATTTCTACATATAACAGGTGAGGAAACTGAGGTTTAAAAAGAAAGCAGTACCCATAGTTAAGGTTCAGTGAACTGGGAAGCAAAACTGCTAAGACTATTATAGAATAAGGTTATATTATAGGGGTTGTGCTTTAATCAATTCAAAGAATTCACGAAAATATATATAAAAGGCTATTGCCTCTGAATCTGGTGACAGGCCTCGATCTCTGAAAGTCAGATGGTAGGAAAAAAAAAAAAAAAAAGCTGGGCTTATCAACCAGAAACATGAGAGCAAATAGGTGCCCATTAGGACAAACTAGAACATCTTGTGGGTTTGTACATTTTATATTAGGAGGAGGACAGGATAAATGAAGTCCTGGTTACTCATCAGTAAAATGAATCACCAGATATTAAAAATGTACATGAATTAGAGTGGTGTTTGATGCTGTAATTGACCTACAGAGCATAAAATTGCTTTAATCCTGCCTTTCAAATATCATGCAAAATTATCTTGTGGCCAATTTTAACATGCAAATGATAGAGAAAGGAATCCTGGGAAATGTAGTGCCAGCACGGTTAAGACAAAAGTAAATAAAATCACTGCATTTTATTTCTTCATTTTTACTTGTACCTAAAAAAAAATATTTTGGTCTTTTTTCTTTTTTACCTCATGGAACACAAATTTGGGATGATTTTTTCCATTTAGATATATAGAATTATTCTATAAAAATTACTAAAATAAAACAGTTTTGGGATGCCTGGGGGGCTCAGTGGTTGAGCATCTGCCTTTGGCTCAGGGCCTGATCTTCAGTCAGAGAATCTAGTCCAGCATCAGGCTCCCCACATGGAGCCTGCTTCTTCCTCTGCCTATGCCTCCTATTCTGTCTCTGTCTCTCATGCATAAATAAATAAAATCTTAAAAATAAATAAATAAAAGTTTTTTAGAATCATGAAAATGTCATCTTTGAATGACGAATTTTAGAAATATCACCTAGGTGTAAGGAAATACAATAAAATTAACTTTCATCCTAAGTATATTTCCTTCAATATGTATTAGAAATATTTGGAAAAATATTTGATAAAATGCTAAATCTTTCATAGGGAGAAAGCACATTACTTATTCTGATATTTACATAAATGAATTCAATAGAAAATTACCTCATTAATTCACAATGACTAGATCTACTTAACTACTAATATAAAGCTACTTTTAGTATCAACAAATATTGGTGTAAGTCCTACATTATTTCATACATAAAATATCAACTAATAATTTTTAATTCTTTTTGGGAATAACATTTCTAAATTAAGAAATTTATTTGTTTCCTACAATGTCTAAAGAACAAGCTTCCATATTTTACCGTAGCATTAATTCAACATCTTTTTAAAATATCCAACAAGATAACACAAAAGATAATAGTAAACAATAACCCTAGAATGAGATGAACATGAATTATAACCGAGATCTGAGAAAAATGTTCATTAACTGTAACATTGATAGGTTAATTTATTATCGTAATCTTGGGATAGATCAATAATATCCAATCCATTACTTAAAGGTAGGTGCTATCAAATCAATTGGAAAAACTTTAATGCAAATTTCTTCTGTTATAATCATTAATTTTACTTACCAGTAATAAAATATCAGATCTTTTCCCCACTCTCACTTCACCTCCCTGCATTAGGTTTATTTTCAGAGTCAACCAAATTTATTCTACTTTGTCTTCATAAGTATCTCTCTATTTTGTTCTATTCATAGAATTCAACCCCTTGTATATAAGTTAAAATTGCTTAGAAGTTTAGAAAGAAATACAGTACATCTTAGGATCTGTATTTCTCTGGGAAAAATTACTTTCTTGGGAGCAAAAGCGTAAGCAGTGAATAATGGGAGGATGAGATGTAGAAGTATTACCACAGCATAAAAGAAAATCTGCAACTGTACTGAAAATCTGTATTCTGCTTATCTAGGACAGGCCAAGAATCCGAAAATTCCAAAGTCAATCTAGCAAAATGTTATCCAGTAGAAAAAAATGTTAAAATATTGATTAAAAATAAAAAATCCACCAACTTTAACAAGTGTACATCTAAGAAGTTATTTTTTTTCCAGGTAGGAAATAGAAATGGATTTCGCTTAAGATAATGACAAGCCATGAGTTCTGTTTTATGGAGACTTCAGTCAGTGACAATGCATGTGTGTATCATGTGTAGATGTATGGTCAAAAATATATTTGACTATGATGGAGTAGGAGAAACCAGATTTACACTAAAACTGGACAAAAACCAGAAACAAAAACAAAATTATTTTCAGACATTAGGGAGCAAACATGGACTGTGGTTAGTTAGAAAACTGAACCAAACAAGATGAATCCTTTGATTTTCAGACTTCCTGGCTGGAAAACATCTAGAGTACAGCGCAAGGAGGAGACTATCAACCAGTAGTCTTACTGAGTTTTCAGAATAGTGATCGAATTTTAGGACAGAGGTTTGGTATGTCTGAAAATTTCAGGGTTCAATGTCAAAGAAAATGGGACTTCAGGAGGAAAAAACACAAAAATCCATAAATGGACATGGAGACCTGTTGAATCTTTTTTGAAATACTAAGACAAGCAGAACAGTCAAAATACCACCAGTTTGAGTGAAGAATGATCTGAAACATTAACTGAATGATTTTCAGAGTTCAACATAGCTGTGATGAACTTGACTTCAATAAGCTGGAGCACATTTCAGCAATCTTCTATAACAAAGCATTAAAACAGTAATTGAAATTCAAGCTGACACTTAATGTAATGAATTGCTTATCAGAAGACACCCCAATATTCTTTAGAAGAAGATAAAATTTCAGGTACTCGAGATGAAAATAAGTATGTGTAGCATCCAAATATTACTTACTATATCAAGAAGCAATAAAATGTAATCCATAAACGACAAAATTTATCAGTCCAAAGAAACAGATCCAGAGGGATGCCTTGGTGGGTCAGCAGTTGAGCATCTTCCTTCAGCTCAGGTCGTGATCCCGGGGCCCTGGGTTCCAGTCCTACATCAGGCTCCCCAGAGGGAGTCTGCTTCTCCCTTTGCCTATGTTTCTGCCTCTCTCTCTCTGTCTCTCATGAATAGACAAATTAAAATCTTAAAAAAGAATAGATTCAGAAATGAGATGATGACATAATTAGAGACATTTAAACAAGCATTATTTACTAATATTTTCTTTAAATTAAAACAATCTCATGGGATGCCTGGGTGGATCAACGGTTCAGCACCTGCCTTGGGCCCAGGGCGTGATCCTGGAGTCCCGGGATCAAGTCCCGCATCGGGCTTCCTGCATGGAGCCTGCTTCTTCCTCTGCCTGTGTCTCTGCCTCTCTCTCTCGTCTCTCATGAATAAATAAATAAAATAAAAAAATTAAAAAAAAAACAAATTAAAACAATCTCTCAAAAACATCTTGCTCCCAATTTTCATTTGTTTTCAGTAGGTCATACTTTCAATCTCCAAGAGTAATAGTGATTTTGAAATAAATGGACTACATCAAGAATATAATGAACAATTTGTGTTGCATATGCCTAAGAAGGATTCTCAAACACTGAACACAGTATGTTTAAATTATGTCAGTACATAAATGCATATGTTAACCATAAAAAAAAAAGTCAATGATTTTACTGGCAAAAAATGGATTTATTTGGGAATAACAAATAATTGCAATTCAGGACATGCAAACTGTAGCAAAACCATAGGCAAGTCCAACAAAGGAAAGGAATGTTATTTTATGGCGAAGATGGAGGAATTTGGGAGGAGTTGTTTTGAGCAAAAATTCATCGGGGGGAAAAAAACATGAGTCCACAGTGATGATGCTTGGCTATGATTGGCTATGTCAGGGGTGGTCGATTTCTTGTGGGAGATGCAACATGTGTATTTCCCTGTTGGGGCCTGTAATTAGTGATTCTTCTACTGGGGTATGCAGTTGACAAATTTTGTAATTGACATTGTTATAGGTCCCCCTTCTAGCCTATCTCTATTTCATTTCAGTGATGTTTCTCATTAATTTCATACACATATGTAACAGTCCATGTGCTTTCTTGTTTGTTTTTGTGTCAAGTACTCAGGTTGGATACAATTCTTTTTCAAACACCAGAAAGCTGACTTTAAAATATATATGATTTTTAAGGACACCTGTATGGTTCAGTCAGGTAAGCGTTTGCCTTCAGCTCAATTCATGATCCCAGAGTCCAGGGATCAAGCTCAGCATCTGGCTCCCTGCTCAGCAGACTGTCTGCTTCTCCCTCTGCTCCTCTCCCTTCCCATGCTCTCTGTCTCTCTCTCTCTCTAATAAATAAATAAAATATTTAAAAACTTTATATATATAAATATATATATGACTTTCATATATATGATTTTCTTTTTTATTATTTTATTTATTTATTCATTCAGAATAAAGATGAATGAATAAAATATTCAGAATATTTATTCATTCAGAGAGAGACAAAGAGAGAGAGAGAGAGAGGCAGAGACACAGGCAGAGGGAGAAGCAGGCTCCATGCAGGGAGCCTGATGTGGGACTTGATCCTGGGTCAACAAGATCACACTGGGCTGAAGGCGATGCTAAACCGCTGAGCCACCCAGGCTGCCCTATATATATGATTTTCATGAAAAAAAATTTGACCAAAAAATGGCCCTGCAAAACACTATGTGTCCTAAATTATCTTATGACTCTCTGTATTGAAATTACATGCTAATTGTAAGTGGTTAAAAAAGAATAAACCACTGTTCAACACTTATATTTGTGTTCAACAATTTCTGGATTACTATAAATTATTGTCTCTCTTACTGAATCTGAAAAAGACACACTAAATAAAATCTGTAAATGTCCAGAGATACATATATGAGCATTTGCTTTATTTAATGTGATTCTGAGTGGCCTTTTGGCTGGATAGGGATGTATAAATAAGAAAAGGAACCAATAAAACATATGGAGGCCAAATTGCTGTCCTTTACATTTCCATTATGTAAAATCAGTGTCATGATCATCCCTATATAAACTGCTCTGCAACATACATCTATTAGAAACTTTATACAATTTACACTATTTTCAGTATAGGAATGGCACCCAAATTGAAGTCAACATATTTTATAATGATAAACTTTTGTGATTCTTTGTCAAATAAATACATAAATAAATTAGATGAGTTCAATTAGGTGATTAATGTTAATGTTCACTGATGGTTCCACTTAGCTCCTTATTTGGTACAATTAATATAGAGGCAATATAAATCAAAGCGGTTTTTCTGAGCAGGATATAGCCTATAGATGTTATTTCCAGAAATAAAGGTGTTTCTCCTAATAAAAAAGAAGTCTGAGGAATTTGCAAGGCATTGCAGAATTCTATCAGTTTGACAGCTTAATCAATTATCTATGAAAAGATTTCATACACCATGCCTGTTGTTATTATAACTAGTTGTTTTATTGTTGTTGTTATTATTATATTAAACATTTATGTTAGTTTAATGAAAAACTAATGCATTATTAAGGATGTTGACCATACTTAATTAATGCTCCTGATGACATATTGAGGAAACCACAGATTAATCTAGGTAATCCAATACTAAGGAAACTGCTAATTAGTATGTGACTAATTTAGCAATCTATTAAAGTACACAGAATCCATTGAACGTTGAGCTATTTTAAGTGATGGTAAATTCTTGCCTTTTCCGTGGATTTATTATATTGACTTTTAAGTAGCCTAATGTGGTTGAATATAAGTTATTCATAAATAATTGTTTCATTAGCACAATTTGACCATTATAATTTTTATTCAATTCTCCATATCCTTAAAACATAGCACAGAATTTATTAAATAAAATGACTTACTAGTATCATAAATGTTAACCAATATTGCTTATTTTATGCATTTAACTACTAAGTAATATGAATAACAAGTTATATGTATGTAGGTGATATTCTGCGGACATTTGCATTATTTACCATTATTTTTTCACATGAATATGAAATAATATAAGTAATATGTATTGATATATTCATCTCACTGAAATACTTTTAAAAATACACTATTTTACCTCATGTTCGTTTCTTAATATAACAAATAGATAAAGAATTTGCGAACACATATGAACATTATTTAAAAGTCAGCTTTAAATTTGTGGATTTGAACTACTGCAATTGTGTAAGGAGTGAGAACAAACACGACCATCTTGAAAATGTGTTCTCAGTTGAAGTAGTCTTAATTAACAAGACACTTAAAACTCACAACTGGGGCAGCCCATGTGGCTCAGTGGTTTAGCACCACCTTCGGTCCAGGGTGTGACCCTGGAGACCCAGGATCGAGTCCCACATTGGGCTCCCTGCGTGGAGTCTGCTTCTCCTTCTGCCTGTGTCTCTGCCTCTCTCCCTCTCTCTCTGTGTCTCTCATGAATAAATAAAATATTTTTTAAAAAATTTAAAAAATATAAAAATAAAAAATACTCACAAGTGATTATAGTTGATGATGCTTTTTATTGTTTCAGTCGCATCCCCAAAACTTTTTTATTTGCTCCCTTTGCCTTCTATGTCTCACAGCCCACCTTAGTAATTTCTGCATTTGATACTCATATCTGGTGAATATGTGAACATTTGTGATGTGAAATTCTCACATTCTTGCCAAGGGTAAGGGCAGGTAGTTAAATAGACACTTTTGGCACAAAAGACAGTCTCGTTTTTAATTTCTGAATTGAGCTCAAGGTCTAAATGAGTCTTTATATTTTCTCCATTGTGTTCTTATTTTGATGAAGAGCATATGAGACTTGTGGTAAGACTATCCCAAAGGCTCTTAAATATAAAGTTTAGAAATTATAAGGCAGGTAACAAAAGACACCATGATTATTCCTGCTTCCTTACATTTTACCGAGATATAACTGTATTTAGATTACCAAATATTTATTGATTCCTTGTTGCAATTATAGATTTATCATTTAAAAAGACATGAATTCTACAGTAAAAAAAAAAAAACTTGTGACTTTGGAAACAAACAAACAAGCACAAATATTCAAATGAAAGATACAGATGAAATTAAAACACAAAATAAAGAAAAATATTTTTGATAATTCACGTAACAATTTTATATAGTAGCTTTAAAGACTTTAATTGAGAATTTTCTTTTCAATTGTGCCTTTTTGTTGATAATGTCAGTATATTCATTTCTATACTCTTGCTCTTAAATGTGAGTTTAATTGGAAAAAAAAAACTGACTACTTGAGTATTTTCCACTTAGACATGTGTAGAGATAATAAGAAATATAAACTTTTCATCTATGAGGAAGCAGGAAGTTTTTTCTAACTATTTTTCTTTTTTTTTCTAACTACTTTTCTATAGGTAAATATCTATTTAGACAATATTTTGATTTTGTCTAAATTCTGTCACAGTGTTTGAAGTCCATTTTTCAATAGTTTTATTAGTAAATGCTGCTTTTTGTTTCTAACTTGTCGGATTTGATGTTTTAAAAATCTAAAACTTCATGTCAATACATCCATTTTGCAATTGTATGTGATAAGAAAAAATAAGATTTAACTGTTATCAAAAAGAAAAGGACAACATAAAAGTCTTAGTTTGATTTTAATAGACAGTGTGTTGTCAGAATTTCAATTGTCATTTTGTTAAATTAGAACAAAATTTGTTCACATTCATGAACTCTGCTGTAATGAATAGATAATATAAAGATATTAATAATTGATGACTGTCAACTAGATAGCTGAGTGGCACGCTGGCAGTGAAATTCTCAAATGAATTACAGAAATTTGGCTATCGCATCAATATTTTTTGAAATTGATGATTTAATATTGATTAATAGTAAAAATGAGGAAATTAAGCAACTCTAAATATTGTCTAAATGGAGTTGGTAAAAACAGGTAATTGCACTAGTACTAGAATCTTTGACTATTCACACATTTCTCCATTATCAGTCCCTACTTTCGCTCTCTGAACTTTATCTTTTTATTCTGTTTCTCAGCAAAACCTGAATTACTGACGTTTTAATTCCCTGATGGAAGCAAATTCCAATTTAGCAGAATATTTGAGAACATAAGAGAAATCTTTTTACTAGTTAAACCTCAGAATTAGTTGCCGTTTGTTAAAAAATGAGAACTGACATACTTGAGGGACGTGATAAAGATTAAGCTAGAGGACAACGTTTTGAAAAGATTAAGCCTAAGTAAGCTTTATAAGAAAAACTAATTAAAATTAGCTACCCAAAGGGATATTTATCTTAAATAAAGTTTAAGTACATAAATTATATGCATTACAGATATTTCTCAGAGTTTGGCATTTGTCTTTATTTATCATCTAGAGTTTTGTCCTTGGTTGGGCCATGCCTTTTTATTTTATTTTATTTATTTATTTATTTATTTTTTTATTTTTATTTTTTTTTTGGGCCATGCCTTTTTAAAATTAATTTTAAAACTCCTAATTCCCTTTGAAATTTTGAGGTATAGGAATTTTTTTTCTTTTGAATATGTTTGAAAATTTATGTAATAAAAAGTAAAAAAGACTATTCCTATTTGAAAAATAACAGTGAATACTTCCGAAAAATTCCTATGTGCCAGCTTCCAAGTTCTTTACTTGGATTATCACATATATCCCTTATAGGGCAGTCATAAAATGGATTATTTTATTTTTACCTCTTATCTAAGAAGAAACAAAGCCTCACTGATTTGTTACCCCCAAAACTATCTTGCTAAGAAATGGCAGAATCAGAACTTTGAACATCATATCTGTTTCTACAGTTCACGTGAATAAACATGCTCTATTGCCCAACTGCACCTGAAAAATGTACTTCTAGCAAACTAGCTATGCCTGTTTATCCACTTGACCTCTCTTGAACTGAGAGTAGTGTATTACATTCTCTAATCATCAATATATTTTATAGAACTCCTTTATCTCCTTAATTTTCTGCTTTATGTAATTACTTATTTAGTACATAGTCATAATTATATTTTCATTATGTATTGTGGATTTTCACATACAGGTTCTTTGGTTAATAGAAACCCAATCCTTGCTTTCCTGCTATTCACATTTGTCTAATATATCCTGCTCAAGCCCTCCTTTCATTGTTTGTTTGTCTTGATCATTATGTTAGTATCACCTTTATTACATCTCTCTTTTTAAATTATCGGTTATTACCTAAAGAAAGTATTGCATTGTCTTGAAATCTTAGTGGAGCAAAAGTTTTGGTAACCTTGGTATAATCATCTACTATTTTTCAAAAATTAAGTTTTCAATTTTTTTTTATCATTTTTAATTCTCTCAGTTTCTGGCTGTCATTCCAAAGTGGTATTTACAAAAGCCTTTTGTGGAGACAAGGAATGTATTTTAGATAAAAGAAGTTCCTTGAATAGTATATATTTATGTAGTGTTATCAGCACAAAAGCAAATGCTTCTAAGATTATAGCATAGTGAGCAGTTTTCATATAATTATCCATTGTTTTAAAAAATTGACACATGTATGTCAAAAAACCCTCAATACCAATATCTGAAGCTCTAGTGTCACACAATAGAGTTTTCAAATATCAATGTGCTAAAACTAACCATGTCAGGAAGCATGCCAAATATATTTGAGTACACCAAATAAAGGTATAAAAATAATCTACAATCTTTAAATGACAATAGCTTTGATTAATTCTAACTAAATTAAATAAGATTATTATATTGCATTGAATGCTTATTCAAATGTACTCAATATAAATAATGTCTAAATTTATCAAGGGCCACGAGAAAATATACCATTAGATTACGAATGAATGTAATAGAAAATGTATTTTTCATTTACTTAGCAGTTTTGGATTTTCTGTATTACAATCTTTTGTGTTTGCTTGTAGTTCCCTTTGCTTATATTAAATTCAGCAGCCAGGGTAAGGACGATCTAGGAATGTGAAGCAGATTATCAAAAATTAGTTTTTACAGGTTTTTTTTTGTGTGTGTGTGTGTAGCGTTTAATGTGATAGATATAAAAATAAAAAATCATCATTAAAGCCAATTTAAACAAAGAGAATCCAGTGTTATTACATATTAAGCATAAACAGGTTGAATAGGTGAATGAACTTTTATTTTGGAAAGTAAACTCTCCACCATGTGGTTAAACAGCACTTAATATTATTACAAGGTTACAGATAATATTTCCAAAGATTATCTTGCCAAAAGTGACGTTAGGCAATTTACACTTCATAAGATGTTTTAACACATCCATAAAAAGTAATGGATTTACAAATGTTCTTATTGATCTACAAATTCACCAGCCAAGCAAGTGACAATTCACATTAAGGCTAATAATGAACACTTAGCTTTTGGCTATCAATAGGGACAAAAATCCATGTACTGGATTTTTACCTTTTGAAAAAAATTATCATTCATCAAACTCAAAATACAAGTGCCTTTTTAGCATCTTAATGAGTTTCATAAAACATTACAATGTATGTGTATAAAGCATTACATTTTATTCCATTTTTCCATTATTTATAAATCTATGCAACTATTTTGATATTCAATGTTTAAAGGCCTACTTACTTTTAACATTTGTAGAGATCTTATAATTTTATGTAACAAATGGCAGAATTTAAGTAGCCAAACATGGCCTGAAACTTAAAGGTCTTATATAAGTCAAGGCTTTTTTTTTTTTTTTTTTCTTGTAAATTAGCTCACTGAATTATGTTACATTTTAGGCAGAAAGAAAGTCAGAAGGGCTAATAGTGAGCGAGAAAAGTTCTAAGCTATATGAGTGATGAAGTGAAGAAATAGATATAAATATAAGTGGAGACTGATCAGAAAACATACAGAAGTTGAGGTAAATTTATGAGTAAGTGGCTTAGTAATCCAAACAACATATTTCTGTATGTAAACACTAAATAAAGCTCAACAGCATTCATACAAGGAAAAGCCAAGTGAAGTTTCCAACTAACTACTGAAGTTGACTCATACATACATCAGTCAATTAAAAAGTTATGTCTTCAGTATCCACATATGAAAAAGAAAAATCTCAAACTAGAATCAAATGCTGAAATAAACATAGGATAAACACACAAGAGAGATTAATCAACTTCCAAATGTTGGAGACTAGGGCTTCCATAGAATTGAAAGAATATCCATGAATAATTAGATTGTTTTTTGTCATCTGTACTTATAGATGTAAAGTAGACAGAATTTTTCTCTTTAAATGGCTGCCTTTTGTGGAAGCCCGACAGCCCATTTCCCTAAAGGAACTCTACTTCAGGTGATCTTTCAAAGTAACATTGTAACCAAACCAACATGAGTTTTCTCCTTGGTGAGTCAGAAACTGTACCAGGTTGAGTTGTGGCACAAAGAAAAGTATTTGCAGCAAATCAGGAACTCACCCGGGAATGGTTTCCAAAGCCATGACTCCTAGAGCAAGGGGAAATGGGTCCCTTTTATTTATGGTTAGGATGAATATTTAGATAGGGAAGACTTGTCCTTGCATATAAAGGTGGGCATAAGGCCACAATGCACTTAAGGAAACATGCCTAAACACATATTATATGTCATGCAGGGCTTGTACTTCCCCTTGAGCAGAGATTTTAGTATTATAATGAGGTAAAGGTAGTTATTGGTCATTCTAGAGGTCACTCGATGGTCCATTTGTGCAGCTACAAGTCAGGGGTTAAGCTCAAACTAGTCTGGGTGGTCTGAGCCATATGGAGGTCTTATCAAGACAGTTATTATTGCTCAATGGATAGTTTTGTTTTCTATTGTCTGAGTTAAGAAATAAGCAGGAAAGAAAAGCTTAAGGAAAAATGTGGGACAAAGGTCAGTGAGTCTAAGCAGGTGGCAGTAAAGAAGGTCTAGCAGGTGATAACATCTGAGCAATGGGAGTGTTTTGGTTCCCTATTTTGTGATACAATTTATGCTTTATTTTTTCATTTACTCTAGATATTTGTTTTATGATTCTTTATGAATTTATGATTTCATATGATTTTGTGATCTACACTATCTATATTGCTATATTTTACAGTATGTATAATAGCACATATATTACTATATCTATTATCTATATTATATCTATCATGTATCTATATTCTATACTCCTATATGATTCTATGATTATACAATCTGTATTATATGATTCTGTATTATATGACACTCTTATTCTATGAGAGAAAGTCAGGAAAAAAGATACTTGGAATCAAATGGACTGTCAAATAAATTATTATGATTTATTGATAATAATCTTTAAGAGATGGAGAAGGTGCACAAAAAATAAAATAATCTTTATACATATTAAAGTGATCATAGAACCAGGATTATTAATTCCTACTTACAAAAATTTCTGCATTAGTTCAGAATTATCCTTCTTACTGTAATTATTTTTTAATTATGCCACAATCATTAACACAGTAGTTTGCAAAATTTCAAAGTCATTCTAGGTATAAAATCAGAAATATTTTAAGACTATTCAACACTGTAGAGGTAGCCTGGGTAGCTCAGTCACTTAAGTGTTCAACACTTGGTTTTGGCTCAGATCATGAGCTCATAAGTTGTAAGATAGAGCCCTGTCTCTTTCTCTTTCTCTCACTCTCTCTCTCTCTCAAATAATGAAACAAATCTTTAAAAAAAAGGGAGGGGCACCTGGATGGCTCAGTGGTTGTGCATCTGCCTTTGGCTCAGGTCGGGATCCCAGGGTCCTGGGATACTTTCCCACAATAGGCTCCTTGCAGAGAGCCTGCTTCTCCCTCTATGTATCTGCCACTCTCTGTGTGTCTTTCATGAATAAATAAATAAAATCTTAAAAAAAGATTATTCAGCACTGTAGAAATCAATGTATAATGGCAAATGAGAAAATTTATTATTTCTTTACAGCAGATGAAATAAAAGACTGATTAAAAAAAGTAAATGGGAAAAACTATACCAAAAATCTTTTTTTTTTAAGATTTTATTTATTTATTCATGATAGTCACAGAGAGAGAGAGAGAGGCAGAGACACAGGCAGAGGGAGAAGCAGGCTCCATGCAGGGAGCCCGACGCGGGACTCGATCCCAGATCTCCAGGATCACGCCCTGGGCCAAAGGCAGGCACCAAACCGCTGTGCCACCCAGGGATCCCCTATACCAAAAATCTTTTAGATTCTTTTGACTATAATCCATAATTTTGAAAACCATATTTATAGCAATTTTCAGGAATTGTATACATAAAATATTATCATATACTAAGTATAATACAATCAACAAAGTGAGGGAATGGATTTTATACTAGAAAGTCACTCAGTAATAGTGATCTAATTTGTTCAAAACAATATTTTGAAAAACAGTAGGAAGAAAAAAATGGCTTTTGTATTATTCTTAAATAGACTATCAACTAAAACTTACACAGTCACAGGGTTTTATAAATCATATTTTTCCTGCCAAGAGTATTAATTAATTTTCTTGCTAATATATATTACTTAGGGTAGATAATATTCAAATTTTCTATTACTTCTTAAGGGCAAGTAAAATTCTTTTGACTACCTGTGGTATGGCATTTTAAATTTTAGTTATAAATCTGGATAGAGATCTGCATTCATTATTTATAAGAAAGTTATTTACTATTGTCACCAAATAGATATTGGGAATAAAATATAATATTTTTAAATGAATATAAATTACTATAATTATTTTTTTCAGAGAGTAAGAAAGAGAGAGCGGGTGGGGGAAGAGGGGCAGGAAGAGAGGGAGAGAGAATCTCAAGCAGACTCCATGCCTAATGTAGAGCCCGACCTGTAGACCTATAGACTGTAGAGTCACATGCTTACCTGACTGAGGCACCCAAATACCCCTAAATACAAATTATTAATGAAAATATGGTCAATATAAGTTCATTTTTAACAAACTTAGCTTTTTAATGGGGGCTTTGCTCATTTAAGTGTCTATGAAGTCTGTGTTATCATATGTAAGCATATGTGATTTTAATAGTCTTTTAGCATATTAAAATATTACAGAAATAAAATTAAGATATACTTAAAAAATGGTAAGACTTTGTAAGACATATCATTATATACCTAAATACATATTTCTTTTAAGGTAGCTCTAAGTAGCATAATTAATAATTAATCATAACTAATAATAATTACTTTTCATTATTAATAATATAATTATTAGTAACTAATAATTACTTGTCATTAATAGCTACATCCCAAGTACAGACTAACTGCTTAAAGAATTAGCTCTGTAAATGTGTCGTGTTTCCTTTTTTCAGAAGTAATTAGACTATTCTTTCTTTTATATGTGTTTTGTCATCTGATTATTTTATAATGCTTTTAAAATACACACAGTTACATTTAATCAATTTTGCATTTTTTAACTTCATATAACACTGAGAAAACACTGAATGCTACTCATTTTTTTTTCCCCTTGACTGAATGCAGGGAAGCCATCTAGTGTTTACAGGGATAATTTTTTATCTTCCAAAATGATTACATCAGGGAATTGAAGTAGTCATACTTCCAGTTCTAAACACTGCTTTGTAAAGTCTTCTAACTATGTGAAATTCATGAGTTTTGCATTGGTCACAGTTTGGTCTGGTAATTCAAAAATTAATAAAAAAATTACATTGTAATGTTTTAGGAAGTATATCTGCAGCTTCATGCCATTTCCACAGAGCAAATATATATGGTTAATATATATCTTTAAAGGTGTGTTTCAATATTTTCTACTTCCAGGAGCTTATTTCACATATCTATCAAAATAATTATTTACAAAATAGGAAATTTCTAACCTCTTAGATTAAAAAAGATCATAAGTTAATTATCTTAATATTTAACCTAAAACAAGAACAATAGCAAAATTTTAGTCTGAAATTCCTAAGCCAGCACTGGATTCATTGAAGTTAAAATGCGTGGTCAGTTCCTTTCAGAGAGGATGACTGTGGTCCAGGAAAAAGCAATGCTAGATGAGAACTAAGGTTTCTTGAGTCACATATCTGTGCTCCTTTCGCAGCAACATTTTGCTACCATGCTGCATGAAACAAAACAAACAATCAAAGAGCCACTTGTAACCGAATATTTCATTATATCTTTTCTCCTTATTTTAATGATTTATAAGAATGTGTAGATTTGCAACACTATCTATTTTAACAATTCATCAATTTTAAATTTCTCCACTACAGAAATCAACTCTAACTTATTCTTATCATTTTTCTCTTCTTTTTACCTTTGCCCTTGAACAGAGAGAAACCTTATTTGCACAATCTATTCCAAACAAAAGAAAACAGATGGTTTGAGATGACTGAATTCTCAAATCACTAATTATGAAGAGTCAAGTGGCCATAACTTTCATGATAGTCATTGAAATATTCATTTTCCAATTTTCAGCATTAAGAAACTATTAAAGAAAATACAAAATGATATCCACGATATTTGTGCTAATTAGTATTTTTCCATGTGTTTGCTAAGTAACTGCCATGGTTTAATTCCTCAGCTGACATCCATTCAGAGGAATTCGGTCTATCTGTTTGAGTCAGCTTTAAGGAGGATCATTTAAGTAAATGAACTCATAATAACATATGGTAACAAAATTCATTATGGATTTTCCACTGCATTGATCAACTTAGGGAAATTCTCTTATGTGAATACAAATGTTCACAAGACTTCCTGCATGGGTGCTCTTGGAAAAGTGGGAGGGAGATAAGGTACTTCAGTGAGTGTGACTTCTATGCACTCCTCTGTCTTACCGAATGGCCGAGGATTTGTACACGTATATGTTGCACATTTCCCGTGAAGAATATAAAGGATTTGTTTACTGATTTATATAGTGCTTTGAAATTTACTGTTTAAAGTGGTTTTTATGTTTACATTAAACAGATACAAATTCACTGGACAGGTAGAAGGCTGATTCTCTAAATTTAAGAGACTTAAAATGCTAGACAATCCTGCACAGGGAGAAAAATGATACATGCAATCTTGTAATCCAGTAATATAGTGGCCTGACTTGTTTGACTTTCCTTTATGGCTCAATAATGACTAAGTTTGAAAACTAAACAATACACAGTGAGAGTATTTTACAATTCATGTTGGGACATTATCATATCATTGAAGTCTTAATAGATATATTTGAGTCTTTTTGAGAATACAAGGCTGTGAGAAAGGGAGAATTATGTGCATTATTCATCATTGTCTAATCAGTTCCTGGCAAAAAAATATAGCTACATTTGATTTATTGATTCCTCTGACCTCTCACCTTTACCCTTCCCCTTTCCATTTCTGTACAGTAAACTAATAATTGATGAAATATTGCTTAGCAGAATTTCAGCATCATACTTTTTGAAATATTTTTTTATCTGTTTTAGACTCTTAAATGTTAAATTTACTGAAAGCTCTATTATTAAAGCAATGATTGATTTAATATTTCACAAATCCTAAGAGAGGGAGAGAAGGAAGGAGAGAGAAAGGTTTATTTAGTATCTTGGAAACAAATTGGTCCACATAATGTCCAAAATAAGTACCTAAGACTTGGAAGGAATTTAATAGTGAGACAAAAAAGTTGACTTTATAATACTGCAGAATAAAATATTTCAAGTAGAAAAAACTGAAACTTAATATTATATCACTGTTAAAAATTCATCTTTAATCTCTTTCCTTTAGTCTTATCCTCATTTTCTATCATACATTTACCTTTGACTATGTTTTTTTGCCAATTTTGACTATTTTTTATTATGTTATCACTACCTTGTTTAAATATTATCTATAAGAAACATTTTCTCTATTTTTACTTTGAATATAGATGATTCAATGTGAATTTAAGCATTTCAAATTGTGTAATAATATTTCCCTATTATTTTTTGTCAAAAATATCTTCTGAAGCACAAGAAATAATTCAAATATATAATATTGATATATATAATATTACAGTATATATATATCATTATGAACCTTTATCTAGTTTAAGATAAGTCAGTAGACTTTACCTCATTTCATGGCATTTTCAATTACTTTAACTTAAATAAGGGATTGAGAAATACTGTTATATCAGGATTATTTTTTATAGGATATATCCTTAAGAAAGTTGCAAAAAAATAATGCATATGTTAACCTATATATTAAGGAATATCCTTTAGAATATAGTTGTAATTACTTTCTTCTGGAAAATAATACATAACCTTGTTTGTGGTTCAAATATTAATATGTTTTACTTTTATAGTATACCTTGATTCAGAGATAACATTTTGTTAATCAGCATGCTTCCAAATCATGGATATCATATATCCATGGAAATCAAAGATATCAAAATATCCTTACTTCTGTCTCTCTAAAGTTATTAAATCAAGATGATAATAATTAGACACTCTCTCTCCAAATAAGTCTTAAAAAATAAATCAATGAGAATTAACCTCCCAAATTAGAGTCACCTTCCATTGGTATATGTCCCTTCAATGTTTATCTTCTTATTCCTTAGAACTTAATAAGATAATGGTTTTTTTTTTTTATTTCTTTATGATCGTTTTATCTCACTAATAAATTTGAAGCTAATTGAAGGAAAGGGTCTGGTAGTTATGCTTGCCCTGAGATTACTAAATCTAAAATATAGTAGGTGTATAATACAGTTTGGATGTCCAATGAATATTTACTGAATGAATGAATGAGTGACCTGCTTTCTGATATAATTGCCTAGGAGTTGAAGGATCATGAAATCATCAGCAGTCCTGCTTCAAATTAACATAAGTTAACAGATAGTGATGAGGGAAAATAATTATAAATAAGATGAACAGTTAAGGGTGTACACCTAGTCTGATTGCTGCGTCCATCCTATTCAGATGGTAACTGAGCCATAATTCGACATGTTTCTTTCTGCTAGTCAGACTAGAAAATCCACATAAGTGTTTGTCATTAACATTCTATATCACACAAGTTTTATTTAAATTAAGAAATATGTCTGACCCATCAATTTATCTAACTTGGGACCAAAGAAATAGAATGTTGGAGGGTACTGCTGGGAAATAGTTATCATTTCTTTTGTTCTCTCCTATATGCAATATAATTCCTCTGAAAGTTTTTAAATTTCTCTATTGCATGCTCAATTAAATTAAAATATTTGAATGGGCCTTTCAAGCATTAAATTTGCATTCAATAAATATTTATCAAGTGTCAAATATGTGTCAGACATGATTCTAGCTTTTAGGGATAAATTTATAAGAAAATTAACATTCTTTGCATTCAAGGAACTTATTTGTTATGGAGAAAGTAAAACAGATGTCAGCAAATAAACTCAGTGAGAATCCAATCAGGAATACCATTAAATATTTGTTTATTTCATTCACACCTAAAATATACATTGCAATGGCATGGGACAGTTCCTCACAAATCGTAAGCTTAAATATCTGTTATATATTACATATTGCTTAAGTAATATATAATTAATCATATATACCATATATTTATATATTAGGACATAAATAATTCTATATATTTTATTTTTATTTTCTTTTAATTTTTTAAAATTTATTTATTTATTTATTTATTTATGATAGTCACATAGAGAGAGAGAGAGAGGCAGAGACACAAGCAGAGGGAGAAGCAGGCTCCATGCACTGGGAGCCCAACGTGGGATTCGATCCCGGGTCTCCAGGATCGCGCCCTGAGCCAAAGGCAGGCGCTAAACCGCTGCGCCACCCAGGGATCCCAATTCTATATATTTTAAATGTGTGACATACTTACATATATTAAATATACAATATATATTACAGAGTACACACTTTTAGAAATTTTTATTAGATTTAAGATATGTCAGAAGAAATTAAAAAGTTAATATATCATATAAGAATAAGAACATTATCAAGTTCTCCATATTTAGATTGTTTTAATGATAAGCATATATATTTTAATTTCATATGACCTCAATTTAAACTTTGGCAGTGTATTTTTTCTATATTGCATAAAAATAACCAGTAGAAATTAGAGAAATTTCACAGACAAGTTGTTGCAATAATAACTTCCTATATGTAAGATTTATTCATAGAAATGTCACTCTCCTGGCCTTCATAATTTCATAATTATTTATAATGAAGCATATGCTTAAAAAGAAAGAGTACGGATGCCTCCAGTAAATGAATAATAAATTAAACAACAATGTTCTTTTCTAAAACTTACCAAAGTATTTTAATTTCTCGTGTTCACTGTAGTCTGAGTATATAAAGCCCAGTTATTTGGAGTACATGGTTGTGATACAGGCAGGTTGAGTCAGAGAACCCAGGAGAAGTTTCCACAGGTCCAGCCACAAAGGTCCTTGGCTTCAGGCAGGTTGGAAATCAAATGTGAGCCAGAGAAGGTGACAAGAGTTTATTGAATAGTGTGAGTGACAGAGAACAGCAGACTGAGTACCTGGGAAACTCAGAAAGGAAAGGAGAGTAAGGCTCATTGTTGCCTGGAGTTAGGGCTTTATATCAGAAAAAGGTTTGGGGTAGTGTGCCTCCAGAAATCAGAGATAGGGTGTGGAGGCCGAGAAAATTAAGGTCATTCCACTTTTAAGTTCAGCGTTAGCACAAGTACAGCCATCCCAGGCCCCTGTGAATAAGAGCTGAAATTTACATTACTTCAGTTACAGGAAAAAAACAGCTTACAGCTTAAAAGTCCTAGAAAGCCCCATATTAGAATGAGAACAGAGCTCAATGCCCTTTAAAGCCCCATATCAGAATGTAAACAGAACTTGAGAAATTCCTACCCCCCTTCTGGAGTCCCCTAGATCAGCCCATAAAACTAATCTGAAACCCACCTCTGGGTCCAAGTCCCTGCTCCACTGTGTCGGGTATACTTGGACCCAAGCTCGAGCTTATAAATAAAGCCTCGTGTGTTGCATCGGTGTCGGCAACTTGGTGGTTTCTCGGATTCATAATCTTGGGCACAACAAGGGTCCAATCAAAGGCAAGTGAAAGGTGAACAATAGATGTTCTTTGATATTACTGAAGGTAAGGGTATTGATGCCAGCCAGGATTTGTTTGAAGCTAATATCCTGGAACGTATTTGGGATCTGGTTCTTCTTAGGTATTATCAGGTGTTTGAAGCCTACTAAGCTCAGAGAATGATTAACTTTCTGGTTTCCCCCAAAAGTGGGAATATACTTTCTTTGGCTTATTTGGAGGCAAAATATGAAACATGAATAAATGGGGCCTTGCAGAAAAACCGCAGAGATGGAGTTTTCTAAAACAGAGGGCCTTCAGGTTCTTCACTTCAGATGAAATAATAAAAGTCCAAGGCATTACAAAGTCAGTGAGAGAAATATTATGAAAGCTTTGTTAATGAGACATATTTTATTTTTTTCAACCGTTTGTAAGGACTAAAGAATGAAAAGTACAGTATGCCATAGTTACCAACACACTCAAAACACAAGAAATTGTATTTATCAAAACAATTTTTAAATGCTATAGATACTATTAAATGAAAAAACTCTGAAATCAGTTGAAGGTTAAGCTGATAGATATATGCCATTTGGTTTTTGACACTGAAATAGAGAAATGCAATAAAATCAATATTGAGTTATGACAAGAAAGCCAAGTACAGACAAAGGCCAGGACCTCCTAAACAATTTCTTCAAAACCATAATTTAATTTTGTATTTTCTTCTAAAATTTTATTACATGATAGTATTATCTTTATAAATAAATCATTTAAAAGGAGATTGCACTTTTCAATGTTTGCATCAGGGAGTATTTTCTCACTGTTCTTACCAGTCAAGAAGACAATGTTATACGCATCAAGGTATATTAGCTAATTAATTTCTTAAGACATCATTAAATACCATGATTCAGTAGTCTGGAGGCTTATCTTAATATTTTACTGAATTATTTCTAAGCATTAAAAAATTTAAAAAATAAGTATAATATGGAATAAAGAATGAGGCAAAACAAAGCAAGAGATTGGATCTGTCTAAATACAAAGTCTACTCAAATCCCTTAAAGTTAAAAATAATAACTAAATATAGTGGGGAAAAGAATGCATGCCATCTAGAGACCAGAAATGATGGGGAATGAATAGTAGTCTAGTAGATAGAATGTCTAGTAGATAGAAAGCAGACAAAAATCATAAAGACAAAGTGGAAGCAATCATAGTGCAATCAATATACTGCAGGAAAAGGCCAAAGTGAGGACAATGGCAGATTCAGAGAAATGCCTCTCCCAAATCAACACAGAAAAAACCAACAAACAAAAACACAGTTATAATCAAGATGATCACAAACCTGTGATCCCCATGAGAAAAGAGACCCCCTAAGGCTAACACTCTTAGGTTAGTAGAAAACCCTTGCAGTGTGGGCACCTAAGTGAAATAGGAAAGTCTTTGAGACCATCAGCCCACCCACTGAGGAGCAGAAAGAAGCCATTCAAACAGAGAAATAGACAAATGCTTTTCATCACCAAAACAAAGGCCCCCAGGCTGAAGTGGTAGGGAATAAAACAAAGAAAATATGACCAATTAGATAATAGAAATAACAAGAAAACTTAGAAGTAGAAAATTGGTGGCAAAACAATAATAGTACAAATAATAATATGATTATCTACAACTATTACTATTTACTGAATACTTATGACTGGGCTTACTCTAAATGCATGATTTGCTATTCATATATTTAATGCTCCTAACAACTGTAGGAGGTGAGTGCTGTTTTTTCTAAATGTTGGATGTCAGAAAATAAGACATAGATATTTAAGTAAATTGTTCTTGGTTATATGTATACTGGTTACAGATAAGTAAACGTCATAAGTAAATGAAAACAATTAGGTCAATTAACTACATTATCCACCATCAAAAGGTGAGAAGCTTTGGAGATGCTATTTGAAACCAGGCATTTGATCTTCACTAACAGAGACAATTACCACACACTATTAAATCTCTCAAAAATATAGTATTAGTAAAGAATGTCATAATTTTTAAAGACAAGAAGCAGTCATAAGGAAAATGTTTCTATGGTTTTATTAAAATATTAAAATCAGAATATATTATTTTCTACAAGTTAGTATGAAAAATAGAAACAAGCCCATAGATAATTAGTTCTGCAAGAAAGTAAGCCTTCTAAAAGTTCAAGATAGGGGCACCTGGGTGGCTCAGTGGTTGAGCATCTGCCTTTGGCTCAGGTCATGACTCAGGTCTGGGATAGAGGCCTGCATCAGGCTTCCTGTGAGGAGCTTGCTTCTCCCTCTGCCTATGGCTCTGCCTCTCTCTGTGCCTTTCATGAATAAATAAATAAAATCTTAAAAAAAAAAGTTCAAGATATTTGCTTTACATTTCTTAAACAATATTTCTAAAATCTTATTAACCCTTGATAAATACTCCTAACATACACAAATCCCCAAAATTATGCCCCAAAATGATAATATTAAATATATCTTAGAATAAGAGTCTTTAAAATGTTGAATAAATTTTGGTTGCAATCCATTAACAACTGTTAAAATAGAAAATCAGAACTTTCAAACTCTATAGATGGGCTTATCAATATTACCACGATTAATATTAGTATTATCTATATGGAGTGATATATACTTTATCTCATGGTTAAATTAATTTCTGTTTGGCATTATGTTTGAAAACTGGTGTGCCTCATTTCATAACTGCAGGTGGATGGGAAAGATGTGTTCCTTAAAAAAGTATACTAGGTGAATAGGTCACTTGAATTGTACTCCTAGTTGCATTACTTTTTAGCTACTTGAATTTAGGTGGCAAATAAGGCGCATATTGGCTAACGTTTGTTAACAACTCATAAATTGCTTTAACATATATGAACCTATTTGATTGCCATACCATGAATTAGATGTCATTATTATCTGTATCACTGAGTTTAAAACTTTAGCTTATAGAACTTAAATACTTTTACCAAGGTCTAATGTGTGATGAAAATGTGAAGTTAGAAATAATTTCAGAACTTTGGAGTCAGACACAGGTTTTGTTTTGTTTAAAACAAAAACAAAAACAAAAACAAAATAAAAAAAAAAAACTTTTCTGAGAGAGAGAGAGAATGTGCAAGTGTGGGTGGGGAGGGGCAGTGGTGAGGGAGAGAGACAATGAAGCAGGCTCCATGCTCAGGCCGAGCCAGCCACAGAGCTCAATCCCTGAGATCACAACCTGAGCCAAAATCAGGAATCCAGTGTTTAAACAACTGAGTCCACCCAGGCATCTCAAGACACAATATTCTTTAATACAGCATACCATTTCTCATTCTCATATTGGGTGAGAGAATAAAATGAGATAAATAGAGTAATATGTAAACCATAAAGAATTATAGAAAAGAGAGGCTCAATTATTTTCTCAAATGATTTCTAAATATCAATCCTATATTTTTAAACTTTGAGTTAACTTTAAAAGACAAATTGAATACAATCATGATAAATATATAATTATTAATAAAAATATTTTAGAAACTATTACAGTATAAAAAGAAATGTGAAAGTCCCCTTTCCCTCTGCTCTCTTCTCGATTCCCCAGAGAATCTATTGTTAACCTATAATCTCACACTCACATGGACTATTGCTATGCAAATCTAGTTATTGAAAATATGAAATACAGAAAACTAATAAAAAGCAATTATGCATTGCTATCCGTGTTATCAGAAAATGGGCCAGGCATCTGAGGGTAACATATACAACATACAATGTCTTGAAACAAGCAAGCAGCAAATAAAAATAATTTTCTGGATTTTTTTCTATAACATTATATATGCTTTTTGAAATGAATTTACAGATAAAAAATTCTGAAAATAACTTACTAAGATTTAAACTCTTTAAAATTCCAGCCCTTTTGAGTTTTTCACATCACACTGGCTTTTTTATTCTTAGTGAAGGTTTCCTTTTTTAAGATAGAAGAAATGAACTGTAAAGATTTATAGACTATGTCACAGGATTCTTAGAGATTGCTGTTTCCTTTAGATTGCTTCTTTTATGAAAACATTTTTCTTCTATGCCCCAATAAAGTTATTTCTTTCTTCTCACTGTAAGTAATATTTTTTGTATGGAATTTGGAATTTTTTTTTCATCTTATATTTAAGCCTAGGAATACTACTATAACCCCTCCACCCTCCCCCCCACACACACACTGCCTATAGGCTTTAGAAGCCTATCAACAATTTTGATCACCTTCTATTAGAGATAGGCATAATTGAAAGAAAAATTTAAAACCTAAACCAGATTTAATAGCCCTGGTAATACGTTCTGAAAAACTTAACACTAAAACTTTTATTTTTTAAACTTTATTATCCACTGTTGATTGTACTGGATTTTTTAGAACTGACCTTTATTTTGGCAAAAAAATTGTAAAATAACCCAATAACTTTTCGTTAAATATGCAAGTCAATGTATGTAAAATATATTAAAAATCATATATATTTACATGATAAATATTTGTATTTCCTTATGAAAATCATAATTATAGAAAGTATGCATGTATAATTGAATATAATAATGGTACTACATATATAGGTCTTTTGCAATGTGCATTCCACATAAATATATTTTATATCATCCCACTTAAATATATTTCTAGTAAATATATTTGTATAGTACATCTCCGATGTATAACCTTTTTTTCCTTCTAAGGAATACATCTGTGGTGATTTCACATATAATTCTGGGCATATAATATATTAAGGCAATTTTCAAATGAGAGGTACTTACCTCAATAGTATATAAACTTGTATATAACATCATTGGCTACTACTTTACTTAATTAGTAAAGGATTGGCCAGGACAAGTTATATTTCTACTCAGCATTGACTACCTTGTCTTACTCAGTTTGGTAAACTGTCCAACATTTTGCAACCACTTAACAAACTCAAATCGACCTAAATGGTAGTCAGAATAAGTTAAATTACTTTTTTTAAGGTTTTACTTATTTATTCATGAGAGATACAGAGAGAGAGGCAAAGACACAGGCAGAGGGAGAAGCAGGCTCCATGCAGGCCCCTATGTGGGACTCCATCCAGGGACCAAGGGATCATGCGGTGAGTCGAAGACAGGCGCTCAACCACTGAGCCACCCAGGAGTCCCCAGAATAAGTTAAGATTTTAAAGTGGATTTCACTGCCAAGAATGAAAGTGTAATTTATTTTTTATTTTTTTTAATTTATTTATGATAGTCACGGAGTGAGAGAGAGAGAGAAAGAGAGAGAGAGAGGCAGAGAGAGAAGCAGGCTCCATGCACCGGGAGCCCGACGTGGGATTCGATGCCGGGTCTCCAGGATCGCGCCCTGGGCCAAAGGCAGGCGCTAAACCGCTGCGCCACCCAGGGATCCCTGAAAGTGTAATTTAATACACTTCTTCAGTAATAGACTGTGAGCTACTATTAGTATAGCTTCCTAACACTCTAATACTTATTCATAACATTATTTTAAATGGAAATTTCTTTGTGAAATGGATCTATATATTAACTGTTGGGTAATCAACTTTTAAAAAGAGAATAAACATAAAATTAAATTTAAAAATTTTCTAAATAAAAAGCAGAGTGACATAAATCCATCTACTTGTATACAATTTTTGTTCAAATCACTAAGGGATTACTTCAAATAAAACTTAAATATAGTAATTTTGACTTTGCTGGTTTGTGAAATAAGAAAGATTTTTTTAAAGATTTTATTTATGTATTCATGAGATACACAGAGAGAGGCAGAGACATAGGGAAAGGGAGAAGCAAATGTGGAACTCAATCCCAGGACTCCCTGATCATGACCTGGGCTGAGGCAGATGTTCAACCACTGAACCACCCAGCCATCCCATGAAAAATATTTTTTTAAGGATTAAAATAAAGTTTTTAGTAATCATATTGGTATTGTTATTCTGACAAATTAGATTTAAATGATATGCTAATGTTATTAGGAACCAATATTTTTAGTGTTAGAGAAAAAATGTGGGTATAATTTAGGAGATATACCCAAATTTTAGTTCAAAATTGTGGTGGATTGAATATCTGATATTTGATTTAATAAAAAGTCAATATGCCTATCCACTTAAAAGTCCTTAAAGAAAAACAGACCAACATAGTTTTGATGAGTATCGCTAGGTGCTTGTAATTTCTAGATAATTTGTTCTGTAAGTTATTACTAGGATGGCTGTCCAGGCCTGTTATAAGAAATGTACAAAGATCTCTGAAGGAACTGAATAGAGGAGACAGGGGTAAATGCTAGGTTCTCTGAATATAACTTGTGTTATAAGCTAAACAAAGTAATGTTTTACATAAATTTAAAATTAAATTAAGGGCAGCCCGGATGGCTCAGTGGTTTAGCGCTGCCTTCAGCCCAGGGAGTGATACTGGAGACACGGGATCCAGTCCCACGCCGGGCTCCTTGCATGGAGCCTGCTTCTCCTTCTGCCTGTGTCTCTGCCTCTCTCTGTGTGTGTCTCTCATGAATAAATAAATAAAATCTTTTAAAAATTAAATTGAAAAAATTTCTAAATATAGGGACACCTGGGTGGCTCAGTGGTTGAGCCTCTGCCTTTGGCTCAGGTTGTGATCCCAGGGTCCTGGGATGGAGTCCTGCACTGGGCTCCCCGTGGAGAGCCTCCTTCTACCTCTGCTTGTCTCTGCCTCTCTTTTTGTGTCTCTCATGAATAAATAAATAAAATCTTTAAAAATGTATCTAAATATAAAAGAGAGAATGACATAAATCAGTCTACCCACAATTTCTGTTAAAATCACAAAGGGATAATTTCAAATGTAAAACCTGAGATCTCTTATTTTACTAGAAAATAAAATTACCTAAGCCTATCTGAAACCCTTCAAAAGGATGGGGAAGTCAACTTCAAGTTTTCTATTAGCCAAAGATGTAGCAATTTGGGAAACTCTTTGGAGTAATCGTTTCATTAAAAAAATTAAATGCAAGAGAAACAAAAAACAGGATTAGGTGATTTATAGGTTAAAGAAATGTAAGAGACCTAAAGGCAATTGCAGTATGTTTGTGTTTGTGTTTAGATGCTAATTGAATAAACAATGTCAATTGGGCAAATTTATTTATTTTTTATTTTTTTAAGATTTTATTTATTTATTCATGATCGACACAGAGAGAGAGAGAGAGAGGCAGAGACACAGGCAGAGGGTGAAGCAGGCATCATACAAAGAGCCTGAAGTGGGACTTGATCCAGGGTCTCCAGGATAACGCCCTGGGCTGCAGGCGGCGCTAAACCGCTACGCCACCGGGGCGCCCTATTGGGCAAATTTAAACACTGATTAGAAATTACATTTTCTGATAATAATAAAAAATAATTTTTTATTATAATTTTTGTTGTGCTCATGATTTTATAGTTGTTAATATGTCTTTATAGTCTAGACATACCTACTAAAATGTTTACAGATGAAATAATAGAATACTTAGCATGATAGTAAACTAATTCAGTACAGGGCAAAATAATAAATTGAAATTACAGGATAAGATTCAAAAAATTTTAAAATTTGAGGATTACTGTACGGGGCTATTTTTTTGTTTTTGTTTGTTTGTTTACTATTTTACTAGCCTCTCAAGTTTTGTGTATCTGCATTTTTCTATATTTGAAACCTAATTACAATATATTAATATCCCAGAAAGGAAGGAATAATATACTTGAGACATTTTTAAAGATCCATCACCAAAATAACCCCAAATAATGTTAATTACTTTTAATCTAGGTTACAGGAAATATATTTCAATTATCTAAATAACTCAAAGAGTGATCATGTTATCACAAATAATCAATGCAGGGTTGAGAATAACTACTCACTCTACATATAGAAGATTAGATAAGTAAGCAGGGCTTACTTTTCAGAATGAATAGTGATACATAAATATTATTATGTGAGGCTGAATTTTATTTTTGAAAATAAATGTATTTCTCATACTCCTCTCTAAATCCCATGTGTAAAGAGAAACATCATTATGAAAAAATCTACAAATTTATATACTTATATATTTATAAATTTATAATTATTAATCCTGACCTGATGATATGTGACATATTAGAAAATATACAAGATTTTTTTTTTTTTTTTTTTTTGCAAAAGACTACATTATAGGAGGGACCTGGAGGGTATTATGCTGAGTGAAATAAGTCAATCAGAAAAGGACAAACATTATATGGTCTCATTCATTTGGGGAATATAAAAATTAGTGAAAGGGAATTAAGGGAAAGGAGAGAAAATGAGTGAAAATATCAGTGGGGGTGACAAAACATGAGAGACACCTAACTCTGGGAAATGAACAAGGGGTAGTGGAAGGGGAAGTGGGCGGGAGGTTGGGGTGACTAGGTGATGGGCACTGAGGGGGGCACTTGGTGGAATGAGCACTGGGTGTTATGCTATATGTTGGCAAGTTGAACTCCAATAGAAAAAATTTTTAAAAAGACTACATTATGGTTATATATGAAACAATAGTTCTGACTCTAAAGACACGTTTTTTTGAAATGCTTTGGATAAGATGTCATGTTAGCTTTCTCTGTGTAATTTGGCTTCAATATTTTTTTTGGATGTGACAATTATGAATGTTTACTTTGATGATAATATGATTTCTGAGATTTTATAAAGCAATAAGTCATTAAAATGTGAACTTTTTTACTTTATAAAATTTTATGTAGTATTCATTGCATATTAGTTTATTCAGTTTGAAGATTGTATATCATACATATTCTGCATATAAATTAAGCATATTTGTATTCACCTGTGGAATAATTTCCATGTTATTAATAGTCTTATTGACAGGTTAAATTTTTCTAACAAGATCAAAAAATTACATTTCTGATATGATTCTCACACTTTCAATAACTATAATTCTTTGTAAAAAAAATACTGCCATTCCATTCTTCAGTAATGCCATGAAAACCAAGGTTAAAATTTTCTTCAGAAACTTGTTTTTCCATATTACCATCAATTTTTTCATAATTGTGTGAAAATTCTTTTGTTATTGACAGAAAATCATATTTTGAAAAAAATTTACACTGTACTTTCAACAGTGGAGTATCCTTGTCTCTTTCTATATTTCCACATCATATTAAACAATTTCATGGATTAAATACTGAATAAAACTTCAGTATAGAGTAGCTTTAATTTTTTTAAGTGTAAGCATATAGATATACAAATTGCATAAACTGCAATATAATAAAACATATTTCAACTTAAAAGATAATATTATTAAATATAATAGAATTTTGTATTGGTGTCAGTCAGGTGTGACCTGAGATATGAGGAAGAAATAAGACATTTTGTCTTGCTATGTTACCGAGACCTATTGGTGTTAGAGAATCTAGCCTCACAGCTTAATATACTTGGTATGAATGTGGTGAAAATTTTGAGTTTATCTTTTACTGTCAATATTGATTTCCTTACGTGAATGTAGTGTCTTTTTTCCAACAGTAGATTTTCAAAGTATAAAACTTAATATTTAGAAATAAAAAATGTTTGAATAATGAAGGAAATTTAGAATCTCAATATATGAAGGTCCATATAGCAACGCATAATTACCCAGAAGTAAGTTTGTGAACTACACACAACACAATTCATGAATTTATTTGTGTGTGTGTGAAATTTGTATTATATAGATAGACATACAGATTAACAATGAAAGCAAAACTATTACATAACTTTGGAAATCTATATTTGAGTCACATAAAATGTATAAGAAGAGATACAAAGATTGACTTACTCACTGAATACTTATAGTATTTAAAGCACTAATAAAATATGATAGGTACTAAAGAATAGCTAAATTCTTGAGAAAATAAAAACCATTTATTTAAAACATTTACATCGGGATCCCTGGGTGGTGCAGCGGTTAAGCGCCTGCCTTTGGCCCAGGGCGCGATCCTGGAGACCCGGGATCGAATCCCACGTCGGGCTCCCGGTGCATGGAGCCTGCTTCTCTCTCTGCCTCTCTCTCTCTCTGTGACTATCATAAATAAATAAAAATTAAAAAAAAAAAAAAACATTTACATCATTGCTATTTGCCTGCTCTCTTAGACAACCTGCATGCAACTAAGGCTTGCTGGAGGAAGATAAATCACTGCAATTCTTTTCTCATAATTATGCACTTCTATTTTTCTCCCTGGAATAGACCTAGATAGAAAGGATATTTCCAGAAGCAGGTGTGGTAGCTGTCATAACCAGGCACATCACTTTTATCATCAGAGTCATACCAGTACACTGCCAACATCGTGATTCTGCTTCTTTTGTCCCTTGGAGACAAGATAGGCTACAAATTGATGGAAGTGGACCAAAAAATAAAATGTCCACATTTTTGGAGAGTAGTCGAGTCTACCCATACGTATGAATGATCAACACATGGATCATGATCTGTGAAAGAGAGCATCACTATCATCTTTAATTTCATACAAATCATTCTCATTATTTTATCTAATCTATTTTATTCAATTAAAATTAAAAATGTGTTAGTATGTGGATAACAAGGGCAATTAAAGTACCAAAAAATGGTACTTTTTTCATTTCCTGAAAATGAAAGAATCAAGTATCGTAAAACTGTTCAGAAAAAAAATGTTTTTTTTTGTTTTTTATAAAGACATTTATTTCTGCATAAGAATTTATTTCTGTACATCTAAAATTACTGTATTAAGCTAAGTTTCTAAGTCAAATGCTTTGTTATAGAACTTTAAAGCAGAATAAAACAATTTCATCTCATCACTAGTCAGCAAAGTAACATCTGTTTTGCTGTTCAATTTAGCTTCTGAGATTCAACTCTGAAGTCTCTTCATAAAGCAAAATTATTCTATTGCTGTACTGTGTATTTATGCATAGGGAAAACCTCTAAACTCGTAGTTTTTGAACCATGAAACTTTAATTTTATTTTTTTCTAAATAAATGTTATATGACACATAAAATGATCTGCACGAATTCCATTTTTTAAACCAGAAGAAATTCTGGAATTGTCTGTATAAATATATATTCATCACATTTACCTCAGTAACAAAAGCTAATTCTTATTTTCTTCCCTGTTTTCTGAGTCTTTGTAATAAGATTGTACTTTCAGACCATTTGCAATTTGTTATGCAACCACTTTGTTTATTTTTCACCTGCTTTACTTAGCACAACTATTGTAAAGAAAATGAGTTTTAGGAAACATAAAAGCTAATCTGAAACACCACTTTCTAGAGTGTGGCATATGTGGCTGTTTATAACTTATATGCCTTAAGAAGCATTTGGCCCCTGACTACTTAAAGCAGAGAAATAAAGGAGATTCTTCAGATTATTGGAAAAGGATTAGTGGTAAAATTAGGCAAAAATATGTGCTTCTGTACCTACTTGATTAATCTGCACTTCTGACTGCCTGCATTACAAAGATAACCCCATCTCTGCACTGTGCTTCATGAAGCCATTTAGAAATTCAGTCCATTCTTATTTTAATGATTAGTGAAGTAAACAAGTTTATGATGGCTTTATGGATTTTTCTCACCAGGACAATAAAATCAGTTTCAAAAGAATTCATTACATGTAACACTGTTTCGGCTTCCTCAGTATTGTTTGTATAAACAATTACCTTCTTGCTACACTCATTTCTGAAATAAAATAAAATATCAATGCTATTTTAACACATTTGCCAATAATTCCTGAATAACTGCTACCAAAAGCAAAGTTTTTTTCTTTTATAAGTTAGGTAGATCATACTAAACTGAATAAAAGGGGTAAAACTGTGTTGCAGGATATATGGAATATGGGCAAAACTTAAGCATCATGCTGTCTTGATGATAAATTCAGATCACCTCAAACTTATTTTAGACAGGGTAATTTCTATCAATCATGAAGAAGGTTGAGATGCATAAGTCAATTTTGCCAGAAGCACAGACTTCTCCATACCAAGAAGGCCTTGCAGGGAGGTTGTATCAAGAAATTTATCACAAGTATTTTGAGTTAGAAGAATTGAAATTAACCCCCTATGCTCACATGTGTATGTGCATATGTGTATATGTATATGTATATGTATATGTATATGTATATGTATATGTTGTGTATTTATGTGTGCATGCATATGTATAACAAAAATTTAACACATAAAGAACTGGTTTGGTATCTATATGTGACAAACAGTACAATTTGATACAGCATGTTCCTGTGCAAGTAAATGTAGATCTAATATAGATCGTTAGAATTTTATTTGCTTGTACTTGGATGTTGCTATCATTCAGCATTATTAGTTATTGAGAAATATGGAGTCCACTTGAAATTATTTCTTCATGTACATATATTTCTCTCTTCCAAGATTAAACATTAAATTTTCTACAATGTCATACACATTATTTCTATTTTATTCAGTCAGTTGAATAAGATAAATCATTCATGGAGTGCTCTCTGTTCATCTCTTGGACTTTTCTAAAATCTATTAGTAGTTAACATTTATGAAGTATTTACAAGTACTGAGAATCTTCCAAATATTTTGCATATTGTGGCTGCAAACAATTGGTTTGGTTGCACATAACAGATAATACAAGTAAGTAGGCAGAGAGAAGTATATTTCCTCCATAAAAATAAATAAATAAATAAATAGAATAATTTAGTCCAGAAGTACTCATTCCAAGGCTAGTGCATAGGGTTCCATGCTGTCATTAGTGTTATAGATAATTTCCATTTTTTTGATCCATCATTCTTAAAGCTTGACCTTTGGTTTCATGGTCCAAAAGTGCTCAACACCCCCTGGATCACAAAAGTGTGCTGAATTTGAAAATGGGATAAGAAACCAATGACAATTGAATGCCAGGGAGTCTGTCTTTTTAGAGTATTATAGGAGTATTCCCACACAATGACTTCTGCTTCAAACCATTTTGTTAACAAGAACTGGAACACATGACCACCCATGTCCATGAAGGAAGATGGAAGATGTAGTTTTTATCTGGCCACAACAGAATTAGTAATCTCTTAAAATAGAAAAAAGGGAATATGAATCTACAGTGAGCATCAGATCAACTCTATACGGTAGGCACTAATCACAACTTAACTGATTTTTTTTAAATGTCAGGAAAACTCAAGTTATAAAACCTAGTTATACAGCTAATAAGAACCAGAGCCAAGAGCCCAATCAACGTGACCTAAGTCCAAGAGCCAAAGCAATAAACCAAGTTCTAGTGGTTCTTTCCTGATTAAAACCGTGCAGAGAAAAGAAGAATAAAATAAAATAAAACCTTGCAGAGACATCAAACTTTGTTATTAAACCTTTATAAACAAAAATATAGTAATACTACTTTGTATTCCCAAATAAAATTCCTCCCGTCCAATAGATTTCATTCCAACTTATTACTTTGGGGGAAATATTTTTCAAAATTCCCACTTTTTCAATTACCTCCAGAATCCATCTCATATTGCATTCAGTACTATTGATGATGTCCTATAATATTCCTTGATTCACAAGTGATGAATATTTAGATAATTTCTACTTTGGGGTTACTAGGAATCAAGCCTATATATGTATTCTTATATAGATCCTTATATGGACATATGTTTTTCTTTTGGATAAATACTAGGAGTATGTAAAATGAAAAAAAAATAAGTTTGCCAAACCCTCTTTTCCTGGACCAAAGGGATCTTTTAAAAATATATATATTTATTTGAGAGAGAGAGAGAGATTTATAACGAGCAGGAAGAGGGGCAGAAGGAGAGGAAGAGAAAGAACCTCTAAGCAGACCCACTGCTGAGGTAAGAACCTGAGGCCAGGCTAGATATCAGGATCTTGAAGTCATGATCAAAGCTGAAATCAGAAGTTTGATGCTCAACTGACTGAGCCATCTAGGCACACCTCAAATGGACTATTTTAAAGGGACTTTGGCCCATGGACCAAATATGGCCTGCTGCTGGTTTTTGTAAATGAAGTTTTATTATGGCAGAGCCATGCTGTGGTAGGCTAAATAACAGCACCCACCTTCTAGTCTCCCCTGCCAAAATGTCCACAGCCTACTCTCTAGAGCCTATGCAAATTTTCCTTGCACAGTTGAAGGGACTTTGCAGTTGAGGTTTTTAAGAATTTTAAGGTTGAGAGATTATCCCAAATCCAATGTAATCACAACTGTCTTTATAAGACTGAGGCAGGAGAATCAGATTATATAGCAGGAAATCTTTTCATGAAAACAAAAGGGCAGAGTGATGTGAGAAAGAGAATCTGAACCCAGGAATGCAGATCGACTCTAGAAGCTGATAATATAAGGAAACAGACTCTCCCTTGAAGACTGGAATAGGAATGTAACTCGGCTGACCCTTTGATTTTTTTACTTTAGATGTCCAGATATACAAATACAAAAAGTTGTGTTATTTTAAGTTACTAAGTTTGTGGTAATTTATTAAAGCAGGAATATGAAACTGATACACCCACTCATCTGTATATGTCTCTGGCTGCTTGTGCATTACAGAGGCAGAGTTGAGTCGTTGTTCCAGAAACCATAAATCCTGCTAAGTATAAAACATGTAATTTCTGCTCCTTTATATAAAAAATTCTGCAGATCCCTATTTAAAAATGAGAACTCTCCATTCCAATTTCATAAATTGTTTCCAACTAGGAAAGGTGATATTTGAGAAAAGAAGTGAAATAAATGAGGGAATGAATATGCAGATATCTAGATGATGAAATCCAGGCTGAGAAAAACTTTTAGTCAAGAGTCTCTATGCAATGTGAGATTAAAGCAGAGTGAGTAATTACTGACATACATTCAACAGAAATTAGAAATTTAGAAGATTGAACAGAAATCTTCTAAATTTATAATCTATATAATTTCTATATAATTATTATTCTATATAAATATTATTTATATATTAATATTCAGTATAATATCATTCTATATTATTTATATATAAATTTTATCATGTAATTATATAATTTCCAGTAATAGAAAGGTCAATTATGGGAGCACCTAGTCAGTTGGGTGCCTGGTTCCTGTTTTTGGCTCAGGTCATGATCTCAAGGTGCTGGGATGGAGCACAGCTTTGGGCTCCATACTCAACAAGGAGTCTGCTTGAAGTTTCTCTCTCCCTTTCCTTCTGCCCTTCCCTTCACTTTCTCATTAATGCTTTCTGTCTCTTTCTAGAATAAATAAATAATTTTTTAAAGATGGATTTTAAAATAAAAACTTATTTTAAAAATATGAAGTTATTAGTATTTATGAGAGTATTCTACTAAAATCTCTTCTTGACTTGTTTTACAGATTATATTGAATGAACTAATCAGCTTCCTTGACACCCATTATAGAATAGACCTTAAAGATACTTAAGCAGAATGGGGAGAGACCTTTAGAGAGAGAGAGAGAGACCAAAACAATATAGGCATGTATCCTAGGGTGAATAAACATGTTAGTTTTCTATTCCTATAGCATATAAACATTAAATGGGTATTCTAATCTGCTTTATGTCTTCTAGATATGTTTCTATGACAGAAATATTTAATAAAGCCAAATTGCTTCAAGTTAGTGAGGCAGCACCTGGAATGGTTATAAATTTAAAAGAGACTGTAATTTTTGAGCTGAGATTCTAAAATCAAAGTTCAGACAGTGAGAAAGAGATAAAAACTTCTCAAGAAGAGAAACCCGTCAATCAAAACTATTCTAAGCTTAAAACACCTTGTAAAATGTATAATATTCAGGGTATTCTTGCAAGGTGTTAATTGGGTCACTTCACTCCAACTAGGTTAAAAAAAAAAGCCCCTTAGCTTCTAGCTAGGTGATAATTACACTCATTCTTGTAAAATAAAATGACTATGTGGGTAGAATATTCTTTGCATCTCGCTAGACAAAGGCTGAGTAGAACTCAGTGAAGGATAATGAGAGCAAATCGAATTAAAGCAATGAAATTTATAACTGCACATAATTAGCATTAAAACAACCTTTTATTTGTGCATAATTAGTAGTTTTGTAGTGAGTTGATTATTAAATTTTAATCAAAGAGTTGCTGTGGCTTTATCTAACAAAATTTTTTATTTCTGTGTTATTTTTATTTTAAGAAAGTATTCATTTGATTTTTCCTATTCAATTTTAATCTTATGACTTAAAATGCCTTCCTAAAGTTTTAATTGTTTTCTAAATATGAGATTCTAAGTGACTTGTGCTTTGTTTCTGTTCCTTAGCAAATGACTTTTATAATTCAATCTCAGATACTTATTTTCCTAATTCTAAGTATTAATTTTATCTTCACAGCCTTGGCTATCAATCACATTTCAAGCTATATACTATTCAGAAAAGTGAATAGATGATGCCATTATTAGAAATATTATATTGGGTTATTTGGTAAATATTATTTATTTTTCCCAAAACTTTGTATTTTAACAGCTTTTTTTTCCTATCTGGAAAGAAAACATAATAGCTAATCCTTAATATGAGTTAATATATTTTATATTTTAAGCATAAAATAGTTAACAGTTCCATTTTATTGAGTTATAATTAACATACATCATTGCATAAGTTTAGAGGGTACAACATATTGATTTGATACACTTATATTTAATATGATTACCAATATAATATTAATACCTCTATCCTATCACATAATTATTATTTCTTCTAATGATAGGAACAATTAAGATCTAGTGTCTCAGCAAGTTTAATGCTTATAAAACAGTTTTGTTGTCTATAATCACTGTACTATTTATTAGATCCTCATGACTTATTTATAAACTTGTAAGTATGTACCTTAAACAACATTTCTTCCATCTCCACACTATCTAGTCCTAGGTAACTGTGATTCCATCCTGGGTTTGTTTATGTTTAGTTTTGTTTTATTTTGAGTTTTTTTTTTAATTCCACATGTAAGAAATATCATACAGTATTTGTCTGTCTCTGTCTGGTTTATCTCACATAGCATAATAATGTCCTCAAGGTCTATCCTTGTTGCTGCAAATAATAAGATTTCCTTTCCTCCCATGGCTATGTAGTATTCATGTATATATCTTACATCTTATTTATTTATCCATTGGTGAATAGTTCGGTTGTTTCTGTATCTTGACTATAATGAATAATACTGCAATGATCATGGAGGTGCAAATATCTTTATGAATTAAGGTATTTGTTTTCCTCAGATAAATACTCAGAAATAGAATTGCTAGATCATATGGTAGTTCTATTTTTATTTTTTTTTTGGAACTGCCATACATCTTTCCATAGTGTTTGTACAAATTTGCAATCCAACCAACAGTTCACAAGAGTTCCCTTCTCTTCACATCAACAGTTTTCTCTTGTATTCTTGAAGATAGCTATTATTACCAGTGCGAGGTAACATCTCATTGAGGCTTGGATTTGCATTTCCCTGATGACTAGTGCTATTGTGCACCTTTCACGTAACTATTGGCCATATATATGGATGTCTTTTTCAGAAAAACAATGTCTATTTAGTTATTTAAAAGTTCCTTTTTGTGGTGGTTAAATTAGTTGTACATACAGGAGAGAAAGGATTGCTGAAGTATAAATAGGGAATATTATGTAACCAAGTCATTTAGGTTTATGTAATATTTTGTGATGTGTTATTGATAGCTGAATAGTCATTATTACATAGAATATTTTTTTCCAAATCAAAATACTTTAGTTGTAAATTTGAATACTCAGCTATGACATCTGATACCATAAAATTTCTAGATAATATGAAACACAATATAAAATGATAAATTTAGCCATTGCAGGAATATAAATATAGCATGGATATTTCATAATTCTCAAATTGCATGGCAAAAACAATGTCTTGTTTAGGAACCTAGGCTAAGTTAGGGCTGCCTGGATGACTCAGTAGGATGACTGTCCAAATTTTGATTTTGGTTCAGGTCATGAGCTCAGAGTCCTGGGATAGAGTCCCAAGTCCTGCATCATCTCATCATCAGGCTCTTGACTGAATAAGGAGTCTGTTTCTCTCCCTTTCTCTCTATCCCAGCCCAGCTCCTACTCATTTGAACGTGCACACAATCTCTCTCTCTAAAAATAAATAAATAAATCTTTAAAAAAAAGAAATCTTAACTAAGCTACATAATTTTCAATGAACAAAGCATTAGTGTTTTCATTTTTCTAAATGGAAGCAATATACACCATATATGTGGTCCTATTAGGCTATTTTATTCATGTGTAAATAATAAACTTGAATAAGAAAAAAGCCAAAATAATAGTATGCTTTTTAATATGGTAGGGATGCCTACACTGTGAATGGTGGCCTCCTGGATGTGGCAGTTTCAGCCTGCACAACTGCATGTGGTATCTTGAGAATAAGGATCAGATTAGTGGTACTCTCACATTTTCACTAATTTACAATATAGTGTGACATAGTTAATTTTCCAGGTTGCATTAAGAAATGAAACATAGTTTTAACAAAACTATTCTCACTACATGGTGTATCACCTAAAAACCCTTGGATCAAGTCAAACAGAAATCCAAAATAATATTAACAGCACATGCAAATAGCAAGAAAATTGTCATTATGATACTTACATTATAGTTTGAATACTTTTCAAAAAAAGAGGTAAAACTAAATGATCTTCTAACAACATGTTTCTGGACTGGGGCCTAAAACATTCAACATTCCCAGGAAGATAATTAGAAACAAAGAATTTGAACCACTCTCTTTAATAATGAAACATGGATCAAGTTTACACATTATCATGAGATTTTAAATAATAATTATATGAAATCATTCCCAGAAAACTTTTACAAAAAGCATAAAATGTAAAACTTCTGTATATGAAGCCAAATATCTACATTTTCAAGTATGTTTGGAGTTACTAATATTCAATTTATGTTTTATAAATATAACTAAACTAATTGTCGAGTATTTAGCAACACCTTTAATATTTTCTACTGAATATCACAATTCAGAAAGTTCTGTAATACTGAGAGAGCACATCCTGTCTTTTTGTGTTAATGATAGTTAATGATATATACAATTCAATACCATTATAAACAGAAATATATTCTCATCTAATAATATTAGAATACTCAGAAAATATTGTCCAAGTTTTGTTAAATTACTTTAAAGATTTTATTTTTTTATTCACGAGAGATACAGAGAAAGAAGCAGAGACATAGACAGAGGAAGAAGCAGATTCCTCGCATGGATCTCAGTGCAGGATCCTCGCATGGATCTCAAAGCAGGACTCAATCCCCGGATCCAGAATCTGCCCTGAGCCAAAGGCAGATGCTCAACCACTGAGCCACTCAGGCATCCCTGTTAAATTACTTTAAAATATATTACACAAATGGAGAATTCCTCTATAGTTAGATGAAAATGGAGATTTTCTTCTTAGGGCTCAGTTTATGGTAGTTTCTACTCTTTATATAACTAATGACCAATAAGAATATTCACATTTTTGTAAATAGTAAAGGAGAAATACATTGGAGGATGGCAATTTCAATCTTGTCTTATATATTAATATAAATGTTTATGAGTGAAAAAAATTGCCAATGATAGTGCAGGATTGATTTGGGGCAACAAGAACACAAATGAACAAAACAGGAATCTGAAATGGGTAAAAATATTCCAAACATGTAAAATATCTTCCCTGCCTTATTTATAAAAAGGCTAATATAGCACGGAAATTTTGATCCAAATGCACAGAGTATGATGCAATAGGCAGATTTTCTGGAAAACAGGAATCTAAATGCCTCAGAAAATAACCAAGGGAATTTTAATAAAACCAATCATAAATTAACATTTCAAAACACTCTAAAAATATTTACCAAAGAGTAATGAATTATTATTTTGCAAAGACATTTATGATTTATTGACATTTACTACATTATTAAATAATCATCAATAAATGCTTCCTACTTTGCAGGAAGTTAGAAGCAACGAAATACATCGACAATTTAATCTGTCTTTAATTGCACTGTGTTTTAATCAATGCGTGAAAGTCTCTCCTTATCTCTACAAATCATATTATAGTTAGAGATCTTCATAATGATTATATGGAAACATTTTTCTATTTATAATATATTCATTGAAAATACGAATATTTATAAATATTTGAAATATATTTTCTAACTTGTTAAAAATCTACAAAAGAAATTAATCTGTAGTTTTGAATTAATTTCTTGGAAAACAATGAAACAGATTATAATTAATTTTGTAGATTTTTCTGAAATTCAGAAAGATGAAAATCTATCTGCTGAATATCAACCATCATCAAAAAACAAAACAAAAAAAAAAAACAACAAAAAAAAAAAACAAAAAAAAAACAAAACAAAATAGAATTAAAACCTCTCATGAATAACTGATTCATGTAATGTAATTGATTATCATATTTTGGAAAGAATTACTTCCAAAGATCATATTTGAAATAGTTAATATTTTTTTAAACTAGGGTAACAATTAAAACCATGTAATATAATACATAAAATTAAAACAAGAATTTCAAATCATTCATCCTTGTAAAGTTTCTATTTTTTATTGATTTTAAAATTATACCCACATTACTATAAATGAATTGTCAATGTAACCACAGAACTCCATATTTAGATGTATCATTTCATTTTTATTTTACTTCAAAGAAGCATCCATATAATTTAAGAAAATTGTATATTCAATGTTTCTGAGCATCAAAAGTTGACTCTACTTGAAATCATATTGTTAAGCAATAATTTTAGATTTATATACTTGTTTATGAATTTTAGTTTAGTTGAAACCAAGGCTGTATAACAAATTAACAATACAATTCACCTAAATTAGCAATCTGATTCAATATAATTTACTGTCACTTTATCGAGCTAATATTATTTTGTGATTTTATTTATTACATTATGAAATAAAAGTTTAAGGCTATAGGTTAAGCATAGTAAACATACTCTAAACTAGTGCAATGAATAAACTTCAGTAAACTAAAATCATTTCTTTTGGTAGATCAATATTAATGATACAGTGAATGATTTTCTTGTTTAATTTTATGTTGTTTCTTTTCAACCTCGTTGGGAAATTTTTTTTACTGTGGTTATGATTGTTCTGTTTTGTTTTATTACTCTGTAATATATCTGTGTTATGAAACATAGTCTTGGAATGAGAGTTTATTTACATTTATGTATATATGTGTATATACATATATGCATATATATATATAATCGTGTGTGTATATTTATTTATTTACTTCAGAATATAAATGGCAGGGTTTCTGGAAGAAAAAGAGCAAATCAAATGATATAGTATGCCCTAGCATATCACTCCCTAGATAAAGTGATCTACATGAGGTTAAAAATTCATGTCATGTTGGAATTGATTTAATCTTGCTTGAGAATATGCAGAAGTGTTTAATTTTTAACCAAATAATTATGCACTAAAATCTGTACTAGTGTATAGCAAATTGTATCCCATATTTCCCTCTAAATTAGACATTGAACTATTATATAGCTGTGACAAGGTTAACAAAAGTTCCTTAAGTTTGCCAGAACACACTTTCTTAAGGCACCTGAGTGGCTCAGGATGTTGAGTGCCTGGCATCAGCTCCAGTTACGATCCCAGGTCCTGGGATGGAGCCCCATATAGGGCTCCACTTCTCTCTCTCTCTCTTTTTTTTTTTAATATGAAAGATAGTTCATTTGAATCTATATGTCTCCCTTAAAATTTTTAAACATAAAAGCTCTGTAACAAACATCACAACTTAGTGTTATCTGTCATATAAAAAATATATACACTAAGATGTACATTATCCACAGCAGGGAACACAGCAATGCTCCCCCATTTATGTGTGTTGTCTCTCTCAAATAAATAAATACAATCTTAAAAAAAAGAACATTGCTTCCTTAATGATAATATCAAGACAAATGTTAATAAATATTTTGTTCTTGTGTTCATTTTTGGGTTTAAATACTTCAAACTATACCTGTACCTATATAATAGTAAGAAGCCTTATATATCACACATGCAATTAGCATTATTTATATCTTTATTTGTATCTATATAGATAGATTTGGAAGGAGAAGGACTGAAAAAACAGCGATAAGATATTATCTCATGAATGTTGAAAATGTAGCAATTTATTCAATGAAAGTAGGACATGGAAATAATAAAGATAAGAACAGAGTAAAATGAAATAGAAGTTGAATATATACTTGAGAAAAATCTATAAATTTACAAAGTGGTTCTTTGAAAATACTAATGAAATCTGCAATCCCCTATAACTATAATAAAAATATTAGAATTCTAATTTACAAATATAAGAAACCATACTGTCACACAATATTGTATTAAGTTAAAATGTCTATAAAATACCACCAGGCACCAAAGTGTCTAAAATAAAAAGAAGATATATGTGAGCATTGCAGTGTAACCAATCATGGGCTTGGATATTTTTATGTATATTAGGAAACTCACGGCGTCTAAAGGTAGACAATGCATAATCTGTTACTTGAGTACTCTTTTCTGAATTTGTTAGATTTTAATAACTTAAAAAAAGTAGAAATTGATGTCATTAAAAATATTTTGCCTGGAAATATAAGCTAAAGTAGAACCAAAACACAAACTAAAAATCACTTGAAATATATTCCATGAAGTAAATATTAATGTCAAAAGCAAAACTTGGTTTGGCAACCTAGATATTTGATAAACAAATGAAAAGTTTCCACAGTTAATGAATAATAATACCAACACCATGTTTGAAGGGATGATGGCTTATTAATTTCTCTAATAGATGGTGACATTGATATGATTAAGATTTATTATGTTAGTCAAATTAAAAATACCTGTGATGAATACAAAATTCAACTGTCAGTACCTGCATAACTAGCCTTATTAAATGGTGTATCACTGCAGATGATTTAAATGAGACACAAACCTCTTGGAATATGATTAGCAGAATTAGGTCTGAAGACTGGGGAAGTTCATTAAAGCTAAAAAAATACTTTTGTACTTCAATAAACATATTTTAAGATATATAACTTAAAATGCTGTTTTAAGTTATCTGTAAGGTATCCAAATGCCTTAAAACAAGCAATAAAACTGTTTTCTTTTGCCATTATAACTTATAAACTGTTTCCTCTAAATGTCTTCAATAAGTGAATAGAATAATAGCACTCTTCTTGAATTAAATAGTAGCTATAAATTGATAATAATCATTATAATTTGTTATAATAATGATCATCCAGAGTACAGAAACATTGAGACATTATAGGATTATACCTTGAAGATAAAATCACATGATTAAATTTGATGTATGTAGGGTGAAGCAGGGAAAGCTCTAACATCTGGCTCCTATTAGTAGTTACTTTAACTTCTTGTGTCTGAATTTTCTTATTTGTATGCCAGTGTATATGCTTCTCCTGAGAATATAACAAAATGTTACTTTTTATTGTTCTGTACTTAGTTCACACACAGTTCTGGTATTCCAAAGGCATAAGAGAAAGTAAATAGAGCATACAAAAGTTAACATAATTTATAGAATCAAACACAAAAGTAATTACTACATTATACGTGGACTGGAGAAAGAGATGCTTAGCAATACAGATAGAAATAATAAGAAATATAAGAGAAAACATGAAAAATAAAATAAAAATCTAAAAATCAAGGCATTACAACAGTATTTTGAATATATAGCCTGTATTACTGGAAATCCATACTAATAATCTAGATAAGAAAAATTGTGTGATGGAATCTATAAGTCCAAATACACTATATGGCCAATTATCAAAACATTGGAATAGTTTTTTTTTATAAAATTAATTTATTTTATTAATGAAATTTGAAAACAAATATTAGCACTTATATCGACAAACATAATCAGTTTAATGCTAGTGTTATCTCTTTTTAAAAACAAGCTTTGTGTGATCTCAGATTTATTCAAAGGACTTACCATATTGTATTATGTTTTCCATAGTACTATAAAAGTTTCAAATTCTATTAAATTCCTCTTTAACGAGGCTTTAATCATTATTCCTCAAGATGCTATGCCAAGAAATAAAATGTTGCATGTTGATTATTTTTTTCCTAAAGACATGCTTATTTAATTCAAATCTTTTACCCAGGAACATTTTTTTGCAATATACAAACATTCTAGAACATGTTGGAATCAATTTAGACACCTCTCAACTAGGATATCAATTAGATTTTATTTTACAATCTCTCTCTCTTTGTCTCTCTGTCTCTCTCTCCCAAACACTAAACATTAATGGAAAAATTTGGCCATTCTTTATTCCATTTAAAACACAAAAACCTGCTATGAAATCAAATAACTTTCCTCCAGAGCAGCTCTTTTGCTTTTCATTTTCACCATAGCAGACATTTAGCAACAAAGGTACTCTCTCCAGACTCTCTGTTGCGGGTACTTAATTGCCTAGGATGGTCACTTATCTGTGAAATATGCCTTTAGTTGTTCTATAGTTTAAATTGTATTTCCCCTCAAATGTAGAAGGATTGCAAACAGTCCAAAGATAGCTAGGATGTATTCAGTTCTTTTTAAAAATTTAAGTAGGCTCCATGCTTAACGTGGAGCCCAACGGGGGGCTTGAACACATGGCACTGAGATCAAGACCTGAGATCAATATCTGAGCTGAAGTCAAGAGTCAGATGCTTAACGAAGCAGGCGCCCATCTGTAATCTCCTCAGGAAGAAGTGGACTATCTCCTGGTTAATATTTCAAGATTGAAGATTAACTCCTAAAGCTATTATTCTTAATTATCAGAGCACTTACATGTCTTGCTTTTACCTATATTATAAGTTTATTTTATTCAAGTTCTGATTTAGTCATTTTGGAGAATCACATTGGGATTGTAAAAAAAAATGCTTTCTAAATGTGTTTGAAGACAACCATAAAAATTATAGGAAGCACAGTTCCCATGAGTCAAAAATTTTTACATAAATCATTAATCAAAGCAAGTCATATAAACACTTGATTGAAAAGAAATGCAATTCTTATCTTCTCAAATTAGAAAAACTCAAAAAAATGAAAAAAAAACACAAAAATCTTTCTTTTTCTTGAATTTAAATAATAGCTCACAAAGAAAATAGACATTTTAATGTTTTATTTTTTAAAGATTTTATTTATTTATTCATGAGAGACAGAGAGAGAGTCAGAGACATAGGCAGAGGGAGAAGCAGGCTCCCCAATGTGGGACTCAATCCTGGGACTGCACGACTATGACCTGAGCCAAAGGCAGAAACTCAACAGCTGAGCCACCTAGGCACCCCATTTCAATGTTTTATATCAGAAGGATACTTTATCATTGAAAACAATGATTTCATCATCTCTTGAATATGCCAATATAAAATTATTTGTGCTATTACCTGTTTGTTGTTTTTAACTATGATTGTTCTACAATTCAATTAAACCAGATATTTGTATGTCTGATAAGGCATCTACTACCATGCAACACCTTTAGAGTGAGTGTCAAAATAAATCGTCCATAAATTTAGCATAATATGGAAACACTGTTCATCTGTGCTAGAAAAATAAATTTATTCAGGATCTCCAACTTTTCAACAACAGAATGCTAATATTAGCATCCAGGTTCCAAATCATTAAAATTTGTCTTGAATCATTTACATGAGACATGCACATAAGGAACTCATCTCATAATTTGACAATAAATTGGTTGCTTTCCAGTATATAACAAAAGCATGACTGAGATAATTACTATTTGAAGGAGACAGTGTAAAAGACTTGCTAATTATATATTCCTTCAGATCACTAGTTCTCAAGTGTTACTGTGCATAAAAATCACTGTTAATATTCAAATCTCCTTTCCTATGGTTTAGCGCATGTTAGTGAGAAAGGTAACATTTATACTCCTTTCCTTTTATTTTTCCTAAGGCCTATCTCTGTCTTAGAGCCATCCTCAGGCCTCTCTCCTAACCCAGCTACTTTAATTTGATGGAGTCCGAGAGCTCCCATTGGCCCACTTTATTAATGCTTGCGGTTGCTGTTTTCTTAGTTACAAACAAGATTTGTTCCTTTTTTTTCACTTGTGCCAAAATCAGAAAGATTATTTTATTTCTTGCTTGCTTCTAATTCCAAGGCCCATGTGTCAGTAAGTAAGATCTAGCCAGTCAGAGCTGAGGATAAAGTAGGTTTTAAGAAGCATTTGATGTTTTTTGTGTATTCGTTAGCAAGATGGAAGGAAAGCCATTCGTGTATGATGATTTGCCCCAGAAGTAGGTTTGCGCTTGTTTTCTAAGTACTAAAAGTATTTGTAAAACTACAAAAGTGAAGTAAATGATATTGACAGTGGATAGAGTGTTGTCTAGAAATATCTCAAAGCCAACTTGGAGGTCCAGGTGACAGTGGAAATTTAGAATCTATAGAATGCAACAAATTTGAGGCTTTGGGGAATGTAGTGGAAGTCTCAGCAGTACTAAGCAGCTTCAGGACAAGTATATGATAAGCTGGCATTGTAGAAACTATGGCAGAAAGGAAGAAATTTAGTAATGGCAACTTGGCAGGTGTTTGTTACCAAAATTGAAAATAATTTTTAATAATGAGATTCTTGAAAGATAAGAAGTTTAAGCTATTATGTTATAAGTATTGTTGCTTCAATAAGCATCGACTATGCTTATTTGGATGTAAAAACTTACACTAGAGTCAAAAGTCATAAGACATTCAATGGGTTTTACACACATTACTCACAGAAGTAAATAATAGAGGGTGCTTTGATATCAATTTGTCCTTAGAGAAATGTTCAAGTTGATCTTTTCAACAATCTGTAAATGCTAATTGAGTTCCGAAAATAGTATTGAATTTAAGGTTCAGACATTTGCCATATCCTATCTTGGAAAAATATCCCTAAAAATCACAGATTCTTCTTTATGCTCTGAACAAGCGAGCAAATCTATGATACCCTTTCCAATATTTAAATGTTTGCATTTTGGATTCAAAGGATTTGAAACAATTGGAGTTTCCCAAACTGTGTTTAATTACTCCTGGACAAGTCATTCTTTACTTATCTTATTGACTCTGAAATCCAACTTTGAGATTTTTATGTCTAATTACAACAGCCTCCACTAAGAGCAAAGCAAATTTTGAGTTAGATTGGAGGCTGAGAGTGCTCTCTGAACGTAAGGCATATTTGTGTGACCAAAAATGTGTTTTGGATTGGCTGGGGGTGTTCACCTCAATCCCTATAAGAAGATGGGAGAAGAATGGGTTGAATACAAGTTGGGATACCTCCAATACTGCCATTGTCCACCATTAAAAGGTAATAAAAGCTAATGAAATCTTATACAGGAAGGATTTCCAAGTAACCTGAACCTTCAGGAATGACTGAGTCCCATCATCAAGTAAAGAACTATGACCAGTTAAGTGCCAGAGGAATGTAAAAGGAAACATGAATTGGTTTTGAATGAGGAAAGCCATATTCACCAAATATAGCATTGCTACAGAATTTTCTTACTTATTTTTTTATTTAAAATAAATTTTCCCTCTCTTTTCCCTACTATTTTAACATATGTTATTAGTTGATAGCCTTACAATTTAATCCGTAGATAATAGAATTTAAAAAGGGAACATGAAGAAAAAAAGAAAGAAAGGCTATCATAAAAGATTTTAATCCAGTTGAGACAGGATCTGCTGATTTTTTATTTGCTCTTGTGAGATTGGGCTGGATTCATTATTCATTGAATAGTGGATACATTCATTATGCATGGTATTTTTAGGGGTCAGGTAGATTTGTATATTCTAAGACCAATATTTTTGGTGCAGGAAATGGAATGGCTTGACCCGAATATTTATGATTTGTGTGTGTGTGTGTGTGTGTGTGTGTGTACAGCATCTGGACCACCTTTTTATGTTTAGAGAATTGACTGCTCTCTTAGAGGAAAGTGCGTCTAGCTTCCCACTAATGAAGCTGAAATTGCCCCCTATTCATTTTTCCAAGCTTCTTTTGCAAAAGAGGCCAACAACATGTAACTCAGACTCCACTAATTTGATTTTATTAAAAATAAGCAGGAACCATAAAGTAATCTCTTTGGAGCAGAAATTGTTATAGCAAATTCAGATCCCCTGTGAAGTAAAGGCAGCAATGATAGCTCACTTTCCCTTGCTTGACTAAAGCAATAAAGGTTTCTTCACTGGATCAGTAACATGGATTAGTATGAGGCATTTTCCCATTGCTAGTAACTTCATTGTTTTTAAGTTCTTATTTTAGTTTCAGTTAGGCAACACACAGTGTAATATTAGTTTCAGGTGTACAGTATAGTGACTCAATACTTCCATACAACATCCTGTGCTCATCACAACAAGTGCACTCCTTCATCACCTATTCCACCCCCCCACCCCCCCATCCACTCTCCTCTGGTAACCAGTAGTTTCTTCTCTATAGTCAGGAATCTTTTTCTTAGTTTGCCTCTCTCTCTTTTTACCCTTTGCTCTTTTGTTTTGTTTCTTAAATTCCATCAGATGAGTGAAATCACATATTTGTCTTTCTCTGACTGACATTTTGCTCAATATTGTACTAGCTCCATCCATGTTGCTGCAAATGACAAGATTCCATTTCATTCTTTTTTATGAATGATTGATATATATATGTGTGTGTGTATGTATGTATATGTAATATATACATACATACACACACATATCAATCACATCTTCTTTAAGCATTCATCTACCCATAGACACTTGCACTGCTTCCATAATCTGGCTATTGTAGATAATGCTGCTATAAACATAGAGTTACATGTATCCTTTTGAATCAGTGTTTTTGCATTCTTTGGGTAAATACCCAGTAGTGTGATCAGTGGATCATAGGTAGCTCTATTTTTAACTTTTTTTAGGATCTACCATAATCTTTTCCACAGTGGCTGCACCAGTTTGCATTTCCACCAACAGTGCACAAGTGTTCCTTTTTTCTATACATTCTCCCCAACAGCTGTTGTTTCTTGTATTGTTGATTTTAGCCATTCTGACAGGTGTGAGGTGATATCTCATTGTAATTTTGATTTGCATTTCCCTAATGGCAAGTGATGATGAACATCTTTTCGTGTGTCTGTTGGCCATCTGGTTGTCTTCTTTGGAGAAATGTCTTTTCATGTCTTCTGCCCATACTTAATTGGATTATTTGTTCTTTTGGTGTTGAGTTGTATAAGTTCTTAATATTTTTTGGATACTAACCTTTTATCAGATATGTCATTTGTAAGTGTCTTCTGCCATTCCATAGATTGCCTTTTAGTTTTCTTGATTGTTTCCATCGCTGTGCAGAAGTTTTTAATAATGGTATAGTCTCAATAGTTTATTTTTGTTTTTGTTTCCCTTGCCTCGGGAGACATAGCTAGAAAAAAGCTGCTACATTTAATGTCAAATTAGTTACTGCCTGTGTATTAGGATTTTTATGGTTTCAGGTCTTGTATTTAGGTTTTTAATCCACTTTAAACTTATTTTTTGTATGGTGAAAGAAAGTGGTCTAGTTTCATTCTTTTGCATGTACCTACTCCGTTTACCTAACATCATTTATTGAAAAGACTGTCTTTTCCCATTGGATATTCTTTACTGATTTGATGAAAATTAATTGACAAAGGATGGTGGGTTTGTTTCTGAGATTTCAATTCTGTTCTATTGATCTATGTGTCTATTTTTGTGCCAGTACCATATTGTTTTTTTTTCCCTAAGTTTTTATTTAAATTCTAGTTAGCTAACATACAGTGTAATATCAGTTTCAGGTGTAGAATTTAGTGATTCATCACTTACATACACCAGGTGCTCATCACAAGTGCACTCCTTAATTTCCATCATCTATTTAAACCATCCTTCCACCTACTTCCCCTTTAGTAACCGTCAGTTTGTTTTCTACAGTTAAGAGTCTATTTCTTGGTTTGCCTTTTCCCCCTATGTTAATTTCTTTTGTTTCTTAATTCCACATACAAGTGAAATCAAATGGTATTTCTCTTTCTCTGACTTATTTAGCTTAGCATAATACTCTTTAGCTCCATCCACATCATTGCAAATGGCAAGACAATTCTTTTTTCAAGCTACATAGTATTCCATTATATATATTATATATATTTATATTTTACATATAAATATATTATTATATTATATATATTTATATATAATACCCAACTGGAATTATATTATATTATATATATTTATATATAATTCCAATTTGTAACTTTTTGATGAACTTTTTTCCAGAGTGCTACACCAGTCTGCATTCCCACCAATAGTGTAAGAGGATTCCCTTTCTCTGCATCCTCTCCAACACCTGTTCTTTCCTGTGTTGTTATTTTTAGCCATTCTGACCAGTGTGAAGTGATACTGTTTGGAATTTGAGACCATTTTGATGATTACAACTTTGTAATAAACTTGAAGTCCAGAATTGTGAAACCTCATCTTTCCTTTTCCTTTTCAAGAGCTTTGGCTATTCAGGGTCTTTGGTGATTCCACACAAATTTTGGGATTATTTGTTTTAGTTCTATGAAAAATTTCACAGGAATTGTGTTAAGGTGTAGATTATTTTGGGTAGTATAGACATTTTAACAATACTTGTTCTTCCAATCCATGAGCATGAAATATCTTTCCGTTGTTTTCGTTATCTTCAATTTCTTTCATCAGTGTTTCATACTTTTCAGAGTACAGGTCTTTCACCTCTTTGGTTAACTGTATTCTTAGATATTTTATTATTTTTTGCATTTTACTTTCTAATAGGTGATGGAAAATGCTGTATGAAGTGGACAAAATTATTCTTTGGGGAAAAAAAAACATAAGTAAATTCTCACAATTCACTAATCTTCCTTATTTTTATTATTTTGATTTGTTTGCTTGTTTTACCTCAGTTCCCAACTGGATTTTATGCCTCAGGCATTATCACTCCTCTATATTTTGTTTCTCTTGAAGAACCCCAAACTCAAATATCTGACTAAAATCTTTTTTTCCCAGTTATTCTTCTTTCATGCTTACATTTCAATTTTAATTTTTCATTGCCTTTAATGATAATTCTTTCATCCTAGATTTTATATTAATATTCTATCCTCTTCTAGCTTCATTTCTCTCCCTACAATCATTTAATGCCAGGATGAGAATGTTGAACAATCTATTCTCTAATCTTTTAGAATCTCTTGTATTTCTTTTTCTCAAGGCTGTGGCAATGCTTTTATATTTAGAACACAATCAGTAGTTTTCTCTATCCAATTACATACTTTATATCTCTGCGTGGGTCACACAAAAGGTGTATTTAAATTAATATATACAAAATTGAATGTTTATTCCCACCCCTAAACCTGCTGTGGTCTTACCATCATTTCTTCTTTATCATGATAAATGTTTCCACAAAGCCCACAGGGGCCAAATCAGAAATCTAGAAGTTGTTATCATAATCATTTTTATATTAATCCATATATGATTTATCTCCAAAAATATTTCAGATTCTATCCTTTTTTTGTCCATCCACATAGGTACAACACCACATTTTTACCTATATTCTTTATTGAAATGGTCTCCTGGCTGTCACTTCTTCTTTTCTCACTGAATTCTGAATACTCCATGCTGTAACCAGTCAAGATAAAAATTAAAGGCAATCATACTACTAACCTCAAACCTTTCAAAGACTTCACATGTTCTCATTCCTAATCTTGCACCATCAATATGTATCTCCTTGATGTCTGGCACAGATTCATTTCACACTACATGCTCCTCTACTTACTTAAGTCCATTCCTAGCATATATTGAGCTATTTCCTGTTTAAACACTTAGCAAGTGTTGCTAGCCTTGCAAATATTAATTCATCACTATTCCTCAAATCACAGCTTAAATATTACCTTCTAATAAAGAATTTTTGACAATACCAAAAAAGTAAGTCAATTCAATATCTACATGTTTTGATTTTTATGTTCAGTATTATTTGCTCTCTTCATCATATTCTTCAAAATTCATTAATATTTAATATGTTTGCTTATTTATTTATGTCTTTATTATATCACAGGTTCCTGAAGGGATAACATCTGGAATATTTCCCATTTCACAAATAAAGCCTGACACAGCCTCTGGAGTATTCTTTATTTCAAAGAAAATTTTGGCAATAGAAAGATAGATGAACTCTGACAAACACCTCTTTCCTTCCATCTAAACCAATGGAAAGAGTACCTGAATATTAAGACTTGTAAAATATATGCATTATAAGTTTAATTAAGCTTTTACAAATTGTTTTATTAATCATTCTGGAATTATCATTTAAGTATAGTAAATATTTGTATTCCTCTAACTAACCAACTTCACGTCTACCCTCCAATATCTCTAAAATAACTTAAGATGCTGAAGTGACAATGTAATCTGAGATAATCTGATATATTTGTTTAACCTATGTTTTCTGGATCTTAATATATTTCTTTTGTTTTGCATTTTATTTCTTTTTACAAATATTATTTCAGAATGAACATTCTTTATTTTTCTCCTCTCACTATCATGTCATTACCTCTGAATTTCTCATTTCCTTATACATGTCTTAGTCAGACTCCCAAACCCTATATATAATAAATTCAATACAGTTAAACATTCAATTGAATTTGTAATTCAACACTCATCCTTTTCCAAACATTAAGCAAAACTTTTACAGGAAAGTGGCCAAGCTACCTCTACCTTTTCTTTACAGTGTGACTTTCTCCCAGTTTGGGAAACACATTTGGGAAACTGTAGAAAATGAAGAAATTAACACTTATTTCCAGGGTGCAGTGGGTCCTCTGTTGGTTCCCCTGGCTAAGATGGATTGTTATTGTCATTTATAAAGTCAGGTTTCAAAATGAAGACATATTAAAGTGGAAGTCTCTCAACCCTCCCTGTTCACTCTTGGATAAGTAATATGCCCCAAGTTGTTGTTTCTCCAAGGGCAATTTCTTTAGGTGGAAGAAGTCTCATGCCTGACCACCTTCCACATAGTCTATTTGACATGAAGGAAAATCAAGGATTTTTATTGCCAATTCTTGTTTTCTTTAAACAGAGATGGAGAAGAGAAAACTTCACACCAGGAGCAGAAGCCATGTGGAAAAAAGACATCCACAATTTACCTTTTTGCAGTGGCTTCTAACAGGCATAACTGAGTCTTTTGATGTCCTCCCACATTACATGGTAAATAAAGAAATATCTTGGCCTTCTACAAAGAAATTGGGGGGAAATAATCCCCACAACCTCCAACTAGGCAAAATAATGACATCAATAATTCCACTGGGTCTGTCTTGGAAGAGGGAGTAGATTGATATTGATGATAGTTGTAGCTTGGATGCCTATTGATAAATTCTGATGATTTATTTATCTTTAAAAGTTTTCAGTTCTTTTTAGAAATATGCAGTTCTTTATATATCTTTGTTTTCTCCTTCAATTCTGGTTACAGTTGTCAAAATATGGCAAGTTGTTACATTTATACTTGAAAGTAGTTTCTACTTGATTCCTATTTTTCCTTAGTTTTTTGAGCACTGAGTAGGTATTATATTTTTTAACAATAGCTTTTATATGTAATGTGTTTTACCTAGAATTCACCTATTTAAAGTGCACAATTCAGTGAGTTTTAGTGTACATACAAATGTATATAACCATCATGGCAATTAATTAAAAACATATTCATCACCCCAAAAGATAACTAACTTTAATCATTTCAGAAACTAGAGACTGTTGTCAAAAGCAGCACTTCCACTAATAATATATATAATTTCAAAATTTTCCACAACCTTGGCAGCACTTGTTATTATCTGTCTTCCTGATTACAGCCTTCCTAGTGGTGAGAAATCATGTCTCATTATGGTTTTTTTTCTTTTTCTTTTCCCCAGACATGTTCTTATAATCAGTCTCCCAGTATAAGACATTCTGCAGTAATCATTATGCTTGTGATTTGCATCCCTCTGATTACTGGTAATGTTGACCATCTTTTCGTGTACTTATTGCTCCCTGAAGAAATGTCCACAAAGATCATATGACCATTTTTTTAAAAAGTGCATTATTTGTCTTGTTATTACTTTGTCAGATGTCTTTACATGTATATAATATATTTAAATATATATAACATATAAAATAATTAGTATATATTATTTATTTTATATATTTTAATATATATTTTCATATATATATTTCTAATATATATTTCTATCACATATATGTTATTGACTCAAGTCCCTCATTACATACATAATTTAGAAATATGTCCTCCCATTCTGTGGAATGTCCTCTCACTTTCTTGTTGGTATCCTCTGAAATATCCTCTGGTATCATCAGAATTTTTAGTTTGGATGAATTGCCCTGTATGCACGTGCATGAATCCCTTTTGTCACTTGTGTCTTTGGTATCATATCTAAGAAGCCTTTCCTGAATCTCTGTTACAAAGATCACATCTATATTTTTATCTAAAAGTTTTATAGTTTTAACTCTTACATTTAGATCTGTAATCCATTTTGAGTTAATTTTTTTTGTCATCCAGTTATCCCAGTGCCATTTATTGAAGAGATTATTCTTTCCCTCTTTGAATTGATTTGAAACTCACAGAAAATCAGGTGATTGTAAATGTGATTATTTCTTTCTAGGCTATCAGTTATATTCCATTGAGTGATATTTCTATCATTTTAACAACCTTATATTATTTTGGCTATTGTGATGTTGTAAGTTTTGAAATTTGAAGTGTGAGTCCTTTCAACTTTGGTCTTTTCCAAGAGTGCTTTGCCTATCCTAGTTCCCTTAAAATCCTATATAAATGTTAGTATCCACTCCTAATATCTGCAAAAAATAAATAGCCAACTGATATTTTCATTGAGATTACATTAAATACATAGATTAATTTGAGATGTATTTGTATCTTAATCACAATAAGTCTTACAATCTATGAACATGGGATATCTTTACATTTATATAGGCCTTCTTTAATTTTCTTTCAATATTTTCTAGTTGTCAGAGTCCAAGCTTTGAATTTATTTTAATTTTTTATTACTTTCTAATTTTTATATTGTAAGTGTTTTATTCTTAATACTACTATAAATAAATTTTAAATTTTTATTTTTGGATTGCATATTGCTAGTACAGAGAAAACAACTGATCTTGTATGTTGATGTTATATTCTGAGACTTTGCTGAATTTATTAGTTTGATTAGTTTTCTATGTGGATTCACTAGAATTTTCTGCATTCAAGATCATATAATCCACAGAGAGATAATCTTCTTTTCTAATTTGGATGCCTTTTGTTTCATTTTCTCTCTTTTTTTTTTCCTTTTATTTCTTATTCTTGCTTAATTGCCCTGGCTAAAACATTCAGGATATTGTTGATTAGAAGTTATGAGAAAAGATGTAATTGACTTGTTCCTAATTGAGAAGGAAAACACTATTTCAACATTAAGTATGATATTAATTGTGGGGTTTTCACAATTATTCTTTATTAGATTGAAAAGTTCCCTTCAAACCTCAGTTTGATGAGTTTTGATAATGAAAGAATAGTGGATATTGTTAAATACTTCTTCAACATTTATTGTAATAAATTTTAAAAACTGTGTAATTAATGGGAATATAAAATAGAGTTATCCCACTACCAAAATGCAATTTGCATTAAATCTAAAATGAAGCATTGGCCTAATGGAAGAAAGGGACTTTTATAGAGAGCCATATCTAGCAAGATTAAATTTCTCCATTCACAAAATGGTTCACTTCTCCATTGTAAGCCAATATTTCTTCAATCATTAATTCAAATGATAGTGTGTGATATTTATTTGAATACGATTTACAGCTTGACACTTTATGTCTTCATATATGTAAACCAAATATTTTCTTGACAAAAGAAAATAACTCTATTAAATTATTTGCTATCTTCTTTTTTTAAGATTTTGTTTATTTATTTGACACAGAGAGAGAACAGCAGCAGCAGGGGGAGTGGCAGGCAGAGGGAGAGAGGTTGAAGCAGGCTCCCTGCAGAGCTTGATCCCAGGACCCTGGGATCATGACCTAAGCCAAAGGCAGGTGCTAATGTGACTGAACGACCCAAGTGATCCTAAATTATTTGTTATCTTAAGTGATTTTAATAGCAAATGCTAAAATGAATCAGAAATGGCCACATTCACATGTTTAAAACATTTTCTTTTGCAAAAATTTTTGTCTATTTTCTATATCACACATTTGTTTGCAAATAGACACACACACACACACACACACACATACATAATAGATACCATCACATGTTATTTATATTTATTTTGCTCCTTCTTATCACATAACAGAGGATGATACTTGTTTGAAAAGATGAAATTTCAGTCATATCATTGGACTAACCTGAGGGAAAATATTTTTCTGCCTCTTTTATGAAATATCCCAGGCATAACAAAACACTTCTCTTTCTACAGGGATTTATTGTGTTATTAAAAATTTTTATAGTAAAAAAATTACCACAATGTATTCCCTAGAAAGTTATCTTATATTGTAAGTCTTTCAATTTTTTTAAGAGTAAATAAAGACAGATTATTTGATTCCTCACCATTTGACAAAACCATAAGAGAAATCTTTTTTCTTTTTAAGAGTTTATTTATTTATTCATGAGCGACACACAGAAAGAGGCAGAGACATAGGCAGAGGGAAAAGCAGGCTTCCTGCAAGGAGTCTGATGTAGGATGTGATCACAGGACCCCGGTTTCACAAACTGAACCAAAGGCAGACCCTCAACCACTGAGCCACCCAGGTGCCCCCATAAAAGAAATCTTTAATAATGGCATTAAGTAACATGTTTGATGTCTTCCATGGATACTGGAAATCAGTCCCATTGTTTTATACTCAAATAAATACCTATTATCATGGTATGTTGAAATATTCAAGAATTTTTATAATGGTTATGCCATGAAAGGTTTACATGTAATTAATTAGTATAAATAAGACTGTAAATTTACAATGGAAATATTTGTCAATTTCTATCTCATTTTAGATTTACAAGTAGAAACACAAAAACCCAAACAATATGTGGCTTCTCTTTGCATCCTTTTGCTTCCGAACTGTCATTTAAATAATTATAAATTACCACATGCACATATATGTACATATGTGCATAACATTATACATTTATATGTATGTATAAATATTCATATATCTCTATCCATGGAGTAGGATGTGTGAAATAATAGCAGGTGGGTTCATTTAATACACAAACTACTAATTCTGAATATTCTAGTTCAGATGTAGTTGGGATATTTCTTTCTTCTTTAGGTTGAAATTTAGAATAATACATTATTTATAGAATGTTTTAAAAAGTGGCTGAGATAATATAAATGATTTTTTTAAAGTTTGTTTCAGCTTAGTTAATAGAGGAACATTTAAGGACAACAATTTTTCATTTAATCAGGGTTTTTTGTTTTTGTTTTTTCTGGAGAAATTTGAAAATTAAAGGCTGAAATAAGTTAAATACCTTTTCATTTTTCCACTGATATAATAGTAAAAAAAACACCATGATTCTGGCTGAGTTGAATAAAAAGAACAAAAAGTATCTTTTTCTAGATTAAAAGAATAGAAAATGCATGTAATATTAAAAAGATAATTTTATTTTGTTTTACTGTACTATCTTTGTATTGCTTATGTCTTTGAATAAAGATATATCACAACATATTATATGCATGAAGGCATATATTTTTAATTGTAATGCTTAATTGGTCTGGAAAATGTATAGGTCAAAAGAAACACTTTCATAGAAGTGCTTCAGAAATTTTGTAAGAATATTAAAGTAAGTTATTCCTGTTCAATGTTCCAGTAATGCATTTTTCAAATAAATAGATCTTGGGCAGGAATAAGAAACTCCTATATAATAGTGCTTGAAAATAAAAGATCTTTATGAATAAATTATCTGTCTCTAATCCATTTATTAAAACTGGCCCAAAAAAGGTGTCTGGATGGCTCAGTTGGTTAAGTGTCTGGCTTTGGCTCAGGTCATGATCCTGGAGTCCTGAGATTGGGCCCCACATTGGGCTCCCTTCTCAGCAAGAGTCTCCTTCTCCCTCTCGCTTTTCCCCTCCCCTTGCTTGTGTACTCTCTCTCCTCTCAAATAAATAAAATTTCTAAAAACAGAAAAAAAAAGGAGAAAACCTTCACACAAGCTTAAAAATAATAATAAAATTGGCCCAGAAATTAGATTCTTATTTATTCTACATTGTTCTTACATCAGAATTTCTGACTTTGGTGGGATATCAGTATTGGCATACATAGTCATACATATACATAAATGTATACATACATATAATATTCATATATAAAATATATATGTAAATTGTATCCAAAGGAGAAAGCAGGAACTAAAGAAAGTTTTAATTTAGCAATTATACTTAAAAGGAATCATATCTGAGGGTATAAAAAATAGATTTGGGAAACACTTTGGAAAATACTTTCTGGATTTATATACAACATCTCAGTTTTTTCCCCTTTATGTTAGTAACTTTATTTCCTTTAATAGTAGAATCAGCAAAAGTTTGATTATTAATAAGATGGCAAAGTTAATCTTCCAGTGCATTATGTAAGAGAATAACTGCAAAAAAATACAACAAAGTTCCAGTGGAAACAAGTATCTGTTCTTTTGTTGTTTCATACTGGACCATACAGACAATAAAAAAATTATACTACAATATTTAAAATGTTCCCTCCTTTCCCTCTATAAGGAGGTCCAGCAGAGGCATCTGAGGAAGAGGCCTCTGAGTGGAGGCACATTTGCTATAAATGCAGCTATGTATGAGAGTATGATCTATGCAAGGAGACCTGCATCCTTGACTGTAACTCCTTTCAGAGACTAAAAAGACTGGTTTCAGGCATGATACATGCCTGTGTACCATGTTTGGTGTGATGAACACAGCTTTCTTTCATGAGGCCTGTCAGGCAAACCCTTTATAATTGCCTGTGGTCAGTCCTGAAAGACCACACATAGGATCTGGCCTGGAGCTAGACTTTTCAGTTCAGCTATCAACTATTAATATATTAGAGGCAAAGAATCTACAACTCTGCTTACTTCTATTTAAGCTATAGGGAATGTATTCTTTAACCAAAGATATGTATATACTATAATTGTAGTATACTTGACACATAATGTTATATCATTACAACATAACGATTTGATATTTGGACGCATTGCAAAATGATCACCACAGTAAGTGGAGTTAACATCCATCACCTTACATAGTTACAAATTTTTTTCTTGTGATGAGAACTCTTAATATCTAATCTGTTAATACCTTGCACATAAATATACAATGCAGCATTATTAATTGCCAGATTGCCAACATGAAAAACATGCAGTACATACAATGTGATTATGTAATTATCATATTGTCTGGTATGTGGTTGGTGTTTATTAAATTGTTTTTCTTATTAAAATAATCAGTAATCCTAGAATCAGACTCAAATCTTATTCTTTGGTTTCTTCTTGCTTTTATAAATCTGAGTAAGTTCTTTATGTCTTGATAATATAGAGTTCATTATAATTCTTTTCTTGGTCATCCAACTGCAAACTCATTTATTAATATTTCGTGCACTCTTTTATAAACCAGGTGTTTATAAAAGATGTTGAATAAGGCACCATGTATACAAAAAATATATTCAGTTTTCTGGCAGACAAAGACACAAGCACACCACTATAATGTAATATTTTAATTCAGTAATGTATACATGCATAGATGCACCTAATCTAGCATTATTTGAGCTTTTATCACACGCATTACATTGTACAACATACTCTGGAAAATGTAGCTGATAGATGTCAGAGACCACCAGGTAGCTCTCAAGAACTTTTGAGAAATGGAAAATTGGGTGGTAAGTCCAGTTCTCTTCATGGAAAGATATCTTGTATTATTAGACTTACCGTTTACCCTAAAACAATAGTAAAAATTGTATAATACAAAAATAATTCTTTGATGGCACTGGAGAGCAACCAAAGTGGCAGAGCCAGTAGGGAATAGAATTTTGGCAAGAATAGAGGCAGACTACTATAAAGGATTGAATAATACTTCTCCCCACAAATTTATATCCACCCAGAATCTCAGAATATGAACTTGCTTGAAAATATTATATCACTACATTGATTACTACAAAGATCTTCATGTTACTCTTTATAGCTACACATAATTCTTTTCACACCAGTCTTTTCCTTATTCCCTAGCATACCCTAGTTTCTTAATAAAATCAAATACACTTTAATGTAAACTCAAATATACTTTAATGTAAATAAGCTAAAGCATGAAGATGTTTAAGATATTCATGTTTAGAGGCAAAGGAGTAGTCATATTATGTGTGTGCCTAAAACACATATTATAAACATATAGTATATTATTGCTATTTGGGTGAGTAAGATTTGAAAACTTGAACCAGTATGTATTGACATTAATGGGAATAGTATACATTTTCTGCTAGTCAGTATGGCACTTGTATAAAATTATTTACATGTGATCCCAAAATTAAAGTAATTTGTTATAAAGTCATAATCAGATTATATATCCAGAAATGCCCTTTCATGAGGTTTATTGGCAAATGCTACATAATAATAAACAAACAGGGAAAACCTAAGTGCATATAAAAGGAAGTACAGAGAAGCTAAGTTTTATTTTTGAAGATTGTCTAATTAATAATAATAATAATAATAATAATAATATCTAATAACCCAAACAAATGTTATGAAGAGATAGAGCTGGTTTTAAATCATGGCTGAGGCATTTATGAATATATAAATATGGCTAATATATAATTTTTTCAAGCTTCGATTTTATTGTCTCTAGAAGATGGATAAAAATGGGTTTTATATTAATAAGTTGTGTATGAATTAAATTTGTAAAGCATTTAATGCAGTTTCTGACATATAGTAACTATCCATTACATGCTGCTTAATATTACTATCTGTTCTGCTCAAGAAATAGTTATATGCATGTATTTGTGTGTGTGTGTGTGTGTGTGTGTTCACGTGTTTGGTTGGTTGTATACTCTGAAAGAGAAATGCAAATACAGAAATAGAGACCAAAATGATATATGCCATAATTAACCAATATTAAATTTGGTCTATCAATTTAACTAGCTTAACATTAGAAAAAATCTTTGAAGTTTTTATTTATTTTCCCAAGGCTTTTGAAAGTTTATCTATTTACTTTGTAATTAGAATAAAATTTTATTAAAAAATCAATTAGACATCATGTTTTCTAGGAAGTGTGCTTGATAAAATTATTATAATAACATTATGGATGAGGAAAATAAATTCTTTGTATACTGTTCATCCAAATGAGAAAAGGTAAGAATTCATGAGCTCTTTCAGGCAGACTTCTTAAAACTTGGAGCACAAAGTATAAAGTGACCTTTATACTGGGTCACTTATTGAATGACCTAGTAGAAAAGTCACAGCCTTTTAAACATCTGTCTTAAAGACTCTCTTATAGAATACATCAACATTACCTAGCTTTTAAAAAATCCTTTATGAAGAAAGGAAGAGAGAAACAACTTCATGGAATCCATTTAAGACACTGCCTCGTGGGATACCTGGGTGGCTCAGCAGTTGAGCATCTGCCTTTGGCTCAGGGCATGATCCCAGTCCCGGGATCAAGTCCCACAATGGGCTCCTTGCATGAAGCCTACTTCTCCCTCTGCCTGTGTCTCTGCCTCTCTCTTTCTATTTATTTCTATTTATTTGTGAATAAATAAAGTCTTTAAAGGAAAATAGGTCACTGCCTTGAAAAATAATGTATCAATTTATTCCAGTTATCTGTGGAGGCAGACTGGTATAGAAAGAAGCAGTGTGCAGCCTACAAGAAATATTTTGAAAAACTTCAGACCTACCTGGTTCTTTTATAAAAAACATTTTTTAATAGTCACAATTGGCTATGACTCCAGAGGTCCTTTTACAAACACATAATATTGGTTTATATGGAGGCTTGGTTGGTGTCAGAAATTTCTAAAAGTACAAGACTGGATATTCAAATATATGAAAGAGATAAACAAAAATGATGATGTTCCAATATATTGGCTGAGCAACTGTTAAAATTCAATTTTATTTCTTGCATGGGACACTTAGCCTATAAATCATGGGTGGAAAAATATGGGAGACAAATATTAAAATGGTACTGTTAAAGACATGTTGATAATTATATTAAAAGTCAGAGTTAATCAGATTCATAAAATTAAGAACCATGACTCCAAGCCCATTTTTTAATTTTTTTTTTAAAGATTTTATTTATTTATTCATGGGAATATACAGAGAGGAGAGAGAAAGGCATAGACACAGGTAGAGGGAGAAGCAGGCTCCATACAGGGAACCCGATGTGGGACTCGATCCTGCGTCTCCAGGATCATGGTCTGGGCTGAAGGTGGTGCTAAACTGCTGAGCCACCCAGGCTGCCCCCATTTTGAATATCAAAGAATCAAAGGTAAAAATTTAAAAACGGGAAAAAATTATACCATGCTAACACGGGGGAAAAATCTGGAGTATCTGTAGCAACACCAAAAAATCCTAGATTTTGAACAAAGAATGTTACCAGAAATAAGACAAGACATTACATAACAATGAAGGAATGAATTTATTAAGAAGGCTAAGTAGATTTGGGGTGCCTACGTGGCTCAGTAGGTTAAGTGTCTGACTCTTAACCTTAGCTCAGGTCTTGATCTCAGGGTCATGAGTTCAAGCCATGTGTTAGCTCCATACTAAGTTTGGAGACTACTTAAAAACAAAACAAAACAAAAGACATACAAATAAATAAGTAAACTAAGTAGTCTTAAATGTGTATATATTAACAACAAATCTTCCTAAAAAAATGAAGAAGAAGAGTGATAGAACTTGAAGTAAAAGCAGAAAAAAATGCATGATTATAGTCAGAGATTTTAGCACCACTCTCAATAATTGACAGAACCAAGAGAAAAGCAGTCTATTTTTCTCAGATGTTCAAACTTTTATTTTAATTCTTATAAAATACTGTAAAAATGAATTCAAATTACAAAAATATTTACAAAATTTCACTTTTGAAAAATAATCTATAAAAGTAGATGGTTTAGAAATTGATCTAATATCAGTACTGTGAAATTTATTTTCTTAATGTAAGGTAATTTTAATTTCTGGCTATAGTTTATTTTCTAGGCTTATTTACACATTATTAGGTGAAGATTTGTGAAGGAGTTTCTTCTTTTATCTTATAGATATCTTTTTAAGAAATATTTTCTTTATTTATTAGGAGAGAGCACAAGCAGGGGCAGAGGGAGAGGGGGAAGCAAACTCCCTGCTGAGCAGGGAGCCTGATGTGGGGCTCAATCCCAGGATCCTGGGATCATGACCTGAGCCTTAGGCAGATGCTTAACTGATTGAGCCAACTAGGATCCCCTATAAATATATTTAGTTTGATTTTATTTCATAGATTAGTCCTGATTTTTTTTCCATTTACAAATCTTTCAATGTGAGAAACAGCATATTAAGTTCAAAATCAACTTTGATGTTCTTCTTTCTTTGAGTGATAGGTTGGAAAGGCAACTTAATTTGTCCTTTTTCAGAATCAGGTATTAGAAGAATTCTAATCAGTTTACTTGAAAGATGTGAATTCATGATTTGAGGAACAAGCAAGAATGACTTTTCTAAAACTCTAGGAATCTAGCATCATCCATTATTGCATCCATTTCGCTTCCCTATCAACCATATTTAGACAGCAAATTGATAAGGCATCTGAAAGTAAGTTCAGCAATGGACTCAGAGAAAGAATAAAGGAAACCATAGACAAGTAATGTTCATCCCCTCCATATAAAACTGACGTGCCATGGAAAGCAGCTTTTTTTTTTTTTTTTCCACTCCAGGCTAATTTCAAATAGTAAGGGTTTCACTTATATGATCAAAATTAATTTTTCCATAATAGACTAGCTAAGATAATAAGTTGTCAAAATACAATTTGCATCATGAAGTCAAGCATCTAAACTGGTGGTGTGTTTTGTATCTTTGGATCATTTGTTTTCTTTTAGTAATTTAATAAACTCTATTCAAGTCCTTACTTTAGTATTGAAATCAAGACAGGTTTTTTTTCTTGATATTGCCTAATCTTTTCCTTTATATCGCCATGACTATCTTTTTCTTCTCATCATTTTGCCTTTGTCAATTAATTTCCTTATCTAGAAGTATTGTAGTTTTTTTTTTACAACCATTCAATCTGAGTAGATTAGTTTTGTCTGTAGAAGACAAATAGATCTTCTCATCTAGTTCTTTCTATTTTATTTATTTATTTATTTATTTATTTATTTATTTATTTATTTTAGTTCTTTCTTTTTATGTCATTTTCTTTTTTTCTTTTTAAGTACCTAGATATTCTTTTTTGACTCTTTTCATAATGTTGCTTCCCTTATTTTCTCTTCCACTTTGCATTAGTGAGGTTTAATTCACACTTAACTGGATTTGCTACTTCTGGTGGCTGATTCATTTTCAATTAATTACATCATATTGTTTCCTGCTTCTATTTTCAGAATTTTAAGATTCTATTTTTATTTTGTTGATTCATTTTTTCAACTCTTTTAATTTTGTTTTTTACATTTTTTACATTTTGTTCTTTTGAACCATATTAGCAAAAAACTTGACCTAATTGACATTTATTACATAATCCAATAGGCAATAATAGAAGGGAACATTGTTCTTCTGTTTTGTTATAGTTATTTTATTTAGTTATATAAAAAACTTTTTTGAGATATCATTGACGTATAAAAGTGTATGTTTAAGTTGTACAACTTGATGTTTTTGGTTTTTGTTGTTTTTAAGATTTTATTTATTTATTCATGAGAGATACAGAGAGAGAGTGAAGCAGAGACATAGGCAGAGGGAGAAGCAGGCTCCATGCAGGGATGTGGGACTCGATCCCAGGACTCCAGGATCATGTTCTGGGCCAAAGGCAGGCGCTAAACTACTGAGCCACTCAGGGATCCCCTTGATGTTTTGATATACATATACATTGTGAAAAGATCAGCTTGATCAAACTAGATAACTTATGCATCACCTCTACAGAGTTCTCATTGTCTGTGTGTGTGGAAAAGATTTTTTTTTTTAGATTTATTTTTTATTGGTGTTCAATTTACTAACATACAAAATAGCCCCCAGTGCCCGTCACCCATTCACCCCCACCCCCCGCCCTCCTCCCCTTCTACCACCCCTAGTTCGTTTCCCAGAGTTAGCAGTCTTTACATTCTGTCTCCCTTTCTGATATTTCCCACACATTTCTTCTCCCTTCCCTTATATTCCCTTTCACTATTATTTATATTCCCCAAATGAATGAGAACATATAATGTTTGTCCTTCTCCGACTGACTTACTTCACTCAGCATAATACCCTCCAGTTCCATCCACGTTGAAGCAAATGGTGGGTATTTGTCATTTCTAATAGCTGAGTAATATTCCATTGTATACATAGACCACATCTTCTTCATCCATTCATCTTTCGTTGGACACCGAGGCTCCTTCCACAGTTTGGCTATTGTGGCCATTGCTGCTAGAAACATCGGGGGGCAGGTGTCCCGGCGTTTCATTGCATTTGTATCTTTGGGGTAAATCCCCAACAGTACAATTGCTGGGTCATAGGGCAGGTCTATTTTTAACTCTTTGAGGAACCTCCACTGGAAGAAAGACAGTCTCTTCAATAAATGGTGCTGGGAAAATTGGCCATCCACATGCAGAAGAGTGAAACTAGACCACTCTCTTTCACCATACACAAAGATAAACTCAAAATGGATGAAAGATCTAAATGTGAGACAAGATTCCATCAAAATCCTAGAGGAGAACACAGGCAACACCCTTTTTGAACTCGGCCACAGTAACTTCTTGCAAGATACATCCACGAAGGCAAAAGAAACAAAAGCAAAAATGAACTATTGGGACTTCATCAAGATAAGAAGCTTTTGCACAGCAATGGAAAAGATTTAATTGAAGATCTATCCTCTTAGCAAATTTTAAGTATATGATACAATATTGTCAACTATCATCACCACACTGTATATTTGATCTCCAGAACTCGTTATCTTGCAATACTGAAAATTTGTGCCCTAAGACCTACATCTTCTAGTTTACCCTCCATTCCACACTTCACCTCAGGTGACTATCATCAGTTCTCTGCCTCTATGAGTTGTACTACTTTAGATTCCATGTATAAATGATAACAGACAGCATTTATCTTTCTATGTCTGGCTTATTTCACTTAGTGTGATGTCCTGATATCCTCCAGTTTCATTCTTGTTATCAGGAATGGCTGGAGTTTTTTTTCTTCTTTTAAGTCTGAATAATATTCCACTGAATATCTATGCTACAATTTTGTTTTTCATTCATCTGTTGATGGACATTAACTTGTTTCCATTCTTAGCTTTTATGAACAATGCTTCAGTGGACATGGGAGTAAAGATACTTCTTTAAGCTACCGATTTCATTTAATTTGGATCACATCCAGAAGTGGGAGTGCTGGATTATGATAGTTCCAATTTTTATTTATGTTTATTTTTATTTATTATTTATATATTTTTAAAAGATTTTATTTATCCATTCATGAGAGAAACATAGAGAGAGGCAGAGAAATAGGCAGAGGGAGAAGCAGGCTCCCCACTGAGAGCCTGATGTGGGACTCCATCCCAGGACCCCGGGGATCACGCCCTGAGCTGAAGGCAGATGCTCAACCACTGAGCCACCCATACATCCTTGATAGTTCAATTTTTAATTTTCTAAGGAACCTCCCTCCTACTTTCTAAAATTACCACATCAATTTATATTTCCACCAATGATATACCAGGGGTCCCTTTTCTCCCACATCCTTACCAACACTTATTGTCTTTTATCTTTTTGATAAGAGTTATTTTAACATGATAATAGTTATTTTAACATGTGTGTGAGATAACAATATCTCATTGTGGTTGTGATTTGCATTTCTTAGGGGACTAATATGTAAATTAATTAAAAAATGAAATACATATCTTATTTACCATTTTAGAATTGGGCTATTTGGGGGTTGTTTTGTTATTGAGTTGTAGGAGTTCCTTATATCTTTTGGATAATAACCCCTTATCAGATATCTGGGTTGGAAATATTTTCCCTCATCCTATAATTTGCCTTTTCACTTAATTCAGTGTTTCCTTTGCTGTACAATTTTTTTTTTTTTTTTTTTTTTTTTTTTTTTTAGTTTGGTGCAACTCTACTTGTTTACTTTTTCTGTTTTTTTTTTTTTTTTTTGTGATTTTGGTGTGATATTCAAAAACTCTTTGACAACATCAATGTCAAGGAGCTTTCTCCCTAAGTTTTCCTCTAGTACTTTCACAGTTTCAAGTCTGTAATCCATTTTGAGTTGATTTTATATGAGTTGAGTTATTATGGTATAAGACAAGGATCTGGACAGCCCCGGTGGCTGTTTAGCGCTGCCTTTACCTCAGGGTGTGATCCTGGGGACCCAGAATCGAATCCCACGTAGGACTCTCTGCATGGAGCCTGCTTCTCTCTCTGCCTGTGTCTCTATCTCTCTCTCTCTCTGTCTTTCAATATAGATGAATAAAATCTTTTTTATATATAAATTTATTTTTTATTGGTGTTCAATTTGCCAACATATAGAATAACTCCCAGTGCTCATCCCATCAAGTGCCCCCCTCAGTGCCCATCACCCAGTCACCCCCACCCCCCGCCCACCTCCCCTTCCACCACCAGAGTTTCCCAGAGTTAGGAGTCTCTCATGTTCTATCTCCCTTTCTGATATTTCCCACTCATTTTTTCTCCTTTCCTCTTTATTCCCTTTCACTATTTTTTATATTCCCCAAATGAATGAGACCATATAATGTTTGTCCTTCTCCGATTGACTTACTTCACTCAGCATAATACCCTCCAGTTCCATCCACGTCGAAACAAATGGTGGGTACTGGTCGTTTCTAAAGGCTGAGTAATATTCCATTGTATACATAAACCACATCTTCTTTATCCATTCTAGATGAATAAAATCTTTAAAAAAAATACAAGGATCTGATTTCATTCTTTTGCATGGGTATATCCAATTTTCCAAACACCATTTATTAAAGAGACTGTCTTCTCTATTGTATAGCCTTGGCAATCTTGTCAAAGATGATTTAATCATAAATGTGTGGACTTATATCTGGACTCTGTATTTTATTCCAATAATAAGTATGTATGCTTTTATGCCAGTATCACACTGTTTTGTTTACTATGAATTTTAAAATCAAAGAACGTTATGTGTCTAGTTCATTCTTCCTGCTCAAGATCACTTTGGCTATATAGGATCTCTTGTAGTTCTGTAGGAATTTTAGGACTGTTTTTTCTCTATTTTTGTAAAGAATGCCATTGGATATTGATAGGAATGCATTAAATCTGTAGATCAGTTTGGGCACCATGAAAATTTTAGCAATATTAATTCTTCTAATCTATGAACACTGAATGGCTTTCCATTTATGTGCCTTTTGAAAATTTCCTTCATCAATGTTTTATAGTGTTCAATGTACAGAAAGTACCTTAAAAATGTACTTAAAACATTCACCACAATTGGCCAAGTATTGAGTTTAATATAAGCCTTAACAAATTTATAGACATAAAATCAATTAAGATATAAAGAATTAAAACACATTATCAACCAACTTTATATAATTAACTTTTATGAAATAGCTCAACCCAAAATAACAGAATGTACATGCTTTCCAAGTTCACATGGGGAAAAAAAAAAGATGAGACATGATAAAAGTCTCATACATTTAAATGTATTGAAATCACACAAATTAAAATAATTTGAATTTAAAAAAAGAAAGATACTTGAAAATCCCTAAATATTTAGAAGTTTAAAATTTTAAATAAGTCATGGATCAGATAAAATATCATCAGATAAATTAGTAAATAATTTGAAGTAAATGAAAGTGATTATATAATTTATGAAAATATATGGGATGTAGCTAAGGAGTTAGATTAAATTTTTTTTTAAATTTTATTTATTTATGATAGTCACACACAGAGAGAGAGAGAGAGGCAGAGACATAGGCAGAGGGAGAAGCAGGCTCCATGCACTGGGAGCCTGATGTGGGATTCGATCCCAGATCTCCAGGATCGCGCCCTGGGCCAAAGACAGGCGCTAAACCACTGCGCCACCCAGGGATCCCTAGATTAAATTTTATAAGAGTAAATGCTTACATTAGAAAAGAAGAAAAGTAATGATCAATTATGTAAGCTTACACTTTAAAATCTAGAGAAATAAAAGAGAGCTACATAAAAAATAGGAAAGAAAAAATGATCTTTGCTCTTACTCTTACTATAGACATTACAAGAATAACAGGAAAATATTAAGAACATCTTTTCTGCTTTCATCTAAATTCAACAACTTAGATAAAAATAATAAATTCTCAAAAGGACACGAATCACAATCACCAACTTAAGAAGAAAGAGAAAATCTGGATAGCTCTAAACTAACATAGAAAGTCAATTTATAACAAGAAGTTTTGCCACAAAGAAAAATCCAAGTCTTGATGGCTTCAGTATCAAGTTTTATCAAACCTTTGAGAAAGAAATTATGCATATCTTGCCCACATTTTTCATAAAGTAGACAAGAAAGGAAACTTCCCCAAAAGTTTCTAACAGCCCAGGATTACCCTGATACCCAAATCAGAAGCAAAAGTAAAGATTTTGCAAGGAAAGATATCTTGAATATTTCTTATGAACATAATATTACCTAATGAAATTTGGCAATATAACAAATGATGATACAGCAAATAAGGTTTATCATATGATTGAAAGACTAGTTTAATATTCTAGTATGTATCAATGTAATTGAACATCTTACAGAAGAAAAGAGGCAAAACAATATGATATACTCAACCAGCATAGAAAAAGCATTTTGACTCTCAGCAAACAAGGAATAGAAAAGAACTCCCTCACCCTAATAAAAAGGAATTTTTGAAAGATATGTCTGTCATATCACATGTAACAATGAAGGATGAGATATTTTCCAGTCTATTTAACACATAGATGGGAAAAGAATAAATAAAACTGTCTTTATTCACTGATAATGTGTTTGTTTTTTGTAGAAAATCCTAAGGAATCCACAAAGAAACTGCCAGAAATAAAATCCTAAGGAATCCACAAAGAAACTGCCAGAAATAATAAGGTTGTTAACCTATCCTGGGATGCAATGTTGATTTGTATTTTTATTTGTTAGCAACAAAAATCTGGAAAATGAAATAAGAATACTCTAAAATAAAAAAAAAAAAAAAAAAAAAAGAATACTCTAAAATAGTATCAGAAAGTCTGATAATTGTGGTTAAAGTTAACAATATACATGCAAGAAAAGCACACTGAAGACTACAAATATTTCTGAGAGAATTTAAAGAATTAATACTTATTCATGTATTGGAAGATGATATTATTAACACATCAATTCTCTGAAATTGACATAAAGACAATAAAGATCAATAGAACAGAATAGTTTCCAAAACTGGCTGGTGGTCTGTTTTTGTAAATAAAGTTTTATTGTAAAACATTCACACCCTTTTGTTCAAGTATGTCGGTGGCTGCTTCTATGCTACAAGAGCAGAGTAGAAAACTTGCAACAGAACCATATGTTCTCAAGGTTGAACATAATTTATACAATCTGGCGCTTTATGGGAAATTTTGCGAACTTCTGATATTGACAGAGACCCATATATATATGATCAATTTTAAATATGACAACATAGTCAATGGATTCAATCAAAGGATTCAGAACAATTTATATCTTTATTTTTCTTTTTAAAAAGGAAGGAGATGGGATGCCTGGAAGGCTCAGTGGTTGAGCATCTGCCTTTGGCTCAGGGCATGATTCTGGGGTGCCAGGATCGGGGCCTCATCAGGCTCCCTATGGAGAGCCTGCTTCTCCGTCTCCCCATGTCTCTGCCTCTGTGTGTGTGTGTGTGTGTGTGTATCTTTCATGAATAAGTAAACAAAATCTTTAAAAAATGTTTACTTAAAAAAATCAAAAGGAAAATATCTAATAATGACTTTACATAGTTATGCATGTTTTTTGCTTCTCTATCCACTCTTAAAAATACATCAGTACCAGAAATTAAATAATTGCAATGTATCTTTAGTTTGTCTTTTAGTGCTTTGATTATTAATAGATTAGACTGGCAATAACATATTTGCTAAGTCACTAGTTTTCCATTGTGGACTGTCTTTGATGCACACAGATTTTCTGAAGAAAATGATTGCCATGTGTTTAATGAACTTCCTTCTGTAAATCTTACACTTTTCTTCAAACTTTTTTCCTGCTTTCATTTGTCACTAACTGTTAATCATAACTTTTGAGCCACAACAAGACTTGTGTACTACCTCTCTAGTTTTTCCTGTTATTTTGACATGGGTTATTAGGTCTGTCACTTAGACAATGAGAAAAATAATAACTGTTAAATTTATTGTACTTGGAAGTCATTTTTTATACTACTTTCAGCAATGTCTATTAAAAGTCTGACCGATGTCTGTTGGGTAGAAATAATAAATTCTTCATAGGAAAATAATTGAACCATTACAGAGAGAACACAAATATGAAATACATTACCATTAATCTCTTTCTCATTTCCAAAGTTCACAATCATTTGGGAGATATTTTTTACAATGATGTATGTGTTTAATTTCATCCAAATTAGCCTAAAGAAGTTTGAAATCCTTACAATACTCTGAGAATTTAATCCTGCAAGAGAGTTGTGATATAAAATAAAGCCTCATGCTTTATAAAATGAAAATGTTTTTAATTATTTGATTTATAGTATTGATGTGGAGCTACCTAATTCCCTTTGACTGTATATCTTCATTATGTCATTGGAAACACTGAGCACCTTGCTTCTCCATCACTTTGGCAGTTCCATCAGCTTCCTGTAATGTATATTTCCAGTCAGGCAGCCACTGGAGATCAATGAGTGAAATAACAGGGACTTCTTAGGATTGTAAGCCTGTCCTCTTGAGTGCCATTACCACATTTTTCCCTGTAACAAGAAAATTATGAATACCACTGCTGTGACTGGGTAAGTCAGGAAAATCCTATATTTCAAATCTTGGACTAAACAGTTTACACAAGTTTTGCATTGCCAAATTCTATGTCCTATCAATGTTTTATCTTTTGAGAAAGGCCTGTGTCAAACCAAATCAGTGCATTTTATTTATAAGCATCTTGATCTCACTTTCTTTGATTACTCATTTGCTTCAGAAAGTCCAGATGTAGTACAGGCACCTGGGTGTCTCAGTCAGTTCAGCTTCTGACCCTTGATTTCAGCTTGGGTCATGATCTCAGAGCCATGAGACTGAGCCCTCTGTGGTGCTCTGTACTCAGCAGGGAGTCTTCTGGAGATTCTCTCTCCTTCTCCCTCTGCCCTTCCACCCCCACCATCTAAAATAAATAAATAAATCATTCCTAACAAAAGTCCAGGTGTTAAAATTATCAAACATACATTCTAGGGGCATATGGGTAGCTCAGTTGGTTAAGGGTCCAACTCTTGATTTCTGCTCAGGTCATGATATCAGGGCTGTGAAATTAAACTGTGAGTCAGGCCCCATGCTGGGTGTGAAGTCTGCCTAAGATTCTCTCTCACCCCCTCTCTCTGCCCTTCACCTGTCTATCTCCTGCTCTAAAAAAATAATTATTTACTTTTTAAAAATACATCCATTCTTAAGTCTCAGAATTCTCCTTGTGCCAGAGGCAACTAGATGTTGAGAAAAGATGTGTGCCCCCTTCAATAGTATAAAGATTTGCCTCAAACTACTGAACTAACCAAATACTATATTTCTTACTCCTTGTTTCTACATAGAATATCCTCTCAATTTAAAAAGTAAGCATCAGAATGTCAATTTTCTATCTTTAAGATGATAAGCTGTGAAATTATCTTCTTCAAGCTATTTCCTTTATGCCCACTAGTTGTTGATGAAAAACATGGAAGCAACCATTTGAATATAGCAGAAAATCTGAAAAATTCCATGTCCAGGGATGCCTGGATGGCTCAGGGCATGATCCAGGAGTCCCAAATGAGTCTCACATCAGAATCCCTGCATGGAGCCTGCTTCTCCCTCTGCCTCTCTCTCTTTCTCTGATGAATAAATAAATAAATAAGCTTAAAAATTCCATGTCCAAATTACTGAAATACAGTTCATAAGACTCTGTCATTCCTGCTACAGATAAAGAGCACCTGCTTTTTTTTTTTTTAAGATTTTATCCATTCATTCATGAGAAACACAGGGAGAGGCACAGACATAGGCAGAGAGAGAAGCCTCACACAGGACTCCATCCCAGGACCCCAGGATCACGCCCTGAGCTGAAGGCAGATGTTCAACCACTGAACCACCCGGGTGTCCCAGCAGCACCTGCTTTTAAGTTTAATTAAGGGAGAAATAAATTTCTACTACATTAAGTCACAAAAACTTGGGGGATTTTCCTGTATTTTTTATTCTTGTGTAAACCTTCTTTTACTTTATTAAGCTTTTATTAAAATTCCACTTAGTTAACAGTGTAATATTAGTTGCATATGTAAAATATAGTGGTTCAACACTTATATACACAACCTGGTGCTCATCGTAACAAGTACCTTTCTCAGTTCTCATCATCTATTTAATTCATCCCCCCATCCACCTCCTTTCCGGTAACCATCAGTTTGTTATCTATAGAACAGAGTCTATTTCTTGGTCTGACTATCTCTTTTTTCCCCTATGATCATTTGTTTTGTTGCTTAAATTCCACATGAGTGAAATAATATGGTATTTGCAAAAGGGTTTGGTTTTTCAATGTCTTATTTTAATTCTGTATTAAACTATTTGATTACTAGTAGATCACTATTGTTATTTTATTCAACAGAGAATAAGTTGGGTTACAGTCATATCTTTGATGATCAAAGTGGAGGAATTTCATTAATCTCCTCTATTTGCTAAACTCAGTAAAGAACATTTCATTAAATCAGATTTAATTAATATAAAGATCTAATCATCTGAAAATTAATAGGAATAATTTAAACTGGCTGACATATGTTAATAGTCCAAAATTATTACCTTTTTATTATTGTTAATAATATTTATATGCAAATATATATGATTTAAAAATTATATATCCACCTAAAGTGCTCAACTTACTTTTTAGAAATAATCCACATGTAGTTCAAATTGCTATAAGTATTTGGAAGCAGTAAACTTTATCTCTTTAAAATTGTCAGAGCCAATTTTCCTGAAAGAGTTTTCCTTATTATATTTTACTAAAATCCATCCATGCTTGGGAATTTACATTTATCTGGATGGTACATGTATGAATGCACATACAAATGGGGTTTATTTTTATGGATTTAATTCCATTTAGAATAATTTATTTGGAGGAGGTAGCAAATAATAAGAATATACTATAGTTGATTAAATATATTTGCTGTTATGTGCAAAATGATGTAGTGAGAAAAAGTTAATTATCATTTTAGGTAATTGATTAATCTTGAAAAGATGGATGAAGAAATGATATTAAAGGTAGAAATTCATTTGGGAAATATAGTCATATGTAGTAAATATTAAAGTAAATAAATTGAGATATAGATTTATATATATTTAAGCTTAGATTTGTCATATTTAATATACCTTAAGAAATAATATAGAAATAACCTAAGCAACAAACTTATTACCATTCAGAAATTTAAACAAATATATTGGTATTACAAATGTATTGGCAACATTTCATGAAAAAACTACTTTGAAGGTGTTGTCTCTCTGGAAGTACTTACTAATACATATCTCCTCATTGTTCTCACCTTAATTTCCACATCATATTCTATGAGTAAGGAAAAAACAATTATTCATAATTTGGAGGTAACTTTTTCCTCCTAACATTCATCTATAATGGAAATCCTGCATTTCAATAGTGAATATTAGAAAATGGAAAACAAATAATTTGTTGATCAAACCCAATTTAATGTAATGAATAATTTAACATTGATCAACATGTTTTCTTCTAAAGGCATCCATTTAGAATATTTCTAGTGCTAATTATAGAAAAGAACTTATTTTCCCCAATAAATCTGCCTTAAAATTTATGTTGAAGTACATTGACCGTATGTATGGGTCTAGTTTCTCCCTTTCATTCTTCCATTTAATCTGTATTAAATGTTTTATATGGCTCAATTTTTTCTTTATATTGGCTTGTTGGTTATATACTTTTTATTATTTTTAAAGTTTTGTTAGTAATGAAAATTAGTATTCTTAACCTACCAATAAAAATACAAGGGCTTTCTAACATTTTTTCTTTTTTCTTTTTTTTTTTTTTTGATTTTTTTTTTGATTTTTATTTTTTGCTTTCTATCATTTTAACTACTTTCTGCTCATCTGACTTGTATGCTATTGTTATTGAATATTTGAAATCTGTACATATTTTAAATCCCATAAAATATCGGTATTTATATAGATTTACCCTCATATTTAGTCTATTTCTTTTAATTCCTTTATCCAAGATGAGTTTCCTTTTGAATTTATTTTCCACTTTTTCTGAAGAATTCTTTGATACTTTGCAGTTTTAACACTGTTCTGGTAAAGTTCTTTCAATATTGTTTTACCATAAAAAGTGCTATCTAAGTGACACAAAAGTGTAAATAAGAACGGATTTTCTTTCAGTTCTTTAAAAATAATATTCTGGGGCACCTAGGTGATCCAGCAGTTGAACGTCTGCCTTCGGCTCAGGTCGTGATCCTGGAGTCCTGGGATTGAGTCCCACATCAGGCTCCTCGCAGAGAGCTTGCCTCTCCCTCGACCTATGTCTCTACCTCTTTCTGTGTGTCTCTTATGAATAAATAAATAAAATCTTTTAAAAATAATTAAATAAGAATAATGTTATATTGCCTTTTGCTCTGCATTTTTTTAAACATATATTTTTTCATCTGTTGTCTCTCTGAAGGTAACTCCTTATTTTCCTGGCTACCTGGGGATTTTATTCTTTACTTTGATTTTTTTTAAGTTTTACTATGATATTCAATATGATTGTGGTTCATGAGATTCCTCTTTTTAGCTGTATCATTAACTACAGAGCATTCTCAAATATTTTTCTACAGCAACCATTCCTTCATATCTTTCTAGAATATTAACAAAATATTATAGATTGACTCATTTTATTGTTTTTGTCTCTTACTAGGATCACATGTAGCATTTAGTTGGCACATCTTGATATTCTGGTTTATTCTAAAAACTTGACTTCTCTAGCACCAAACAGTTCCTGCAATCTTTGCTCAGCTTTTAAACATCACATTTCTTGCTATCCCTGTGTTCCTTGGAGTGTCTGCTTACTCATGTGCAAATATTAGAGTCAGTTATTATTTTAAGGAGAATTTATACAGGAATTTCAGGATTCACTCCTCTTGGTCTCCAAACCCAATTTCCTGCCATTCTGATAATTCAAACACCAATATATCTCCTTAGTTTATTATCTTTACTGTGTCAATTTCAATATCCTGGTTGTGATATTGAACTACAATTTGTAAGATGCTATCATGCCAAGAACAGGGTAAAAAGTACACAAGCTCTATCAATTTACTTACAACTGCAAGTGAACTTACAAATATCTCAGATAAAAAACAACTAATTAAATAAAAAATATTTAGAGGAAAGAGTCCATGCCAGAGCTAAAAATCCAGAATATACTCAGATTGGTTTCAATCATTTTCATTAGAAAGAAAATTTCCAGGGATGCCTGGGTGGCTCAGTCAGTTAAGAGGCTGCTCTTGGCTCAGGTTGTGGTTTCAAGGTTCGGGGATAGGGAAACTGTTTCTCCCTCGCCCTCTGCCCCCCCCCCCAGTCACACACACTCTCTCAAATAAATAAATAAAATCTTTTTTTTTAATTCCGAGATTATTCTGGTATATAATAAGTTGATTAACTGAACAATATTGATGAAAAAAGTATTTATTTTGAACTTAACCACTTTTCAGCAAGCAAATAATATATTATGAAATTTAAAAACTTCTATGTAGTTTTTTCCCCTATTAAAAAAATATATATATGCAGACCCAATGATCACAATGATCCCTATGGGATTTGCGTACAGGCCAGGATATTCTTGGTAGATACTGCTCAAAAAGAAGCAATATGAATAAAGACTTCAGAAAAGTGGAGGGAAGGAAATCCTAAACCCTTGTTTTATTATATGACCTCTGCATACAGCCTCACGTAAACACCAAAGGCACTAGTGAAGGGTAGAGATACACCAGGTATGTTATTTAACTTAAGAAGAAGAAAGAGAGGGATCTCTGGGTGGCTCAGCGGTGGAGCGTCTGCCTTTGGCCCAGGGCGTGATCCTGGAGTCCTGGGATCGAGTCCTACATCAGGCTCCCTGTATGGAGCCTGGTTCTCTCTCTGCCTATGTCTCTGCCTCTCTCTCTCTCTGTCTGTCTCTCATGAATAAATAAATAAAATCTTAAAAAAAAAATGTAGGAGGAAGAGGAGAAAAAGAAAGGAGCACCTGGGTGGCTGAGTAGGTTAAGCATCTGACTCTTGATTTCAGCTTGGATGGTGATCTCAGGGTCCTGGTATCAAGCCCCCCATCAGGCTTCATGCTTCATGGGGAGTATGCTTCTCCCTCTCCCTCTGCCTCAACCACCACTTGTGGTCTCTCTGTCTCTCTGTCTCTCTCTCTCTCTTTTTTATTTTTTTTTTTTTAAGAAGAATAAAAGGAAGAAAGGGAAGGGAAGAGAAAGGCAAAGAAAGAAAGGGGAAAGAAGCTGGATTTGGAATTGTCTATGAAGGATTTCCTGTTTTTTTTTTTAAGATTTTCTTTATTTATTCATGAAAGACACACACACACAGAGAAAGAGAGAGAGAGAGAGAGTCAGAGACATAGGTAGAGAGAGAAGCAGGCTCAATGCAGGGAGCCTGATGTGGGACTCGATCCGGGGTCTCCAGGATCACGCCCTGGGCTGAAGGCAGGTGTTAAACCATTGAGCCACCCAGGGATCCCAATTTCCTGTTTCTTTTACTCGTTTTTGACAAGAAACGAGCTTTGTCCTATTATTTCAGAATAAATAATATTCATCTACTCAAAACAGTATGTAAGGGAGACATTGAAAACATAATCTTCCTAAGACAGCTGAATAAAATTCTATCAGAATCAAAATTAACTGGATAGTACTAAGACAAGTATGTAAGATCCAAGCATGCATAAAAATATGTGAATGTAGGATTCTAACAGAATTCACATTATAGAAGATGTTTAAGCAGAAAGGCTAACAGGAAAAAAAAAAGAGAGAAAGTGAGGATAAGGAAATAAAAAAAAAACCAAAAACATAACACAGAATAATCAGGTTTTAAGTTACAAATAACATACAAAAAAGTCATTTGGGAGAAAAAAAAATAGAAATAAATAATAAAAGATATTTCTATAAGGGGCACTATTTTGCATACATTTGTATTAATCAATAAAATGTGTACATAATGAACTTCAAAGCAGAAAAAAAAAGTTGTTAGAAATTTGGTATCCATCAAATAAATTGGATATAAAGACAATAAGTATACAAAAATAAGAAAAGTATATTATTTATAAGAAATATCTCAAATCATAAATCATGTAATCAGATAATATACCTTTAAATCAACCTGAACCTGTGAAAGCTCTGATTCATATTAGGTAGTGATAAAAGTACCAATTAATTCCTAAAAATAAAACTTGCTAAGTTTTCTCATAACATAATAGGCATAACTAAACAACATATACATTAAAAAAACCTTTTATTAAATAACACAAAGTTTTTTAAAAAGGCAAGTTTATGAGATAGCCAATAAATAGAAATCCCCTTCTCATTAAATAAGTTCAAAGAAAAGTCACGTTTGTGATAAACAGTATTGTGGAAATAATTGTAATATGAAAATACTTATCACAACCAGGATAATTTAGTATTTTCTGAGGATAAATTTGCAGGCTTAAACATTTTTGTTATTAAAAATAAAAGGAGGGATGCCTGGATGGCTCAGCTGGTTAACTATCGGCCTTCAGCTCAGGTCATGATCCCAGGGTCCTGGGATCATGCCCTACATTGGCTCCCTGCTCAGTGGAGAGTCTGCTTCTCCCTCTGCCTGCAGTTCCCCCTGCTTGCGTGCACTCTCTTTCTCTCTCTGTCAAATAAATAAATAAAATCTTGAAAATAATAAATAAAATAAAAAGAATACTAATTGAAGTACTTCAAGTCGTTATGCTTTCCAAATTGCATTTTGGAATTTCCAACTGTTGGATTTTTTGGTGGCTGTTAACAGAGGAAAAATAATTTGTTTATTTACCTTATGCTAGACTGCAGGATGGGGTATCAAGATAAGTAGACTAATTCTCCACATCATGTTTATTAGGGTAACTCCTGAATTCTGTATAAGAAGTGTGACTATTTAGCTATTCTGAGTCTTTGGGATATCATGAAGAAGAAATTGAATAGGCCACTTCTCCCAGTCACCATGTATTACTTATTCTCAAAAGATGCTTTTAGAATTGTTTAGACTGCAAACAAACATTTCCCCAACTTTATCCTGTGTATTACTCTTCCACACAGACTATGCTTGATCTCATAAAATGTCAATGGCCTCATTAAGCTGAAAATTAGATTGAGTTATTTCACAGTTGGTAAAATGTGAAGATTATAGAAACAAATCACCCCCCAACCCCAACATACATGACACCAAATTTTCAGACACGTTATGGCTTCTAAGGAGCCACCAGTCTTCAGCACTTTTCTCATGTGCATCATACAGATTACTTGCCCAATATTTTTTCTTATGGCGCAAAGGAACATGTAACAGTAAATTTATTTTTTCTTTTAATATTTTTATTTAAGAGGCAGCTGGGTGGCTTAGTTAGTTAAGCATCTGCCTTGACTCAGGTCATGATTCCAGGATCCTGGGATGGAACCCTGAATGGGGCTTTCTGCTTAGAAGGGAGCCTGCTTCTCCTTCTTCCTGTGCTGCTCCTCCTGGTTGTGTTCTCTTTCTCTGTCAAATAAATAAAATCTTTTAAAAATATTCTTTTATTTTAAATTCTAATTAGTTAAACAGATTTTTTAGATTATTTATTTATTTATTTATTAAATGCAGAGAGAGACAGAGAGACAAAGAGCACAGAGGGAGGAGCAGAGGGAAAAGGACAGCCAGGAATGCAGAGCTTGATCCCAGGACCTGAGATCATGACCTGAGCCAAAATCAAGACTTGGACATTCAACCAAATGAGCCGTCCAGGCCACCCAAATAGCAAATAAAACCTTGAACATCTTAACCAATATCATAAGCCAACCAGGAAGCATGTGATATGTAAGATTGAGAAAAAGAAATACGTTATAACAAATGCTAAATCACTTTACTCCCAAACAATTGATTTTATTTTCTGAGACACAATATTTTCCCAAATTAACTAGTTTCAATAATATTTGCCAGTAACTAACCTAGCTTGAAAGATACTGGCTAGTTTCCTGTCAAACTGAATTTTCCAGCCTCCTGTCAAATTACACATGGCCACATGACTATTTTCTGTTCAATGTGGTATAAGACTTATTAAAACATACCACATCTAAATTTCTATGCTCTTTTTATTGTCATTCAGGAACAGAGGAGTAAAGCCATTTTGGGATAGCCAAGCCACAAAGAAGGATCTAGTACTTTGTGAATTATGATTCATAATGGATGAATTTATTATTCTTTATGGTCACTAATTAGAGGAATGCTGCATTTGGATCAAGAAACATTGTTTTGGAGTTTGCAAAAGACAATAATAAAATTCTAGTATTCTATTTTGTTGGAACAAGCATAACCCTCTATTTTTAAGTTACATTTAGCATTACCATAACTATCACACTGGGCCCAATCTAATTATAATTATGAAGCTATTATTTTGACATTTATGGTTATAGACCACATAAGTAAATGTTGATGGCTAAGTGTGGCTACATTGTTGATATTTGCTGATGCAAAACAAAATGAAGAACAATTTAGGCATAGGAGAAGAAATCTTTGTGCATAACCTAAAATACAAGATTGGGAAAAATAGTCTTTATGATATCTGAATAAATAAACTTTTAGAAAACTCCAATTGAATCTGGAAACTGCTTTAAGTAAGTTAAAGGAGGAACTATTTTTCCACTTGAAACATGCAGTTTTACAGCAAAATTCATGCCTTATATTTGCCACATGCTAAAAACAAAACAAAACAAAACAACAAAAACAACAAAAAAACAAAACAGAAAAAGAAGCATGAAAGGCAGCAACTCAAAATTAATGGTAACATAATGGCACAGTTTCACTAAATTGTTTTTGTCATTTTTCTAAATTATTCCACTTTCAGCTCATATAACAATTTTGTCTATTGTCATTTTATTGGAAATGTATGTATAGATATGTGTGTGTATTTTCTTCTTCAGAAAATAAGGAGCATAGCTAGATGTATTTATATACATCTTGGATACTTTTCTAAGGATCATTCACATTGATTTGTGGACTTTTCTCACTCATAATGAAATGAATAGTTCTGTTTCTGATTCTGAAGAGAATAGAAGTGACATTGTCTATAAATTATCAAATACATTTCATGGAAACTGGAGGAAATAGCAGAAGTCAAAAAAATAAAACTGAAAACATCTAGAATTGATATGTTCAAAATCCAAAACACTTGTTTGATACTTGAGCTTCTTCAAATATTGAAACAGAGTAATACATTGAAGCCAGGCAATTGCTAGCAAAAATAATACGCAACTTGATATTGTGCAGTATGTATGTTATTTTCTCTTTCAATGGAATTATTTGATTGCAGAAGCAGTCATTATTCTTTTCATCAACATCAAAAACAACAAAAAAAGATAAAAGAATCTGAAATTATAACACTACATTTCAGAGAACACATTTACTGGAAGGACTCCCAAGAGAAATAATTAAGCAAAATTTGGGGGCGGAAGTTGAGCTGCGGGTATGATTCTCTGAAGGTCACATTATGAACATCCAGAAGGTTCCTTTGTCCTCATCTTTCACATTCTGCACTGAGATCTTCACTCCGACCTTGGTCACTGCTAACCAACTGTAAACCTGTGCTGCCTTCAGATGATTGGAGGCAAATTCATAGAAACATAGGTGACAGATAATGGGCTGATATAGTCGGCTTTTCAGGCCCACTGCAAAATCTGGTCATGACTGGCTTCCAGAACTCCATGCTCCAATGTACCCACAGGCATCACTGATTCCAGAGGTGATATCACACAGGGCTTTTCTCTAATTCCTGTCTTTTGCTTTCCTTATTATCTAAACTTCTCCCACAAATGTGTAAGACGTGAGTTCCATGAAAACTTTCCTTATTTAAAAAATGTATATGGTGGTATCTTTTCTCTTACTGAACCCCGACTTATTTATTGGATTATAATTCATGACTATTGTATACTACCGTCATATCATAGTACACAATTATGACGTTTTTCCTCCAAATGTTGTTTTGATGTATTTTTTTAAAGCAGCTCTAATTTTACCACAATACTGACAAAGTGCGAGAATGGATAAGGACAATATTCTCCAAATATTTAACTTTCGTTAACCTGATACTATTCAAATTAGTTAAAGAAAGAAGTGATGCCATAGATAATCAAAAAGTTTTTCATCCAAATACTTTTAGAAAAATATTTTTTTAAAATAACTGCAGTGGGTGGCTCAGTTAGTTAAACATGAGCCTTTGGCTCAAGTCATGATCTCAGGGTCCTGGGATCGAGCCCTGCTCAACAAGGAGTCTACTTCTCCCTCTCCCTCTGCCTCTCCCTATCCACCCTCCATTCCTGCTCTCTCTATTGTGCTCTCTCTCTTGAAAATAAATAAATAAAATCTTTTTTAAAAAAGCTGCAATAGTTGTACTGCATACTTTGCAGCATATTTCAGTTTGGCCAGTATTCAGTAAATTAGCCTTCTTTACAAACAGCAAGACCTGACAAAAGGAGACCTAATCTAGGAATAACAAGCGGCAGGGTTCACCAAGTTTGTTTAAAAATTAGATACAGACAGAATGAAATGTAAAAATAATAACTAACATCTTGCTATCTTTATGAATCAAAATGAAATTGAATTCACAAGTCTGTAATTAAGATAGTATATTTTTTTCTTTCGTAAGCATTTATCTGTAACCTATGTATGATACATAAGGGAAGAGTTGACCTTAATGAAACAGCCTTGAAAACACTTCAAATTTGAGTAGAGAAAAAGCTTTGTTTATTGTTCCCATTTAAAATTCTTTCCTGAGATTTTTAATTTTCTTTGTGAGCACCAAATTTATAAAGATGTATTATCACTCTTTAAATTCTGACACAGGGAAGAATGAAAATTCTTTAGAATGATTAAAACTGACTGGCTTACATATGCACAAGTTTTCAAAAATTTAGGAAATTAGGCTAGAGTAAGGGAAATCAATATGAATATTTAAAATTAAGGGATCCCTGGGTGGCGCAGCAGTTTAGCGCCTGCCTTTGGCCCAGGGCGCGATCCTGGAGACCCGGGATCGAATCCCACGTCGGGCTCCAGGTGCATGGAGCCTGCTTCTCCTTCTGCCTAGGTCTCTGTCTCTCTCTCTCTCTCTCTCTCTCTCTCTCTGACTATCATAAATAAATAAAAATTTTAAAAACTTTTAAAATTAAAAGACATAAAAGAGTCCCTAGTATTCAACACTTAGCATATTTGGAAACTTGAGGTAGATAGATCTACCAGTTAAATGTGCCCTACGTACCTGTTCTCTTTGTTTCCACTTCCAAAAGCAGACTGTTAGGCACTGTATTTTTTCCTGTTATTCTTTCTCACATTGCTTTTATAATGCTGAACTCTGAATTCATCATTCAACTGCTAACGTTCCCAGAACCCACAACATGGTGGAAAACAGGGCCACCATTCAATCATACATAAATATGCCTCCACTCATAGTCTCTTCATAGATGGTCTTATATCGGTCTTAGGTTTCACTAAAACTTGGATTTCCTTCAAAGATTGCTTCTTTCATATCTTTCACTGTGCCTTAAAACATCCTCAAAATATTGGCATTTTTCTCTTAGGTATTATAGGTATGTAGGGTTACATTTAACTGGTGACATAAATATCTTTACTGTAATATGAAATATATATGGTGATACTTCAGCCTCATGTAATCACCATTTTATTCCATGTTATTAACCCCCTCACATTCCCATCTTAGATCTACAACCAGTCACTTGATCTACGTTTTGGGGAATCTGCAATAGCTTCTCCTTTATGGGTTTGTACATAACATGTGCAATGTAGATCATCTTTACAATTGAAGTTTAATTCCTCTGTACCCAGGCACCTGAGAAACACTAGAGAGAAAGTATACAAGTTGATTTTCAGCCATTAACACTCTTTGTTGATCACTGGATTTTTTTGGCCCAGCTCCTTCTCTCATCTTTATTTAGTGAACATTCAAACTTCTGATTTCTCCTAAACTTCCTTCCCAAACTTAACTCTCTTTCCTTCCAGTACCAGTAATCTCCTTATTTCTAAAACAATAACAATTTCTCAGACTTTGTCTTCACTAGCTGTTGTGCAGTGACAACAATTCCTCCATGTACTATTCTTGGTTTTCATGGCATGGCTTTCTTGGCTCTTTACTTTTTTTTTTTTTTTCAATTTCCTTTGCCAAACCTCTTTGCCATTTTTCTTTTTATACTTTGTCCCTGAGTGAACTAATTCACAAACCTCATTCTAAATATGTTCAATGAAAGATTGTTGGGAGTGCTTGAAAGGTAAAAAGAGGAGGATAAAGTGTACTTCAGGTTAGTAACAAAAACAGCTAACATGATGAGGAACAAAGAAAAAAGGGAAGAGTTTATGTTCCCAGAGTCTAGGATACTAGGTGTTCTAAAGTGAACTGGAAACATATGAGGATAGATGTCAAGCAGGAGCTGGAGCCATCAGCAAAATAATTTCTGATCTGATGCAGATAAAATGGAAGAAATATCCTGGCTTCTCCACCTTCTGGTCTTGTTCCAGTGCTTTCCACTGGCTGAATGTGATCAGAGCCAGTGAGAAAGTGCACCTGAGAACATGAAAGGGGTAGACCTTTGTGATACAAACTAGAGTAAGGAAAGGCAGAAAATGGATGAGAGAAAAATCACACAAGTAACTGTGACATGCTGTTATTGGCTTTGAGACCTTCCCATAAGCTGCTGTCTTTATTTTGGGATGCTATTTCCATGTGTGTTGTGACTGTGTGTATGTAGACATCCCTGGTACCATCAGAGAATCCATCTTTCCTCTCTCTTATATATTTCTAATATTTTGGTGTTAAGTATTGTATGATAACACAAATATATATTTTATTTAACAACTTGATTTACTGCTTACTTATATTTTTTTTTTTGCTGTTTACTTATTCTTAATGTTTCCTAGTATTTAAGGTCTGAATTGAAATAAGTTATTCAATATACATTTCCTGAATGAATAAACATCTCCATTTCCAATTGTCAGCTTCTGGTATTATAAATTCTAGTAAAGGGACGCCTGGGTGGCTCAGCGGTTGAGCGTCTGCCTTCAGCTCAGGGCATGATCCTGGAGCCCAAGGATCGAGTCCCACATCGGGCTCCCTACATGGAGCATGCTTCTCCCTCTGCCTGTGTCTCTGCCTCTCTCTCTCTCTCTCTCTCTGTCTCTCATGAATACATAATTAAAATCTTAAAAAAAATAAATAAATTCTAGTAAAACCAGCAATAAGTAAATGAAAAAAATGAAAAATAAATAAATAAATAAATAAATAATAAAAACTATTTATCTTTGAAATACTTTGTTCTCCAATAACTACACTTAGGTAAATAAAGATGTTTAGGTATAACTTTATAAACGTCTTAACTCACAGATTCTTATGCTGCAAGAGAATATTCTCATGTTTTCCATTACAAAAATATCAATTTTACTTCATCTATTTCAAAATAATTTTTTAACTTTTAAAATGCAATATCATCGCATCCTTTAAATACTCCCATTCAGTCTTGATATATTGTCTTGGAAACACATTTTACAAACTAAGAGAGACAGTGAACAGGTTGAGAAGCTAGATTGTGGGGGCTAATGGAATAAATTCATATTCTGAATTCAATTCTTACTAACTGTGAGAACATTATTTAATCTCCCTATGTTTCAGTTTTCTCATCTTAAAAATGAGGAGATTAATATTAACTAATCCATATGGTTGTTATGAAAATTAACAGAGTGAAGACAGATAAAATATTTTTAAAAATTACTTGGCTGAATATTTTTAATATTTTTAACTAGCAATCAGACGAGTACTCATGAATTTTACTGACTATTAATTCAAATAACTTTCTTCTCACAATACAACTAAAAAGAAAATATAATTATTTCTAAAGAAAATATTCTTACAAAAGTCCATTATATGAGTGCATAATACGAGACATTATAGATTTGAAATAAACAATACACATTTAAAGGGCAAATGTAATCAATGTAGTTAATGTAATTAAAAATGAATTTAAAGAAATCGGTGAGGCCTTATTTCACCCCTTTTATTTAACTGTGCACTTTTAGATGCCTAAAGACATACCAGAGACATCTGTCCAATCAGAGAAGATAGAAGAAGAGTACAGTAGAGTTCACTTTAATATTATTTGATAAAAAATTACAGCCCTGCTAAACTTGTTAGAGAGCACTGCCATTTTAAATGATTAGTATTCTTATTTTTAGAAATAAATTGCCTATAATTCTTGATGATTAAATTTTAAGGACCTCAACAGGAAAAATTATAAAAGTAAGGTAGTTTATTGAAATTTTGGCACTTAAGACCTACTGACTAAGTCAGGTATAATAATAAATAAGTAATAATGCCAGAAAATACACTGCTGTGTGCTTTTTAAATACCTGGTTTTTAGCTTTTGGTTCTCCTCTCTGCTCCAAAAATTCCACCTGATTCCCTAACTTCAGATTCACACTTCTTTTAGCATCTTATTTAGCCTAAAATCATGCAGAAGAAATTCTATTTTTTTAAATGAATGGTAATTTAATATAATATATGCACCTTACCAGAGAGTTTATGTTTACTACCAGAGACATCTTAGCAATTCCATATTCCTCACAAAGTCAATATAATTGCTGTAAAAAAAAATCAACTGTGGTTCTGAATACCCATTCACAGTTGACCTCAACAACGTATCTGATGTAGGAGATTGATTATCTGTGACAGGCAGAAGGATGTGGTGGTCCTCAGTTCCAAGTGGAAGAGATAGTGGTAAAGTCATATCAGAAAGTTTCACATCCAATGTTTCTGATAAAGGACTTTTTTGTATAGAATCTTGTTCAGTCAAGGAATGATCCTCTATACCAGAATCTAGAATTTTATCTGCACTGGAATGGACTTTTGTTTTGTGCTTCTTTAAATTTTTAATATCTGTATAAGAATTTCCACACAATTTGCAGATAAATGGCCTTTCTCCTGTATGGGATCAAAAGTGTTTGTTGATCTCTCCTGAGGAAATAAAACTTTTCCCACAAATACCACATATGTATGGTTTCTCACCTGTATGAGTGATAAGAGAACTAGAGACACCAAAAGCCTTCCCACAAGTATCACACACATAAGGCTTTTCTCCAGTATGCCTATGAACATGACAGGTAAATGTGCTGGCTTGAGCAAATCTCTGTCCACATCTATCACAGACATATGGTTTCTCTCCACTATGGTTCCTTGCATGAATCTTGAGATTGCTAGAAGTTGCAAATTGTAAATTGCATACATCACATTTATAGGGTTTTTCCTCACCATGACGCATACGACTATGGAAGACCAGCTGGCATTTCTGAGCAAATCCTTTATCACACAATTCACATTTGTATGGCTTCTCACCTGTATGAGTTCTTACATGTGTTTTCAGATGGTTACACTCGGTAAATGCCTTTCCACACAAGTGGCAGACATAAGGTTTAACTCCTTTATGTATTCTCATGTGCCTTCTCCAACTGCTGGCTTCCGAAAATACTTTCCCACGTATTACACATTGCTTGGCCTTGGAATACCTCTGATCCAGTTCTTCCCCAGAGCTCTCCAGCTCATAAGAATTCTTGACATTGGCTATTTTGGACATAGAGTGTTCATGCAGAGCACAGTTTGGCTGTGATTTTCCACGTTTCCATTTCACTGTAACAGTTTGCACAATATCTTGTGCTGGAAAAGTGTTTTCCATGACTGATGTCAACTTGAGTTCTGAATTACCATTTCTTTGTGCAACGTGTTCTATTACAGGTGTGGATAATTTATTTGCAACTAAAAATAACTCAACAGATGCATTCTCTAAAATGTCACTGGGATATTGCACTGTTTTATTCTGTCCTGTTTTCCAGGAGCTGAAGGCCTTCTTCTTTTTATTTTGAGAGGACTTCTTTGCTGAAGTCCCTTGTTTAGGATTTGCCTGAACTAAATCTGTAGACATTTCTGATTTTTTCCTGACTGTTATAATCCCGTAGAGTAAGGAGACAAGTCTGTTGATTCAATTCAATGTTTCCAGTAATACTAGATATCTCTACAGAAGAGGGATTAGCAATAAAAGCAAAATTTTCCATCTTTATTTTACACTAAGTGACCACCTCTTCCACTTTGAGATAGTCTGCGGCCTGATGAATTTCTTTAACATTCCAACTATCAAGATTTAAAGTTCCTGTGTATATAAACTCCAACAGTTTCTGAAATCCATCAGCCTTCACCTGACGGATCAAGGAAGACATTGTTCTCAGAAGTGCTTCCATAGATCGCACCAAAATACTCACTAAACGAGGCCAGCACATTCCTGTGAGCTTTATTTTTTTTTTTAATTTTTATTTATTTATGATAGTCACACAGAGAGAGAGAGAGAGAGAGAGGCAGAGACATAGGCAGAGGGAGAAGCAGGCTCCATGCACCGGGAGCCCGACGTGGGATTCGATCCCGGGTCTCCAGGATCGTGCCCTGGGCCAAAGGCAGGCGCTAAACTGCTGCGCCACCCAGGGTTCCCTCCTGTGAGCTTTAAACTGGAATTCCCCAATCACTACGGTGGAGTCACAAAGAAAACCCACTTCCCGTTGTTTATTCAGTCTCCTAAAAGGTGTTCACAGTGATGCAAATACTGCATTTTGATACCAGAATGAAATTTTACCCCTTATCCTAGAGCAATCCAAAGGGGACAGTTTCTTCATGCTCTCTCCGACATCTTGGCAAGAAATTCTATTTTTAAAGTACACTCTTAATCAAGTTCCATGATTATTGCTGGCAGTCTAATCCTTAAATTTTGGGCTGTAAGTAGAAAGTAGATTCCTCTATTTATCCATGTACCAGATCCCTTTCAATAGAGCCCCTCTAAGATTGGGAGCCTGCCTCTATATTGTCTTTCTTCCTCATAAATTTAGAAATATTTGATTAAAACCCTTAGCTGAGTTAGAAAATTATACCTTGTAACAGACAGCTCTGATCAGATTGCCACATATTATGAAACCTGAATGGCTATCATAACCCAGCATCTGCCTATCATGATGCTTATTGTTATGGGTTGAATTGTGTCCTCAAATATATTTTGAGGTCATAGCCCCAGTACCTGTGAACTCGACCTTATGGGTAATAAGGTCTTTATAGATATAATCACGTTAAGATAAGGTCATTAGGGTAGGTTTTGAAACCCAATGTGACTTGTGTCCTTATAAGAAAAGGAAAATTTGGGATCCCTGGGTGGCGCAGCGGTTTAGCGCCTGCCTTTGGCCCAGGGCGCGATCCTGGACACCCGGGATCGAATCCCACATCGGGCTCCTGGTGCATGGAGCCTGCTTCTCCCTCTGCCTGTGTCTTTGCCTCTCTCTCTCTCTCTGTGTGACTATCATAAATGAAATAAAATAAAATAAAAAGGAAAAAAAAAAGAAAAGGGAAATTTAGACACAGAGATACATAGAACAGCATGATGCTCAAAAGAGATAGAGATTGAAATGAAGCAGTTGCAAGCAAAGAACACCAGGATTGACATCTATCATTAGGAGCTAGTATGAGGTAAGGGATAATTTTATCCAGATTCTCCAAGGTTGAATAGCCCACAATTTGATTTTTGATCTCTATCCTCCAGAATTGTGAAAGAATACATTGTTGTTTTAAGCAAATGGTTGGTGGTAATTTGTTATAGCAGTCCTAGGAAATGAATATATTTATCTTGCAATTATTTATAACAACACATAACATAAATAGAAGCATATTCTGATTCAGACAAGTATTGTGTCTTGTAAGAGTAGTAACTAAAAGTAATGCTTGGATATTCAAATTGTAAAGGAAGAATAAAATTGTTACTATTAATGGACAACATGGTATATGTAAAATCCCTGAGGATGCCATCAAAAACCTGATCAGAATAAACAAAGTTGCAAGTTACAAAATCAATATACAAAATCTATTATATTTCTATGCACCAATAAAAAACTATCAGAAAGAGAAATTAGGAAAACAATGCCACCTATAATTACATTAAAAAGAATAAAATACTTAGGAATAAATTTAACAAAGTGTGTAAAAGACCTGTATATTGAAAACTACAAGACATTAATTAAAGAAATTGTAAAAGGCATAAATAAATGGAAAGATATTTTGTGCTTGTGTATTGGAAGAATCAATATTCCTAAAATGTTTATACTATCCAAAGCAATCTACAAATTCAATTCAAGCTCTATCAAAATTCCAATGTCACTTTTCAAAGAAATAGAAGAGATAATTCTAAAATTTGTAGGGAACCACAAAAAGCTCTGAATAAACAAAACAATCATGGGAAAGAAGAACAAAGCTGTAGATTTCAAGTTCCCTGGTTTCAAACTATATTACAAAGCTATAATACTAAAAACAGTATGGCGTGACATTAAAAAACAGACATGTTGATTAAGAAACAGAAAAGACAGCCTAGAAATAAACCAAACTTACATGATAATTTATGACAAGGAAAAAAACAATATACAATAGGGAAAGGACACTTTATTCAAAATTGTGTTTGGAAAACTGGACAAAAATACAAAATGATTAAAACTGGACCACCAGCTCTAACAAACAAAAAATTAACTTTAAATGAATTAAAGACTTGAATGTAAGATATGAAACCATAAAACTCCTAGAAGAAAGCATAAGTGGTAAGCTTTTTGACACAGGCCTTGGTGATAGACTTTTGAATCTGATATTAAAAGCAAAAGCAACAAAAGCAAAAATAAACAAATGGGACTATATCAATCTAAAAAGTTTCTATATACCAAAGGAAACCATCAACAAAATAAAAAGGTAACCTAATGATGGGAGAACATATTTGCAAATCATAAATCTAATAAGGGATTAATACAAAATATATAAAGAACTCATACAGCACAATAGCAAACAACAACAACAAAAACCCTCAACCAATCTGATTTAAAAATAGGCAGTAGATCCGAATAGACATTTTTCAAAAGAAGACGTACAGATGGTCAACAGGTATATGAAAAGATGCTCAACAACATTAATTAGCAGGGCACTGCAAATCAAAACCACAAGGAGAGACCACCTCACATACATTAGAATGGCTATTGTAAAAAAGACAAGAATTAAGTGTTGGTGAGGATGTGGAAAAAAAGAGGATCCTTATGCAATGCTGGTGTGAATGCAAATATGTGCACCTACTATGGAAAATAGTATGGCCACAAAAAATTTAAAAATAGAACCTCAATATGATCCACCAATTCCACTTATGGGTATTATTCAAACAAACAAAAACACTGACTCAAAAAGTTATATATACGTCCATTTTTTACAATAGCCAAGATATGGAAGCAAACTGTCAATCAATGGATGACTGAAAAAAGATGTGGCGCGCGCACACACACACACACACACACACACTGAGGAATATTACTCAGTCATAAAAAAAGATTGAAATCTTGCTATTTATGACATGGATGGACCTTAACAGCATTATGCTACCTGAAATATGCCAGGAAAAGACAAATATGGTATGAATGTAGAAACTAAAAAAATTAGTTAAAATAAATGTAAATAAAAAATAATTGACTTAAAATGAAAACAAAACAAACAAAACCTCAAGTTTACAGATACAGAGAATACTTTGGGAAGTGGGTGAAATGGATAAAGAGAGTCAAAAAATAAAAAGGAAAAAAATAAGAAACAAAAGAATGATGGTTACATGTATCCTCTTTTGTAAGAGAAAATATTAAATAGACTCATTTTTCTATAAAATTATATGGCAATATAGTGAGTTGTGAGAAGGAAATCATTTGGGGAGAAGATAAACTGATATTTAAAAATAATTTCAGTTGCATAGCCAGAAATCGTTTTATCTGTACTCATTTAAAAAATGATAAGGAAGTTTGAGATTTGAGATAAAAACTACAAAGTTATACAGCAGAACCTTAAACTTCTTTCTTTTAAATTTTCACTAATTGAAAAATTACTGCTCCTTTGGAGTAGAAAAAAACATTACATAAGGCATTTTATACCATTGTATAAAGAATTTTTGTTGGCTTTTTTTTTTTTTTGTAGCACAGGCATGCTACAAAATTTTTCCTTGAAAAAGAGTACAATTCTAACGGTCCATTTTATAGCATTATCAAGAATTATTTAGTGTTAAATACTAAAAAAAAATAAAAAATAAAAGACTCTGTTGTGAGCTAAGGAATGGAATATAGGAAAGATTTCAGTTCTCTATAACAGAACCTACTTTAGTGCCTATATAGTAATAGAGCTACCAGAAGGAATACCAATGATGTCTGTGACAAAAATGACATTCATGGATTGATGCATTTCTGTATAAAGAGATTTGTGAGAAAGGTATGTTAGGAATATTGAACCATTTTTCTTGTCAAAAATAAATGCAGCACAGTCTTCTTTGCCCTTGCCAATATTTTGTACACTTTAGTTTCCAAAATATAAATCTTTTATTGTCCTACACTAAAAAAAACTTCTTAAAAATCTTGAAAGAAATTTCAATAAATGTATGCATTACATAGGGTAAAATAGAGATTAGTAATAGATTTTCTGTGAAACCACACCACCCACTCCACCCATTTAAGTTCTAAACTCTACTTTTAGATTCACCCTATAGGAACTGCTCTCCATTCCAGATTTGACCAAAAGCTGGACCAGCTCCATATCACTTACTTTCAGAATGACATTTCCAAAAATAAACTGATTTGAGCATTTGAAAATGGTTTGCATAATTTGCAAATAGAATTGTCAACATTACTGTAACACCTGTTCACTCAATATATGAATAAATATGAACATATCTCTATTTCCACTTTAGTATTGTAAAGAAATCAAATGAACTGCCCATGGTCAATGTTATTGATGACTTCAAACACATTGATTTTATAGAGTCAAAATTTTTATTTTATGGTTTCAGATCTCTCATTTAGGTCTTTAATCCATTTTGAATTTATGTTTGTGTATGGCATAAGAAAGTGGTTTCATTCTTTTGCATGTTGCTGTCTAGTTTTCCCAAAATCATTTGTTGAAGAGACTGTCATTCACCCACTGGATATTCGTTCTTGCTTTTTAGAAGATTAATTGACCATATAGTTGTGAGTTTATTTCTGGGTTTTCTATTTTTTTCATTAATGTATGTGTAATTTTTTGTGCCAGTACCATACTGTTTTGATTATTACAGCCTTGTAATAGAACTCAAAGTCCAGAATTGTGGTGCCTCAAGCTTGGCTTTTCCTTTTCAACATTGCTTTGGCTATTTGAGGTCTTTTGTGGTTCCATACAAATTTTAGAATTGTTTGTTCTAGTTTTGTGAAAAATGTTATTGGAACTTTGATAGGGATTGCATTAAATGTGTTGATTGCTTTGGGTAGTGTAGACATTTAACAGTATTTGTTTATCCAATCCATGAGTATGAAATGTCTTCCTATTTCTTTGTATCATCTTCAATTTCTTTCATCAGTGTTTTAAAATTTTTAGAGGACTACTTTGGTTAGGTTTATTCCAAGGTATCTTATTATTTTTGGTGCAGTTGTAGCATTTTCATTCAAAAGTAGAAAATTGAATTTTACACTCACCACCAAATGAAGTTGCCATAGTCTAGCTCCAGTTGTGTGTATGATTGGATATCTGGAATTGTTTTGAGGCGAGAGCATAGAACCTATGTTTTGCAGACTGATAAGCTCAGTAAAAATGACATTAGGTGCATACTCTGGAATGATCTTCTAGCTGTTTGAGTTTAGGTGATATAAGCAAGGAGCAAGGACACACAGTTAACTGGATAAGTGTGGAAAATAATGCAAGAGCCATGCACTGTACATGTTGTAAGTAAATGTCAGAATCAGAATTGTAATTTCAGTTTTGGTAAGATCAACCATAATATTGTTACGCCTGCTACTTTCATATGAGTTTTTACAAACCTTAGTGAGATGTCCAGTCAGTATAGGAAATTTTTCTTCTTCCCCAAATTTTTACTATATTCCTTTCATCAATTTATCACATGTGTTTGTGTGTAAATATTTATGTATCTCATGTTTGTCACAAAAACAAAAAGAAACATACTAATAATTAATTTCATCCAGTTAACCAAAAATTGAAATAAGTTAAGCCTATGTTAATAATTTATGATGCTTTTTCTTCAACTCTAAACTTTTACAATAGTGAAACAAATAAATGGAGATTTCTGCTACTAATAGTGAGGATTTTTTATTTAATTGGAAAATTTCCAAATGTTTAATAATATTCTGTGATGAATTGAGCTTAATGGGTGGATAATTTCTACACTCTGTCACTTGTTATGTCCATCTATAATTAACCAATGTAAAATCTCTCTAACATAAAAGTATAATACAATATTAGTCCTGTTTAACTCCACATTTACCTCCAGACACTGTCCATCTCCTTCCTTTCATTATTTTATAACATAGAAACTATAATTTTCCCATAAGACATTTCTACTTATATATTTAACTAACAGTTCAATAAGACAGTCTGTATTTATCATCAACTTTAATTAATAAATATATAAATAATAAAATATAATACATATTATATATGCATATATTTTTATTAAGCTATTTCTTTGTTATATACCAATATAGACCAATGATTACTTACATCTTCATAAGGATTTTCAGTAGTTATTTGTACCTGCGCTGCATGAAACATTTTTCATTCCCTTACTGATTCCAATTACTGAATGCAAAGTCCAATTTTTTGGTATCCTAGTCTATTTTAAATGTCCTGTAAATAATGAAAAAGCAAGCAACTCTCATTATTTTCAACTTAATTATAGTCATAATTGGCCAAACTTCATAAATTTATGGCCTATTCTGGGAATATAGCCTTACTTTGAATACAATCTCTGCATCTTAGTTAGGTAGTATTATAAATTAGTTTGTAGGTTAGCTTAATCATGTAAATAAAAATTATGAGTCTCTGAAATATTTTGTCAGATTATTTGCATGTTCATTTAAAAATTTATTACTTGAACTTTAAAAAAATAATCAGTGGATTGGTTTATCATCAAGATTTTTAAAAAGTGTAAGCAGGCTTGTTACAATCCGAATGCAATCCTAATGAGGCAAACCGAGCATGTTCTTCATCCGAGAGTACAAGTAGAGTTCACTAACCACCCGCCTCATTAAGTTTGATATGTCATCAATATGGGAAGTAGAATGCTGAATGTAAAATAAATGTAAAGTGAAAACTGCCAAGTGAAGTCAATCTCATGTTTAACTCAAGGCTATATTTCTTACTTTGCTTATCTTTTGTGATAAAGTGTCTGCAAAGGTTAAATTCTTAGAGTTAATTGAATTTACTGATTATAGCTTTTACATATTTCAAACTAAATTAATTCAAATAAAAATATATTAGTCCTCTTGCAAACACACACAAATAATCAAAGAAAATATTTTTGAAAATAAAAAATGTGCATACCATTTACCATTTGAAATGAAAATCTAATTTGTCATTTCTGAATAGAAATCAACTGTGGATGACATTAACCATGCCAATCATATTAATAACACCCAAATGTATAGTTCAAACTTTCAAACACAAGGACTGTCACACATAATGAGGAATTGCTATGAAATTGCTGTATTTTAATCTTCTATATTCTCAAATGCCACAACAATCATTCCAAAGTGAAAAAGCAATCAAGAGTTAACTGGTTAAGTAATTTTTAAAAAATGACTAGCAATAGGGAACTACTAGGTACAAATATGTCATTTAATTATCTATATTTTCTCACTTATTACTCTGAGATTTCTCACATTTTGTATGAGAGGAAACTAGTTCAAATAGATCAAATCTATTAATCAAAATTAAAAATGTAGAATTACTTTTGATCCTTAGTTTACTATATTCATAAAGGTTCTAACACTGAAAATTAGCAAGATATAACATTGCTATTATCATGAAAACAAGTGTGGTAATTATTCTTTTGTATAATTTTATTTTTGTATATTATCACATCTAATTCTAAAAATTAAAAATGTAGAATTACTTCTGATCTTTAGTTTACTGTATCCATAAAAGTTCTAACACTAAAAATTAGCAAGATATAACATTGCTATTATCATGAAAACAAGTGTGGTAACTATTCTTTTGTATAATTTTACTTTTGTATTTTTGTATATTATCACATCTAATTCTAAAAATATTGCTTATATCCTTTATAAATGAGAAATATATAAATTAAAGTTTTAAGAATATTTTTATGTTCCTGATTAATGAAGCTGAAACTCAGACTCTGATCCTCTGATCTTTTTACTTCAAATCACCTATTCTTTCCTCTGCTTCTCAATGAGAATAGTTTACTAAATGACAAAGTTCAATACCAAGTAGATAAAGTCTAGTCTAAACTAAGACTCCTTAAGCTATTTTTACTAAATGATACATTAAAGTAAGACACTTATTAAGATGCAGGCGATGGCCAGGTTCGAACTTAGAAAACACTAATAGAATAAGTGAAAAATACCTAGGTCTTATACTTTATTAAAAAGATAATGAAGGAGTATCCCAGAATTACTTCAAAATATTAAAATAATAGTCTCAGTAAATCTGGGTCACTCAATGGGGAAATTATTCTCTCTACTTCATATAAGCTTATTTGACATTCTTATAAATCCTCAAAAATAAAGGGCAACAGGCCCACTGGTCTTTTAATTGGGCAGATATTTCACTCTGGGCTAGCTGTCGAAAATCTGGAGTATCACAAGTGAGACTATGAGACTATCTGAAGGCCAACATGACACCATATTCATATTCTCATATTCTCTTGTATTTATCTGGTTTATAGCTTTACATACTTTGCAACTGTTTGAAGAGTGAGCCTGAGGAAAGCAACTTCATATGGACAAATCATTACTCTCATCAACTTCCAATCTTGGAACAGACTTTATCCTAAGGCCCTGCCCTACCAAAGTCTATGGGGTACAGTTAAAGTATGTTTAGAGAAATATTCAGAAACTTAACTGAGTATACTAAAACTGGTGAAAATAAACTGAATAATTACACAGTTCAAAAAGATAGGAAATAGATCATTAATTCAGGAAGAAACAGAAGAATATATATAATATGAAAAATATATTTTTATATAGTAGTAGAAAACAAAATGTGTAGAAAATGTAGAAAACAGAAAATGAAACTACTGAATGAATGGAAAAGCTGATTCTTTTCATATAGAATAGAGAAACATCAACATTTAGCTTATGTAGTTAAGAAAAGATGCTGGGAATTTAAAAGGAAATTAGAATGAAATAATATTCATTCTCTAATGAAATAAAAAATGTTATAAAATATTATTAATTGTCCTGAGGCTTCTCCAAATTACAATCTTGAATTTCTTAAAGAAACACACCCTAAGAAGTATTCAAGTAAAGAAAAATGAACCAAAATTTTCACAAACAAGCTGTCATTGAAATGTAAACTAAACAGAATCAAACACAAAATATTTTAAAAATTGGGAGTGCATGATTTCCAAGATTTTTCTTGGAAAATCTCTCAGAGTACTGTATCAGTTCAGATACTGCCTATCTGTGTAATTTTTCTCAAACAATAAGGATATTTATCATCTCATGTCAGATTTCACAATATTTTCTGCTCTGTCATTCTCTCAAGATCAGTTTTATCCTTCCATAAATGCCTCCAGTGTCTCCAAATACTACATCAAGACAAGATAATGTTGAGACTTATATAAGTATCACTGTCATTTCGATCTGTTCACTAAGACATAGTAGTTTCTTTCTTAGTGGCCTTACAACACAAGATCTCACATTACTCTTTGGCCAGAATTAGGTGACATTCACACATGCAAAATATCAGTTGCCCCAAACTTAGGATTAAACAATGAAATAAGACAAAGAATAAAATTATAAAATATTAAAGACATAGACAACAATAAAAATCAAATTGTTTCACTAGAGCTATACTAAAAAAATTACCAGTGGTAAATAATAAATGCTCACATGAAATTCCAAAAAATATTAATAAAGAAATCTAATTAAAAATAAATTAGGACTAATCTCAATTTACAAGGTGTAATTCTTTAGCATAATCTCTTTACAGAGATTCTGCAATCAAGGGTCTATGGAGTAATCACAAAAAATATTCTTACATTAGGAAATAAAGGAAAAACCTTCAAAAAGTAGAAATAATAAATTTTTTTTTCTGATCTGGACATAATAAAATAATAAATCTGTTTAAAATATAGTAAAATACCAGTATTAGGGATATTTCAAAAACACTGTTAATTATTGGATCAAAAAAGAAATGAAATTTGAGCACCTGGGTGGCTCAGTGGTTGAGCATCTGCCTTTGGCTTAAGTCATGATTCTGGGGTCATGGGATTGAGTCTTGCATCTGGCTCCCCACAGGGAGCCTGCTTCTCCCCTGCCTGTGTCTCTGCCTCTCTCTCTCTCTCTCTCTCTGTGTGTGTCTCTCATGAATAAATAAATACAATCCTTAAAAAAAAAACTGAAAACAAATAAAAAATGAAATTCAACAACTAAATTATTTTATTCTATTTATAAACATTTCCTAACTATTACATAGTAGTTAATATATACAAGGCACATATATAGTATTTTCAAGGCACTGAGGATACAATGATGACTACACAGATAATGTTTGTCATCTGCTCAATTAAACCTTTATTCTAATGGGATAGATTCACAGCAGGGAGAGGAAATAACAGAGGGTGATGTTTTATAATTTTTCTCAAGATTTTATTTAAATTCAAGTTAGTTCACATATAGTTTAGTATTAGTTTCAGCGGTAGAATTTAGTGATTCAAGAGAGTGATGTTTTAGATAGGGTGGCAACATAGGGCTTTTTTGGAAAAGAAAAATTTTAACCACCACATAAAGTGCAGAGTGAGTCACGTAGATACCAAGGAAAAAGTATTCCAGACACGGGAACAGTAAATGTAAAACCCTCAAATGGTTATGGGATTAGCAAATTTGAGGAACTACAAAAAAATAAAAAAATAAAAAAAAAAAAAGATAGTTACATGGCTACATGGCTAAAGAGAATAAGAAGAAGATTTGGAGAGATGGAGGTCTAAAAAGTATTCACTTTCCATGTATTTGGCTTTGTGAATTTCTGTGTTTATATGTGTACATAGTATTATATCATTATATAAAATTCCATGTGTATAGATAACTTGCTAGAATAGCATAGTGAATCCATGTGTACTCAGAACCTACTTTAAAAAATTAAGAACATTTTGCTAAGCTTGATTCGTATATTTCTCTCTGATCACCATTTTTTATGATGGGGTAACAAAACAACTTCAGTTATGCTATGCAGTATTTAGTACACTACCTCTTGAAGCAGGTGATGAATATAAGGTTGTTCCCCTTTATGTGATGCTTAGACTACATAGTTTTTATTGAATTAATCTATCTCTCAATTATAACAACTGAGACATAATTTCTGGGAGTAGAAACAACATCACTTCATGCAGTAGATTGGGATTGGGAATGGTGATACAAATTTTGGAGATTCTTAGATTGGAGATAGTTTATTAAGACAAGAGACTAAAGAAGATAACCTTAATAGAATTTTAAGAAGAAAAGAAGAGAAAAAAAACCTATAACACTTCATCATTTATTTGTAGGAAAATTAGAAATTTAAATAATATGTATAAAACATGGTCCTTGAGGTGATAGGAAATCCAGGAGGGTGTGATGCATCAAAAATCAGGAAAGTAAACATAAAAAGGAGAGAATAATCAGCTGAGTCAAACATTTTCTAAATCACATTAGATTAGGAACAAGACCTGACATTTGTATTTGATAACATAGTTCATTACTGACCTTAATAATAGAAATTTTCTTTAGGGAATGGAGAAGCCTTTTCTGGAATGTTGTTCCACAGAGCACCAGAGAAAAGAAAGATGGCAAATATAGGCAACAATACTGAGCTTGTCATAATGCTGAGTAAAAAATACATCAGTCAGCACGTGATACCTGTGCTGTCAAGGGAAAATTTAAAATTTATTTGTTTTTGTTTAAGATGAGATTTATTTTACTGTGTTTTTATGTTAATTGGGAGGGTCTAGGAAACAGTAGAATACAGACAACATAGAAGATAGAAGAACGATTACAAGAAAAATGGCCTAATCTGGGTGAGAGTTTGCAACCCTGGTATGTAAATTGAATGGCAGATTTTAAACAAGCTCAAGAAGTATTCACCCTTTTTAGCAGAGGCAGTTGAAAAGTAAATTTTGTGGTCAGGAAATGTGGGACTTTCATAAATTTCCTTGTAAAAAGTATAATTATCAGTTGAGAATGGGAAGAAAAAAAGAAAGCTGAGAATGAGAAGAAGAAACTATCATCATTTTTGAGAATAGTAAAATGAATTGATGAATGAAATATATTGGAAATCACCAGAACAATTTAGTGTCCAGTAAGGTTGGAATAATGTAAGTAAGACTATACAGTGTGATTCCATGACTGGATGTATCATATCCAGCTATTCAGTTCCAGGTACAGAAAGATAATTAGATACAAGTACAGTGGAGTTTTGAAAGACACAGGTTATAGTGGGAGAGGCAGACGATATAAGTAGGTATGCAACTAGAAGTTAGTTTTCAATCACTATGGAGGAAAGTGATACATAAGAGAAAAAATAGTGAAAAGGTTCTAAATTCAATTAATTAAAAATATTTATGTCAACTTGCTTAAAAATAAAGTATTTCATATATATTTAAAAGGTTCTATCTACCTGTCACTGATCTGACCCTATTTCACACACACATTCACACATATACACATACACAAATTACTATCCTGAATTTGATGATTATGGTTTCTGAGTATATCAGTATTTTAATTAATACACACATGCATATATGCACAAAAATAAAATATGTACATGTTTTTAAACCTTTACAAAAATGTAGTATAATTTTCTATTTTTCCGCAACTACTTAATTTTAAGTTCATGCATGTGATAATTTGAGTTTTTGTTACTTTACTTAGCATTTGTAACTTTGATATTGTGATGAATTATTTTTTTTTTTTACTCAGCCTATCATATTAACCATAATTATATTGAACAAAATATTATTTTTGAAATTCATACTTATCTATCCAGTCTTAATTTAAATTATATCTCCTTCTTAGGAGTCTTCCCAGATTGTTTAGTCAGGACTTTTGGTTACTCTGTGTCTCTATTGCATGTGGCTAGTGTCTCTTTTCCAGAATTTTTGGTATCCTTTGTGTTTTAATATTTATATAAAAGTTATACATAAAATGGAGACTACTATATCTTGGCTATTGTGAATAATGCTTCAGAGAATATGGGAGTGCGGATATCTAGACCCATGAATGGGAATACTGGATCATATGATAGTTCTATTTTAATTCTCTTCACATTTTACCAGCACTTGTCTCTTGTCTTCTTGAGACTAGCCACCTTAATAGGTATGAGATTATATTTCATTGCTTTGACTTTTATTTCCCTGATGATTAGTGATCTTGAGCGTCATTCATATATCTGTTAGCATTTGTATATCTTCTTTGTAAAAAATGTCTGTTCAGGCTCCTCACTCATTTTTAAAATTGGATTATTTTTGTGGACTTTTTTCAATTAAGTTAGGAGTTCCAACTCTATTTTGGTTTTTATGAGTTTCATATCTATTTTATATACTAACTTCTTGTTAGATAAAGGGTTTGATAGGTTGCCTTTTCATTTTGTTGTTTCCTTTGCCATGCAGAAGCTTTTTAATTGATATAGTTCTACTTAGTTCTGCTTGTGCTATTGATGTCATTTCCAAAATGTCTTGGCTGAACCAATGACAAGGAGCTTTCCTTTTATTTTTTTTTCTAGGACTTTCACAGTTTAATACCTTACATTTAAGTCTATAATCCATTTTTATTTAATTTTTATGAAAATTCTTATTGCTCCTATATAGTGCTGCCCACTTAACTGGATTCAGTTTCCTAACTATAGAAGGTAAAAGAATATATTTATTGAATGGAACCAGAGTTATTTGATGAACTGAAAACCCATAAGTTTAGTTAATAAGTCCAGAGAAGAACAGTATGCAAGGAAATGTCAGCACTTATTTGTGGAAAAAAATTTTAAAAAATCAAGAAAATCTGCCTAGATTACATAAACTTTGGAGAAAAGGAGTTTTCTTACTTTGTTTGCACTCTTATAACAAAATATCACAGCCTGGGTGTCTCATAAACAACAAATATTTATTTCTTACAGATCTGGAGACTGAAGTCCAAGATCAGGGTGCCAGCATGTTTCTAGTGAGAGCTCTCTTCTCTGTTTTAGACTGCTGAGTTGTATCTTAACATGCTAGAAGGGGTGAGGGAGCTTTCTACATCCTCAATTATAAGAGCACTAATTTCACTCATGAGAATTCTATTCTCGTGACCTAGTTACTCTCTGAAGGCTCACCTATTGATAGCTTCACATTGGACACTAAGTTTTAAACTATGAATTTTGGGTAATATCAACATTCAGTCTACAGCAGGAATGAAGGGTTCATTTTGTATTGTTTTTGTTTTGTTTTTTTCTCAGTCTTGTTCTTCTTTAATACCTTGAGCAATACACTTGCATTGCACTCATATGGTAAGACAATTCCTATGAAGTTAAGAGCACCAAGGCTGATTTTATTTTAATTAGATGGATTTTCTTTTCCATTAGGTCATAGTCTGAGGAAAAGAAGGGACTCCAATCATTCATACATTTATTATTTATTTATTCCTTTGTCATTCTAATAGTTACTAAGCATTTATTTTGTGTTTAATTAACAAAACAATAAAAGTTGTCTATCCTCAGAAAACAAGAATATTATATCAAAGGGAGCATGATGAAAATGTCAATTATGTAGTAAGTTAGAAGCTGGTGAGAACAATAGATAAAAGTCTCCATTTTTGTTGCTGTGCTTCTTTTGGCCTGAGATGATAAAATAAATCAACTTATCTCTCAAAAGAAATGTTTCCCAATGTTATCACCTGCCCTCTTCAACAGATGGTTGCTGCTACGTATGAAGTCCTTTTTTCTAAAATTTCCAAAGTGCATTTAACACAGTTAATACGCTTTCTAAAAAATTATGCAAACTCTCTTAATTCTTCAAATCCTTTATTGGCTTCCAAATATACAAACCGAAAAATGTGAGAAAATGCTTTACAAAAAGAATCTCTTAATATACTAGAAATAAACTAAATTTAGATTTTATTTTATCCTCCCCCAAATTTTGGTTTTATGTGAAAGTGACTGCAGTTGTACCTTACAGAGATTTGACCTTATATGAATATGGAAGTTGATTAAGCAGTTTCTATAAAACCTTAGCATGTCTGATGTTGGAGCTTGAAGCCGGGGAACAGCAGGCAGTCAGGAAAAGAAGATAGATGGAAGGTAGGAAGAGGAAGAATAAGCTGACACCCACCCAACATGAGCTGGAACTCAAGACAACAGACAGAAATCTGTGTCAGTTCCTAATTTCCTGTGACATTTACAGAAGGCAAGGGGGCCCTTCATTCATTATGAAGGAAAACACATACACATGGCACAAGATTCAGAAAAACTGAAGGAAGATGCAGGGGAATATGGAATAGTTATATGCTCATTTGCTATTTCAGGAAAACAACCTTTAGGAAGGAAGTACAGTAAATGGCTGCTGTTTCACTTTTGTCCTTTAAATCTCCAACAGAATTTCTCATGGCCCAAGCCAACTGAAAACAAATTGATAAAGATTCTGGGAAGTGGAGTTTAGCTTCTCCAAGCTGACACACAGCTACGCCATGACAAATACTATTGATGGTTTTCTCTATTTTCACAGAGAAATTGGTCTGTGTACCAATATTCTAAGATATGTTTATAAATTGATGACAGAAAAGTAGACTGTAAAATTTTTTTAATTTGTTTTTGCCATAGACAGATAATTCACTTACGTCAATGGATATTTCAGTTTTATTTTTTAAATTTTATTTATTTATTCATGAGAGACAGAGAGAGAGGCAGAGACACAGGCAGAGGGAGAAGCAGGCTCCATGCAGGGAGCCTGACGTGGGACTCGATCCCAGGCCTCCAGGATCACACCCTGGGCCAAAGGCAGGTGCTAAACCGCTGAGCCACCTGGGCTGCCCGATATTTCAGTTTTAAATGCATTGTTTGGAATATTATAGATGCAATATTCCTTGAATTGTACAAATTCACTCAAAAATTCGTATTCTAAAATTTTAATTTTATTATAATTACAGAAACACTATTTTCTCAAATAAACTGTATGTTTTTATATATCCTCATGCAACTCCACCATAGTGAAAGTACTCCAAATTTTCCATTCTCTTTATCACTTGGATAGAGATTTACAGTCCACAGAGTGAGGCTCTTAGGGGACCTTTCTTGGAATTCTTGTTCCCTGGTTCACTGAACCCAAAATTCAAGGAAGTAGGGACTTGTATACAATGTATACATTGTATACAATTGTATACAATGCTTGTATATTAGAGTTAAATCACCTATTTAAAAACTCAGGCCAAATTCAAATATTTTCCTTTTACTAATAGTGTCACCATTTCCTAGAGCCTTATGATTTCTCCATTGATAAAATTTATCAGATAATATGCCTTTTCCTAACTAAAGGACAGTCACGTAGCTCAGACGAGGCTAATCATGATGATACAATAATTCAAAAGATAATCTATCATGAAGATAGCTAATGCATTAATTTTAATTAATTTAATTAAATTAATTTAATTAATTAATAACAGTCAATAAAATAAATAAATAAATAAATAAATAAATAAATAAATAAATAAAAAGAAATAAATAATATTACTCAATACATAATACATAAATAATGTAATACCAGGCCTGCATATTTCCCAGGCATATTCCCAATTTATTGGTATTAAGAGGGATGCTCTATAAATAGTTTATTTTTTGCCTGTCGATACTAGAATTGTAGCTGATAACAAGGGGTCAGTGCTGTAACAGAATCAGGCATGGCACAATAAATGAGCCTGAAAGAATAAATCCAAAGTACCATAAAACGTTGCTTTAGACATAAACAAATAACAATCAATCTCAATCCAATCTGGTCAAGAAGCTGAGTGTTCTTTCACAAACTTAAGCTTTTGCCAGATGCTGTTTTGTTTTGCTTGTAGTCATAGAATTTGACAGTTATTTACAGTGACAAAATTTACAATAGCATAGAAAAATAGCATTCAGAAACTATTTTTTACTAGATTGCATTTAGAGAAAACGAAACCAAATGTAATGCCCTTATAGAACAGCAGTATGCAAAGCATGATTCATAAAATTGTGTGGGGATCCCACAATGATTTCAAGAGATCCCTCAGATTAAAACTAACTTCATAATAATACTAGAATGTTATTTGCTTTTTTTCACTGTGTTTGTATGTACACTAAATTTGCAAATTCAATGATGAGTAGAAGGGCTGGTCCCTTAGCGTAAATCAAGACAGTGGCCAAAAGCACTTCTAGTAGACAATATGTTTTTCAACAAAAGTGCTCACTGTAAAAAAAACAAATAGTCTTAATTTCCGTTTAAGATAAAAATATTATTAAATATTGGCAATAGTGGGTATGAATTTTAATATTGTGTGAAAATTAGAAAAGTGAAAATATGCAAAAAGTCTGTTATATATCTAAATATAATTGTTGCCTTCAGTGAAAGTGTCTGTGTGATTGTTTTGAGAAGTGAACTAGTCACTTTCAAATTAACCACAATTATGCTTGAAAGAATTAATGAGAGAGACTGTGGTTGTACAAACTTAGGTATCTGCAGATATTTTCTCAAAAATAAACTAATATAGCACAACATTTAAGAAAGATAACTTAAGTTTTCAGCTTAGAGCAAATATTAGAATTTTGAAAAACTTGGATCTACCACTCTGAGCTTGATAATTTCCAGTGCTTAAGTACTTTAGATGATAGCATTAATGAATACAATTTTTTATATATTTTATAATAAAATGTGTCAACATTCAGAAATGTTTTTCATAATCCCCAAAATCAATACTTTCCAAATCATCAATATATTATTTAAAAAATCATGCATGCAAGAAAACCAGGGAGGGATGCAAGATGGCAAAAGAGTAGGGGTCCTCATTTCATATGGTTCCCAAAAATAGCTAGATAACTTTCAAACCATCCTGAACATCTATGAATTCAACCTGAGATGTAAAGAAAAAACAGCTGGAATGCTGCAGATAAAAAAATGTCCACTTCTTGCAAGAGAGATATGGCCTCCAGAGAATAAAAACCTCACTGGGCAAACAGTTCACACTGAGACAGGCCACCTGGCAAGGGGTAGGAAATCTCTGCTAGGCTCAGACACCTGAGAATCATTACAGTAGGTCCCTCCCCTCAAAGACCTGCTGGAAGAACAATGGAAGGGCAAGTTAACTGACCAAGCTGCACTATGAAACTCCAGGACTGAGAGAAAACAGTATATAGAAATGGAGGGTTTTTTTTTTTTTCCTTATGGTTCATTTATCTTTCAGGTTAAAAGATATTTCCAATATTGTTTCTTTTTTTCCTGTCTTAAATACAAAATTTTATCAACACTTTGTCTTTAAGATTTTTTCCCTTTTGACTTTCATATTTTTACAATTGCATGTCATTATTATATTCTTCATCTTTGTCTTCCTTTCAATGTATTCAATTTAATTTTTGTATATGTATATATATATAAATGTATATGAATGTATATATACATATATATATATATATATATAGTTTTGGGATATTTTTCTTTTTTGATGTTTTGTTGTGTTTTATAATTTTGGAATTTAGTTACCTTCTAACATACAGACCAAAATACACTCAGAACCAAGTAGAACATTGTATTGGTCCACTCTGTGAGATTATATTCTTTTTTTCTTCCCATACCCCCCCACACTTTTTTTTTGTTGTTGCTGCTATTGTTTCTCTATATAAGTTTTGCTTTTTTATATAAATTTGGAACTTGGTACCTTCAAACATACAGACCAAAATATATTCAGAACAAAGAGGATCACTATTTTGGTCCACTCTGTGATATTATATTCTATCTCCTCCACCATCCCCCTTTTAAAAATTTTTATTGTTATTTTTTAAATTTGTTTTTCACTTTTTTAGACTTTTTTTTTTCATTTTTTTCATCCCTGATGTCTTCAGAATTGTCTAGGGTATATTTTGCTTAGGTTGTGGTTGATATTTTTGACACTGCTCACTCATACAGCCATCCTGCACTGGACAAGATTACTAGAAGGAAGAGTTTACCATAAAAGAAAGAACTAGAAGTAATACTTTCTGTCAGAGATCTAATGGATATCGATTTAAGGAAAATGTTGGAGATAGAATACAGGATTACAACTATAGATTTACTGATAGCTCTTGAAAAAACGTAAAGACTCAGGTGCCCAGGTGGCCCTGCAGGTGAATATCTGCCTTTGGCTCAGGGCATGATCCCAGATCCTGGGTCCAAGGATCAGTTCCCACATTGGGCTTCCTACAGGGAGCCTACTTCTCCCTCTACCTGTGTCTCTGCCTCTCTCTCTGTGTCTCTCATGAACAGATTAAATAAAATCTTTTTAAGAAAGAAAAGAAAAAAGCATAAAAGACTACAGATTTTCTTACTGCAAAATTAAAAATACCTTCACTGAGATATAGTCTAAACTGGATGCTCTAACACCTAGGGTAAATGAGGCAGAAGAGAGAGTGAGTGACATAGACATGGCCAACAAGCCCATGAGAAAATGTTCTGCGTCACTTGCCATCAGGGAAATACAACGAAACCACCATGAGATAGATACCACCTCACACCAGTGAGAATGGCGAAAATTAACAGGACAAGAAACAGGACAAGAAACAACAAATGTTGGAGAGGATGTGGAGAAAGGGGAACCCTCTTGCTCTGTTTGTGGGGATGCAAACAGGTACAGCCACTCTAGAAAACTGTGTGGAGGTTCCCAAAGAGTTCAAAATAGAGCTACCATATGACCAAGTAATTGCACTGCTGGGTATTTACCTCAAAGATTCAGATGTAGCGAAATACTGAGACACCTGCACCCCAATGTTCATAACAGCAATGTCCACAATAGCTGAACTGTGGAAGGAGCCATGGTGTCCTTCGACAGATGACTGGATAAGGAAGATGTATATATACATATACATCTATCTATCTATCTATCTATCTATCTATCTATCTATCTATATCTATCATCTATCAAATATATATGTGTGTGTATACACACACACACACACAGTGGAATATTACTCAGCCATCAGAAAGGATGAATACCTATTATTTACATTGATGTGGAAGGAACTAGAGGGTAGAATGCTGAGTGAAATAAGTCAACCAAAGAAGGACAATTATTGCATGGTTTCACACATATGTGGAATATAAGAAATAGTGAAAAAGACCGTAAGGTAAGGGGGGAAACTGAGTGGGGGAAAATTAAAGAGGAAGACAAACCATGAGAGATTCCTAAGTCTGGGAAACAAAGGTTTGCAGAAGAGGAGGTGAGTGTAAGAATGGGGTAACTGTGTGCCAGTCACTAAGAAGGGCACATGATGGGATGAGAACAATGTGTTATACTATATGTTGGCAAATTGAATTTAAGTAAAATTAATAAGAATATCATGCATTCATTGTTAAATTGTTCACTCAAAATGCACATAAGTCCAGTAGATTTTAATGTCACAAACTGTAAAAAGGCTCCATGATAAGGTTACAGATTCCACATTGAGACTGACTTTCAAGAACATTTGGGTGTAGCAAAGAAAAGTATCTACAATTATCTGAAAAGATATACATTAAAAATATTGAGAATATAAAATAATCCAATTTATTCACTATTTTTTTGTATTGAAAACTATTTTTCTCAAAAATATGTATGTTAATAATGACAGGTTCATTATTGTTATTTTAAAAAGATTTAATATAAATATACTTTTTAAAAAAGACTTTATTTATTCATGAGAGACACAGCAGAGGCAGAGACACAGACAGAGGGAGAAGCAGGCTCCCTTGTGTAGCCTGATGTGGGACTTGATCCTAGGATCTTGGGATCACAACCTGAGCAGAAGTCTGTTGTTCTACTGCTGAGCCAGCCAGTAGTATATATATATATATATATATTCTAGAATATATATAAGAGTTTACCATATTATTCTAGAATATATTCTAGAATATATATATATACTCTAATTATTCTAGAATATATATATATATACTCTAATACCATTCTAATATTATATATTCTAATATATATTCTAATACCATTCTCTATAGGACAGCTAATAACCTCATACTACATATACATAAAAGCTCTTTTCAGTCCTTAACATTTTTTTAAAGATTTTATTTACCTATAGTAGATTATATTAGAGAAAGACAGGGAGCACTGGTCAAGGGAAGAGGGACAGGGAAAGATACTTTTTTGGGGGGGGGGCGGGGAGAGATACTATTAAGCAGACTCCACAATCACAGAGTGTACCGCAGGGCTCAATCTCTCAACCCTGAAATCATGACCTGAGCTGAAAACTAAGAGTTAGACATTTAACTGTGCCACCCAGAAGCCCCCTGTCCTCAGCATTTTTTTTAAGTTTAAAAGATTTTTTAAGCCTGAAAAGTTTGAGAACCACTGTTCTAGAGAGTAGGAATACATGACACATACACTTTCAATGTTAGTAAAATTCCTTTAAGCTTTAGCTGGATCATTCATTCATTTTCTAAGACAAGTGTTTATTGAACAACTAGAATGCAATAGACATTTTTATAGGTGCTGCTGGGGTTATGGAAGTAAAACAAATAGGCCACTTTGCTACTTTTATAGATCCTATATATTGCTGTTCTTTTCTCCCTCCCTCTTCATAACATTAACCCTTACTTCATCTCCTGCTAATGTCTTATTTACTCTATTCTCTTTATATTAGTATTTTGAAAATGTATATAATGGGCCTTGAAACCATCTTGAAATGTTAAAAAATTGAGATAAAAAAGTCTTTAAACAGCAATTAGTTTTATCCCATAGCCATAGTAGTTAAATAAAGTCTGTTTTTCATTTCTGATCATTTTTTTTAATTCAACTTTATTTGACTCATCACATTTTTCTTTTTTTAAAGATTTTATTTATTTATCACACACACACACACACACACACAGAGAGAGGGAGAGAGAGAGAGAGAGAGGCAGAGACACACAGAAAGAGAGAAGCCGGCTCCGTGAGTCTCGATCCTGGGACTCCAGGATCATGCCCTGGGCCAAAGGTAGGCACTCAACCGCTGAGCCACCAGGGGGTCCCTGACTCATCACATTTTTCAACAGTGTTTTTGTAAATATTTCTAGGCTTCTCTAGTTTCCATCCACACACCAACACATACCTTTTCAAAAGACCTGCCCTAAAGAAAGTCTGAATTGTGGGGATTCACTCATTCTTGGAAATAAATATTGGAAAATTGTTCCATGAAAAAAATGCATTTTTAGAGAAATGGATGAATTCTTACAAACAACCCTCTAGAACTCTCCAATGGGAGAGTAAAGAGATAAAACAGTAAAAGAATTGGGGGGATTGGGAAGTGCCAGAGGAAGAATGTTGAATGTCTAAGACCTTGAGAACTGACAACATTAGTTCAAATAGAAGAGAAATTTACATAGTCAAATACTACTGAAAATTTGAGGAGGGATATATTAGCATAATTTAATATAATTTGTTGAACTTGTCATTATTATTAATTGACCAGTTTCTTCAATTCGGCAGTAAAACCTTTTTAGAAAAATTGTTTGTCTGAAAGTAAAAATAACCCTGACCTAGAAGACTTTAGGACCAACTCTTACTCTTCAACTCAACTTTTACAAGATGTGTGTTGCTGGTTTTTCAAAATTTGTATTATAATATATGCCCTCATTATCAATTGGTATTATATTAATACCTTTTGTAAATATCTAATAATTTCGATAGTTTTTTTCAGAAAAAAATATTTTTTTACTTACTGACTTCCTTTTGTGCTAATTTTCTTCCTCTAGATCATCTAATAGATTTTAAATGCAATTTATAACAAGATGACAACGACCCAATATTGAATTTTTAAAATTCTCTTCATCAAAAATTATAGTAAAGAAAAATCCATTGGGACCATGACAATGTGACTGGCATCTATAGAAGGAAATTATCCTGAAGTAATCTGCTAAAAAACTTGAGACGACTACTACTACTAATAATAGTATAAAGTTAAAAGATCACAACAAAAGGGTGAATTAGCAAAACCAGTGATAACTTATTAACCAGAACTTGACAAAAGAAGTATTTGTAGATAAACTGCAATGCAGATAATTTGCCTGTGAATAGTCAGTTGATGCATTTACTGTTAAGATTTTCAAAGTCCTGTTTATATACACAGAACATAAATTTATGCTACAATTATTTTTCCTAAATTGTTATGGAAAAACATTTCTGAATGTCATTCCATATAACTTTCAGTTAAATCAATTATTACTATTTATTGACAATAATGTAGTTTGGAAATAAATCTGAATAAGTAATTTTTCTTATTAAACTGACACTTTTTAAGTTAGATTTAGAATCATTATCCCTTATACCCAGGTATCAATAACATATGACTGCCTAGAATGCTCCTTCGACAATGGGATTTTAAGAGCGTAAATTTGTAATTATTTATTTGATGTACTCTTGATACACGCACAAAATATGAAATTTCGATTTTTCTTACTTTCATATCTTATTTTAGCCTCCTTAGTTCTGCAGTTGCTGTTCCTGTTCTGCTCTTGATCATATCTTTATAAGGCCTGCTACATCACATTAAGTCTCTGATATAATGTTACTTTCACAAATTTTTTCTTCCCTTACTGTCCTAACAACTGGGAGATTCAATCCAAGAAGATACAACCAATCAGTTTCTTCATGGCAATTATTCATATATGGTTGAATATAACCGTGAGCTTTCTCCTATATAAGATACATATTCTTAATTTCATTACTCAATCTTTGATGATTTTGAATATTCTTACCTTTTCCATTATTTTCTAAATTGTCATCATATTTCTTAAAAAAAAAAAAAAAAAACAGGTCTAAGGCTCAATGAATTAGCAAGTATGGCTTGGCCAGTAAAGAGGAGAACAGAACTATAACCTCTCTCATTCTAATTGCTTGACTTCTATCACAGTACTTTGAGATTTAGTAGCATGTTTGTTAGATATATCATACTAATGACTCACATTGAGAATATTATTAATTTAATACCTAGATAATGTTAGTAAACCATTTTCCTCTCTTTATTCATAAGTTCAGCTACATTTAGTTTTTTCTTGCAATGACTATTTTTAATGGTGGTCAATGTATATGAAATAAAATAATAATATACAATTTGACATCACGTTATCAAGGAACATTAAGTCTATAACAATCCCTGTTATATTTATTATCTAGTAGTTTTCTATGAATAATTCTCCTGATGTGGATTTTCTCACATTATCTTGCCACAATTCTTTAAAGACCTAATAAATATAATAAATTTGTCAGAAATCCTAGTTAGATGAATATATATCAAATTATATTGTAGTAATTGAATAGCAGTATGAATTTAATAGCAGTTGCTATTTATACTTGAGAAATGGTATTAATTAAGTTATTGAAATAATGAGGTTTTCATATCCAAAAGTTCAGTATACAGTTTGGCCATTCAGAGGAATACATAATTCACTATAAATTTCTATCCCAAGCATTTAGAACTCGTTAAAAAATAAAGAGTTACAGTTATTTCCAGAACCATGCAGCTGCTCAGGCAGCAGTAATGAGGTAAAAACTGATTGGTGTTTTCAAACATTTCATACTCTGATGTGGTATCTAAGTGTTTTAGTTTAATTTCAATAGTGGAGATAAAAGGAATGATCAAAACAGTGTGGTTTAACTGTTCCAAACCATTTGAGATGTTCTGGGGTAACTCCTAAGTACTCTATCTTAATTTTTTCATGCAGTTAGATTAATATTGCTCTGGGAAAATTATATTCCACTTTTCACTAGCCGTCTTTGTTCCAGGGTTCCACTTGCTTACCAGAACTTGGGTATCCCTTATTAGTCTTCCCTTTCTCTCCAAAGTCCACTTGTTTCACACCATAGTTGTGGATTATGGAGAAGGCAAAGGGCTTTATTACTCATAGCACAATAGACATCATAAACTTCATGGTTTCCTTTTGCCCCCAAGTCTGAGAAGGGTGATGTGTAGCCATGCCAAATTGGATTCTATGGTACAGTGGAGTTTTGGCACAGATGAAGAAAGTCAAGCTGAGGAAACCTGAATTTTTACAAGTAGGCTGCTAGTGAATCTTATCAACTTCTGCATAGAGGAAGGTGTTGTCTTTATTTTCTTCCCAGTGAATAATCCTGTCTTCTGCTTTAGAACCCAGCACACTCTCTGTAATGAACAGTTATTTGATACACAAGCATCCTTCAGAAGGTAGAAAACTAAAGACAAGACTTGCAGAACTCTGAGAGACCCATTAAAAATTTTATCCCAACATTCTCCAAAAGTAGCACTGAACCAAACACATGAATGGGAAGAAGGATCCAGCCATTGATAATTAGGGGAAAGTATCATGAGACAGTGAATGCAACCACTACAAAAAAGTAGAGAAAGAATTCAAAGTAGAGAAAGAATGTGGTGACTTAAGAGAAAGAAAGGCCATCATAAGCTATAGGTAATATCTAATAAATTATCCCAGAGAGATAGGCAGGAGTTAGATGACATAGATCAGAGCTTCTAGACTTTAATGTGCATAGAAGATGGGTATTGTTAAACATAAGATTGACTAAGTAGATCTGAGGCAGGGTCTGAAATCTGCATTTGTTTTTTTAAAAGATTTATTTATTTATTTGAGAGAGAGAAAAAAAAAGAACATAAGCAGAAGGGGCAGAGAGAGCAGGGGAGGGAATCTCAAGCAGACTCTGTGCTGAGGGTGGAGCCTGATGCTGTGTTCCATTTCATGATCCTGAGATTACAACTTGAGCTTAAACCAAGAGTCCAGATCTTAACCCACTGGGCCATCCAGTTACCCCTGAAATTCTGCATTCCTGAAATGCTCCAAGGAGATGCCAATGTTATAGATTTGAATAGCAAAGATATAGAACCTTTTGCAATGTTCAGATGAGATGGAAATAGTATGGTAGTAATAGAAGTAGAAACAATTGGACTGACTTAGCATGCATCAGAAAATAGTTATGCTGATGGAATGGATATAGATAGCAAAAGAAACAAGGGTTTTGAGCACCCCATTCTGATGTGCATGTCAAGGGGCACCACAGTAGCAAAGGAATGCGGTGACACCAGCTGGTTGTCGTACAATTCAACTCGATTCTCATACTATCCACCCTGAGATGGCGTCAGATTCTATAGGTTAAGGTCTCAGCCCTACTGGAATGCCTCCTCCCAACTGTGAAGCCAGGCTATCATCTGTACTTCTGAAAAGCCCCTCCTTGGGTTTGATTAATTTTCTAGAGCGGCTTACAGAACTCACAGAAATATTTATGTATCAGATTATTGGTTTATTATAAGAGGATATAACCCAGGAGCATTGATGAAATGAATAGGGCAGGGCCTGGGGGAAAAGACAAGGACCGTCCAGGCTCTCTCAGAGTGCACCACTTTCCTCACATCTCCACATGTCACCAAACTGGAAGTTCTCTCTAAACCTTGTCCTTTGGATTTCTATGGAGACTTCATTACATAGGTAAGATTGAGTAAATTACTAGTTGTTGGTGAACTCAATCTCCAGCCCCTCTTCCCTGCCTGGAGGTGTGTGTTGGGGGAGAAGAGAACTGAAAGTTGCATCTTTAATCGATTTCTTGGCTTCTCTGGCAACCAGACCCCTTCCCTAGGTGTGAACCAAAAGTAGCCTCAGTAATAAAAAGATAACTTTATTGCTCTCATCATTTAGGAAATTCCAATGGTTTTAGGAGCTCTGTGACAGAAATGGGGACAAAGACCAAATAGATATTTCTTATTATAAATTACAATATCACAAAATGCATAACAAAAAAATCCTAAAATTTTTTTGGTTCACAAACTAGATTGTAGTATAGTTCTTTAAAACAGGAAAGATATGAAGGAGGGGGAAGCAGCTTCTATGTATGCAGGTGAGGGTAGGGAATAAGTATTCTATTTTAAGAACAAGTTTGAACTTACAAGATATGCAAGTGCATATTTCAAAATAATTAATAAAATATTATAGAACTCTAAAGTGATAGGGAGAGGTTATTAACATAAAGCTGTCATATAAAACAGATCATTAGATGACATTACCTGGGGAATTGAAGAGGGAAGGGAAACTAACACCAAATTTAAGAGTGGCAGAAGTGTAGGTAACAGTACAGTTTTTTTTTTAACTCCTATTCTGAGAAATATCTATTAGAAAGGTGTAATTTAGAAGAGATATAGGACAAAGGGAAAATGCTTTTTGTTGCATGATAGAAGACCATAGAGTATGTTGACATAAGAAAGGATTAAGTAGCATGAGTAAAATTGATACCTTATAGACAATTACAGAGGAAATTACAGATAGAAAGTTCCTGAATTAGCAGAAAGAAATAGGATGCATATAGGCCCAAGAATTTGAAAGCAGAGGCAAATTGTCCATTAAAACAAAAGGAGGACAAAACTTGTGTGCTGTCAGTGAGATGAGACATTGGCTTATAATTTTTCTTCTTTATTGAAATGTAAGGTAATACCATTGTTTGAGTAGAAAAGTAGGGAATGTACGTTGCAATAGTTTAAGAAAAGAGGAAATGTGACCAGTAGCTTTGGAGGATGGGGAGGAAACATAAGGGAAATGTGGAGCATTACTGGGCAATGCCATTTATTGATTGAACTTTTATGGTCATTAAAGTAAGCATGGGAACACCTGGGTGGCTTAGTCAGTTAAACCTCCGACTCTCAATTTTGGCTTAGGTCACGATCTCAAGCTCTTGAGATCAGGCTTTGAGTTGGACTGTGTGCTGGGCATGGAGCCTGAATAAGATTCTCTCTCTCTCCCTCTTCTGTTGCCCCTTCACCACTTGCGTGTGCATTCACACTTTCTCTCAAAAAATAAAACAAGAAAAAATAAATAAAGTAAACTTGGTTAACATTCCATATTATTGTTGCTGTTTTCCCAGGTGTTTACCACTTACAAGAGTGCCTAGAGCAGAAAGTCAGTTGGGTTTTCTCCAGGAATAAGACTGATAGAGAAAAAAGCAAAGGAATTAAAATGCTCACAAGATTTACTTTAGGTATTGGGTTATGAACTATGTAAAGATGAAAGGTAGAATTTGGAGAGAGAAGATTTATTGAGTATAAGAAGTTTCAATCAATGGAAACTTAAGTAACTCATACATACATACATACATACATATTTTCTGACAACCCTGCCATAATAGAGAACATCGTTTTTTTGCTTTTTTTTTTTAACCTGAAAAAGCTAAGGATACTTTTTACCTATTTCTGCCAAGATTTATTTTAAAGTAAAAGCTTATTTTTTCCTTTGTAACTTAGAACTCATGAAGGTCATGAAATTATCATGAAAAATTAGCATATAATCCAAGGATTATGTGAAACCTATGGGTTGCATTGATGCTACTTTCAAACCCCAGCAAGAGAGGACCAGCATTTTGGGGGCACACTTTACAAGCACAAAGAGAAAAATTCATTTTTTGAAAGAATTCACAGGAGTCTCATTCAGAATCTAGCACTCAGCCTTGGCAGAGCACCATCTGTAAAATCTAAAACCCACTCTAGTGATAACATTTTTCAGGTCATAAGGAAACAGACCTCCATATAGGACAAGAGCCCTATGACCAAAAATAAAATACAACTGCCATCTGGGTGCCATGAAGTTTGTAGATTGTATTTCTGCCAATGTTCAAGATAGATAAATTGATACAGAATGCATGTAGGATTTGAGTGATGGATGTACTTAGATAAGAGGAAAGACAAATTAATTAACCTGTCAAATCCTTCCTCTCAGACAGCAAGAATGTAATAGATTCTTTCATAATTAGGTATTGATTCCCCGTAGTTCTAAACATCTGTTTTCTTGCTTATCTTGATGTTCCCATTTGTGATTTGTGATAGAGAAACTCATGAATTAGAAATGATTTTCACAACAGTGGCAAATGGAAATTGATATACATTTATAATATTAAACAATTCATCTTCCTCTCGAAATTGTATATGTGCTGTAAACATAACATTCATGAAGTTTATCACCATTCTTTACAATGAAACCAGATAACCTTAGGGCATAGAATTGAAAATAGTTCTACTTTTACAAAATCCTTAATGATATTTAATCAAATGTACAAAATAAAAATGGCTTTATATGCAACATTTTTGGCATTTTAATTTTGTTATATCATGCTTTTTAATTTAATGGAAATTTTTTAATTTTAATAATTTAAAAGGAAAATATTAGCTAAATGTATAATTTTTCATTCTGTATATTTCTTCCCTAACTTCAATTTACATTTTTATAGAAATATATTCAAAGTTGAAATATTGAGCACATGTTATTTTTAGGCTTCCCTGTCATTGTGACTAAGTCATGAAAGAATAATGTTTCTGGGAGAAAGAAAATATGAAAGTGCAATTCAAGGGCAGGGGGGAAGCCTAAATGAAGAAATGAGACAATTTTTAAAGAGCAGAACCCACATAAAATTTGTGATCCAAATTAATAAACAAGGTCACAGGAATGTGTGTGAGCTTCCATGTGGACTTGTGCCTTAGGTCCTGAAGATGTTAGAGGGCAGCCCAAGTTCATCTTCCTCAGAATGTTGATGGGGTCAGTTCTCCACAGGAAGACCACTGGCTCCTGTGGCCCCAGAGCTGTCTGCAGAATTAATTAAGATTTCAGAGCTGAATGTATAATAGCCATCAAAGGATTTTTAACATTAAAAATATAAACCCAAATGATAGGGCAACCCGGGTGGCTCAGCAGTTTAGCACTGCCTTCAGCCCAGGGCGTGATCCTGGAGACCCGGGATGGAGTCCCACGTCGGGCTCCCTGCATGGAGCCTGCTTCTCCCTCTGCCTGTGTCTCTGCCTCTCTGTCTCTGTGTCTCTCATGAATAAATAAATAAACTCTTTAAAAAATATGTAAACCCAGAAAATAGCATTTCTAGATTTTTGCCAAAGTCAGTGATTGTTATATATGTAGATATTAAAGTCCCAGGGAAAAGGCTGTGGTTTGGAAAGAGAAAGGGTAGAAAATAAATTTAACAAAGGAGACTGAGTTTCTAACAGAGAGACTTCCACCTGGTAAGCAGATGCAAATACACTTGGAGAATCCTAACCCTAACTCAAACTCTAACCATAACCCTAACATTTTAAGATTTTTCTTGAGATCACCAAACATCAGAAAGATAAATCACACACACACACACACACACGCTCTTTTTTTTTTTTTTTAAGATTTTATTTATTTATTTATTTATTTATTTATTTATTTATTTATTTGAGAGAGAGAGAGAGAACAAGCAAGCACAAGCAGGGAGAGCTGCAAAGGAAGAGGGAGAAGCAAAACCCCTGCTGAGCAGGGAGCCTGTTGCAGGGCTCAATCCTAGGACCTTCAGATCATGACTTGAGCTGAAGCCAGTTGAGCCACCCAGGCACCCCCCTACAGATGCTCTTCTACAACCAATTAATGGATTATATTGGAGAGTAGAATCTGGTATGTTCTTGAGGCTTGATGTTGGCAACTGCTGTCATAAGCATAGCACATTGAGGGTTAGAGTTGGAGAATAAAATAATTTTAAAGGTTAATGAACAAGAGAGGGAAATGATCAAATGTGCCCTTTAGGCTCATTGCTCTGGCAAATGCATGTAGGACAAATCAGAACTAGAGCAATTATGAGTAAAGAAGAGCTTTCAAGTAGCTTTGAGAATCCTCAAGGTGATGACAAGCTGCACAAGAGCCAACACAGGTATGTGGGCAGGTGAAAGCACATTTAGCAGTAGAAGGGGCAGGATATACTAGCTGATTTACGTAGCAGAGAAGTTGTGAACAAGAGTAACTAAAAATGATGATGTAATTAAGTCAAGTTTCAGAAATTGGGCAAATGACCTTGACAGAAAACAATGATTTCAGTTTTCTGGTATGTTTTGTTTGAGATATCATGAGCCTATTTGAAGAATGATACCAAGCTGACTGTCACAAATGTAACTCTTGACCACATAAGAAAAAGACTCAAAATAGAGCTTGACAATTGTGTATATGAAGAAGATAATTTACAAAATAGAAAGCAGAAATGAATAACAAATACAGAAAATAATATACTTTGGCAGTAACTGACATGCTTATTAGAGTAATTGGGTAATTCATTTTCACTTTCAAATAAAAATCTGTGTGTGTGAGGGTGTGTGCCTGTGTGTGTACTCATGACTGCTTTAATTTTCTGGAAAAATTTAGTACTAATAAGAATACTGTGAAATGGTGTTGTAATAAGAATAGATAATTTATTTTTCAGAAAAGCATTCCAAAAATTTACATCCTGATCAACTTCTTTCTAGGATTATTTTGTACATGTATTTCTAAACTGTTTATTAATTAATGTGTCTTCCTTGAGTTATTGAACTTTTTATCAGTTTTAATCTTATTTATGAATATATTAATTATGAACATATGTATATATTATATTCACATATACACACATATATAGTACATATTTCATATAATCAAATCTATCAATATTTTCCTTTATGCTCTTTTAAATTTCCTTATAACATCTTTATTTCAAGTGCCTACATTTGCCTTCTTGAATAAAAAACTATCCCTCTCCAGTTAAGAACATTTTTCCATTTTCTTTTGTTCTTTTTCTATTTTAACTGAATAATTCATCTATAGTTAAATTTGGTGTTTTGCAGGGGATAAGGATCAAAATTTCTTATTGCATCTGTTTACATTATTATTTCAGATCATAAACTGTTGTATTAAACCTCCTCTAATATATTAAATTTCATTTCTAGTTGTTCTAAACTTTCATTTTTTTTTCATTCAATCAACATATTGCTATTAGGGGTGTATTATCTATCAGGTAATATTATAAAAGTGGAAAACACAGCAGTGAAGAAAACAGACCTAAATGTCTACCATCATGCATGTTTCATTGTGTAGTATAGAAATGGGCAAGAACAAAGAGAAAGGAGAAAGAAAAGAAGTAAAAAAATTTAGTCTATGATATTGTGATAGTGTTTTATGTGGACAAAAAACAACATAGGAAAGGAAAGAAGGGTAAATAACTATTTTCAAGAGAGACTCAGAGCAGAGAAGTTGAAATCATTGATTACAGGTAACTCAAGACAGTTATGCATCATGTTAACAGGGGAGTCTGCAGAAGTTTTTCTGTTGGTTTTGGCTTGTTCCTATTTTCAGATGAGAGGAATAATCAATGTAGAACACAAGAATAACTGTTAGTCCAGAGATAAGAGGAAGATTGCTGAATTTGGGTTCCTGAAGAGGTATGATGCTCTAATCTCCAAGTAGAGAGTCTGTCTTTGCAGACAACATAGACTGTACACCAATGAGAAACTGCAAACTTGAAGAATACATGGGTACTAAGCTCATTAGATTGATTTTATCTTCTCAATGATATAGGTACCATGGCCTGCAATTTTGGAGTCGTTTGTTAATTGTCATTATTCTGACAGTTATCAGCCAGTGCAGTGATTTCATGGATTATTTCAATCTAGAATATAAGTTAAGGATGCCTAAATAGTTTTTTTTTATAATTGCATATTAAAACCTCTAATAAAATAAAAATATATTTCAGAATTAAAATCTTATCAAGTAAATCACAAACTGTTTTGTTTTTCTATTCAACTAAACCATTCCAGTGATCCAGAACTTATTGTATTTGCAATACAATTTTTTGGAGAAAGTGCACTTACCGTATGTTAGGTGCTGTGTCAAAAGCTAAGAATGAAAAATATAGGGATCCCTGGGTGGCGCAGCGGTTTAGCGCCTGCCTTTGGCCCAGGGCGCAATCCTGGAGACCCGGGATCGAATCCCACATCAGGCTCCCGGTGCATGGAGCCTGCTTCTCCCTCTGCCTGTGTCTCTGCCTCTCTCTCTCTCTCTGACTATAATAAATAAATTAAAAAAAAAAGAATGAAAAATATACTGTTAAGCTTTGAAACACTATAATAATTAGTAATATTATCTCCTTTTATTTTGATAAAAATTGAAACTGACAAGATTGAGTAATCTGTCAGCACACATATATAGCTAATAAAGTATAAAACCACATTTGAACTTTAGAAATCTGAGTCCAGAGACTCTGCTCTTAATCATTATGCTAAATATTGTTGCTGCATTAAAATCACTTCATTATTCTCAAGAGAATAATGGCTAAAGAACATCACAACACTGAATTCTAAGAAAGTACTGTAATTTTGTGGAATCATAAAAATACTTGTGGCTTAGGTCATCCAAGGAAATAGATGAAAAATCTACGTATATCTTACATTCTGAGAATGCAGCTAAATCTTTATTTTTTAAGTTTTATGTTTAAATCCACTGGAATTCTAAAAATTTAATACCTTTAACAAGGTTTAGATTATACTTACAGTACCAAACAGAGAGAATTGGTCCTAAAATTTATCACTTAGTAACTTTGGTTAGAAAGGATGCCATTGTGTCCTTTACACTAAAATGCAGTGAGTACAGATTCTTTTCAAGTAAAAGAATTTGTCATTTGACTTAAAATATTCAAAACTGATTTATTGGTAGGCCTGTGCCAATAAAAATGCACAAGTGGCTATGGCACATTTGCAGTTTTATAAATAAAGAATCCAGCACCACATGGAGACCTGCGGCAGGCATCTGGCTCAGTGGGGAGTCTACTTCTCTCCCTCTCCTCCTTCCCCAGGCCCCTGCTTGTGCCTTCTCTCTCTCTCTCTAAAATAAATAAGTCTTTAAAAAAGAGAACATACTGGGTAGATTTTATTAGTTCTTAGAAAACTGACTTAAAATATTGCTATAAGTTATTGCACTTTTGGGCAAATAAAATAATATTTAGTACAGTTTATGTTATGTCTCCCCCTCCTTCCTGAGTCTTGGAAGCCATCAACACTTTGTTCCATTTAGAATTAATGATCTCAGGAGCCAATGTTCTACTGATTATATCCTAACCCTACAGCCAGCACCACATATGGGAGAAGACAAATCTTTTTTTTCCTTCCTTTTGAATATAATTTGCCAACTATGCCAAAATAAGTTTTTTGCAATGCATGAACTATATGTGGAAAGATACTATGAAGTGATGCCGCTTCTAACAAATGCTACACTTCAGTTAAAACACCTCCTCAGCAGGAAAAGGAATTAATTCCCAAGTGGCAACACAGCCTCTTGAGGCTACTTTCCTGCTCTTTTGTTACTGATTGAATTGACAGCTGGTAGTTTATACTTTGAGACAATTTCTCATCCTATTTACTCAATCATATCTTGTTGGAGTATTGACCTTACACGGTGAGGATGCAGGGAATAATAACAACCTCCCTTGGGTCCTGATAGATGGGTTTATATTTGGCTTTGCTATCAGCAGTGAATCTCAGCCTGTGCAAAAGAGTACCAAAGTGGAGAGGAAATGTTACCTGGATGAAGAGGCTAGTGGCCATTTGAGACAAGAAGTATGCTAAATCCTAGATTTAAGCAGGAATTTATTTTCAGCTGAAAGCTAGATTTTCAAGACTAAGCATGAAAAGAAAGGCTAAATATGTGTATTGCTGATTTCAACTGCCAGACTGATACATATATATTTCAAAAAGACATCCATAATTCTAAATGCAATTTTATTTTATTTTTTAAAAATTTTATTTACTCATGAGACACACACACACACACACACACAGAGAGAGAGAGAGAGAGAGAGAGAGAGGCAGAGACACAGACAGAGGGAGAAGCAGGCTCCATGCAGGAAGACCGACGTGGGACTCGATCCCGGGTCTCCAGGATCACGCCCTAGGCTGAAGGTGATGCTAAACTGCTGAGCCACCTGGGCTGCCCCAAAGTATTGTTAATATATAGTCAATTGATTATAAATTATAAACATGTGAAACTAGTTTCTAAAGTACAATTTAACAATAAAGGATACATTTATAAGGAACAAATACATGTCTTTATATTGATGTGGCCATTTCAGTCACAAACCAGAATTATAATTTCAAATAAATGACATTGAGTCTTTTTGGTTTAATAATCACTCTGACTTAAACTACATCTCAATCATTTTATTCTATGTGAATTATAGCAAGTGTAATTTATTTATTTATATATTTATTTACATTTGTTTTTATTAAAGTTCAATTTGTTAACATATAGTATAGGACCCAGTGCTCATCCCATCAAATGCTCATGTCAGTGCCCATCACCCAATTACTCCATCCCCCCACTCACTTCCCTTTCCACAACCCTTGTTTGTTTCCCAGAGTTAGGAGTCTCTCATGATTTGTCTTCCTCTTTAATTTTTCCCACTCAGTTCCCCTCCTTTTCCTTACAATCTCTTTCACTATTTCTTATATTCCACATACGAGTGAAACCGTATGATGATTGTCCTTCTTTGATTACTTCTTGGCCAGTTTGAATGCCTTTTATTTCTTTTTATTGTTTGATTGTTGAGGCTAGGACTTCTAGTACAATGTTGAATAACAGGGGTGAGAGTGGACATCCCTGCCGTGTTCCTAATCTTAGGGGAAAAGCTTTCAGTTTTCCCCATTGAGAATGATATTCGCTGTAGGCTTTTCATAGGTGGTTTTTATGTTATTGAGATATGTTCCCTCTATCCCTAGACTTTGAAGAGTTTTAATCAGGAATGGATGCTGTATTTTATCAAATGCTTTCTCTGAATCTATGGAGAGGATCATATGGTTCTTGTTTTTTCTCTTGTTGACATGATCTATCAAATTGATTGTTTTATGAGTGTTGAACCAGCCTTGCATCCCAGGGATAAATCCCACTTGGTCATGGTGAATAAGCCTCTTCATGTACTGTTGGATCCTATTGGCTAGCACCTTGGTGAGAATTTTTGCATCCAAGTTCTTCAGGGATATTGGTCTATAATTCTCCTTTTTGGTGGGGTCTTTGTCTCGTTTTGAAATCAAGGTAATTCTGGCCTCATAAAATGAGTTTGGATGTATTCCCTTCTTTTCTATCCTTTGAAGCAGCTTTAGTAGAATAGGTATTATTTCTTCTTTAAACATTTGATAGAATTCCCCTGGGAAGCCATCTGGTCCTGGACTTTTGTGTCTTGGGAGGTTTTTGATGACTGCTTCAATTTCCTCCCTGGTTTTTGGCCTGTTCAGGTTTTCTATTTCTTCCTGTTCCAGTTTCAGTAGTTTGTGGTTTCCAGAAATGCATCAATTTCTTCTAGATTGCCTAATTTATTGGCGTATTGCTGCTCATAATATGTTTTTAAAATCGTTTGTATTTTCTTAATATTGGTTGTGACCTCTCCTCTTTCATTAATGATTTTATTAATTTGAGTCCTTTCTCTTTTCTTTTTAATAAGGCTGGTAGGGGTTTATCTATCTGATTAATTCTTTCAAAGAACCAACTCCTGGTTTTGTTGATCTATTCTACTTTTCTTCTGGTCTCTATTTTATTGAGTTCTGCTCAAATCTTTATTATCTCTCTTCTTCTACTACAGGTTTTCACATTTCTGGCTATTGCTCCTGATGTTACTTGATGCTTCTCAGCTTGCTCATCCTGAAGATATTCTATTTCCGATTCAAGTTTCCATTCAAGTGTTACACTCAACATAAAGACTTCCCTAATCCTGGCATTTAGAATCAAACTCTTCTCCTGCTGTACTTTTATTGAAGTGAAACATTTTAGCCTCTGTGTTTTGGGGGTTTTGTTTTGTTTTGTTTTGTTTTGATTGTCCTCCTCACTCATGGGAATGTAGGTTTCTATGTACACAAAAGACTTCACAGACAAATGAAAATGCTATATTATGATGTTCTTCAAAAGAGTTTAGTCTTATTTCTTGTTCTCTCCCCAGAACAAAGCATAGTTCTCAGCAGTATTTTCTGAAGCACAATAGTTTACTTTTTCTTTTTTAAACACTTATTATTGAAATATAGTCCACATAAAAGGTTATATTAGTGTCAGGTATACAACATGATGATTCCATAATTCTATACATTACTTAGTCCTCACCACAAGTGTAGTCACCATCTGGAGAATAACTGGTGCTTGTTGGAGGAAAGATGGGTAGGAAGACAAGCATAATAGCTGAAGGGGATTAAGAGGTATAATCTTCCAGTTAAAATTAAATAAGTTATGGAGATGAACAGTATAGCATAGGGAATATAGTCATTAATATTGTAATAATGTTGCATGGTAACCAAAGTGTATATTTTTTAATTATTTGAATAGAGAAGAGAGGATGGAGGGGCCCAGACACAATAGTCACAGAGATATATAAGACATTTTATACTTCCATTTGTTTCCTATTAACTTGTGATATGCTTATCATGAAAATAGTATGAAATTTTAAAGGTAAGTTTCATCATAATTTTATTTTTTTAATTTTTGTATCATAATTTTAGAATTTTAATTTAACTCTCAATGATTTTGAAGTTTGATTTACTAAAACCAAATAGCTTTAGATATAAAATTAATCTTTTCTATACTTGGAAATATAAATTTCACTGTATGGTATGGAAAGAGAAGGTATTTGTATCTGTATTTGTCTGTAACATCTTTTAAAAACTATCTCCATAATACTTTGGAAAATATTATCTACACTATATAGTCAATCAAATGACATCACTATTACTTGAATGATAGACCCATAAAAAGTCAGGCACATCTCAGTCCAATGAGATAGGCAACATTCTAATCTTAATAAAGATTTCCATTAACCAAATATTTTAAAATTAAAAGAACTGGAAGCAAGTCATGTTTTTTTGAATTTAAATGCCATCACAGACATATTGCACTTCAATTTTTGGAGTAGCTCATTTGGCAACTAGATTTATTTATTTAGTTAGTTATTATTTGGGGGGTATGGTTGACGCAAAATGTTACATTAGCTTCAGGTGTACAATGTAGTGATTCAACTTCTCTATATATTAGGCTATGCTAAACACAAGTATAACTAGTATAACTATTATTTGTCACCACACAAGCTATTGCAATATCATTGACTGTATTTCTTAATTTCTTAAGCTCTGCCTTTTATACCTGTGACTTATTAACTCCCTAACCAGAAGCCTGTATCTCTTTCTCTCCTTTTCCTGATTTGTTTTTTGTTTGTGTTTTTCATAAAATGATGAAAAAATGTGTCATAAATGCAATTTCATGTCATGCCTGCTAATTCTATAATTTCTGGAATCTGTGAATCTGTTTATTTTGCCTGTTTTTTCTCAGTATCATTCATATTTTTCCTCATTTCTTGTAGTTTTTGATTGGATGTTGGACAATGTGGATGTCATATCATTGACAGGTAGGTTTTGTTGTGTTTTTTTAAAGAGCATTGGACTTAGTTTGGGTAGACATTTAAGTTCCTTGAGTATTAGCTGGATTTTTAAGGCTTGCAAGCACTCTTAATGTAGATCTCATTGGATTTCCACCAGATTAACACTACTGTTAAGTGGAGACTTTCTTGGTCTAACTCCTCCACTTTGGTGCTCTTTCCCAGATTTCAGCTAACTCAGCATCCCTGAACTCCTAAGTCATCCCTTAACTCCACAAAATTATTCTGCCCTGCTTGACTTCATCTTTGTGCACCACATTTTAGAAAATGCAATCATCAGGCTGATTTTATTTCTTACTATTTATGCAGGAATCACAATCCTGCTCTGCCTTTTGTCCTTTTTCTCAATAGGGTGGTTTTATACATCTCGTCCATCTTTCTGTTTCCTGAGGGAGAATAGAACATTCTTAATCACTCACTCACAGCTGAAAGCAGTTTTCCCACTTGAATTACAGTAATCACCAATTTCATAAATATAGAACTGATTGTGTAGTGGGAATTTACAAAACAATCTAGTAAATCCTATTTATTAAATGAAAATCTGTTAAAATAAATAATCATTTTCCATAAATATATTGTCATTGGCATGTAATTCTTTGTCAAATAAGGGTAAATAAAACTAATAACAAGTAAGCATTGTGTTAGAGAACATCACTACAACGCCCTGAAGATGTCAGTGGTTGCAGAGATTTGGCATTTTCATTTATTTTATAGGACTGATGAAGTTAATGTAAAATCTAAATTTAGTATTTCAATTTTAGAATACATTTAATGGGAAATTTACATTTAAAAATAAAAAGTATAGACTATAGAACAGCATTGGTTGTGCAGGACCAAAAAGGAGATTTATTGATATGCTAAAGATTTTCTACTTGAAAAAACAGATTGAGTAAACAGTGCTTTTTGAAAAGTCTACAGATAATTTTAAACCACTCCTAAGTATCTTGTCTTCATTTATGAATAAAACAACACTACACTGTATGAATAAGGCTTTGTGCTTTTCATTTTGATATGTGACCTTCAGAAGAAAATTGCATTATGCTTGCACATGTGGCAATGTAAGTTTTGTCAAAAATTATGCAAAAAACATACAAACAGAAGTTCAGAAATTACACTAGTATTTTTTAAATACTCCATGTGGCCCAAATGGTTACAACAACCCAGTATCACGTTGCCTGTGATAGTAAGCTGAGTGACAGATTCTCCATTTAAGGTAGACATCTAGTTCCTCAAACAAACTAGAGAGTTTTGAAAGATACTGCTCCTCTCTGTAACTGAGGCATCATACTCATTTTCCCCTAGACAACTCTCAGTAAATTTGACTTTTTTTCTAGGTCTTGCTGCCCTAATTTTGTACCTCTATTTAAAATTCATCACTGATTTAATTAACCTCAAATACCACTCATAATCCAGCTGTCAGAGCCAAGAACTGAATAGCAGCTGGGAATACAAAACAAAGCACAGCAAACAGTGCAGCAGAGCATTAAAAGGAGTGGCATGATGAATGGGGGTACCGCCAGGAATAGAGGGTTATTGTAAGAAAACAACGGTTTGGTGTTTTACCTAAATCAGAAGCACTTTGCATGCTCAGATTCCACATGTAATTGTTTGGATGCTCTGGGAAAGGCAGCATGCTGTCTGATGTTCACAGCAAGTTGTTCAGTGTCTTACAGATAATTAGGCAAGTTGGACTGCATTGTGGCGCAGAACAGATCATGCAGACACCGGTGATAATAAGGCAATTTTTATGTAAGCTTCACCCTTTAAATCATGTACAACTTTTTTTTTTCCTGAAATAAGTACCCCAAGCTTCAAACCATAACTCTATCACTAATTATTATGGTTTCATGAGACACAGAAGAATGAAAAAAATTGCCCCAGGTTCAGAGACATTTTTGAAGATGGACGGAATTTTAATTAACAAGGCTATTAGCATTTTAAAAAAAAGCTATATTTGTAATATTTGGATTTGAGAAATGATATGTAAAGCCATATTAATGAAGCAGAAGCATGAGTTTCTGCAAGAACAATGACAGAATAAAGTCAATTTTGCACCCTGCAGCAAAACCATTTAACAACCAACTAATCTTTGAAAATAAAAATGTTGAGTGGTGCCTGGGGGGCTCAGTTGGTTAGCGTTTACCCTCAGCTCAGGTCATGATCTCAGGGACCTAGGATGTGAGTCCTGAGTTGGGCTCCCTGCTCAACAGGGGGTCTGCTTCTCTCTCCCCTTCCCCTCTTCCCTTCAATCCTATGTGCCTGTGTGCATACACTCAGGGCCCCCCCCCCCCAAATAAATAAATAAATAAATAAATAAATAAATAAATAAATAAAATCTTTAACAAAAGAAAAGAAAAAATATTGACTACACAATAGTAATTTGTTGGGAAATTCATTTTCTGATAAAAGAAATTATTTTCTAAAATTCTGTGTTGCTGTTCTAGATTATCTTCCAAGAGCAACCATGTGACACAATAGTTCAGAGCACCTATTTTGTCATTTACCTGCTGACCTTTCAGGAAATTACTTAGCTGTGTGGTTCCATTTCCTGTTCTGAAAAAAAAAATGTAAGGTATAATAGTAACTTATGCTTAGGGTTTTCTAGAAATGTTAAATTAATTAATATATATAAAATGTTTAGAAAAGCACCGTGTATGCAGCCACCCTAGAAAACTATAGAGGTTCCTCAAACAGTTGAAAATAGAGCTATTCTACAATTCAGCAATTGCACTACTGGGTATTTACCCCAAAGATACAAAGGTAGTGATCTGAAGGGGCATCTGCACCCCAATGTTCATAGCAGCAATGTCCACAATAGCCAAACTATGGAAAAAGCCCTGATGTCTGTTGCCAGATGAATGGATAAAGAAGAGGCAGTATATATATTCAATGAAATACTACTCAGCCATCATAAAAAAAATCTTGCCATTTGCAATGATGTGGGTGGAACTAGAGACTATCATGCTAAGCAAAATAAATCAATCAGAGAAAGACAATTATATGATCTCACTCATATGTGGAATTTAAGAAACAAAAAAGATGAACATAGGAGAAGAGAGGAAAAAATAAAATGAGATGAAATCAGAGAGGGAGACAAACCATAAGAGATTCCTAATCACAGGAAACAAATTGAGGGTCACTGGAGGGGAGGGGGGTGAGAGGATGGGGCAATTGTGTGATGGACATTTAGGAGGGCATGTGATATAATGAGGCCTGGGTATTATATGAGACTGATGAATCACTGACCTCGACCTCTGAAACCACTAATACATTATATGTTAATTGATTTGAATTTAAATAAATGTTTTAAAAATGAAATAAAGAAAAGCAGAAGGTGGGCAGCCCCGGTGGCGCAGTGGTTTAGCGCCGCCTGCAGCCCAGGGCGTGATCCTGGAGACCCTGGATCGAGTCCCACGTCAGGCTCCCTGCATGGAGCCTGCTTCTCCCTCTGCCTGTGTCTCTGCCTCTCTCTCTCTCTCTCTCTCTCTGCATCTCTATGAATAAATAAATAAAAAATCTTAAAAAAAGAAAAGAAAAGCAGAAGGTAAAGAATAAGCAGTCTTGAGTGTTTACTATAATTATTATAATTATTCTTAGCTATGCCTTTGTTTTTGCTACTATTGTTATCAATCCAATGAAGAGTAAATAGCTTGAGCCTGATTAATTTGAATTATTAATGAAAATAATTAATTAAATAACTATTATTACTTTTAATAACTTACTAATTATAAATTATTAATAGAGACAATATTTTCACAGGTATTACTTTATTTACACCTTCCAGATTCTCCCTGAAATAGTTATAGAATTTAACAGAAACAAAAATTTACTAAGTATTTTATAGACCTTAGAAAATTTTGCTTATTCAAGTTCTCCCAGTAACCCATGATGTATGTAACATATTCTATTTTAAAGTGAGGATTCTGAGTTTAATAAAATTAAAGGAACTGATGAAAATCATATAGAATCATGCCTCCAAACCTGACCACAGCCTTCACTTAGTGTCCAGTAAATCTTTAAGAATATACTGAGGTCCAGGTCTTCAGCAGGTGCACCCACTGGGTTGATCTTTCCTTGCAACAGAAAAGGTGATGTAAAAGAAAATAATGAAAAATTAGCAATTTAAAAACTGGAATATATAATTCAGTGTATTTTTCTTAGTTTGATAGGATGATCTTTGTTACATGCCCTATATATCTTAAAAATCTCTTCCCCCTAGATTTTGGAAAGGTTAAAAGATTGAATGAAAAACTCCTAGTTGAAGTTGAAAATGTGTCTGGCCATGGTCACTGTTTACTTAGTAAAATTACTTAGTGTCACATTCTACAGAAGTCACACCAAGGCTAAAGATGATCTTTCTATGACAATTTGCTCTTGTGCTTGTAGTGGAGAAAATTAATAGTGTTGCCATCTTAACATTCTCTATGATATGTTCCCAGATACAATGTATGTGAAAATTAAATAGAAAAATCCCTCCTCTGAGGGTTTTATTTTGGCACTTTTCTTTCAAGTATTATACAAGGTTCTTATGTAAATATGATGTAGCTAAATATTACTGTCTTAGCCTTTGCCAGTTTTCAGTGTGTTCAGCATTCCATTGAGCAGCCAGACACGGAGTGAGTTTTAGAAACAGAGGGAATTTCAGGCTCTAGTAATGGCCACTGAACATGCATATGAGCTCCCAAGATCCACTTAAAGAAGTTATTTTCATACACAAGAGAAAATATTAAACATACCTGCATAAAGTAAAACAAAATTTAAGTAAAAGGCTGGTTAGAAAGCATTCAATAAGCACTGAGCATTTATGATACATCAGAGATCAGTTATAAAAACATTTCATATCATTCAATATATCTTTCAAATTCCTCCTACATTCCAACAAGTTTCTGTGTTCAGGGGCCATGCCTTCTCTTATGCTTTTAGAAAGCCAATTTTATCATAAAATGAAACAATTTACCATTCGGAGGATATTAAAGGATATTTCTAATTTTCATACCCATTCTTACATTATGCTATCATTTTAAAGCACCAGCAGACTATTACTAAAACACTGTGGTAAGGAATCCACATTTTTTTTTCAAAAATACACTTTAATTACTTAAAAGGAATCATGTTATGTTAATGTTTTCTTATTTCTGTACACAGACTGGGGGCCTCATGAAGTAAGATGCTTGAGAATAAGAAAAGTAAAATAGACAAAAAGAGTTGTTCATAGTTACCAAGTTGAATATTCATGGTCACTTAGTTTAGGTATGACATATGAGGTAAATCTTATTAATATCTATGTAATTTAAATAAAGTTTAAAAATATTATTGAGGAGCTGGCTGTTTGGAAACACTCACAGGAACTAAAGAGACTGTATATAAGTATATTATGAAGAATGCATGAAGACTCCCAAAACTTGCCCAAACTGATGGACAAGAGCCTAGAGGTATGAGAAGAGCACAGAGATAAACTGCCATTTTCATCACATGATATGCTAGGAAAATGACTTGCTGTTGGTGTTGACCTTAATCATCTGACTAAAGCAGTGTTTTCCACGTTTCTCTAATGTTAAGCTTCTTCCCCCTCCCACCCTCCTTTTACTCCTAGGAAGGAAAGCATTCTACACAGCCCGTCACTACCTTTCTCCACTACCCTGATAGCAGTGTTCCTACCTTAGCTATTTGGAATTCTTTTGTATGAGAGATTTGTGTCTTTTCCTCCATTTATATATTCAAGCATTTATTTATATCAGTATGGACTCATTTATTTTATACCTTGCGTTATGATCCAATACTATTTTATTTCTTTCTCAAATTGTTCCAGGTTTGGCCACTGGGGGCTCTTTCATGAACTGCCATGTCTGTCTGAAATACAGTCATCACTGTGAGTTGGCCTGTTTGTTTTTATTTTTGAGCGCTTCCTTGCTTTTCTGGTACTACAAGATGCTTCAGATTCATCTTGTAGGAACGCCTGGGTGGCTCAGTGGTTCAGCGTCTGCCCTTGGCTCAGGGCGTGATCCTAGGACTCTGGGACCGAGTCCCACATCGGGCTTCGTTAGTGGAGCCTGCTTCTCCCTCCCTCCTGTGTCTCTGCCTCTCTCTCTGTGTCTCTCATGAATAAATAAATAAAATCTAAAAAAAAAAATTCATCTTGTATATTTCCTCTACCAGCAATATTGTATATATTAAACCCTTCAAAATAATTATGCCTTTCCATAAAACTAACTTAAAACATGTATTGCAATACAAAAACTAACCCATTTAGCCTGGTGAAAGTTGTATGACCTAGTGATAATATGTCCCTGTGTAAAGTGAGAGGTCTGTCCTACTAACCTCTTTGAAGCCTAATGCTTTGATTCTAATATCTCTATAAGACAGAATCCAATAAAGATTGGGAGATTATTTTCCTCCTTTCAGAAGAAAAGTGACTCTGAGCAGATAAAGCGAATTAAATTCCATTCCTAAAATACTTATTGGGTGCTTGATATATTACTGACATGGAAATACAGTGATAAATAATATGCCCAGTGGTAGCATGTAGTCAAGTGGCATCTACCACTTAAGAATCAGCCATATTGAAATATTCTGTAGCTGCCTAGAAAAATGGAGTCAAATGATATCAGAATGCCAAATACAGAGTGTGCATTGACTTCTACAAATGCTCCAATGGCCATGCAGGGGTGAGTGGTTCTGGCACAAATAGCACACAATGTGACATGGGCAGAGCATTGACAAGTTGTTCAGAAGAATGAGGTTAATGTACACAGCAATGCTGCCATGTGAGTTCCCAGGTGCAGAATGGATGGGAAGGGGCTGTGCTGAGGGAAGTGGAATAGCCAGAGTTCCCCAGCTGTACAGAACAATAAGTGGACTGAATGAAAACATAGTGGTAGAAATGGCACAAACTCTTGCTCCAGGGGAAGATTATGTCCAGACCTACAGCAAAGTGGGAGTAGCAGAAGAAAGAAATTCTCAGATTTCTTCATGAGTACATATGATATAAGATACTAGAGGGATAAGGAAACAAACAAACAAAAAAAATTGACAATTCTTAAAGTCACATGTAGAGAGTCAAACCATCAATGAAATTTCTATGGCAACAATATAACCTCAAGCTAATGAGGCCTGAGGAGAACAATAAGGCAATTGATGCATTCAGTTTTGACGCAGGGAAACCATTTTGAAAAATAAAGAAAATGTGTATAATTAACCAAAATGTAAATAGACATGATTCGATGTATAATTGCTTTAAAATAATTGTCAACATGCAAATACTGCAAAGTATAAATGGAATTGCAGATAAGCATACACATTTTATATGCAATATCAAGAAAGTTGCCTGAATTAATCCAGTGTCCCTAGATGGAAACATCTTTTTATTATATTACTTTATTAACTCACTACAAGATGATACTTACGTGAGTAACTAAATCTCTTTCAATAGTTCCCTCATCTGAGTCACTCTTTGGAATTTAATATTATTAACGCAGCATATTTGATCCCCGACTGTAATCTTCGGAGAGAAGAAATTGTCCCTGGGTCAAGGAAGATGTTAAACAGTAACTGATTTTGGCAGGAAAATCTATATTAGCGTGCCATAGCCTTTTCCACTGGGTGCTGATAACAGGATGACCTCCAGCTCATTCCACAGCATTTCAAATGTGCAGTGCTGATGGCCAGCAACGTGTAACTTGTGAAGTTCCCACAGATTGATTTTGCTTCCTGGGGAAATAGTATTTATTCACATCTGTTCTCAAAGTTGTAAAGAAAGAAAACACTTCCCCCATGCCTACATGAGCAAGTGTGAAATGTGCCCTTTTAGCAGATGACATTACTCATTTTTGTTTTTTTTTAAATATTGACATTAACCATCGAACAAGGTTTTGTTCTTAATTATGCCCCAAAGGGAGATAACTGGCCCAAATCTAGAATTGTTTTGCATAAAATGGCAACTTTGATATTGACTGAAACATAACTTAAGCTAATTGCTCTAAGTTCAAAGCTCTAAAATAGCAAGGGGAAAAAAACAAATTTGCCTCAAAGTTGGTTCCAAGTATTTGTGCCTTGAAAAGTGATTTTAAAATATTGGACAATTCATAAGATCTGTCTCTACAATCACATCAGTTTCATTACTAAAAGTTTTTCTTTTACTAATAATTTTGTTTATGCATTGAAAAATCTCACCATCTCTACATAATTATTAGGAGAGCTTTAAATCGCTAAGATTATTAGTCCCCACTTGATATTTAATTTCTAGTCACTACATATTCACTTCATAGCCTAAAATGATTGAAAAAGAAAAAGAAAAGAAAAAAAGAAATTCACATGCAATACAAAACTTTGCTGAGGGACTAATCTGCACTATAAATATTTATGAGATAGAATATTCACAAATAATTAAAAAATAATTCCTTTATTTTCACAGCAACTTCCAATATAACTATGTTTTATCAAATAATAGTTACATTGTTTTGATTAGAAATTTTTTGTGCTTGAGGATAACAGAGGATATCCACTAAATGTAAATGATATTGTAATGGTAATACCTGGTTATTTTATTCAGTTTCCTTAAATCATCGTAATAACACTCATTTCCCCCAATATATCAGAGATTCATGCATACTCAAGTACTCTTGATCCCTATGTTTACCCTCTGTATATAGCTACGGTTAAAATCACCAATTGTTTTAAATTATGCATCTATCTGTTTCCTTTCCTCATTACATTGTAAACTATTCAATACTAGTGGCTATATGTCTCCAACATTCAGTACAGTTAGAGCATATGAGGAAAATTCAGCATGCACTGAATAACCACTGTGAATGAACATGTTTATTCATAAAATGCCTGCTTATTTTCCAAATTGGATACCTGATTCTCATTTATTATGTAAAGGTCAAAAAAAGGCTAAACCAAGAGAGGGGGCTTAATTATGGCTTTTTCTTTTTAAGAAACATTATAGAATTATTACAGTCTGTGCTCCAATGACTTCTTATAAAAATTATCCCCAGAATTTTGTATTTGGTAATAAGCAAATGATTTATTGTCCATTATTTTTCGTGATTTTATACCTGGCAGGGCCAGTAGTAGACCATAAGCTACTTGAGGACAGCAATTTAACACTTCATTTTATATGCAACATTCTATACCACATAGTGTGTTGGCAGATTAAAAATAGTATTCAAATCATATATTCTTACTAACTATGCCTGCTATAAGTGAGTGATTTAACTCAGCAAATATCAAGGACTTGTTGAATGCAACACTATGCTCAGCCTTGCCTGCAAAGGTTAAAAAGACAGTTCCTTCTCTCGTTATTTATAATCTGATGGAGAAAGAGAATAATTATCACATGATGATAAGCAAAGGGATTAGAGAATTTTTAAAAATATTTTATTTATTCATGAGAGACACACAGAGAGAGGCAGAGACATAGGCAGAGGGAGAAGCAGGCTTTCTGCAAGGACCCTGATATGGGACTTGATCCCAGGACCCAGGGATCATGACCTGAGCCAATGGCAGATGGTCAACCATTGAGCCACCAAGGCATCCCAGGATTAGAGAAACTAAACCAGGCTTCTTTGCTATAAAGTCTTCTTAAAAAAACTAATACCTATAATGTGAACTAAAGAACAATAATGAATTATATACTTTAAACAGCTGGTAAGAGTTTTCCAGACTAAACATTTTGGCAAATGAATGACATGATCAAATTTGCATTTAATAGAAAATTACTGGCAATATTTTATTTTATTTTTTATTTTTTTTAATTTTTTAAATTTATTTATGATAGGCACACAGTGAGAGAGAGAGAGGCAGAGACACAGGCAGAGGGAGAAGCAGGCTCCATGCACCGGGAGCCCGATGTGGGATTCGATCCCGGGTCTCCAGGATCGAGCCCTGGGCCAAAGGCAGGCGCCAAACCGCTGTGCCACCCAGGGATCCCTACTGGCAATATTTTAGAGAATGGTTTGATGAGAGTCAGACAAAAGTTGGTCAAATACAAAGCTTTTAATAGAACTTCACAAAAGAATTATGGTTGTCTGTACTAAAGTAGTATCACCAAGAATGGAGAAAATGAGACAGATTCAGGCACTAGTAACAAGATAGTCTTAACAGGACTTGGTCCTTGTATATACGTACAGTTAGAGAAAAATTATATACAGATACATTCTTACAGATTTCTTATCACTATCTCTTCAATTATCATCTGTATCTGTATTGTGATGACCTCCCCCCAAAAAAGGAGAGTCTCCATCTGAGATCTTCCTTGCCATTTAAAGAGATATATGTCAAGAGTTACCTGCATTTTATTTATTTATTTTTCCTTTCTTTTTCTTTCTTTCTTTCTTCACAGCTTTAACAGGTTGCTCATTACCTGCATTTTAATAGCTCAAGAGCATCTCAAGTTTAATATATTCAAAACTCAAAAAAAATTATCTCATGAATTTCTGCTCCTGTTTTCTGTCCCAGAGCATGTCATCAATGTCTCCAAAGTTGCTGAAGCAGAAAGCTGAATGATGCTAGATCCTTAACATATTTTTCCCTAAACATGCATAAGTAGAAGGATCAAATCCTAAGTAAAACTCAAGTAAACTATCTCGATAGTATTGCCTGAATCAGTTCCATTATCCTCATTCTTGGTGATACTGCTTTAGGACAAATAACCATATTTTTTTTTTTTTGTGAAGTTAAATGAAATAGTCTTGTATTTGACTAACTTTTGTCCAGCTCTTATCTTACCATTCTAGGTAAAAGCTTAAGAAAAGCAGAAAAAACAACCAGTCAAAGAACCTTATTTTCCCTGTGTATAAGAAATACTACTCCAAGGTAGAAATGGGAAACACTAAATATCATTTACTAAAAAAGTATCTTTGACTACATCTCTACAAAACTTCATAAATCATATACTCAAAATATCTAAAGAAAAAGTGTGTGATCTACAATATTTAGACCTCTAAAACATTCCTGTCAGATTAGTACTTTCAAATAAATTAAGAAAATTTTAAGAAATTAGCACCAACTCCATTGAAGATGATAAAGCTAATAGAGCACAATTATATATATATGTATTGAACGATAACAACTGATTCTACACAATTTTTGTATGAATTACATTGGATACAGATATTACCCTATTAAACATAATTTCACAATATATTTTAAAATGTCTATCCAAAGCAAAATACTTATGTTAATAATATAGCTCCAAAATTTATATTTACTTGTGTTACTTATGTTTTTAATGTATTTCATATGGTAAGAAACTCAGATTTTATGGAATGAGATAGCTATATTTGAAAGATATTCCAAAAAAGTGTAAAACATATGGTTGGGAAACATTTTAAAGTAATGAGTTTTATATGTATCTAGTTAAATAATCAGCTTTTGTGATCAGTTAAGTTTAATTTACATAACTAAAAATGTATATTTATGTTTCATAGAAAAATATATAGTAACATTAAGAGACTTGTGTCTTAAGTAATCCTTTATTGAAAATGAAAATACTCATTGTTCTCTCTTAAGTCTGTGAGAGCTACTATTTGCCTATCTTGAAAAGATAAAAGAGACACGTATACTTGTTCCACAGAGGCCCAATCAACCTTCTTATGCTTATGCCGTAGGTCCCAAAATGCTCTGTTAACATAGCAGGTCTGTTGCCTCCTGAGTCCCTCTGCCTGGAATTCTCCCTCCAAGTACACAGACATTTTTCCCTTACCTCTTCATGTTGGTTTTCTAATATTGTTTCTTTTTTTCTATGAAGATTTCCTTGATCACCTCAACTTAAAATTCCAGCTCCGTTTCCATTTCTTAGTTCTGTCTACACTGCTTGCCTTCCTATTTTTCTACATACTATAACCATTTAGTATATGATATATATTTTCTTCTTTATTTGTTCACTATCTACCCTACAATCTACTACCTACTCCATTTCTTTATCTACTGTAGTATATGATACTTTTAGATTACATATTTTATTGACTGGTTTGCTCATTGTTAAATCTCTAGAGTTCAGACAATGATTTGTTGAATGGTAAATACCCAGTATATGCATATTTGTTGAAAAAATTATACTGTTTTTATTTCTAGAACTCAAATTTACTGATTTCAAAAGAGAGTTAAGAATTATTATTAGCCATAAGTTTAAACATATTGTCTTGAGATAAGAAATACTAATAAACATATTTATATTTTATAAATTTGTGTTATCTTTAGTCTGTTAAATATATTTTAAACATATAAACAGAAAAAAAAAACTTAGTGAGGAGCCTTTTGGGACCTAACATTGGTTTCTGAAATGATTAATGTATTTTCTGAAATAAATAATATATTCTCAAAATACTTTCTATTCAAAATACCAGTAAAATATAAATCTTTTAGAGTAGTGGTCAGGGACAGATGCTGAAGCAGACAGCTTTAGGTCAAAGCCCTAGCTGTAAAGCCTTGGAAAAAACACTTTATCTCTGTCTCTGCTTCAGTTCCCACACCTGCAAAATAAGAATAATATAAATTACTACTTCATATACCTGCTATGGGGTTTTAATGAATCAATTTATGCAAAAGCTATAGAACAAAGCCCAGCAATTAGTTTGTAAATACATATCTACACACACACAGACACACACACACACACACACACACACATTTTAGGATACTTAACACTGTAGTTTTTCCTTTGAAGGATATGTTTTAAATGTATCTTCCCTCTGAATCTTCCCTCCTCTCCAAATTTAAGCATCTGCTTTCTAGGAAAAAATGTGTTAATCTGAATTATACATCAAAGGAGATATGAAGATGGAAGTGTGAAAAAGTAAGTGGTTAGAACCAAAAGGGGCTACATGATGCTGGACATTTAGTTTAATCTAAATCTATGTGTGGAAATGGTATAACGCTTTAAAGAATTAATATATTGTAAAATCAGAGCTTATTGATTTCAAACCCCATTTTCCTTCCTGCGTCTCCTTGGGAAACTTATTTACCTGTCCTCAACAATAAAATGGAGATAATTATACCTGTCTGAAATAACGAAGAAAGGTTGCTGCAGGGATCACATACATTGCTATGAATGAAAACCAGTTCATGATGGCGGCAGCTGATGTGATTTTCTCTCCAGGGCTTGCTATTGGATTTCAAATATGAAAAAGGTCATTGCACTGTCCAATATACTGGGAATGATTGTGCAGATCTACAATGATTGGATTGTAAGGTTGCAACCTACATTTGCCGACAATTCTGTTTTACAAGAGACACATCTAAAATAGAGGGACACAGATATGAAGAAAGTCAAGAATGGAAAAATGCAAATTTTAAACAAAGCACAACAAAAAAAGTGACTGTGGCTATGTGAATAGCTAACAAAATAGAATTTAAGGAAAAAAGCAAAGTGATACTAGCTAAAACTATAGTCATTTTATGATAACCATAATTATTTTAGAAGAAAATGTAACATTTAATTTAGTTTGCACCTAAAACTATAGCTGTAAAGTTTCTGTAAAGGTATGGGTTCTATTATTCCAAGCAAGAGAAATAAGTTCTAACTCAAGTAGAAGGAAAATGTTGGAAAGCTACTGATTAGCTCATAAAGCTCGTATAGTTTGGGAAATTAGGAAAACAAAAACAAAGATAGTAAAGGTAAGCTCTAAATACCACAGTCAATATTATAATGCAAGGAACAGTTAGGTTACAGTTCCAAAGGGAACATAGCTGGGGCAGCTGGGCACTGACAATACTATTGGATATAGCTGCTGGCACCATGAGATGCCCTCAACATTTCTGTATGATCTACTCTGGTCAATGAATCATATGTCCTTCTCGTCATCTGAAAATGGGGCCTATGAATCTTATTTACCAATTCCTTTCTGGCTAGAAATAGATGCTAGATATATAGATGCAAGATAGACAGATGCCAGGTAGATAGATGATAGATAGATAGATAGATAGATAGATAGATAGATAGATAGATTTATCTAAATAGATTTTCAATAAGAAAATTTCAAAAAAATATATAAAAATAAAAATTTGCTTTTGCATATAACAGAACAAAAACTTCCAGGATAACTATATCATAAAGCCAAAACAATTTTTCATTGAAATTACTACTCTGAGGATTTTAGCTTCTTTTTTATGCCTAACTGAATGGGATTTCTGACTTATTGATTCATCCACAAAGAAAGTGACTAAAATTTCCTTAAATAATTAAAAGCTGAAATTCAATATCCCAAAATTAATAGGTTGTATCACATTTCTCCCACTTTTATTGAGCCACTTTTGATACAGAGTTCTGTGATCCTTTGGCCTAAAGTAATCATAACACAGCAGCTGGCAATTTGACAGGACAAAATACAAGCTGACAGTCACTTCTGAAACAAGCATAGACTCTATTTCCAGTGCTAAGTGAAATTTGACATTTAATTTAAGAGATAGTTTAACATAGGTTCACCCACACTCACATACACACACATATACACACAGGCTACTATTACAAAATCAGTGTGGTCATACCTGAACCCAAAACTGATGTCCAGAAGGCAGACTTTCTGTAAGAAATATATTAGGGTTTTTCAACCTTGAATCCTAATAGGCTTTAAAATAACATACTGAGACAAATTTAGTATTGGCTTATCTCATTGGTAAAGAAAATAGTGACAATTGATTAAAATAAAAGAAGAAATTGCTGTAAATACAGAATTTCCACTGCTATAATTATTTACCAACTTGAATAAAAGCATGTATGTGCATGTATACATGACTCTATAATAACACATCTTTATGTACAAAACCATAAATATATCACAAAAAATTATATTATTTTATTCTTAAGGAAGATGTTAATATGCTTATGAACATTATTTAGAAAAATAGAAATAGCATTGTACTTGATTTTACAGAATGAGAAGCCAAAATATAAATTATTAATGAAACATGTGTAATGAAATAAAATCAGATATGTATCTGATACATGTATTTTGAGTATACTGTTTTTCAGAATTGTATTTTCTTAGGAAGTTATTAAGAAAAATACTTTTTAATTATCTCTTCAATTCCAAATTAGTTAATACAAGAAACTATCCTAAAGTTAGAATTGTGGAAAGAGAAGAAACAACCAAAGCCATTAACGGAAAACTGTATTATACCTCTACAATATGAGACTACCTTAAAAAGACTCCTCTGTATAAGCAGGAACTTTAAACATTTTATAGATTAAATTGAAAAGGGTCAATAAAGTTTGGCTTTGTTTTATTCTGAGAATTGTTCACTACGGAGATTTTGAAAGGCATGGAAAAACTGAGATTGTGTTAATCACAGGACTAAATACAAGATAATAAAACTGGGGCTGTGATTTAGCCTACAATGAGTAATGAGTATTTGTTGAAAAAGTGAATGAATAACCGTTGGTTAGCCAATTTGGGTATAGCAAGAGGATAAGAAGGTAAAAGCCTTGGTAGAGCCACTAGAAATTTTTCATCAATCAGAATCTCCCACCAAATGCAACTCAAATATTTCTTTCCTTCCATGGTATTAATTTCATTAAATCTTTTTAAAAATTTTTTATTGGGGTTCAATTTGCCAACATATAGCATAACACCCAGTGCTCATCCCACCAAGTGCCCCCCTCAGTGCCCATCACCAGTCACTCCAACCCCCTGCCCACCTCCCTTTCCACTACCCCTGTTCCTTTCCCAGAGTTAGGTGTCTCTCATGTTTTGTCACTCTAACCGGTATTTTCACTCATTTTCTCTTCTTTCCCTTTATTCCCTTTCAATATTTTTTATATTCCCCAAGTGAATGAGACCATATAATGTTTGTCCTTCTCCGATTGACTTTTTTCACTCAGCTTAATACTCTCCAGCTCCATCCACATCAAAGCAAATGGTGGTTATTTGTTGTTTCTAATGGCTGAGTAATAGTCCATTGTATACGTAGACCACATCTTCTTTATCCATTCATCTTTCGATGGACACCGAGGCTCCTTCCACAGTTTGGCTATTGTGGACATTGCTGCTAGAAACATTGGGGTGCAGGTGTTCTGGCGTTTCACTGCATCTGTATCTTTGGGGTAAATCCCCATCAGTGCAATTGCTGGGTCGTAGGGCAGTTCTATTTTTAACTCTTTGAGGAACCTCCACACAGTTTTCCAGAATGGCTGTACCAATTCACATTCCCACCAACAGAGCAAGAGGGTTCCCCTTTCTCCACATCCTCTCCAACATTTGTTGTTTCCTGTCTTGTTAATTTTCACCATTCTCACTGGTATGAGGTGGTATCTCATTGTGGTTTTTATTTGTATTTGCCGATGGCCAGTGTTGCAGAGCATTTTCTCACGTGCTTATTGGCCATGTACATGTCTTCCTCTGTGAAATTTCTGTTCATGTCTTTTGCCCATTTCATGATTGGATTGTTTGTTTCTTTGTTGTGGAGTTTAATAAGTTCTTTATAGATCTTAGATACTAGCCCTTTATCTGATAGGTCATTTGCAAATATCTACAAAAAGCCCACAATAAATATCATTCTCAATGAGGAAACACTGGGAGCATTTTCCCTAAGATCAGGAACATGACAGGGATGTCCACTCTCACCACTGCTATTCAACATAATAGTAGAAGCCCTAGCCTCAGCAATCAGGCAACAAAAAGAAAGAAAAGGCATTCAAATTGGCAAAGAAGTCAATCTCTCCCTCTTCACAGATGACATGATACTGTACATACAAAACCCAGAAGACTCCACTCCAAGATTGCTAGAACTCATACAGCAATTTGACAGTGTGGCAGGATACAAAATCAATGCCCAGAAGTCAGTGACATTTCTATACACTAACAATGAGACACTGAAGAAAGAGAAATTAGGGAGTCAATCCCATTTACAATTGCACCAAAAGCAGAAGATACCTAGGAATAAACCTAACCAAAGAGGTAAAGGATCTATACCCTAAAAACTACAGAACACTTCTGAAAGAAATTGAGGAAGACACAAAGAGATGGAAAAATATCCCATGCTCATGGATTGGAAGAATTAATATTGTGAAAATGTCAATGCTACCCAGGGCCATTTACACATTCAATGCAATCCCTATCAAAATACCATGGACTTTCTTCAGAGAGTTGGAATAAATCGTCTTAAGATTTGTGTGGAATCAGAAAAGACCCCGAAGAGCCAGGGGAATATTAAAAAAGAAAACCATGTCTGGGGGCATCACAATGCCAGATTTCAGGTTGTACTACAAAGCTGTGGTCATCAAGACAGTGTGGTACTGGCACAAAAACAGACACATAGATTAATGGAACAGAATAGAGAATCCAGAAGTGGACCCTCAAATTTATGGTCAACTAATATTCGACAAAGGAGGAAAGACTATCCACTGGAAAAAAGACAGTCTCTTCAATAAATGGTGCTGGGAAAATTGGACATCCACATGCAGAAGAATGAAACTAGACCACTCTCTTTCACCATACACAAAGATAAACTCAAAATGGATGAAAGATCTAAGTGTGAGACAAGATTCCATCAAAATCCTAGAGGAGAACACAGGCAACACCCTTTTTGAACTTGGCCACAGCAACTTCTTGCAAGATACATCCATGAAGGCAAGAGAAACAAAAACAAAAATGAATTATTGAGATTTCATCAAGATAAGAAGTTTCTGCACAGCAAAAGAAACAGTCAACAAAAGTAAAAGACAACCTACAGAATGGGAGAAGAAATTTCATTAAATCTTAATGATACACTCAACATTCAAATATCAAATACCATTTCTATACATTTCTATACACTAACAATGAACATTCTGAAAAAGGAAAGAAAAATCCTTTTTTATAATAACATCAAAAAGACATAACAGGAATAAATTTAACCAAGATGAAATATCTCAACACTGAAAAATATAAAGCATTAATAAAAAATTGAACAAGACACAAATGAATGGAAAAATATTTTGTGTTCATAGATTGAAAGAATTAGTAGTATTAAAATGTCCATTCTACGTACAGTGATCTACAGAGTCAATGCAGTCCTTATCAAAATTCCCATGGCACTTTTTCACGAAAGTAGTCAAACCATCCTAAAATTTATATGGAACCATGAAAGACTGAGCAGCCAAAACAATCTTATGCAAGAATAAAAAAGGCTGGAGCATCACACCCTCCAGTTTCAAGTTGTATTACAAAGCTATAGTAATCAAAAAAAAAAAAAAAAAAGCTATAGTAATCAAAACATTATGGTACTGACATAGAAAGGAACACATAGACTAATGGAACAAAACAAAGAGCCCCAACATAAACCCACACATATATAGTCAAATGATATTTGAGTAATTTGCCAAGAATATGAAATGCGGATAGGATAGACTCTTCAATAAATGATGGTGGGAAAACCGGATAACAACATTCAAAAGACTGAAATTGAACTCTTATCTTATACCTTATATAAAAATAATCTTAAAATGGATTAAATATTTAAATGTAAGACTTCAAATCATAAAATCCCTAGATGAAAAAATAAGGATAAGCTTCTTGACATTGGTTTTGGCGATTAATTTCATGATACCAAAAACACAAAAATAAACAAGTGGGACTACGTTAATCTAAAAAGCTTCTTTACAGCAAATGAAACAATCAACAAAATGAAATGACAGCCTATGAGATGGGAGAAAATATTTATGAAGTATGTATCTAATAAGGGGTCAGTGTCAAAACCACAACGAGATATTATCACATGCTTGCTTAGAAGGCTGTTATTAAAAAGTCAAAAACTAAGAAGTATTGGTGAGTATATAGAGGAAAAGATACTCTGATATATTATTGGTGGAAATGTAAATTGGAAAATAGTTGAAATAGTTGAAATAGACATCTTGGAAAATAGTTGAAACTCATGCAATAGAAATTGACAAGAGAAAAACAAACAGCAGTTTATTATCATGTTTGCCTCAGGTATATGTAGGAAATATCCAGAGAAAAATTAGTAACTTCCATGAAAGGGCATAAAAATCAGGATTAAATACAATTTTAATAGGGAAACGAGGTAGAGTAGGCTTCTTAGGGAAGAGTAAGTAATTTTAGGGAAGATGAACCCTTCGAGGAACGGATGGGACATATATGATAGTAGGTGTGATAGTAGAAGGTCATCCAAAATATGACAAATAGAACTATCATATTTTCCAGTATTCCCATTTCTGAGTATTTATGCAAAAAAATTGTAATCATGTTCCAAAATGATACTTACACTCTCTTGTTCACTGCAGCATGATTCACAAATAGCCAAGATAAGGAAACAAAATAAATGCCCATTGACAGATGAATGGATAAAGAAAACGTGGTATATAGGTAAAATGGAATAGTATTGAACCTTAAAAAGAAGGAAAATCATTACACCAGGTAAAATATCTAAACATAGAAAGACAAATATTGCATAACCTTACTTGTATGTGAAATCTAAAATAGTCAAACTCAGAAACAGAGAGTAGAATGTTGGTTGCCAGGTGGATCCAGTAAGGGGGAATCAGAAGATGATTGTCAAAGACTGCAAAGTTTTAGTTATACAAGATGAATACGTTCTTGAGATCTATTATAGAATGTAATGCCTATAGCTAATAATACTTTATTGTACACTTAAAATTTGCTAAGCAGGTAGATGTTTTAAGTATCTTACCACACACACAAAAATAATGATAATAATAAAAAGGGGGCAGGAGGAAACTTTTTGAGGTGATGAATATGATGTTTATGGCCTTAATGGTGACAAAGGATAGCAGAATATGCCACCCCAAAATACGACTGTATGAGTTCAGGACATATCAACCAAAACATGTCACTTTAGTATATTTACTCTTTTGAGCTGTACGGGGCACCTGCAAGGCTGGGGTGAGTTCTCCCGGCAGCCGGCGTCCTGCAGCCCGTCCTGGGCGGTGGGCAGGTCATCCTCGGGCCCGGTACTTGAAAAACAGCAAAAGCAGAAAAACACGTTCTCGGGACACCTCTTACCTGCCTAATGACAGATTCTCCAGAAGGAAGCCAATTCTTATAAATCCCTTCCCTGGGAGTCTCATTAACCAGGGAAAATGGGCCCTGATCACATGAGAGGAGGCTAGATATGGACAGCACACTCAGACACACTTTCACAAACTATCATACCTCCTGTCTGTTCCTCTAAGGAGATGCCTAGAAATTATTTACTCTTCCCTAAGAAGCCTTCCCTGCCTCCTATTAAAAATGTGTTTAATCCTGATTTTTATGCCCCTTCATGGAAGTTACTAATTTTTCTCTGGATATCTCCTACAGATACTTGAGGCATACATGATAATAAACTGCTCTTTGTTTTTTTCTTATCAATCTTCTATTGTATGAGTTTCAATTAAAACTCAGAAAGGCAGAGAGAGAATTATTTTTCCTCCTCTACAGTAGTGATGATTTCACAGTTGCTTACTTATTCTCAAACTCATTGATTTGTATACATGAAATGTGTATAGATTTTACACATCAATCATATCTCAATAAAATATTTAAGAGATTATAACATTGTAATGGGTTTTAAGGGCTTTCAGATGTATGTGATCTTACATGGGCATGCCAAAATAGAAAAATATATATTACTTTTTACTAAGATATGACTTTAAAATTTTGTATTTGAGCTTAAAAGAAAAAAATAGAGCTATAAACACTTATGTTACATTTCTTTAAAAAAAAAATTTTATTTATTTAACCATGAAAGACACACAGAGAGAGGCAGAGACAGAGAGAGAGAAGCATGCTCCTCACAGGGAGCTGGATGAGGGACTCCATCCCAGGAACCCAGGATCACAACCTGAGCCAAAGACTCAACCACTCAACCACTCAACCACTAAGCTACCCAGGCGTCCCTTATGTTACATTTCTGAAAACTGAGGCTAATCCTCACCATACTTAGTAAACAGTCTAAGGGCCAAGGGCAAACCTGAATCATTAATATAATCTCCTTCAACCCTCCCAACCATAATTTATAAACATAGCATTTTGTACATAAGTAATTGTTCTGTAAATATTTATAAGTAAATTATTAAAATTTTAAAAAGTATAAGAAAGTGAGCCCTTGGGCAGAATGTCAAAATGGGTATGTAACAAATTTGAATAAGAGATAGCCACTCACAGATTTACTAGGAAAGTTCAAAGTTCTTATAGGAAGAACAAATGAACAGATATTTTATTCTCCAGTAGAAAGGAGACCAAGAATAAGTATTATTATAGTATCACATAAATTCACATATACACATTTGTATGTTGAAACTACGTATTTACTAATTCTCAGATGACAAAATGCATTACTAACTTTGATGACTGCAATAATCGTATGTAGGAGACATAGCCACTACTTTTATAACCAAATCCTGGTAATATAACTTCTTCAAAGAAGCCTTTGCTTTACATACCAAATGAGATCTTTCCCTCCCTTCGTGTAACTTTACAATACATTACAAAGACTTTTATTATAGTAATTTTATCATTTTATTTAACTTCCTTTACTAGTATATTTAACTTCCTTTACTATTACATGCCTTCATACTCTGTATCTCTTGGATACAGAGGATAAGACTTAAACTACGTATTTTTTTTTAATTTTTATTTATTTATGATAGTCACACAGAGAGAGAGAGAGAGAGGCAGAGACATAGGCAGAGGGAGAAGCAGGCTCCATGCAACGGGAGCCTGATGTGGGATTCAATCCCGGGTCTCCAGGATCATCCCCTGGGCCAAAGGCAGGCGCCAAACCGCTGCGCCACCCAGGGATCCCAAACTATGTATTAACATAACTGGCCCATTTCATGTGGAATATTTATTCATGATGAAATGTTTTTGAATAAATGAATAAAGAGGGGAATTCTTTTTTTCTCCTGTGAAGTTAAAGCAATAATTTCAGGGGCAGCCCGGGTGGCTCAGCGGTTTAGTGCCGCCTTCGGCCCAGGGCATGATCCTGGAGTCCCGAGATTGAGTCCCACGTCTGGCTCCCTGCATGGAACCTGCTTCTCTCTCTGCCTGTGTCTCTGCCTCTCTCTCTCTCTCTCTCTTTCTCTCTTTCTCATGAATAAAATAAATAAAATATTTTAATTAAAAAAAACAATAATTTCAGCTTGTAGGGATGCCTGGGTGGTTCAGTGGTTGAACATCTGCCTGCAGTTCAGGGGGTGGTCCCAGAGTCCCAGGATGAAGTCCCACATCTGGCTCCTTAAGAAGCCTCCTTCTCACTCTGCATATGTCTCTGCCTCTCTCTGTGTGTCTCATGAATAAATAAGTTTTTAAAATAATAATAATTTCAGCTTATAGTTAGCAGAACAGGTATTGGCAATAAATAAATAAATAAATAAATAAATAAATAAATAAATAAATAAGCTTGAATAGAATGCGTTACATTTATAAAAATAAAGAGGAAAGTAAAAGAGACAAGTATAACAAAGAACATGTGCTATTTCTGCTAGTGTAGATTAAATAACACGATTCTATTAATATTCCTTTACATACCCTATATATGTTTTGCCTTTAGCAAAGTACAAGAAATTTTTTGTTTTATACCTAGTAATAGAGAAGAGATTTGAGTTAAAGTTAGACTTTGAAGGAAAAGGGGGGGAAAAGATGGCATGTGACCTTTGTCTCACCATAAATTAAATTGGATCAGCTTAGATTGAGGAATGAGGGCTCCAAACTCTCTGAACTTCATAAAGAAGACAATATGAATCTTACTACGCAGGGTGTTCAGCTGCCTATGACAACAGCTTTTCATGAAGCCCTTCTCCTCCACTGACAACTCTGTCATTCTGACCATCCAAAGAGGGAAAGTCCTCAGAGCACTGAAAGGTAGCTTTCCCAGTGGCATCTCAGGATGGCAAGTGGCTGCAGTAAAACTTCAACAAGCACCCAGGGAAGCAGGTGTGGGAAAGTAGAATCTGAAGTGAAAGGGCAATACCAGAGTAACACAGCTTGAGGACTGCAGTTCATAAATTCACAGATGGGTGTGTGTGGAGAGCTCCTCTGAGACACCAGAAATGAGTACAGGACACTAACGGGGAATGCTTGCTCCTGCCATTACACAGGTCAGGGCCATCAAACCAAGAGTCATTTGAGTGAACAAGTAATGGAATTGCCAGGCAATTTTGAGGACCCAACTGAAATTGGAAACCATAAATCTGCCCCACCTGACAGAGTTATGTGGTTCTCTCCAGCAAAGCTTAGGAGAGGGAAAAAGCTTTTGATAAGAGAGATTCAGTTTGGGAGTATGTTTAAATGAAAGCAGCAGAGAGCAGAAGAAAAAGAGAATTGAAGATACGTGTGAGCTGAATGGCCAGTCATGATATGAATTTAGTTAGGAAAATAAAGTCAAGGAGCAAAAGATAATCTAAAAATATATGGAGGAATTTAGACTGAAGTGAATGAAAACAACTGTATTTAGTGGAGGTGTTTGTTATCAGAAAGAGCGATTTTAAATTAATAGTTTAGAATGCAGTTCAGCTCAGGGAGATGATAAATCCTGATGGTGGCTTGAGGCACAGTTTCCTGAAGAAAAATAAAGTGAAACTTATTGCCATGGAGCAGAGTAAGAAATAGTGAGGAAACTAAAGTTACTCAGGTTAAGCTGAGAATGGGAATAGAATAAAACAAAGTGCACCAATGCAACATTCCCCTCAGAATGCAAGATTATGTCTGCATGTGGAAGATGTATTGACTAAAAGAAATTAATGCTGATGATTCTCAAACAATCCCAAAATCCCAAGCATTAAACCAATACATTATTTTCATGCATGGTATGGTACAATTGTACATGTCATGGGCTACCTTCAGGGTAGTACTTTAAGCCCTATGTTACTGGCGGGATTTGCTGCATTCACTGGGACGTGAGGGCAGGCAAAGAGTGGGGGTGATCAAGTGAGATAGAAGTGGTACATTTGGTCTGTTCACTTCACTGGTGGGAAATCAGTTGGTCCACATAACTAACACCTGGGAAACATAACATAGCTGTATCCTATAAGAAAAATACTTCTGGGTGTCTGCTTTATTCTCAATACTTCACTTCAGGTCACAAATATGTCAGGTTTTCCACACACAAATCAATTCTGTGTCACCAGGTGGGTGTCCTACCATCCAATTCAGTTATGACCCTCTACCTGGAGTTAGCATCAGAATCCATAAGATTTGGACTCAGTACCACACACCAATCCCAAGTCCAGATTGTTACCCGTGCTTCTGACTGCGGTTATAAATCGAGGACTTCCACAGCCCTTGCTCCAGGTACAATTAATTTGCTAGAGCAGCCCAGAGAACTCAGGAAAACAGTTTACTTACTAGATCACCAGTTCATTATAAAAGGCTAAAACTCAGCACTGGCCAGATGTTAAGATATGCATAAAGTCTGTGGAGAAGAACACACAGCACCTCCATGTGGTCACCAACCCAAGAGTTCTCTGACCTGTCCTTTTGGGTTTTTATGAAGACTTCATCATGTAGGCATGATTGATTAACTCACTGGCATTAGTGATAGAAGTCAATTTCCAACCCGTCTTCTGTCCCCAGAAGTGAGGGGAGTTGAGGTGAGGGGGGAACTAGAAGTTCTACCTCTCTAATCACATGGTAGTTTCCCTTACAACCAGCACTCATCCTTAGGGGCTTTCCAATAGTCACCTCATTAACATAAACTCATAAAAAGGGGCTTGTTATGAGTAATGAAAGATTCACATTTTAATTATTAACTATGTTTCAAGCCCATTAAATAAAATCAGTTCATTTGAAATTTTAACCCTGTTGATTTTATTTTTAATATCTGTATACCAGACACAATTACTATTTTCTCCTTCTAAGTCAACATATCATTTGGAATTCCCCATGAATCCAAGTTTTTCACAATTTCTACCAGGGCCTAAGAGCAAGTCACAATTTGTTGCTTGAAAATAAAACAATTAATTGAAGAAGAGTGCATGTTTTTTTCTTCTAAACCTGAGAGGTCTGCAGTATAATATTTGTAGTAAGATTTCCCAGAGGATCCATAGAAAATTCCTATTTCCCACAGACAATTTGAATAAATCTTGATTAATATGAACATAAGGTCCATGTCTAATATTTCCTTAAGGCATCATGGGATTTCTGTAGGCCTTATCTTGCGGTGGACTGCATTCACAAATGGAGGTGTCATGACCTACTTGGCAAATGAGTCAGAGTAGTACACTCAAATGGATGTTTGTTTCTTTGGGTTTTTTTTTATTTTTTTGCCTTCAGTATCCAAAATTTTTACCAAGATTCTGTAGTAGCTTGTCTTGTCTCATCATGTTCTAGACCACCAGATCCCCAGAAATTTCACTAAGGTAACAGTTCTCTGAATTTTTCAGCATTTATTTTTTATTTTCTGGTTCATATATACCTTGACAAGGCATCTAATTGCAAGGTTTTACTCATCAGGTTCAATTAGCTTAATGTCATCAGTATTACAGACAAGACTAGTGTTATGTGAAATACCAGTGTGATGTTCTGTGAAATGTTCAGATGGTGAAAGCTTTGAAGATTTTTCTATGGCAGAGATCAGGAGAATTGACTGTGAAGATGTATTGCTTGCTATTTGTCAGGTAGAAGTAAATGGCTTCCGGGATAGCTTCATATAGAGAGAAACCAGTTGCCAGTCCCATACTTGAATACCAGCTGTGAGGGTCCATGTTATACTTGTATCTGGAACTGTAGCTGTAAATAGAGTCACCACATAAATAGATTATAATAATTCATAGCCATTTTTCAAGATCAGTCCTTTTTACACACCAGCCAAATAGGTTAAATAGGAATGTCATAGTCATGACCACTCCTTAAATCTTTCAAATCTTTTTTTTTCTTTCGAATCTTTGATGGTGACATTTATTTCTGCAATACCCTGGAGAATAATTTCTAATTATTCTCTAATAATTGCCAATTATTAAATTGGCTACTGCCAATTCATAAACATTTTGCTTACTTTGCCTTATTGATTTCTAATATACTCTGGTAAATGATTTTAAATTCCTTTATAAAAGAGTAGGAGAAATATTTATAGTATAAATTTTTGACTAACAGAATATTTCAGAAGCAAAAAGAGACTCCTTTTTTATCCACGAGGCACTGAGTTTGTGAGAACTGTCTCATATCTAGGAATTTTTTTAAGAAAAATTTCATTACCATTAAAAACTAAAAATTCTGTTCAGAAAATAGTTTTTCTGCTTATGGAAATCAAGTAAGATTTTAGTATAATGCCCATTTATTTCATTTCTATAGATACTATGACATATAAGTCAATGACAAAGATCTCTGAGGGTAAAAACATTCTGATCATTACTGAACATTTTTAAATTATGTAACTATGCTCACCTAGTCTCTGGCTTTTAAGTGCCACCACTTTGTCCATACAATCCCAGAATCCTGCTCTCATTGAATTCAGGAACCCTAGTTTAATGACAGCAATTACCACAGTCATTTTGTCATGTAGATAATCTCAGAGAGCTCTCAAGGACGTTAGGGATCCCTTTACTAATGTATTTTTCACACTTTACTGGTTTGAGATGCCCATAGTAAGGATATATGTGAGTATAAGAAATCTACTCTGGTCCTTCTGTCTATATCTGTAGCTATCTTTCTTTACAATATAAAAAAGAAATTCTGAAACTTAATATTTGATTTTCATTTGGTGGTATCTATCTTTGTGTTCAGTTTCAGTCAACCAGCCAAGGAAACTGAAGGGGACACTATCAATTAGCTTCAGCTGACCACACTGAATAGGGAATCTCTGACTAGTGTACCATAGAGACAGAGCAAACAAGCTTTCCCAATCCAACATTTCTACTCCACACTGATCCAAGTGGTAGAAGCCTTTCCTGCATATGTTCTATAGGTTTTGCTATATAAGTTACCAATATCTTGAAATTCTTTTAGTATGTATGCAACACTCTTAGGCCAAATTTTGCACTTGATTCTTTGGCGGATGCAGGACTGTGTCTACTTTAGAAGCAATGAGAAGTGATGGAGGTACCTTTGAAGAGCAACCCCAAACATAAAATCTGTGGCACAGGAGGAAATTTAGGCAAATGAAAACAAGCACCTTAGATGGAGGAGGAAGTACTGTTTCTACTGACAAAGAGGCTCATATATTTTTCTGATCTTTAGAATCATCATGAGCAGCAAGATTTGAAGGAAAGGGGGAGGTATTTGGTCTCTTAGGAAGTAAAAACATTCTCTATTTATCAAGTGGGAAGATGATGCCAAGACTCACTGATTAAGTACATTCTTATATTCCTTAAATTTTCTTAGACTACTTTACTGTTATATTGGCTTAGCAGAGAAAATCAAAAGGGAGAAACACACACACAGAGGAACTCTGCCTTTCTGTATGTCATGTACCTTGAGTGGATGAATTGGAATGAATTTAAAGAGTAGTACAAAAGTAGATTATTGTTTTAAGAATATGGGAAGTTCATATTTGTATTCCAATTAATATTTTTATGAAGAGGATGTCTCATGAATAAACTGTTATTATTTGAATCTCATTTAAAAAGAGATATTGCAAAATAATTTGAATATTTAAAAGAAGACCATTTCCCTACTAAAACTGTCTAATATGAACAAATCATGTCAGTTTCTCTAAAATAGAACAATTTATAACTTTTTTATAAGGAAGGATACTTTGAAAGTGTAAGTGTGTCTTTGTTTATTTTGAGCATAACCTATCACGCGCTGTAAGCAACCAAAAACTATGAGAATAAGATACACAGATATATAACGGGAGCATCTGCTAATACACCAGCTATCAGATAAAATAATTGCAAAATCAATGTGAGATGGGCCCAATCACTGAGATCAAAAGATACCATGAATTTTCAAGAAATTAATTTAATTAATTCTTCAGATCAAGATGTCTTTAAATGTATAATATAACTTCTAAGTAAGGGAGTTTTTTGTTGTTGTTGCCTTATGTTCACAGTTAAAGTTGACCAGTTTTTTTTATGGACATTTAAAAATACCCCTTTTATTATTATCTATATGATGTATACATTAAGTATATATTAATAGGATTCTGATATTTCCAGAGAAGCAGCATAGTTATGCTCATTTGGGTCTAGCCAAAAATAAATTGATTTAAATTATAAGTGTATTTCCAATCACTGATGGTTTTCATATATTATTTATCTTATCCACATTAGTGATGATTTTTCAATGGTTAAGCATTTTGTCTCCTTTTCTGGATGATTTTATTTAATTTTTAGTGAATTATATTTGCTACATTTCATGTAGATTTTTATATTGTGTTTTTGTCTCAGAGAATTTTCTAAAACAAAATTAGTTTACAAAAAAAGTTAAGTTGTTCTTCAAGTATATTTATATTCATAAGCTGCCAGTGTCATTTAAGATATTTTAAAACTAATTAAAGAATAATTTACATTTTCTTAAGTATTTTTAAAGATAAAATTTGTATTCCATTAATCATTTTTATATTATGTATTTAAACATATTTTCAGCTTTTTTGTGCATTTTTATCCTACAATTATGGAGATTTTTTTAGTACTGTTTTAAGTGTAGATTCTAACACTCCATTTCATTAGTGCTACAATTTAAAACAATTTTTGCCTTTAAGATTGAAGTTATAGAAAGAAGTATGTGTAATCTCAGCAATATGTTTAGTTGTAGAAAATTGAAACTAATGCTAAAAAGAACATATACAAACTTTGAAAGAACCTCCACTTCTAGAGTTTACAAAAAAAAAAAAAGGCTGATAAAAGGATAGAAAATATGTAAGGCTGCATGAAATTTGCAAAATCACTCCTTATGGCAAGAATTATTAATCATTTGAATCCTGTGCTTTTGAAGTGTCACTGTTGATCAAATTATCATTTTGAACAATTTGTCTTTATGATCGATGTATCAAATCAACTAGTATTTTTATAATTATTTAACCTATATTTGTAACACAATAGTTCTATGTTTGCTATGGCATCCTGAATTTCAAAGTTACCAGGAAATAAAATGCTGTGCATGGAAGCTGCTCACAAAATTGCTTTTTGTTCTTATCCATCAGGTATGTGCTGCAGCAGTACCTCAGAACACATATCAATATAATTTATTCAATTTACATTTTTATCATATTCAGATGTTTAATCTCCTATGAACAAGAAAGAGAAAGAAACTAATACTCATTTTCCTGTATTAGCAAAAGAAATAATTAAATCCATGTTTACTGAAATTTTTATTTTAAAACCCTTCTTTCTTTCTTAACACTGAATTTTTTAAAATACCCCAATAACATGAATTGACTTTTTGATAATCGTTTATTCACCTCATTATTTAAAGCATAACTTACTATGATATTTGCAAAATAGTATGTCAGGTAGTAAATTTAAAAAGAATTTCCAATGTAAGTGTTTGATAAATTTTATTGCTCCTTTATCACATTTGGACATACAGATTCTTAAAAAATCTTTTAATACTGAATAAAGGGATGCCTGGGTGGCTCAGCAGTTGACCATGCCCTTTGGTTCAGGGCATGATCCCGGAGTCCTGGGATCAAGTCCCACATCGGGCTTCCTGCATGGAGCCTGCTTCTCCCTCTGCCTATGTCTCTATCTCTCTCTCTCTGTGTTTCTCATGAATAAATAAATAAAATATTTTTAAAAATAATACTTAATAAAGACCATTTTTCCTCCTATCTGAAAACTCCCCATTTTTTCCTCTTCCTTCCTCATCTCTTCTTCCCCACCCCTTTCCTCTTCCTACTTCTTCCCCTCTTCTTCTCCATTCTTCTTTTCCTCCTATTCCCCATAAGGTGAGTTTTAGTATTTCAATGATAAAAATATATTTAGAAATACTTTATGCCCTAAGAACATATCTGTATAACAGAATAAAATCTTAGTATGAATAGTTTCAACCTCTAAGAGCTTACATTGCCATTTCTATTGTTTAAATGGTATCAATTTCAAAAGAAACTCTTTTATAATCATTTTGTTAATATAATTCAATGATAAAGACTGTAATGAATGTCATCAGAGTGGTAATATGAAAATTATTAAAATGGATTCTTGAAACTGTATTTAGAAAGTAAGAGAAACAGGGGCACGCAGGTGGCTCAGTTAGTTAAGCATCTGCCTTCCACTCAGGTCATGATTTCAGTGCCCTGGGATGGAAGCCCAGGTTAGGATCTCTGCTCAGCAGGGTATATGCTCTTCCTTCCCCCCTGCCCCTCCCCTTGCTCATGCTCTCTCTCTTTCAAATAAATAAATAAAATCTTTAAAAAAAGAAAGTAAGAGAAACAAAAATTAGAATGGAATAAAAAACTCTTTGAAGAAACAATACTTCTGGTGAAGAAAGCAAGACGAATATTAAAGACAACTAAAACTTGTGAATATCAAGTCAGACTAATTCAGTGCTTGAGCTCATAGATTGTAATTCATGATTTGGCTGAATGGTCAGCTACTTGAAAAAGAACATGATTGGACAATTGGTATTAAGGAAATTGGAGAAAGGGTATATGTATAGACTTTGTTGGTTAGGCAAAAAAAAAAAAAAAAAAAACATGAACAGATTTGTGTCTGATGTGAATGCTCATAAAAGGTTGACCTCAGCAGAGGAGCAGATACAAATCAAGTGAGTCCACCATTTATATGGATATCAGTGGGCTTCTACTCACTAAAGCTGATCTGCCTATAGCCAAAGATGAATGATCAACCTACCAGAAGTAGAGACCAATGCTGAGTTCCATATATGGCACCATTGCCCAGGGTAATTAGCCAGCTACCTGGTGGCAGGTTGATTAAGTTGGATCACTCCCATCATAGAAGAGGTAACATCTTTTTTTTTTTTTCCTGGAATAGACATTTGTCTAGACATGGATTTGGCTTCCCTACCTGGAATGCTTCCACTAAAACTGCCTTCTGGACTTACAGAATGTCTTGTCCATCATCAAGGTATTCCATACAGCATTGCTTCTGATAAAGGACTTCACTTCACAGCAAAGAAGTATAGCAATTCCATGCTCACGGATTTCATTGACTTACCATATTCTCCACCATTCGGAAATGGCTGATTTGATAGAACAGTGGAATGCCTTTTGAAGGCTCAGTTACAGTCTCACTCCTCTTGGTGCCAATACCCTGCAGAGCTGGAGCAAGGTTCTCAAGAAGTTCATATGTGTTCCAAATTAGCATCCAATATCTAGTACTCATTCTCCCATAGCCAAGATTTATGGGTCCAAGAATCAAGGAGTAGAAGTGGCAGTGGCACTACTTACTAATTCCCCACTGGCAAGATTTTTGCTTTCAGCTCTCATGACCTTCTGCTCTGCTGGACTAAAGGTTTTATTTCCAGAGGAAGGAACAGTTTCATCAGGACACCAACAATGTCTCCACTGAACCAGAAGTTAAAACTGCCACCCAGTCACTTTGGGCTCTACATGCCTCTGAATCAACAGGCAAAGAAAGGAGTTACTGTGCTTATTTGGGTGATTGATCCTGTCTACTCGGGAAATTGGACTTCTATGCCGCAGTGGAGGAAGGAATAATAGTCTGGAATATAGGAGATCCCTTAGGGCACCTGTCAATATTACTATCCCTTGTGATTAAGGTCAATGGAGAACTATAATAATTCAATCCAGGGAAGACTATTAATGGCACAGACCCTTCAGGAATAAAGGTTTGGTTTACGCTGGCAGGTAAAGAACCAGCTGAAGTACTTGCTGAGGGAATACAGAATGAGTAGTGGAATGAGGTAACTATAAATACCCATCACAACCATGTAATTAGTAATATCTGAATTTGGTTCTATTTTTGTTTGTCTTTTGACAGGGTTTTCATGCTTTTCTTGACATTTTGCATGCCTCATAATTATTCGTGTTGAAAGTCAGACATTTCATATAGTATAGTAGAAACTGATGTAAATAGTATCTATGTCCTAAAATAGGCAAATCTTTCCTTCTACAGACTTTTAGAGTGAGAGTTGAGTTGATCCTGTGAACAGATGAGTTTGGTGTGGATTTGTTGTGTGCACAGCATATGATAGGGTTCAAATTCCTGTAAATCACATGAGTTAACAAGGGAGACTGTTTTACCAGTGTTTTCTCACTCTTTGCTCTACTCTTATTTTATGACATTGTTTTGTGCTGTGCCTCAAAAAAGGCCTCTCATATGCCTCTCAGCATTATTTCAATATTACTTTTTACTTTATGAGATTTGTGATAACTCTAGGAAATACTCTGATTAAGCGTCTATCTAAAGCAGTAACTGTGTTCTTATAGGGAATTCTTAGAAATCTTGTTCTTTCTCCAGTGCTAGTTATGATCTAAGCACATATCCTTGCTCTGTACTAGTGGAGATTTTTTTTTTCTTTTTCCTCTCTTTACTGCAATTAGGTTTTCACCAGTGCCCAAAGGCAGCAATGTTGGTTCCCCTCTCCTAGATATGTAAGGTTTTTTTGTTAGCTTGTTTAGTACAAGAGATTAGGGAAATGGATCTGGGCAGATTCTGTGGGGTCTTTACTATAGCTACTGTACATCCCAAGACTTCTCCACAAGGTAATTTTTCTCAGGCTTCACAGTGACTTTTTTTTATCATATTATTACTGAAGTATAATGGGCATACAATTTTATGGGAGTTTCAGGTGTACAGAATACTGAATTAATAATTCTCTACATTACTCAATGCTCATCACAAGTATACTAACCACCTGTCACCATATGGCATTATTACAATACTATGTTCCCTAATACTATACTTTTCATTTCTGTGACTTATTTATCTTACAACTGGAAGTTTGTACTTCTTAATCCACTTTATCTATTTCACCCTTCCCCAACCCCTCTCTTCTGGCAACCACCAGTTTCTTCTCTGTATTTGTGAGTCCATTTCTGTTTTCTTTTTTTTTTTCCATCTCTGTTTTCATTCGTTTATTTATTTGTTCTGTTTTTAGGTTTCACATGTAAGTGAAATCACCTGGTATTTCTTTTTTTCTCTCTGTCTTATTTTACTTACCCTCTAGGTCCATCCATGTTGTCACAAATGGCAAGATCTCATACATTTTTAGGGCTGAATAAAATTCTATTTTATATATTTATAAATATATTTCATCTTTATCTTGATCAAACTTGGACTACTTTCATACCTTGGCTATGGTAAATAATACTGTAGTAAACTTAGGAGTACATATATCTTTTTAAATTAGAATTTTTGTTTTTTTGGGGGGGTAAATACCCAGTAGTGGAATTGCTGGGTCATATGTTATTTCTATTTTTAATTTTTTGAAGAAACTTCATACTTTTTTCCATAATTTATTGTATCAATTTATATTCCTACTAACTGCACAAGAGTTCCCTTTTCTTCACATCCTCACCAAAACTTATTTTTTTCTTTTTGATACTAACCATTTTGAAAGGCATGAGGTGATACCATACTCTGATTTTGATTTGCAATTCCTTGATGATGAGTGATGTTGAGTTGAGCATCTTTCCCTATGTCTGTTGGCCATCTAGATGCCATCTTTGGAACGATATCTATTCATATCCATTTTTAATTGGATTTTGGGTGCTGAGTTGTTATGTTTCTTTTACATATTATGGATATTAGTCCCCTACAGATATATCATTGGCAAATATCTTCTCCCATTTGGTAGGTTGCCTTTTTGTTTTACTGATGATTTTCTTTGCTGTGCACACAGTGATTTTTCTTTAAGAACCTTGTGCAATCTGGGGAGAGATATCTATGTACTATATGAACATTCTCCTTGTTCATAGAGCCCCAAATATCTCTTTATTTTTCTGCTAGTCCATATTCATTTTTTACCAATTTATTAATGATTTCTGCTCAATTATTCTTGCCTGTCTCCAAAGGCATCTGCTCTAAATAAACAAGTATTCATATTCTGTCTTGATTTATATGCACCTATTTTTTTTTGTCATTTTAATCTTAAGAAGCTTTTATTTTTTTTAATTTTTTTAATTTATTTTTTATTGGTGTTCAATTTACTAACATACAGAATAACCCCCAGTGCCCGTCACCCATGCACTCCCACCCCCCGCCCTCCTCCCCTTCTACCACCCCTAGTTCATTTCCCAGAGTTAGCAGTCTTTACGTTCTGTCTCCCTTTCTGATATTTCCCACACATTTCTTCTCCCTTCCCTTATATTCCCTTTCACTATTATTTACATTCCCCAAATGAATGAGAACATATAATGTTTGTCCTTCTCCGACTGACTTACTTCGCTCAGCATAATACCCTCCAGTTCCATCCACGTGGAAGCAAATGGTGGGTATTTGTCGTTTCTAATAGCTGAGTAATATTCCATTGTATACATAGACCACATCTTCTTTATCCATTCATCTTTCGATGGACACCGAGGCTCCTTCCACAGTTTGGCTATCGTGGCCATTGCTGCTATAAACATCGGGGTGCAGGTGTCCCGGCGTTTCATTGCATTTGTATCTTTGGGGTAAATCCCCAACAGTGCAATTGCTGGGTCGTATATGCACCTATTTTTTATTAAATTTCAAGTAAGTTGGTTGCTCTGTGTCATTAATTCTCTGAAGGATTTAAAGTTCATTCAGAGTTTGGAGATGGTCTGACTTTTCTATTGTTATTGTTACAACAGTAGGAATAATGCCTTTTTCAAATTTTACTTTCTAAGCAGAAACCAGAATTCTTACTAGAATATTTTGTACTTTTCAGTTGGATGAAACTTGGACTGGCAAGTTTTAAAAAGCTTTATCTTTAGTCATCCACTTCATTCATAAATGCCTTTTACATAATTATCCAATTCACTAAATCCTATATTCTCATAATTGAAGAGAGAATAGCATAGGATCTTAGTGAGATAATCCTAAATTTGAATTCCCAATATTTCTATTATACAAGCCCTTAACATCATCAAGAATTTAACAATAGTTATTGTGGATAGAATCTGAAGTTTCCTAAACAGAATTGTCCTTCCAAACTGGGTAACAAAGAGGACAATCCAAGAAAAGTTATTTCTGAATGTTCAGCTCAAATATTTAGTAAAATAATAGTTTTTTTAGCTCAGAGAAACTGATTACTGTTGCCAATTTCATATTAAAATAAAAATACCATATTTCATACTTTTGCTCTCAAAGATTATACCCACAGACTTAATATGTATTTATTTTGTTATAAAATAATCTGACATCATCCTTTATATTATAGTATTTAAGACTGAATTATCTCTTCTCAAAATTATAATATTTTTAGACTGAATTATCACTTCTCAAAATTATAGCTTAGAAGAATGGCCTTACATTCAGACTTATAATCATTTGTGGTTCTCCTCATTTATGCTTTATAAGTACAAATTATATTTGAATAATTCCTTCCACCGAGAGCTGAAAATTCTGTTTGGTGTTACCAAGATTAGATATCACAGTACTTAGCAACTTTTCCTGTTTGGGTTACTTTGTAAAGTCCAAAGCCATGAAAAACTTCAAAGATTTTTCCCATGTATCATTTTATCCCACGTGTAAACTATGTATTGTAAATTTTAATCTACAATAGTTGTATTGAAATTGAGTTAACTATGCATAGCCAACATGCTAAGTCAATCAGTCAATCATTGTATTTACCTAAACAAATTTTTTTTCTCTCCCTAAGCACTCCACTGACCAAGACTGACTTAGTGTTTCCCTCAGCCTAATGTTAGACTTCTTCATGACTCTAGGGCCCTAGTCTTCCTTATCTTAGAAAATTTACTTCAGAAAATTTATAGTCATAAATTCTTTCCCCAACCCTTTGAGATGTAGGTCTTTTAACAGCTTTACAATTGGTTTTATAATCTTGTTAGTAAGACTGTCTTTCTCAAAGACCTGGAAGCCTTTTCTTCAAAATAGAATCATCAAAGAAAATAGCAACTCTCTCTAACCCAGTTTCTGTGGGAAGATAGAAGCTAACTTCAGTGGGCTTCTTGGTCCAAATTGTGAAACTATCTGTTGTCATGAAAGTACTAGAAATTTTTTTCTCCCTTTGGACAAAGACAATTAACAAACAGGGATAGCTTAAGATCTCCCCCCTCACCCTAGCACTTTAAAACCTATGTCTTTTGTTTCAGTGAAATTAAGCTCAGACTGAATTCTGACATCTCTTCCCTATAGCAATAGCTTTGAAGAAAGTCTTTCTTGATGTTTTAACTTTGTCCAGTGCAATTTTGCTTTGACACTACAAAATATATAATTACTATATTAAGCAATCCCAGACTTCTGAAAATTCAATAATATTAAGTTCATAAAAATAGTTTCTGAATCCAGCAACCCATCAGGCAGTATTTTATATCTTTTTTATTAACAATATTACAATATTTATAGCATTTTGTTTTTCAGTTATTAAGCTATTTGAATACATCTATTCAAATATATATTTTTCAAATATATATGATATGTAGATAGATAGATAGATAGATAGATAGATAGATAGATAGATAGATAGATATAGCCCCAAAATCAATTTACCATTCCTTGATCAATGTCAACATGCTTCCCTTCCCATTCCCATTCAGTTTTTGGCTTATATAAAGGAAGCATTTTTGTCAGTTGCCTTACATCTTCATATTTTAAGGAGACCTTCATAAAATATATTTAACTATAGGGTGCCCAATACTAAAAACTAGAATCTATGAAGAGAGATTCAGAAATGTAGCAGAAATGAGCAAACACACTAAAATATATACTCTACCTTCCCCATAACTTGCCTCAAATTTAATTCCTTGGAATCATAAAAATAAAATATAAAAAAGGGAGCTTTGATTACCATTCCAAATTGCTACATTTGGAATTTTTTGTTCTTGACCAGATACACAACTAAAAATATGTTTTATGAGGAGCATTGATATATAGTGAAAGAAAAAGAGAGTGAGAGGAATGAAAAGAAAAAGGAAGAGGGTGAAAAGAGAAGGAAAAGAGGGGGAGAAAAGGAAAGAAGATTTAGCCCCCCACTAATTTAATTACCCCTGCCTGCCTTCCACCAAAAAGAAAACATGGTTTCTGGGTATTTATGCTATAAGTTTCTTCTTTTTTAAGATTACATTAATTTATGTATTTCAGAGAGAGAGAAAGTGAGGGAGTGAGAGAGAAGAAGAGGGGAGAAGAGGAGGGAGAAGCAGACTCCACTGAGCAGGGAGTCAACGTCACTATCTTATGTCACTAATACTCATTTTTACATGATGACTCAATCTAGATGTCATGATTTCAACACTGAAAGTAGCAGCACAGAAAGTGGCTTAAAGAACACATAATTAAGGAAGGGACTTCAAGATTATTGTTTTCTGTATTTTTAAGAGTCAGGGAAAAATAAAAACCATTAAGCTTTCACATCACATCATGAAGTGAGCACTGCTTTTGTCCACTTATATTAGGCTTTTATTATTTTTTATTTGGAATAAAACATATTCTTGTTTTATGTGAAGTTTTTTTAATTGATGAACAACTATCAATGTTTCAGGTTTTAACAATGATAGACATAAAATTATTTTTTGAAAAATGTTTTGTCAGTCAAAATCTTACTTTGGAATTTAAATAGTTTTATTTTCAATCCTGAAAGAAAATTTTCTATCAACAAACATACGTTTGAAACAATCTCAATATCTAAAAAAGCTGTTTAAAGCAACCCATAAACTGCTTCTCAAAGGGAAATTCACAGTATACTTTTCTGTGTTGAAATAATATGTCATAAATATTTATTGATATTTGAAGAAGTGTAACATTATACTAGTGCTAGATCTTAACCAGTCAGCACATGCCCATTATTGTACTCAGCTGGTGGTCTCAAAGGATACAAGCTTAGAACTGTTTATAATAGAATTTCAAGAGTTGCAATGACAACTAAAATACAAAATTTGATCACCAAAAATTCTTTGAAGGAAAATTTTCTTTGCACACTAAGTTACAAAATAAAGCTTCTGAAAAGATGATGATTATTCTTTAATAACCTCTACAATCAGGAGTCTCTGTATCTAAATGGAGAAAGAACTTTGGATTTCCCCAGGCAAGTAATGCATTGATCTCTGCATCAAGTCCTAATCAAATAGATTCAGGCTATCATATAATGTGCTAGAATCAATGCCGTTTGGTTATATCACTTTCCAGGCAATAAATATATAGTTGTTTTGCAACTGATGTTGCTAATTGAGATTATTTTTCAATTATAAATGGGATGCATGCTCTTAAATACTTTTTATACAATTCCTCAATAAGATGATTGAGTCCACTAAACCAAACCAAATGGTAATAGCAAAAGCTGAACTGCTAGCACCAATGTATTCTCATTACATTTTTGTTTATTCAGAAATGTAAAAGTTTAAAAATTATTCTCAATTACATAAAAAGTTCTATCTATAAAAATGCTGTAATAAGGACTATAAAATCTCTGGGCAAATACATCAAGATTGTTCCAGACAAAACATTATCTGATATGCCATCCATATGGCACTTGCCTGGGAGCAAAACTTCAGAAAAAAAATAAGAATACAGCCCAGGTGCTCTTCTATAGGCCACCCAATGAATCATCTGCAAACTTGATTCCTATAGCTATACTTGAGACACAGTTTTATTCAGCTTGTTCTGTATTAGCATGGAATTCTTTTTTTTTCTGTTTCTTTTATTAAAATATCAATTCATGGGTATTTTAATCTATAACCTTGTATGTTAATCTGCTCAATTCTTTTTTTATCTGCTTAATTTTTAGCCAGTTCTTCATAGAATCTTATGAGATTTTTTTGTAGTAACCATACCAGGGAGAAAAGTAGTGAAATAATAAGATGCTTGAATCCTGAGTTATTTTTTATTGTTCCCATCTCCTATAGTCCTAAAGTTTAATATGATTATATTATCACATATCTATACATATGTTCAATTTAAAAATCGCATTTCCTACATTTTGCTTTATATGTTTGTCACATCTTATGTAATTCATATACTTTGGAAACTTAGAACCAAAATCTGTTTTGATAATAACTGCTCAAAATCAATCCAAGGAGTCACATCTTATGATCTTTTGCCAATCACCAATTTGAGAAAATGCTGATTCATATAAACTATTCCACTATACTTACCATGGATAACATATTTTGACTTATAATAAAATTAAGTCAAATTTATTGAGCACTCATATAACAGATACTTTCTAAATTCCTTACTTAAACATCGGGTTATCTTATTCATTTCTATCCAAATAATTTGAGGCTAATACTGTTATACTCCATCTATAGACAATGAAATTCAAGCACCAGTAGTTATACGATCTATGCAAATTCACCCAACTAATAAGTAGTGAAACATGAATATAATACTATGCATAGTCTTTCTGACAAAACCTTTTCTTCTAGGTTTAAAATGCCCATCTCAAAGTTATCAACATTTATTTGAATTTATAAATCAGATCATTGTTAGTAAAGATTAAGAGACTCTGCAAAGCATATAGTTTACAATAATGCTATTTGTTTTTACATTCTTCTTCATACATGCCTAGTCAACTTCTCCATTTATCTTCTTAAAATTCCATTTTGGTTTGAAACTACTTGATCTTTATTTTCAACTGAGATTTTTTCCAGAGTCAGAGCATTTCAGGCTCTGTTTTGCAGCATCTACTTTTGAAGTCACTGGATTCCTGTGATAACAGACAACACTTATGTAGCCAAGAAGAAAATATTATGCTCTTCATTGTCAAAAATACCTGACAATGAGATTGAATTTAGATTTAAATGTGCTCTCTAAAATACCCTGTCGTATTCCTTGTCTTAACACCACACTATGGGTTTGCTACGCTTTCTTCCTTACTTAAATTAAAGAGTCACAGCTGCTGTAGACATTGCACATAGGGGTCCCAAGGACAAGGGAATGGGTGAAAGTTATGCCATTTATCTGCATAAGGAGAAAAGTTGAAGCAGCAATAAATAATCCTGCAGAATGTAAGATTGTGTATAAGGATGTATGGACAGTTTTAAAAACAAAGAAGAAGAAAACTATATTAGTGTAAAAAAGTTTTTCTCAGACAATAAAAGTCTTCCATAGTTTAAAGAGAGACATTTTTTCCACCTAAGATTTTATATTAGAAAGGGCTATACATTTGTGTGTGCATGTACACGCACACACATACAGAATTATTACTTGTCATAGAGAGAAAATATAGATCAGATTTCTAAATATAATGCAAAAAAGTATCTACAAGAGATACTTTGAAAAAGGCTGACTGCTAATTTTCGGTCCAATAGAAGAAAAATTGTATCGTTACTTTTTTTTTTTTTTTTTGTATCGTTACTTTTTAAGCTGTTTTTACAGCCCCTTCAATTTGAGGATAACTAACATCTTTATTATATTTATCTTCTGCTCTAAGAATGTAATATTTTTCCATTTTTTCTGTTTCCATTTTTCCATTAGATATTACTTGGTTTCTTTCATCTGAGTTTTATAGTTTTCTGCATATAGGCCTTATACATATTTGAGGGGATTCTATTTTAAATGGTATTGTATTTTTCTTTTGCTTTTAAGATTTTTTTTTTATTCATGAGAGATACATAGAGAAAGGTAGAGACATAGGCAGAGGGATAGCAGGCTCCTTCAGGGAGCCCAATGCAGTCCAATGCAGGACTCAATCCCAGGACACTGGGAACATGACCTGAGCCAAAGGCAGATGCTCAAAAACTGAGCCATCCAGGCACCTCGATATAGTATTTTCAATTTTAAATTTCAAGTGTTCATTGCTAGTATATAGAAAAGCAATTGACTATTGCGTAATAACCTTGTATGTTGTGATCTTTCTCTAATCACTTATCAGTTCCTGGAGGCCTTTTTGATTACTCTTGTTGATTCTTTGAAATTTTATGCATAGAAAATCATGCCACCTGACAGAAAAAAATAATTATATTTCTTCCTTCCCAATCTGTATTGATTTTATTTCCTTTTAGTATCATATGTTCTTATTGTTAGGAGGATTTTTTTTCACTTTTTTTTTTCATAGTGGATCAGGGAAAATTGGATTAAAATCACTTGTTTTACATTGAAACACTGATCTTGTACAACTTGAGACAAATCTTAAACTGATTAAATAATAAATTTCATGGTAAGATATTTACTTTTTAAAAAAGATTTTATTTATTTATTCATGAGAGACAGAGGGGGGTGGTGGAGAGAAAGAGGCAGAGACACAGGCAGAGGGAGAAGCAGGCTCCATGCAGGGAGCCCAACGTGGGACTCGATCCCAGGTCTCCAGGATCAGGCCCTGGGCTGAAGGCAGCACTAAACCACTGAGCCACCTGGGCTGCCCATGTCTTGGTATTTTAAACAGAAAATGATTTAATATTGAAAATTAATTGTTGAATAGAAGAGTTACCTCTAGGTGGGGTCTCTAAGAATGACTCTAAGCATGCCAAGAGAGTGTCCAGCTGGTAGAACTGCTGCTTCTGACTTTGCCATGGGGAGTGAAGTGCTTCTTGGCACTCTTGCCAGGATCTGGCCCCTGGAATGTTATTCAGTAAATCTAGATAATCAAAACATCTCCACAACTGAATCTGTTGGCAGTGAACAACTAAAAAGGCTAGCCTATCATCAAAATCTCATGTAAATGCTTCTCACTGATAGGAAGCAGTTTGCCAATAATAACTCTGAGATATGTAGTTTTAGTTTTATAATTTTTCAAGACAAAGAGTCACGCTGGAAGAAACAATAGGAAATAAGTGCATTAATCCCACTATTTACCATAACTTAAAACTACTTTTTTTTTTATTTTAAATTCATTACTGAATTTTTGGGGATTTTTTAGACATAGAAGAACAAACGAACTAAAAATAGGGTAGTGTTTTACTGAACAATAGGATGTTCCTTATGCATTTATGCATAAGTCAGATCAATAATTTTATTTAACTTAAAATGCAACTTCTGGTTGTCTGCTTGCTTATAAAATCTAAACTTAATGTGCAAAATATTATACTAATACTTCTAATATCTCCTCCTCAAGTGTTGGGTCTTATCCTAAACTAGTAACTGAAAAACTATAAAGATGAATTGCAGGTTCTTCACCTTTATTTTATTAAACTGTAATCACATCTAAACTGAGAGGCTTCCCAGCAGCTATTGAGTTTTGAAAACTAGAAAATGGGAGGATTTTGAGGGAGAAAAAAAAGTAGAAAGAACACAGTGCCAGAAGTGGTTTTATACCTGCATTGCCACAGGCCAGCTAATACTATGTTTCAGCCAACTCTGTTCAATTCACCTTGGTGGCAACAAAAAATTCAAGACTTCCCAGTTTACATATTCATGGTTTTTATGGTTTTCAGGACATGCTTAAGTGGTTTAGGATATCACAAAGCAGACTATCATGAGACAAGTCACAAACACTGGGCTCCATATGATCAGGTTTGCATCTTGGATTTGACTACTTACTAGCTGTGCTTCCTTGGGCAAATTGCTTATAATCCTCTGTGCTTCAGTTTCTTTGTCTGTAAGACAAGGATAATAAACCTAACACAGGATTGTTATGAATGTTAAATTTTATAATCCACAGGAAGTTCTCAGAATAGTGGGTATTCAATAAATCCTTTTATCATGTACATAGCAATGCTAAAGCATTTACTGTAGAGTCACAGTAATTCCGTGAGACATATTTGTCTTCATCTCTGTTTAAGAATTATAAACAAAGTCTGGGGTAGACCTAAAGGGATACAAAATGGTAGTCATGAGTTTATTCATTTGGTATGCAACTGGATTCAGAAGGAATAAAATTTATATCAGAATCTGATAAGTACACATCCATACCCATATATATGAAACATAAATAATTATAATAATCTTTAACACTAGTTTGCACTGAATATTCATATGTTGAAATCTAATCCTCGATGTGATGGTGTTTGTGAGGTAATTAGGATTACACTAGGTCATAAAGGTAGAACCCCATGAGGAGAATAATGCCTTTATAGAATAGGATGAGACATGAGATCCCTCGCTATTTTTGAAAGGCTAAGTGAGGACATACCCAGGAGGAGTCAATCACAAGAACATTGACCATGCTGGCACCCTGACTGGGGACTTCCAGTTTCCAGAACTATGAGAAATAAATTTCTACTGTTCAAACTTACCAGTCTCTCTTAATTTATTAGAAGAGACAAAGCTAAGATAAATATTGTTAATCTTAGTAATTATAATTAGAGTCAAGAGAAATAGTTGATTAAGTGATGAGTCCTAAATGTTTACAAAGGTGATAAGTTAATTTAAGTATTTATTTGCATGAGATACAATGAGTGTTAAAATTACCATAGTTCATAGTTGATTCAACTCCCTCTTTAAAATCTATCACTATAATATGTTCTGATTATTATCTTAAATTTATGTTTTCTAATCTTTTTTGCTATCTCATTTTGATATATTTCCATTAAGATTTTGATGCATATTTTGGTCTAACTACATATTGTTAAAAAGTGACCTTTTAATTTGACCACTTAGTTGATTTTAATGCTAAGATAGGGATAAGATGTCTAATGAACTTTGTGTATGAAAATAGCATCAGATGGTTTATTTAGAATTCTATAGACACAGCACTGCCAAGCCTACTGAGGAGTCAGGGACCTTACTAATTTTGGAGAGGTTTTATTGATTATACAGAGACAGGGCACATTTTAATCATTTTTATACTATCATATCGCCCGAGGTAACAAAATCCATTAAACAAGGATTATGAACTTTGTTTTTAACCGCATCCTAAATTGTTTCTTGATTTATAGTAAACAGAAGCTCTGTAAGATCAATCTCAGTTACTAAGGCATATTAAAATAATCATCTTTAATTTTAATTGCTCATATGCCCAACTCTCTGAGGTGCAGCTGTTCACAAAGCTAAATGGCTTATTTTCTGATGGGAGTTTTACTTTGGTATTAGTACTTGCCCCCTCCTCCTCATTTTATTATTTATCGATTTTAATTTTAATGTCGTCTTCTGATAGAAAAAGTTAATTTACTGAAACCTAGAAATGTCTACTCAATGTTTTCTGTAGTTTCACAAGAGGATAGGAGTTTTCAAAAAACATAATTTGATGAGTTAAAACATTTTTGCGAGTATGCATGTGAACAAGCACGCACACACATTTATGCATGCACTCTTCCACACAGATATACCCTTGCAGGATCCTGATGCTGATGTGCACTTGCAGAAAAATAAGTTTTTTTCAGTAGAACATATATTCCTTTGTTATACATGATAATTGATTTGGCTCCATGAAACACTGATTTATGTCTTTAATTTTAATATAATAAATATCCTTAGTTTTGAAGTGGGGAAATGAATCAATGAAGCAAAAAGGATTTTTAGGGCAGTGAAATACTCTGTGTGATGCCATAATGGTGAATAAATGTCATAAGTTTGTCCAAATCCACAGAACGTACAACACCAATAGTGAACCCTAGTGTAAAACCATAGACTTTGGATGATTATGATGAGTCAATGTTGATTCATCATTTATAACACACATACCACTCTGGTTGGAGATATAGATATTGGGGGTGGCTATGAATGGGGGGAGGGGTATATGAGAAATCTCTGTACCTTCTCAATTTTGCTATGAACCTAAAACTGCTCTAAAAACACAAAGACTTAATTTTTAAAAATGAAAAGGAAATGGAACTACTGTAAAGCAAAGTAGTGAAAACTTTTTTGAAGGGGGTCATAACATAAAGATTATAATTAGCTTGAGCAAAAATGATTATAGGAAAATTAATTGAATCATAACAAATCCAAGGAGAACGAAACAAAACAGCATGAACCTGGAGAAATAAACCCTTATCGTTGGTTTTATTATGTATTTATTTCTTTGGTATGTTTTATTACAATCTGACATAATGAGGCTTTAGGAAATTCATCTGGTGCAGAAAAAATAAACTATCTTTTTTTTCTTTAAACTAAGACAATATTAGAAGTTTAACCAAGGGATGTGATTAATGTGGATAAAGATTGAGCAATGCCATCATTTCTTGCAGCTATCTGTAATGCTCACTGTGTTGTAATTCTCCATTCATTCCGACAGTTCTCATTTGAGACATTGATTAACCTTTTTGCAGGGAACATGTTTTATTATTATTTAATGTCTCTAGAACTCAGCATAATTCCTGGCAAATAGTATCATCAAGTACATAGATTGAATAAAGCATGGATGAATAACATGCATATTTTGGAAAGATTAATCTGACATGTTAAAATAATTAAAAATTTTAGGAAAATAACTGATGAGACTGAGGTAAGTATGTAGTTATGCACTGAAGACAGCCAACTAGATGGTAGTCTGAGTGGCAACAGGATGACAGATAAGGAAAGGGAAAATTATGGTAATAGATGAAAAGTTCTTTATTTGAGACTTAATTCTGGTTTCTAGAAAGGACAAAGTATTTTCCTAATTTTACCTAAATTATTACTGCTCTAAAGAAAAACTAAAAGCTCACTTATCCAAGTTTGCTCAGCATACTAGCATTAAATCTATGGAAATCTTGATTTCATTATTGGATGTACAGTTATGCTAGCAGGAAATGTCAGAATTTTAGCTATTCAAGGTTATTTTAATGTGTCCAAAGGATGTAAATTAGTAAATCTCTGGTAATTATCTTGGATTTTTTTCACATATATTGAAATGGTATGTTAAAAATAATCACCAAACAACAATGTTCTTTGGTTCCTGCATATACTAAAACAAAAAGAAAAATAAAAAGAAACAAAAAACCTATTCTTTAGTCCCACATCCAAATAATTCAACCAAAAATATTTAAACTCCAAATCAAATGCTACCCATAATGACTAAATTGGTAATGATACTATCATCTTTTTTTTTCAAATTTGTACAAAGTTAGTATTATTATAAAATAATGACTTATGACTTTATGTACTTACAATATCTCATATAAAATCAGAAACATAAAAACTATTCTAAAATACACTAATTTGTTTTGTCTTCAGACTTCGAACTGTTTTTAGAAATCTAAGTTTCCAGACTTTCCTAGACACGTGTGCAAAACTAATCCCTATTGACAATAGAAAAATTCTATCATCTAAGCTTAAATAGAAGAAACCAAATGACTCACAAACCTGTAGGAAATGAGGATTAGACTACTTCAGGGATCTTACATGCTTGCATGCTTGTTCCAGGTCCCTGTCATTCTTTATATTTTCATGAAACACACACACACACACACACACACACACATTGGAGTTATAGTGAGTTGGCAACTTATATTTCCACCAAAATTGGTAAACTTGTTGCTTACTATGCATATACAGGGAATTTTACATTGACAATATCTTTAAAATTAAACAAATTAAAAATGAATATAAGTATCAGAATTCATCAATGGTAGTCATCTTTTCTTATAATTACTAAGTTTTTATCCTTTTCTCTATCTATATGTAGCAAGATGAATGCAGAATGGTTCTGCTTCATTAAAAAAGACTCTTGAGGCTTTAAACATACATTCTAAAATCACATTTCCCATATTCATTGCTACCAAAAATTTGTAAATAAAATTTTTGAAAGCAAGCTAACTAACCAAAGATTTTTCTATCAGATGTATGCTAGTGTAGTACTCTTCTGCAGAAAGTGGGGTCTTAAAAAATAAGAACATATTCAGAAATGAAGATACCTACACTAGTGGTGAAAATTATTTGGATGTGTTTTTCTAGCAAACTAAGAAAAATTGAAAAGAAAACCTATGAAAAGGAAAATAAAAATACAGTTGACTCATGAACAACACGGAGGCTGGGTGTGCCAAAAAACCCCACACCCACTACCCCCAACCCCCTGCACCATTGAAAATCCACATATAATCTGTGAGTCCTCCAACACTACATACTAATAGTCTATTGCTGACCAGAAGCCTTACTAATAACATAGTCAATTAGCACATTTTGTGTATGTTATGTATATAATATACTGAATTCTTACAATAAAGTAAGCTAGAGAAAAGAAAATGCTGAGATGCCTGGGTAGTTCAGTGGTTGAGTATCTGCCTTCAGCTCAGAGTGTGATCCCCAGGGTCCTGGGATCGAGTCCTGCATCAAGCTCCCCACAAGGAGCCTCCTTCTCCCTCTGCCTATGTCTCTGCCTCTCTCTCTCTATGTCTCTCATGAAAAAATAAATTAAATATTTAAAGAAAAAAAAGGAATATAAAATGTAAAAAAAATCATGAGGAAGAGAAAATACATTTGGAGTATGGTATTGTAAACATACATGTATTAGTGGACCCAACACTGCTCATACTCATACTGTATAAAGAATTAGCAGTGTAAAAACAAACAAAAATATGAAGCAGAGTTAATTATAAATAAATGTGTTTTATGGGATAATGAAATGTGCCAAAAACCAAAATAAAAGATAATATGAAAACATTATATATTAAACTTCATTATATGAATCTACATCATGATATTGTACTTAAAATTGAGAAATGGGTAGAGAATTAAAGGTAAATGTAGAAGAGAAAAAATTATCTCACCTCACATGAAGATATGAAATGTTATATTTAATTCTTATAATTAATCATTAAAGAGAATTCAAAATATTATAATTTAATTTATAATTTATAACTATAAATTATAAATAATTATTATTTAATTTATAATTATAAATTTCCTAATAATTATTAATTTAGTCCAAGTAAGAGAGGATAAAATATCAAAGTGCATACAGCAAATGTCCAAAAAATTACAAGTAAAAGTAGAAACCATGAAACTAAATAATAAATGTAAGATTAATATGACTGCTACAATGACAGAACCTCACATGGCTGACATGTGTACCCCTAAGGATTTGAATCCTGAAAAGGAAAACAGAACACATGGTCATATCAAATATTCATGGAACATTCACAGAAGCTCAGAATGTTAATCTCAAACATCTAAAAAGTGATCCACAAAGAAATATAATTAAGAAATAAATAATCGAAGTTTAAAGAAAAGATAGCTCTTTGCAAATTCAAAGTTATTCTCAGAAATAGACTGAACTATCATAATTCCCAATTTCTTAAGATTTGCTTACAAGTGTATCATGTGTAATACAATCATGAATGGTTGAAAAAGTCCATCATTAAAATAGAGGAGAAAGTTTAACCCATAACATTATTCTTACTTTCTTCTTCTTGCTACAGATCTCAAAGTAAACATATAATTATTACTCTGGGAAAAAATAAATATTTTAAATTTTGATAAATCCAAGGCAGAACCCAAGGTGGAAATTAAAATGAAATTTAAAATAAATATTCAAATTAATTTCAAAATTTAAAAATTTCTCAATAGTCAAAATAAAATTTTGTAGTAAATCATTTTATTCAAAAAAGTTAAACTTTAAGACAATTGTTAGGAATTTTTGGCATTAGCATTTCTAAGTAGACTATCAATTGCTAATACTATTATCAATTTTTATTTAACAATCTCTATACTGTGATATCTTCTGAATAATAATGTCTTATATTTGGACGAACTACTACTTTTTTAAAGATTTTATTTATTTATTCATGAGAGACAGAGAGTGAGAGGCAGAGGCACAGGCAGAGGGAGAAGCAGGCTCCAAGCAGGGAGCCTGATGTGGGACTCTATCCTAGAACTCAGGGATCACGCCCTGAGCCAAAGGCAGACCTTCAACCACTGAGCCACCCAGGCATCCCAGATGAAGTATTACTTTTACCTGCTAGACAGATGACCATATTTTTCTCTTTCTTTTTCACTGGAAATATTTTGTGTCAATGTTAAAAATGCAGTCTACTCTCCCCCTGCCTCAAATTAAATTATATTCACTTGAAATCTTAATCAGAGATGAAAACTTCCAAGATAAAATTAAGAGCTGGAGTTTTATTTTGCCTGTATCCCTTACTAGCTATATGACTTTGGCCAGTTTAACTCTAGAGACTCTATTCGCTTCTATGTAAAAAAGGGTTAACAATATCTAACTTGCTTTAGGGTCAATACCTATTTGGGTTTTAATGGACCAGCAAAGTGCAGATTATTGTCAGAGGTTCCTGAGTTGCTCATTCATTCATTTATGAATCCATTCATTTAAAAAAATATTTCTGAAATCTTACTACTGTGTTAAAACTATTTGATGCATTTTGAGAACATTAGTGAAGAAACAAAAATCTTTATGCCTTACTAGTTTACATTCTGTTGATTGCCAGAACAAACCATAATAGCAGCTAAATATACTGAGTCTCAGAAAAAGCACAAACAGTGCAAATTTATAGACTTTAGGTGTTCTACTTGATTGTGCAGAATTATGACACTTCTTTAATAATTGGGAATTCAAACTAGTAGATTTACACAAAGTGAAGTTTGAGTGTATTTTTTAATTTTTAATAATTACAACAAAAAACTTTTCATTGTAAGATTTTAATTCTATAATTTAATTATTAAATTCTTCATTTAGAATATTATTAATCTGTATTACTTCTTATACCTTTCTTCTTTTTTTATTTTATTTTATTTTTTTAAAGATTTTACTTATTTATTCATTAGAGACACAGAGAGAGGCAGAGACACAGGCAGAGGGAGAAGCAGGCTCCATGCAGGGAGCCTGATGTGGGACTTGATCCCAGGACTCCAGGATCACGCCCTGAGCCAAAGGCAGATGCTCAACCGTTGAGCCACCCAAACATCCCTTCTTCTTTTTTAAAATTCTTAGCCTTACAACTTTTTTTGTGTACTAGGTAAATGATCAACAATTTGAGTAATTCATAGGACAGCTATTGTTTTAAAGATTAGATTCTTGGCAGTCTATATTGACTGACAACTACTTTTTTTCTAACCATTGTTATTTTTCTTTATCTTTAGCTGAAAGGAAAGAAGAGAGGGAAACATTAAACATTTTTAAACCCTTTCTGTTTGTCTCATGATAAAACACCTTGAAATGCCCATAGCAACATGGGAGTTCAGCTCCCACAGTAGCATGATTTAAAAATAAAAAAATAAAGACTAAGTTAGTAACCGTCAGTAAACAATAGGTCCCTGGTCTGTTGTCATATTTATTAACTTTATTACACAACATTGAATATGGACAAGTTATTAGAAAAAAGCAAAATCTTTTTTGCAGAATAAGGCATACAAAAAAAAAAAAAAGAAAGAAAGGAAAGTTGATGCAAGGAGATGGCTGATACATTTCTAAGAATAACTGAAATTTAAATGGATTTAAACCAGCCTTTAGGGATGCCTGGGTGGCTCAACGGTTGAGCATCTGCCTTTGGCTCAGGTTGTAGTCCCAGCGTCCTGGGATCAAGTCCCCCACCAACCACCCCACAGAGAGAGCCTGCTTCTCCATCGACCTTTGTCTCTGTTTCTCTCTGTCTCTCATGAATAAATAAATAAATAAAATCTTTAAAAAATAAACAAATAAACCAGCCTTTACAGTCAGTTATAGAGCCCATAGATGGTAGAGTTAAGCATTAGTCCTGGGGAAGCACTTTGATTGTGTGATCTTTAGAGGGCTATAGACTGAGTATGTAAAATTGATTCAACTAAAACCCACCGTGAAACAGTCAAGATATCACTAATTCAAAAGTGAATATTTTCTGCTAAAAATGACTTATTTTCTAATATATGCTTCTTGACCCATCAGGGTATTAACCAATAGCTTTCGCAAAACTTTTCATTGTTCTTTTGTCCAAATACCCAAGGACCCACACTCTTAAACATTTCTAAGCATCAGCCTCATCAATCTTTTTGACAGGTACTGGGCTGGATCAGAGACCCATAAAAAGTCGCATTATGGATGAAAAAACAACTCAGTGGAAAACTGTTGGAAATGAAAACTTTCCATCATTCTTAGAGAGTCTACCTACTTGAATTTTCATGCTTCAACAGAAAAGAGAATGAAATCAGCAAGTACAATGACAAGTAAGAAGTGAAAATCTAACTTTGAAAATTGATTTGTGTATCCATCCTGTAACATTTTCAGAGAATATTTTGAGAATATTTAATTTGTCTTTATTATTTGGATGCTTATATAATACACATTTTTATTTCTTACCTTAGTTCTAAAACGGTGGCAGTTAAACAACTTATGAAAAATACTTTTAATTCTAATGAAACTTCTCATTGAAGTTGATAAACTTTATAGCCATGTTTTAGTTCAGATAATCTGGAATACAACACAATGGAACAAGTAATTTAAAGATTGTTCTGTCACAAGGGTGCCTGGGTGGCTCAGTTGGTTAAGCATCTGCCTTCAGTTCAGGTCATGATCTCAGGGTCCTAGAATCAAGCCCAGAGTTGGGGCTCCCTCTGCTTGGTGGGGAGTCTGCATCTCCCTCTCCCTCTGTGCTTTCCCCTGCTTATAAGTGCACACACTTTCTTTCCAATAAATAAATAAATCTCTAAAAAATTTAAAAATAAAATTTAACTCACAAAAATGTGTAGGGAAACGATATTTTTTAGTTAGTTTAGAAAAAAACATTTTTTTCCTTAAATAAATATATGGAATCTGAATGATTATATGTATGAAAATTTTGGTTTTTCTAATTGAATTATGATTGGGTCTATCTGTAAAATAACATTGCTAAAATATCCCCTTAATTAAAAATTCACCAATAATCTGAAACTATTTTCAATTCGTTATACAGAAGCATGCATTTGTCTATACAAATAACAGAAGAATAAAAAAGTGTTATTTTTCTTAGAAAATTTATAATTTTCTCTTTCAAAATTTAAACAATTTATTATTCCAAATGACGGACATTTTAGTCCACCCCTTTCTCAAATGCTATACTTAAATACTCTTCCTGTGACAAAACAATCTTTTTTTTAAGCTTTTATTTATTATATATTTGAGAGACAGAGGGAGTGTGAGAGAAAGAGAGTATGAACAGGGGGAGAGAGAGGGAGAAGGAGACTCCCTACTAAGCAGGGAGTCCCAAAGCACAGAGCAGGGAGCCCCTACCCTGGGCTCAATTCCAGGATCCTGAGATCATGACCTGAGTTGAAGGCAGACTCTTAACTGACTGAGCCACTCAGGCACTCCATGACAAAACAATCTAAATTATTTGTTCCATCTTATTATATTTCAAATTACCTGAATTTACTTATTTTAAGCAGTACCATTAGCTGCGAAAAGTTTTCCTAGACACAAATCTACTTAAACTGTCTGCAATCTTAAACATAATTAGAAATTGTTTTAAGATGATAAAACTTAGTAATTGACCAGGATATTTCATTTGTATACATAATTTTCAACTAGACAATTATTTTAGACCAAGATCTAGCCTGAAGAGATTAAAGGGTATGTAAATAAACTTTGGAGGGGGCAGAGGCAATCCCTTCTGTATGTTTCTGCTGTATAACTTTGACTGGATTTTCAAAGTGTTGCTTTAAAAAAGCCTATGAAAGATTTTATAACAACATATTTCAACAATGAGAAATTTTATTGAACATTCTGATGGAGTGAGGCAAGAGATTAAAAGTGTTTAAACCTACAGCTCTCAATATATATCACTTTTAATAATCAAATTAGAGAAAATAAGGCAAAAGAATTATTTAGTAGTTGTAAGGGAAGAACAGTTTTTTTTTTTTTTTTTTAGTGCTGATTTTAATTAAGGTTTTCTTGATTGTTTCCTAAAATGATGAAATTGATACTTTTTTTGTGGAAGAATCACTATATTTTGAGATTCTGTATTCACAGTTATTGCTTGTGGGCTTTATCTATTAATAAGTCACTGTGGTTACTCTCATTATGCCCTTCCCAATCTTTGACTCTGCTGCAAATATCGATCTGAAAATGAACTGCCCAAGGACAATGGCACCATAAATTACTAAGTGCTCTTCAAGCAATTAGAGGCTCTTTTGCTCTGGTACAAATGGATACTTGACTCTGTCAGCTAGATCAGATATGATTGTCTTACCTATAGACCAATTAGACTCCTCAGAAATGTCCTTCACATCTATTTTCCATTCTCACAATAAGCACACATAATGTCTTTTATTTCTACATTGTTTTTTCTAAGAAATCTTTATTTGTTGGATTATGTGAGCAAGAATAATATTGAATCATGACACTACTTTGGTGAATGTTCAATGAGAATCCATGTTCCAGGCAAAAAAAAAAAACTAAAATTCAGTAGTATATAAAAAGATTCAATTAATAAATAAGTTGAAAGGCACACTGCAGTTACGAAAGGTAAATATATATATATATATATAAAATGTGGAGAGAGAGAGCACTTGGATGTAATTCGTATATCCAATTTGTAATAAAAATGGATGGAATGATGTTAAAACTCTACCTACACGTAGGTTTCTATTTCTGTGCAAAACAACATCAATGTTTATGTGATTCTCAAATTAAAAACAAGTATTTAAATAAAGATTGAGTAATTAATTGTAAAATACTATTATATACCTCATTGTTTAAGTGATGAGATATATAACACATAAATTTATTTAATTGATTTTTTAAGTGCCAGCCTTTATAACCATGTCCTACTTATCTATGACATAAATTAAAATAATTGACAATATAAACAGTGAAATGATCTCATTCCTGCATATGATTTAAATTTTAAGTAGACTTTTAAGCTAGCATTAGTTTAGCACTGTCTCCTAGGACTTGCTGACATTTAAACAAAATATTAGATGCTGAGTTATTGCTACTCTTTTGGGGTATGATGATTTAAATTTTGCTCATAATAGAAGATTTTTTTAAATAATATTGTTTTTAATTTTAATTCCAGTAGGGTTAATGTGAAGTGTTATATTCATTTCTGTTACACAATATAGGGATTTAACAGTTCTATACATTACTCAGTGCTCATCAATGACAAGTATACTCTTTAGTCTCCATCACTTATTTTTCCCATTCTCCTGCCCACCTCCCCTTTAGTAACCATCAGTTTGTTCTCTGTAGTTAATAGTCTGTTTCTCAGTTTCTCTCTCTCTTTCTCACTCCCTCTTTTTTTCTTTGCTCTTTTGTTTCATTTCTGAAATTCCACATATAAGAGAAATCATTTGATATTTATCTTTCTCTGATTGACTTATTTCATTTAACATTACACCCTCTAGCTCCATATCATTGCAAATGGCAAGATGTCATTCTTTTTTGCAGCTAAATAATGTTCCAGTGTGTGTTTGTGTATGTGTGTGTGTACACCTTCCTGGTCCATTTATCTATTGATGGACACTGGGGCTGCTTCCATAATTTGGCTATTTTAAATAATGCTGCAATAAACATAGTGATGCATGTATCCTTTCAAATCAGTGTTTTCATATACTTTGGATAAATACCCAGTAGTGCAAATACTGGCTCTTAGGGTAGTTCTATTTTTAGTTTTTTTGAGGAGCCTACATACATCCTCATTTCCACAGCGGCTGCACTAGTTTGCATTTCCACCAATAGTACAAAAGGGTTCCCTTTTCTCACATCCTCACCAACACTTGTTTCTTGTATATTGATTTTAGCCATTTTGACTGGTGTGAGGTGATATCTTATAGTATTTTTGATCCATATTTCCCTGATGATGAGTGATGTTGAGCGTCTTTTCATGTGTCTGTTGGCCATTTGGATATCTTTTTTGGAGAAATGTCTGTTCATGTCTTCTACCCATTTTTAGTTGGATTATTTTTTCCTTTGATGTTGAGTTGTATAAATTCTCTATATATTTTGCATACTAACCATTTATTGAATGTGTCATTTGCAAATATCTTCTTCCATTCAAGAGGTTGCCGTTAAGTTTTGTTGATTGTTTCCTTCATTGGGCAGAAGCTTTTTATTTTGATGTAGTCCCAATACCTTATTTTTGCGTTTATTTCCCTCACTTCAGGAGATATATCTAGAAAAAAGTTGCTACAGTGGAAAGAGAAATTATTGCTTGCTTTCCCTTCCAGGATTTTTATGGTTTCAGGTCTCACATTTAGGTCTTTCATCCCTATTGAGTTTATTTTTGTGAATAAAGTAAGGAAGTGGTTTAATTGTTTTCTTTTGAATGTAGCAGTCCAGTTTCCTCAAACCATTTATTGAAGAGACTTTTTCCTATTGGATATTATTTCCTGCTTTGTCAAAGATTAATTGACCATGTAAACATGCATCTGTTTCTGGGTTTTCTATCCTGTTCCTTTAATCTATGTGTCTATTTCTGTGCCAGTACCATATTGTTTCGATTACTACAGCTTTGTAGCTGATACATCCAGCTTTGATTTTCTTTTTCAAGATTGGAGTCCTTTGCAGTTGCATACAAATTTTAGGATTATTTATTCTAGTTCTGTGGAAGATGCTATTTATATTTACTAGGGATTGAATTACATCTGTAGATTTCTTTAGGTGGTATGGATATTTTAACAATCTTTTTCCTTCTAATCCATAAGCATAGAATATCATAATATTTGTGTCATCTTCAATTTCTTTCATCAATGTTTTATAATTTTCAGAGTACAGTTTTTTTATCTTCTTGGTTAAGTTCATTTCTATATATATTTTTTAAATTTTTGGTGCAATTGTAAATTGACTCGCTTTCTTAATTTATTTTCCTGTTGTTTCATTATTATTGTGTAAAATGTGATGGATTTCTGTAATTGATTCTGTATCCTGCAACATTACCAAATTAATGTATCAATTCTTGTGGTTTTCTGCTGGAGCATTTAGGGTTTTCTATGCATAGTATCATGTCATCTGCTAACAGTTAAATTTTACTTCCTTCTTAGCAGTGTGGATACTTTTTATCCATTTTTCTTGTTTGATTACTGAGGCTAGGATTTCCAACGTTTTATTGAATAAAAGTGGTGAGATGGACATCATTACCTTATTCCTGACCTTAACAGGGAAGCTTTCAGTTTTTCACTATTGAATATGATGTTGGCTGTGGTTTTTCATATATGACCTTTATTAAGTTGGGTTATGTTTTCTCTAAATCTACTTTGTTGAGGGCTTTTATCATGAATAGATCTTTTGGTTGGTTAAATCTTTTTCTCCATCTGTTGAAATGATCATATTGTTTTTATCTTTTATTGATATAGTGTATCACATTGATTAATTTGTGAAAACTGAACCGCTCTTGTATCACTAGAATAAATCCCACTTGATCATGGTGAATATGTTTTTTAAAGTTTTTATCTATTTATTCATGAAATACAGAGAGAGAGAGAAGTAGAGACATAGGCAGAAGGAGAAGCAGGCTCCCTTTTGGAAGCCCTATGTGGGACTCAATTCCAGGACCCTGGGATCATTAACTGAGCTGAAGGCAGATGCTAAACCACTGAGCCACCCAGGCATCCTGGTGAATAATTTTTAATGTATTGTTGGATTTCATTTATCAATAGTTTGCTGAGAATTTCTGCATATATGTTCATCAGAGATATTGGCCAGTAGTTTTTGTTTTGTTTTATTTATTTATTTATTTTTATTATTATTTTTTTGTGATGTCTTTAACTGGTTTTGGTATCAAGGTGATAATGGCCTCATAGAATGAATTTGAAAGTTTTCCTTCCTCTTCTATTTTTTTTTTTTGAGTAGTTTATTATTGCCTTTTTTCTACTGTGTTGGGGTTTTGTTTATTCTTCTTTTTCTAGGTCCTTTAGATGTAAGTTAAGGTTGTTGGAGATTTTTCTTGCTTCTTGAGGTAGGACAATATTGCTATAAACATCCCTCTTAGAAACACTTTTGCTGCATCCCAAAGGTTTTGGACCATTGTGTTTTCATTATTTGTCTCCATGTAATTTTTATTTCTTTTTTGATTTCTTGGTTGACCTATTCATTGGTTTGTAGCATGCTATTTAACCTCCATGGATTTGTGCTCTTTCCAGATTTTTTCTTATGGCTGATTTTCTAGTTTATAGCGTTATGGTCAGAAAAGATCAATCTTTTTGAATTTGTTGAGATTTGTTTAGAGACCTAATATGTGATCTATTCTGGAGAACGTTGCATGAGCACTTGAAAAGATTATGTATTCTACTGTTTTGAGATGGAATGCTCTGATACATTCCGTTAAATCCATCTGATCCAAAGTGTCATTCAAAGCCACTGTTTCTTGTTGATTTTCTGTTTGAATGATCTGTCCATGATATAAGTAGTATATTAATGTTCCTTACTATTAATGTATTACTTGATTACTTTCTTTATGCTTTATGCTTTATGTATTTCAATGCTCTCATGTTGTATGCATAACTATTCACAGTTGTTATATCTTCCTGATGGATTGTTCCCTTTATTATTATATAATGTCATTCTTTGTCTTTTGTTACAATCTTTGTTTTAAAGTTCATTTTGGAGTGGGTGATGGGCACGGGGGGTTATTCTGTATGTTAGTAAATTGAACACCAATAAAAAATAAATTAAAAAAAATAAAATAAAGTTCATTTTGCCTGATATAAATATTGCTACTCTGGCTTTCTTTTTACATCTGTTTTCATGAAAAGTACTGCTCCATCTCTTCACTTTCAATCTTCATGTGCCTTTAGCTCTGAAATGAGTTTCTTCTGGGCAGCATGTAGATAGGTCTTATGTTTTTAATCATTTCATCACTCCAATATCTTTTGATTAGAGCAACTAGTCCATTTAAATTCAAAGTCATTTTTAATAAATATATATTTATTGCCATTTTGTTATTTGTTTTATGGTTCTTCTTATAGTTTGTCTTTGTCCCTTTCTTCTCTTGCTCTCTTCTCTCATGATTAGTTAGCATTCTTAAGTGGTATACTTGGATTCTTTTCTCTTTATCTTTTTCATATCTGTTACTAAGTTTTGATTTGTTGTTAACAGTTTGTATACAACATGTTTTGTATATGACAGTCTATAGTAAGTTTATGGTCTATATTAAGCAGTATATATTAAATTTGAACTTTTTTTTTTCTTTAAGACATTCTTTAATCCTGCCCTCCCCATGTTTTAGGTATATTGTACCATATTTTATATATTTTTATTTTGAGAATCCTTTGACTTATTTTTATAGATACACTTATTTTTCCTGCTTTAGTTCTTCCTATTTTTCTTATTCTTGCTTATGGTCTTTCCTTTTCACTCAAAAATATCCCTTAGCATTTTTTTGTAGGAATAGTTTAACTTTAACTTTTGTTTGGGAAATTCCTTATCCCTCCTTATATTCTGACTGACAGCCTTCATGGATAGAGTAATCTTGGCTGCAGATCTTTTTCCTTTCAGCACTTTGAATACATAATGCCCCTTTCTTACAGTCTGCAACATTTCTGCTGAAAAATCAACTAATAGCCTTATGGGGTTTCCATCCTATGATTGCTTTCTTTTCTTTTGCTGCTTTTAATATTCTCACTTTATCACTACTTTTTTTTTCCATCAAAAATACTATGTATCTTGATATGGCCCTCTTTGGGTTGATTTTTTTTGAGTGATCTCTGTGCCTCCTGGATCTGGATTTCTGTTTCCTTCCTCAGAGAATTTTTTCAGCTATTATTTCCTCTTCAAATACATTTTCTGCCCCCTTTTCTTTCTCTTCTCCTTCTGGGATCCCTATACTGTGAATGTTATGACCCTTCATGGTGTTGCTGAATTCCCTATCTATCCTCATTTTACATAATATTTTTCTATCATCCACTGAGTTTGATTACGTTCTGTTACTCTGTCTTCTGGGTCACTGATTCATCCTTTACTGCTAAAATAATGTTATTTCTCCTGAACTCCTAATCTCAGTAAAGAAAACTTTTGGAGAACTCAGAGAGGAAGCGCATATATGACAATACTGGTTTCAGCAGTTACATTAAAGCATTGTAAATACACAAGTCTCCACCAAGACTTGGGGAAAACTTTTTTCTCACTGACTTTATCCTTTCCATTTGACAATCACCCATTGAAATTCAGCAATATATTGTAAACTGGGTAGCTTAAAAAGAATACACATTTATTTCTCAGTTTTGGAGGCTAGGAAGATCAAAATCAAGGTTCTGAGGCAGGTTCACCATCTAGTGAAAGCCCACTTCTTTTCACTTTAACCTCAAATGGCAGAAGAGGCAAGAGACTACTCTTGTAGTCTTTTTTATAAGTATACAAATTCTACTCTCCTCGACTGGAATAGCATACTGTTGGCAATATCAGAGACTTAATTACTTCCTAAAGGCCCTCACCTCTGAACACCAGCACACCAGGGATTAGGTTTCAACATATGAATTGGGAGGACACTATAGCCCATAACAGGTATTTAGATATTTTTGTCATTCAACAAAACCACAGATTATGGAAAACTATCTCTTTTTAGGTCCTAGATATTCTAATTTATCATAGCTTTCATCATTATTTCACTGTTATAATCATTTATCTAGTACAATTATACAATTATCTAGATGTACTATATATGCTTAAATTTTCTTTTATAATTTTAGTCTTCTGTATCTCTTTTTTATCTCTCATTATATCTTCATATCTTCTATATCTTATATCTTCATTACATGCTTACCTATAATTGGGCCATTAGCTACCTCCTCTCTAATATTGGGCACTTTAATTAAGTACTTTATTTCAACAAATATTTTAGCAAGTATATTTTTATATCCAAGAATGTTTTATCTATGATTATTCTTTATGGTAGCCTGCTCTTAAAATCATATGCAGTATCATCTTAACTGTATATAAAGCTATTGATTATTAGTTTTTTTATCCTTAGTTTTATTCATTTTCTTTGTAATAGAATTTTTTAACCTACTGTGCCACAGACATTAAATAATGAACTAATTAATTAACAAAATAACTAACTAGAACATATCTCTACTTTTATTTTGATGCACTTGTAGTTAGATGTGCCCTCTAGCTCAGCTCTAATAACAACAGTGAACCTTCACTGTGTTCCAGTAGCCTATGCCAAAGCTTAATGCTGTTATATATTTTACCACTGAGAGAAATTGATACTCAGAAGACCTGGGCATCTTGCTTAAAGTCAGAGTGCCAATATATGGTGGAGCCAAATGGAACATTGGCATTTTAGTTTCAAATTTGTTGTTTATAATCATTATAATATATAGTCCCTTATAGAAACTACCCAATGTTATGTTTTTATTACTAAAATGCATCTGATAAGAAAGGAACAGTTAATGTTACTAATCAAAGGATGTTCTATTATTTTTTTAATATTTTATTTATTTATTCATGAAAGACAGAGAGAGAGAGAAAGAGAGAGGCAGAGACACAGGCAGAGAGAAAAGCATGCTCCATACTGGGAGCCCGACATGGAACTCTATCGGAGGTATCCAGGATCAGGCTCTGGGCTGAAGGTGGAGCTAAACTACTGGGCCACCCCGGCTGCCCAGGATGTCCTATTTTTATAGTAACACTTCTCTGCCCCCCACCAAAATGCACAAAAATTTTATATAGGAATTACTTGATATGGATTTTGATCTTCATGCATATGGAATAATACAAAAATATAGGTTTTCAATAATCCACACATCAAGCTTATAAAATAATATAAAATTTAGGATTTTTTTCATTTATTCATTCATGAAAGACACAGAAAGAGAAAGAGAGAGAGAGAGAGAGAGGCAGGCAGAGGCACAGGCAGAGGGAGAAACAGGCTCTATGCCAGGATCCTGATATGGGACTCGATCTCGGGTCTCCAGGATCACGCCCTGGGCCAAAGGCAGGCACTAAACCACTCAGCCACCCCAGGATTCCCAAATTTAGGAATTTAAAGCTTAGTTTTATTTTTAAGATAAACTGATATACTTTGTTTAGCTGTATATTATCAAAAAACCACAAAATCAATATTTTCAAGTTTTTGAAAAATACCTATGATTATTGATCATTGTATTTTCAAGCATAATGAAATACCTTTAAAATATATTTAGGGCAACCCTGGTGGCGCAGCGGTTTAGCGCCGCCTGCAGCCCAGGGCGTGATCCTGGAGACCGGGGATCGAGTCCCACATCAGGCTCCCTGCATGGTGCCTGCTTCTCCCTCTGCCTGTGTCTCTGCCTCTCTCTCTCTCTCTCTAGCTGTGTCTCTGTGAATAAATAAATAAAATCTTTAAAAAAATAAAAAAAATAAAATAAAATAAAATAAAATAAAATATATTTAAACTAAATCAGTATAAGCTTGGAATAGAGACATAATTATAACCAAAATGTAATATACTTTATATGAAATTAAGTCTAAAAAAATCTGTTAAATAATAACATTCCTGAAGATTAGAAAAAAAAGGGGGGGCACATGTTTTTTTGTTTGTTTGGAATTTTACTTATTTATTCATGAGAGACACAGAGAGAGAGGCAGAGACATAGGCAGAGGGAGAAGCAGGCTCCCCACAGGAAGCCCTGTGCGGGACTCGATCCTGGGTCTACCAGAATCATGCCCGGAGCTGAAGGCAGCGCTAAACCGCTGAGCCACCCCAGGCTGCCTGGTACCTGTGCTTTCTAGATGTCCTACAACTACAGCTTAAATCTTGCAAAAAGTGCCTGTTAAAATCCCTAGTTAAAAAAAAAAAAAATCCCTAGTTAAGCCCTATTTTCAATGAAGTAAACTGCATTAATTAAACTGGTAACAAAACTGTTGACACTGGCACAGTCTCTTCAGTTGTGAATTAACTACCAAGAAACCCACTTGTAATGTCAGCCTTAACTGATATGAAATAGAAATTTAAACCCTTATTTGATACTTACTTCTATCTGTCCTATTTAAAGCTATTAAAATGATCTCAATATGAATACTAAGATTAGATTTATGAAAAGTGTTCAGTAACTTCACATATTGGAAAGTGCAAAAGTGGAAAACTCTAATTTGAGAATAAATTAAATACAACAAGATGATTTAGAAATTGTGAGCAAGAGCAGTAAGATTTTATAAAAGTGTCAAATACCTACAGCCTTCTCCAACATCTTGGGAGTGAAAACTAAATCTGAGACAGGTTTATCTAGAAGGCCTTGTGAAGACAAAATGGAAGCCACTTGCCAATAGCCCTAGATGATGAAAAAGATGGAGATGATTGATGCCCACACTGAAAAGGAGAGAACAAAGAAGGAATACAGCTTACAGAATACATTTAAGCAATACATTATTACAGTGCATTAAGAGATTTTAGGCAAATATGCGTAAATGAAAATTGACTTCAAATTCATTAATTTTACAAGTATCTACATCATAATAGTTGGTTTTACCTGTCCTTTCAAAATTTTGTCTAAAATAGATTTGGAGTAAGTTAAGTCACACACAGCTATATTTCCCCCAAGAAAAACTCTACTAAGAAGTTTTGGAAAAAAAAAAATACAGTCTCTTGAGACTTCTGTATTCTAAGATGAAAGGATTTGAAACAGAAAAATTTTCTAAGACAACTAGAAGTGTGTGTGTGTATGTGTGTGTGGTAAAGTCTAGTTAAGCTACTTCATGGTATTGCTGCCTTAGCATGCATTTTGTTTGGTCAGGATCCCACATTAAAGCACATGTGCTGGATAACAGTTCAAGCAAATGGAAGTTTCTTTATGACTCCCCCTCTAGTCTTTGTGATCATTAGTCTCTCCTTTCTCCTAACACCTTCCCCTTCAGTGTTCCTTAGGGAAGAACATAGGCCACAAAAAAATAAGAAAATATGACAAGACCCACTCTAAAAATTTTTCATACAGGATAAAAAATATGCAAAAACTGAGAAATGCAGAAATAAATGAAGAGTAGAAAAAATATATTGCTTTATATCAAATCCATTATTTCTCCTGTCCTCTTGTTTATAGTGATCTTATGGTTTATATAACTTCATGTATTAAGTGAAATTACCCTGAGGCCGAGAGATCTTTTTCCAAAGCCCAATGATATATTTCCACCGGAACAATCCTTGGCATTTCAGAGTCAACCTGCCCAAAATTAGATTCATAATCTTTCCTCTGCAATCTTCTCCTTCACCCAAGGCTCCATAGAATTTAAAGGCAGCATCATCCACAACGTCACCTCCAGATTTAGTTTTTATTCTTCCTAACCTTAATAATAAATAAGATTTGTGGGTTTTGCTTTCTAATTATTTTTTAAACAATCTCATCCTCCCCATTTCTACTCTCCTGGCGTAATTATCATGGCTATTTTGATAGTCTACTGCTCCCATTGGTTTTCTTTCTTTCTTTCTTTCTTTCTTTCTTTCTTTCTTTCTTTCTTCCTTTCTATCTTTCTTGATTTATTTGAGAGAGAAAGCACACAGAAGAAGAGGGAGAAACAGACTCCCCACTGAGTTGGGAGCCTGATGTAGGGCTCAATCTCAGGACCCTGGGACCATGACCTGACTGAAGGCAGATACCTAACTGAGTGAGCCACCCAGGCACCCTGTTGGTCTGTTTCTTTTCCTAGTAATGATGGTATTCATGCTGCTGCCATTTACTTTTCCAGCATAGATCTGATTATGCTTCTTTTATAATTAAAGCTTAATTTTACCACCTCACATTATAATGTAATTTTAGAATGTAAGACCATTGCAGTGTGGACCACCAACTTCCTTGGTAGTCATTTCCTTAACTGAACTTATATTCCAGCCATACTAGTTGACAGTTCTTAAACACCCCCAATCACTACCATCCTCACACCTAAGGATACACAATGTGTCTACTTTATGATATGTCTTTACTATTCATTGCTTATGAAATTTTATTCATTATCTAAAACAGGGAAAAAAGCTATCATTTTTTTCTGAATTTTTTTTTCTCAAATGCTGCCCATTTCCTATCTGTGTTACAGTCAAATTTTCTCATCTAAAATCTCATGCAGATATTTTCAAAAGCTGTGAAGTATACTAAAAAGATCACTAGAATATTAGACTTCTCCTAAGAGAATTTACTTTTAACCTCTCTCCTTCACTTTATACTGATATGACTTCAGAGAAGGTGATTATGTGACACCTGGGTGGCTCAGCGGTTAAGCTCCTGCCTTTGGCCCCGGGCATGATCCTAGAGTCCCAGGATCAAGTCCCACATCAGGTTCCCTGCATAGAGCCTGCTTCTCCCTCTGCCTAGGTCTCTGCCTCTCTCTTTCTCTGTCTCTCATGAATAAATAAATAAAATGTAAAATAAAAAAAGAGAGAACGTGGTTATCCATTTGGGAAATTGGTATTTATCTCTGTATACAAGAAAACTATATCTTTTTTTAAAAAGATTTTATTTATGCATTCATGAGAGACACAGAGAGAGGAAGAGACCTAGACAGAGGGAGAAGCAGGCCCTCTGTGAGGAGCCCCATATGGGGACTGGATCCCTGGACCACAGGATTACGACCTGAGCCAACGGCAGATGTTCAACCGCTGAGCCACCAGGTGCCTGAAAATTACATCTTTTAAAGGTAGTTAAATAAAATCTAGTATAGAATATAAACCATAAATTGTTAAGAATCTATTTATTTAATAAAAGGAAAATAATCATAATGAAAACTAATTTGCCTGTAGAACTGGTGAATGCATCAGATCTTTTCAAGAAGTATTGCAATTTGTGTGAATGTGCCATGCATAATTCTAAGCATTTTATCATTAATAACATTGCTAATCCGTGTGGCAACCTTACAAAATTGGCAATACTGCGACCCGCATTTTACATATGAGAAATTATAGATATGCAAGGTTAACCTGCCTGAGACCAAATAGCTTCTAAATGGTCCAACCAGAATTTGAGCACAGGCACTCAGACTACAGGACTCCATATGGCCATTAAATGTAAACTTAAAGCTACTTTGGTATTTGTGCTATTTCCCTAAAACTTTCCCCCTTGTCTACAGTCTGCTTGTATTTTGGCTTTTATGTCAGATGCTTTTTTTTTCCTGCTTTGATCACAGCTTTTGAAATTTCGATTTGAAATTCAAATCTGGTGGCACAGTCAGTTAATCCTCTGCCTTTGGCTTAGGTCATGATCCCAGGGTCCTGGGAATAAGCATACTGTCAGGCTTCCAGTTCAGTGGAGAGCCTGCTTCTCCCTCTTCCTCAGCCCCTCCCCCAACTCATGCACTCTGTCTCTCTCTCTCTCAAATAAATAAATAATTAAAAAAGAAAAAGAAATTTAGGGGCTCCTGGGTGGCTCAGTGGTTGAACATCTGCCTTCAGCTCAGGTTAGAGTCCTGGGATCAAGTTTCATATCGGCTCCCCTCAGGGAGCCTGGTTCTCCATGTTCCCCTGTCTCTGCCTCTTTCTGAGTCTCTCATGAATAAATAAAAAATAAAACCTTTAAAAATAAAAAAAGAAAAAGAAAAGAAAGAAAGAAGAAAGAAAGAAGAAAGAAAGAAAGAAAGAAAGAAAGAAAGAAGAAAGAAAGAAAGAAGAGAAAGAAAGAAAGAAAGAAAGAAAGAAAGAAAGAAAGAAAGTTAGATTTGATCTAAACCCCTCCACCCTTCCTAATTAAAACCACTACAAATGGCATTAAGTGCTACAACTAGCATGATTCATTCATGTCACTCCATTTCTACTGATTCTAACTTTCACTTGACCAGTTGTTTGACCAGTAACCTTCATAGGAAGTCATTATTCTAATTTTTCAAAGGAACAAGACAGGTTGTACTACTCTGATTTTTTAAATAAGTCAACTATAAGAAATATGTAGTTAGTTTAATTCAGATTTTCAAATTAGAATCAAGTTCCATAATGAAAATGATTAATGCTTTGCATAAGGCAGAGAGTTTCTTTTTTTCCTTAAGACCTCATTTATTTATTTGAGAGAGAGAAAGAGGGAGTATGCATACACACACATACACACACACACACACAGTGAGGGTAGGGGCAGAGGAAGAAGCAGACTCCCTGCTGAGCAAGGAGCTCTCTTCAGACTCCATTCCAGGGCTCTGGGATCATGACCTAAGCCCAAGGCAGACGCTTAACCAACTGAGCCACATAGGTGCCCAAGGCAGAGTTTCAGTATTGATTTCCCATAAAAACAATTTACATATGCGAGCATCCCAAATTAAGTTTTCCCTTATTTCTAAATGAAAGAGTAGTTGTCCTGAATCTATACTTGTATCTTCATACACTTTTTTTATAGAAAAAAAATACCCAAGAAACCTAGAGAGACAACTCTGGTTCTGCAGTAATATGACTTTTCATTTCTGATAGTTTGATGTGATAAATCTAAATGCAATATTGTGTTTTATTTTTAAACATCAAATTTTTTCTGGTTTTAAGAATTTTTCTTCATATCAAGATTCTTAGCAACTCTTTGAGAATATAAAAAATAAAATACAAATGCGTGAGGCAGAAAATATTAATCTTTTGCTTTCTTTGCTGAGGATAAATTTGTAGTAAAAATAATTAACTGGCAATTTAAATAAAAATTTAAAGAGGTTATAAGGAATGCTATCAAGCTTCATTAAGGACACAAAAAGCAATGTCCTAATCTCATATATAGGAAGAACTTCTGATAGGATAAAAAGAATGTAAAGCATTTCTTCCCAGCTTTTCTTTTGGTACATATATCGTCAGCTGTAATGCTTGAATGATTAAACTCCCTCAGGCAAACCAAACCGAGAAGGATATTCAGATCCCCTGGAGAGCAGAAGTATCTGTATTACCTGTTATTCTACTTCAGTCTTCTAGCAGCAAAGAAAAGGTGTGGCATTTGTGACTCCAATTTAAAATTGATTCTAGGGACAGAATGATCCTAAAGTCCAAGGACAGACAGAGCAGTGAATGCAGCATAGTGTGCTGGGCATCAGCGTTTTATGGGAACTGATTATAGGGAGAAAGAAGTTAAAATCATTCTATTCATCTGTGTCATAGGACAAAATAAACTTTCAGTAATATGCTATTAATCCTGACAAGATTCTTCCAAAAATAGGTCTTAGAAAATTTAACAGAATTTAATCCGGTCATTCTGGTGAGCACAAAGCTAGTAAACCCACGTGCATGGTCACCATGCTCTTGACATTAACTGTTCATAGTAGTATAGCTTCTATCATCTATTGTTGAAATCTGAGCAACAATGAGGCTGTTGACCTACAGAGAAAACGGATAGCTTCTTCGGTGCAGGGGAGAAAATAGATGCTCATAACTGAACCAAAATAGTCACATAAACTCTCTTGGTCTAAATTTACCTACTTGCTAGCATAATGAAATCATTACCCTTATTTACAGTTACTACACTAATGAGCAGAATGTGCATGATCTGTTCTACTTGGACAGAATCCAAACTGCATTTTTTAGACAATGAGGTTTCAACATTTTTCCTATAACAAGAAAGTCTTCCTCTAGCACACTACCAACTACCTCCAAACTCACCAATTTGTATACTGTAAATATGTACAGATTTTTATATGTCAATCCTACCTCAATAAAGAGTTTAATTTTTAAAGTAAATAAATCTTTAAAAGTTGTGTTCAAAAGTAATTGTTGATTGCAAAATAATTTTGTTTTTTAAAGTTATTCTTGTATATCTTTTTTTTTAGTTGGAGAATTACTCCTTTATGCATCTGCACTAATTTATGTTCTATTTTTTAAAATGATCAGTGTTCCACATTGTCCAGAATGGAGGTCCTTACTAAGAAATTGTAATAAATTTGAATTTATATGTAGTCACTACAAACAAATAAGAATATAAAATGAAATCAATTTTGTAATAACTAATTCAGCACCTCTTTACTGAATGATAGTGCTCGCAGCTCTGTGGGAATAGAGAACATGCCACCCCAAAATATGCTAGTCTGGCATAATGACAGTTTTGAGTAATAGGTGCTTGAAAACAGCAAATATAAGAGAAAAACATTTCTTCTTTTCTTCTGACTTTCTGACCTTCCTTTTTTCCCTAAAATCAGGAGATGCTTTTCTCATGTGAAGGATGTCCTTCCTATTCCAGAAGGAAAGTAACATTCTTGTCATCAGGATGCCATGGAGTGAAACCTAGAGAATTCCACATAAACAGCCTTTCTTAAAATAAATCTAATCTTCCTTTCACTTCCCCACAAAGCTTAGTTACTTTTCTGCAATTGCCTCTCTTTGTTCAACCTAATATAAAAACAAGTAGGTTTTGCCATTTGGGGGGGGGTCATTTATTATGAAGGCTCTTGTGTCATATGAAATTTATATCAAATATATTTGTATGTTTTTCTCCTTTTAACAGTCTTATATCAATTTAATTCTCAGGCCCAACCAAAAAATGATAATAATATGAAGATAAAACTCTATCTCCTCAGTGACTCCAATCCAAGCCAATTTCTACACTCAGTCAAGGAAATGTATAGGCATTTAGGCATACAAACAAAATAGCAAAATTTCAAATGAAGGTAATTAAAACCAAGTATGCAGATCAAGTGCCTGAAAGCAAATAAATACAGGATTAAGCAAGAAAGCCATTTTTTTTTACAGATTTTTTTTTTTTTACAGATTTACATTCAAAAGGGAAAATACCATTAGGATCATTGGGGAATTTTTCGGGTAAGGTTAAAGACCTGGTTACTTTTTTCATTTTCTAAAGTATGATAGTAAGTTGCTTAAAGTGGTTTAAAGGACTAATAATACAAACAAGCCAACGAAAACTACAGAAAATGGATGTTCCCCAATTCATACTAGTTCTACAGAAAAACAGAAGAGAGCTGATATTGTTAGATTATAAATAGAGCAGAACCTGCTATGACTCTGAGGTCATTACCTGCCAGGTCTGACCATCCCCAAGCACTCAGAAAGTCTGCCTTTGGTCCCTCTCACCTGCCACTTCCTTCACTCACCAGGCTCTGTTCAACCACAAGATTATCATATTGCATAATTTGATTTTATATTCCCTTTGATAAAACATTTCATGCTGTATTCTATCATGTTACTAACAGCGGATAGATATTCAAATAGATACAAATACTACAAAAAGCCATTTGGTTGATAACAATACTCCCAGATGCAGTATATTTAAGATTCTTTAACTGTTTTTCAGAAGTTCAAAGTCTTCTAAAATAATTTACATGCCAGCGATTCTATAAATACTTACATTTCAGTACAAATGGGAAATTCTTTTTTCTTTTCCCCATACAGAGGGCATGTTATTTAACACAAATTTTCATGCCTACTCACAGAGTTTTAATTTCATAGCTCTGGGTGAGAAATCATCATCTTTATTTTTAATCTTTGACATTTTAATTATTTTATGCCTTAGTGTCAGCTTCCTTGGGTTACTCTTGTCTAGAACTCTATGTGTCTCCTGAATCTGGATGTCTATGTCTTTCCCCAGCCTAGAGAAGCTTTTAATTATTATTTTTTTAGCCACTATTCCTTCAAATAATTTTTATGTCCCTTTCTCTCTGTCTTTTCTTTCTGGAACCCCTGTAAGGAAAATGTTTGTTCATTTAATGTCCAAGAGATTTCTTACCCTATCCTCATTTCTTTTTATTCTTTTTTTTTTTTTTTCTTTTTGCTCTTGAGCTTGGGTGCATTCCATTACCCCATCGTCCATATCACTGATCCACTTTTCTGCATCCTCTAATCTGCTGATGATTCCTTCTAGTGTATTTTTCATTTTTGTTACTACATTCTTCAACCCTGACTAGCTCTTTTTTATATTTTCCCTTTGTTGAAATTCTCACTGAGTCTATCCACTCTTCCCTCCAGTCTGAACATCTTTATGACCATGACTTTAAACTCTTTATCAGATAAATTGGTTATCTATGTCTTATTGAGTTCTTTTTCAGGATTTTTTCTTGTTCTTTTGTTTAGAGCATATTCTTCTGTCTCTTCATTTTACTCGACTTTGTGTTTTTGTGAATTGGTAGAATGGCTATTTATAAACTTGAAGCAATAGTATTATGTGTGGCTGTCCCCTGTGTAGACTTTGTGCACCTGGTTACTTTTACCTTGCTAGAGCTGTGACTGGCATGAACTGGAGGCCCTGTGGCACTCTGTACTAGGGCTTCCCTGGTGGGATGGTCAGAGCTGAAGTGGGTATAGGCCTGGGTGGTCCTGAGGCTCTCTGTACACAGGGTGCCCTGTTAGGACAGCTAAAGCTGAAGTGGGCACAAGCTGAGGTGGGAGTCCCATGGCTGTCTGCAATGAGAATACCCTGGGGAGAGAGCTGAACTGAAGTGAGTGCAAACTGTGGTGTCCTGGAGTGGTCTATGCAGAGGATGCCCTGCTGGGGCAGCTGGAGTTGAGGCTGTCATGGACTGAAGGGTGGTTCCCAGGATGCAATGGGAAAATATTCTTGATAGGAAAATAATCATGATGCTAATGATAATGGTTGAAGATGTGGTCAGAATAGTGTTGATGATAATATTTTTAAAAGTTCTACTGTAGAGAATGGAAGGTTCAGACAGGCTAGCATTATATTTCAGAATAAAGGCAACATCATATGAAGATCTAAACTCTTGGCAGATGTGTCATTTCAAGCTGCCCATTTTGGAACAGGTGCACATAAATAAGGTACAATATAGAAATGGCTCCCAATCAAGTTCCTGAAGCACTACTGTTATAGCCATTTAACTTTCCCATAGTTTTATCTTCAAGGTTGTCAGGAAAAATAGATTGCTTTTTGTCCCTTGTAACTGAAGAGAAGCATCTATAGTGAAGCATCCCAAAGGTGAGGACTTCATATTCATCTTCAATTTGGGGAAGAAATCCAAGTAAGGCCAATGTATGATCATCAAGAGAGAAAGAATAATAACAATTTTTATTCACTGTATGTTTACCATCTGCTGGCCTACAGCACTGAGCTAGGTACTTTGTATATTACTTCAGTGAATCTTCAGAAAAATACTATTAAGTAGATAACATTACTATCATCATCATCTCCATTTTTAGAAAAATAACCCAAAACAGAAACAACTTAATAGCTTGCCCAAGGTCACACAGCTGGTGAATGACAGAGCCAGAAAATGACAAAAGAGGCCATCCGACTCCAGATGTCATGCTCTTAGCAGCCAGACTATATTGCATGTGTTTAATGACATTTATGCAAACAATTCCTTCACATCCCCTGCCCCCCCATATTACCTTCAGGAGAAAAAAAGACAATTCATTTTCTACATTCTTTTTTACCTTAATTTTTTTCAAAAGTTTTTAAGATCCCCCTTCAAAGATTCTGGGTTAAATAAAACTCTCTAATCTTTAAATTTCATTCTTTTCATATATAACTAATATATAATACAAACTACTTAGAGCTTATAGAGACAGCTCATCTTTCCTGAGCAAAGTAAAAATCTGATAAAAGAAATATAATCTTTATTGGAAATTTTTCTCAATACTTAAAAGTAATGTTAAAAAGACTATGGAAATTTTGACAAAGAAGAGAAGACACACAGAATATATTACCTTTAATTGATGATTAGAGTCAATGTGGCTGAATGAATCTCATATATCTCCTATTGTGGAAGGGCCTGGGGCAGAGAACAAATTAGCAAGTGACAGTGTTTTATCTGTTACCCACACACTTAATTGTAACAATTTAATGATATGGTTGCACTCATACACTCTGTTAGGAGTTTTTAAAATCCCTGGATTTAATTCATGAATAAGATATTCTCTAGACACATGGTAACGTGAAAACTCATGCCCTTAATTGTAGAAGAAAAAAAAAAAAGTTAAGTCCTTATAGCAATTGCTAGAGAGGACAGGCAATATTTAGTGAATGAATAAATTGTCATAAAGGAAGTTTAAGCAGAATAGTATCATGTTTACTCTGAAAATAGCTAGCCTGCCAGTATATAGGGTCATAGATTTCCATAGTCAGTACTTCACAGATTTTGAATACTTTTAATCCTCATTTCCATGGAGACAGATTTTCAGGTTCTTAAAATTTCAAACACATTTTTGTAAGATGTTGGAAAGTTCAAAGAAAAATGAGAGAATCTAATGCATGCTAATACAAATCTATCTTTTAAAATATCTTGAGCAGCCTGAGTGGCTCAGCGGGTTAGCGCTGCCTTCAGCCCAGGGCATGATCCTGGAGTCCTGGGATAGAGTCCCACGTCGGGCTCCCTGCATGGAGCCTGCTTCTCCCTCTGCCTGTGTCTCTGCCTCTCTGTCTCTCTCTCTCTCTCTCTCAAATTTTAAAAATAAATAAATAAATAAAATCTAAAAAAAAAATCTTCATCTTAAAGTACATATTGCAAGTCAGATTCCCCAGGAAGTGGACCCTAAAGGAAAGAGAGTGTGATAGATATTAATTATTGAATATTCTCAGGATTCACACCTGTGGTTAATTTCAAAATAAGCATAGTGAATACATATTGATTTTTAGGCAGTATGAGCTTGGGTTTGTCCCTAAATTTATTACTTAATAAATCTATATAATTTTCCAATAAGTCTTTTGGGTTCTCGGTGAATTCCTTTTCACCAAAGTTCTGTGTTAAAGACGGGAAGGACTGTCTCTCTTCACAGTGCTGGGAAGAAAAACTCTGGGAAGCAGCAGCTGCCGGGTCATGGTCTATGCAGCCAACGGGTATACCGGGGTTCTGATTTACTGGGAGGCAGGGCCAGCCTGGTGAACTGAGAGGCTGTCTGGTCCAAGACACGAGAGACCTGAGGGTTTGAAGTCTTGATAGCACAAATGTTTCAAAAGACTTATTTGCAATAAACCTAACTACTCTTGGCTAATTAAAATGAAAATGAAAAATGAAAAGGGATGCCTGAGTGGCTCAGGTGATGACCCTGGGGTCCTGAGATCCAGTCCCGTCAGGCTCTCTGCTCAGAGGGGAGTCTGCAGGTCTCTTCCTCTGACTTTCTCCACTTGTGTTCTCTCTCTCATTCAAATAAATAAATAAAACCTTGAAAAAACTTAAAATTAAGTTAAATTAAAAGTCCCCCATTGAGATTCCTTCCAAAAGGAATTTAGCAAAGAATGTTAACAAATGCAAATAGTATTTATAAAAATTAGAGTATTATGAAGTATATAAATTTCTAAAGAAACTAATAAAATATTGGCTGAAAAGAATTTTAGATTGTCCTAGAATTAAAATATGCAGGAAGTTGCCATAACCATTACAGTATTATCCAAACACCTTCCATTTCAAGGGAAAATACTGACCAGATTTGGGCAGCAGGTACATTCATTGTCTAGACTGTACTTGGCAGTATCTGTCAAATGGGAGAAGCAGAGAAAAATGTCTATCAGAAGCCAACAATTATTTTCTTCTTCTCTTGACACAGTATCTGGGTCATTTATCTAGAAAGCACGCTATTGCTTTTGACATCATAAGCTCTGTAGGAATCCTGTGTCCCTTAACTTCTACAAGTCTTTTTTATTTTTTATTTTTTATTTATTTATGATAGTCACAGAGAGAGAGAGAGAGAGAGAGAGGCAGAGACACAGGCAGAGGGAGAAGCAGGCTCCATGCACCGGGAGCCTGATGTAGGATTCGATCCCGGGTCTCCAGGATCGCGCCCTGGGCCAAAGGCAGGCACCAAACCGCTGCGCCACCCAGGGATCCCAATTTTTTTTGCAAGTCTTTTTTTTTTTTTAATTTTTTATTTATTTATGATAGTCACAGAGAGAGAGAGAGAGAGAGAGAGGCAGAGACACAGGCAGAGGGCTGTGTCCCTTAACTTCTAAGAGTGAAACCGGGAGGATAGTAGAAGCATTTGGCCAATTATTTCAGAAAACAAAACAAAACAAAACAAAACAAAAAGAAACAAAAAAACAGTAACATAGAAGGGTCAATAATCTCAAAACGAATATTTTTAATGAACTTTGTTTCATCTTCTGATTCATCATTCATGATTGGTGTATGCATCTTTTATAAAATAAGTAATTGTTAAGGAATTAAACTGGTACTGCAATAATGATAATTATCCTCATTATTTCCATGACTCAGCAAATTATTTTGACTTAATAGATACTACAAATCTGTTACACTTGCAGTAAATCCTTTTGTAGAATGACTTGTTCCAGTAGGTAATTATTGCATAATACTTTCTTATTATAATGTTGATTCTAATCTTATAGGAACTTAGAAACTCAGTCTTAAGGTAATACATTTTTTATCACTCCTCCTGTTAACTTTCATCTCATTGAATGCCATTCTCTTTCCTTTGAGTTATAGTACATATATTCTTAAATCTTTATACAAAATTTCTCCTAGGAGTATAAGCACAAAAAATACAAAAAAACAAACACCAAAAAACTAATCTTTAACAAATCTCTATCTCCAAAAGTTCAAGACCTAAACTGCCATATTAATATTGATGTTGCAGTAAACAGGTATTTATGATGTTTTATTTCCATGAAAATGACATAAAATTGTATTTTATAGTATATTACATTTATTCTCTTGTAAAACTCTCTAATTGTGCTTTTCTTTCTTTCTTTTTTGGTATGTTTGTTACTGGTGAAAGAGTCTGTGTTGTGTGAGGTGAGGTCTCTGTCAGGGATCTGCCCTCCATGAAAGATAGCAAGAAGGAAAGGAGCAAGCAGGAAGCAGTTCATTAGAGTGAGAATACACTCTCCAGGTGGGAGTGTGGGCAGGTTCCCAGTGATGGAATGGCTCCTGGGTTGTTTTGGGATTGGATATAATCAAATCTCTCTGGGCTGGGAGGAGCTATGAGATAGAATGGGGTGGTCTCTAATGAAGGCCACTTCTAATCAATTGGGGAACTCCTCCCACAAGCCTGGAGGGGGAGTTTTTAAACCTACAAGTTTTCTACCAGAACCCTTATGGTTCAGCCTTTCTCCCTGGGTTGTAGGGGATAGGGGTGTACTGTCAATGCAAATATATTATAATAAGTCTGGGGTTTACCCTGAGGCAGCAGTGGAACAAGAGAAGCAGGCTCTGCACTTACTACTCTGGATCTCTCTGACCCAAGGTCTTGGAAGGCACAAGGTCAGAAAGTGGTACTCCAGGGCTTTTAATGTGTAGCTTATTTATCAGGGTCCTTGCCTCAAGTTCCTGTCTCTTTGATATGGAAGAGCTTGGTTCCTGTCTCATGGAGTCAAAGAATGAATCTCACAAAGGAAAGTGAGTAAAAGGATAGAAGTTTATTAAGTGAGGATACAGAGAAAAGTCTCAGAAGTTAGAGGGGTCTTAACAGGGTTGCCACTGAGGACTTGTAGGGTTGGTCTTTTATCGAGAGCCTCATCAGGGAAGCTAAATTCTTTTAACATATCCATTGGTACCACCATTCACTAATGGCTTACTCCCTTTTTAGAGTCTGATGAATTTTTTGTTGGTTACAAGTAGCTGTTATAACAAGACACCCTCCCCGCCCACACCTAGGGCAGAGTGATCTGGCTTGTTCCCTTATGTCTGGTTTCCTTACACCTCAGCATTTTGGGGATTTTTGTGAGCTAGCTTCCATAGCCCCCTACCGAGCCCTGCCATGCCCCATTGTCCCTAATTCATCTTTCCCCTTCAAGGATTTAGGACTCTTCCCTCCTGTTATTCCTTCCACTGCTCTGATCTAGCTTCTTCCTAACATTTTACAGATATCAAAAGAAGAAACACCTAGCAGTTTGTGAAATTAATTCACAAACCAATATAGTTCTTCCCTATTCTCTAAGAATTTTGGAGAAAAGTTTCTTGCAAGTCACAGAGTCTGGGGACACTTAAAATATTAGCCTGTACCTTTCCTTTTACTTGCATAGTTAACATTAAACAGAACAAAGAGCAAGTGTCTTTAAGTAAAAAATAAGTTTATTTGGGAATAGCAAGAGCAATTGCAACTTGGGACAAACAAGGTATGCTGAACCATGGACAAGTCTGAAGATACAAAGGGAAGTTCAGCTTGTACTAGGTTTTAGGAGGAAATTGGTTGAACAGAAGTTATTGAAGCAGAGCAAGTTTGAGGTTATGGCAGTTTCTCATTGGCTGCATGGGTTGGATGCTGCTGCAGTGAGGGAACTGTTCCTTCTTTTCCTTAAAAGAGAAGATAAAATTCCTAAAAATATATCATTTCTTTTGAATTAATCCTTACTTTCTAACTACTAGTTATACTGGCTGCAAGAAGTAGTATGTGGGGGGAGAGCTCCCCCTTCAGGGTTTCCTGACTCAACTTAAATTTCCTTTATTATTTTATTTTAATAATTTAATTTAATTAATTTAGTTTTATTTTATTATTATTTTTTTCACAACAGGTTCTAGAAACTCTGTGGAGAAGAATTGAAATTAGACACTGTATTACTTTCCTCATGATACCATAACAAATGGCTAGAAATTTATTATTTTATAGTTCTCGGAGGTCAGAAGTTTCATGTGGGACTCACTGGACTAAAATCAAGATATCTACAGGCTGATTTCCTTTCTGTAGGCTCTAGGAGAGAATGTTTTATTTCTTGTCTGGCTTCCAGAGGCCACGTGCGTTCCTCAGCTCAGGTGTGCTTCTGCACAGCCAGTATCACATAACAACACTCTCTTTTGTCAGTTCCTCTTCCACTTTTGAGGACTCTTGTAATTCCAGTGGGTCCACATGGATAATCCAGTATAACTTCCCTATTTAGATCAACTGTTTAGTAACTTTAATTCTGTCTGTAATTTTCATTGCTCTTTTGTCATGTAAAGTAAAATATTTACAGATTCCAGGGGACTTGAACATCTTAGGAGGGAGGTGGGAAGGAGCATTATTTGTCTACCACCATCTTTTTTTTTTTTTTTTGAGATTTTATTGATTTATTTGAGAAAGAGAGGGAGGAAGCACAAGTGGAGCAGTGGAGGAAAGGACAGAGGGAGAGGGAGAAGCAGACTCCCTCCTATGAGAGATTCTAGGACCCCAGGATCATGACCTGAGCAGAATGCAGATGCCTAACCGACTGACCCACCCAGGTACCACTGTCTACAACTATCTTAATTAAGTTTCATACATGCCTTTGTTTGAAAGACTGGGAAGCTGTAAAGAAAGCTATATCAGCATGAAAAATACTAAGTTACTGGGGAACCACCATACCATGAGTGGGGAAAAGGTTTTATGGAAAGGCTGAGTGATGTTCAGTTTCCTGTGGAGGAGAAAAAAGACTACATTTAAAAGAAAGAATCCCTAGAGGATAACGCAGGCAACACCCTTTTTGAACTTGGCCATAGCAACTTCTTGCAAGATACATCCATGAAGGCAAGGGAAACAAAAGCAAAAATGAACTATTGGGACTTCATCAAGATAAAAAGCTTCTGCACAGCAAAAGAAACAGTCAACAAAACTAAAAGACAACCTACAGAATGGGAGGAGATATTCACAATTGACCTTTCGATAAAGGGCTAGTATCCAAGATCTATGAAGAACTTATTAAACTCAACAGCAAAGAAACAAACAATCCAATCATGAAATGGGCAAAAGACATGAACAGAAATGTCACAGAGGAAGACATAGACATGGCCAACATGCACATGAGAAAATGCTCCACATCACTGTCCATCAGGGAACTACACATCAAAACCACAATGAGATACCACCTCACACCAGTGAGAATGGGGAAAATTAAAAGATAGAATCATATCAGTAATGGTTTTGGCCTCAGAGATCCTTTGTACCACACAAACATATGTACATTTCTTTACAAATAAATTTATTGTAAACCTTGCATATGCTAACTTGGTCACTCAGGGTCTGGCCCTCAGTGCTTGTAATTCTGAGGTCTAGCTTGAAAATCATCCCATTTGGGATTCAGAACACATCTCTTGTAAGTTCCATTTAAACAAAAGTTAGCCATTTCCAAATATTAAGTCAGTTTCGGGTTTATACCCCTGTCAATATTCACAAATGGATACTTTTATGGAATGCAGGAAGGATTTGGGAATCATGGGTTCTTAAGGGAGTAAAAAGGTAAATTACTAGCATGTGAAATTCCTCTTCCTAGCACAAATGCAAAAGATACTGTCATGCTGAAGCGTCATATCTGAGAGTGCTGAGGATCTATATATTCCCTGTTTCATTTTCAATTATAAATAAATAAATAATCTTAAAAAAAAGAAAAAATGATTTCTTATTACTTTATTTATAGTCTATTATAAGACATGGAATGGTATAAGAGAAAATACCTTCAACAGCATTTTTATTGTTACTGTTTTTACAGCAAATACAAAAAGATATTTCACTTGATCCATACTTGAAGGTAAAATCTGATAAATTCATGTCATTAAACACTATTCAGGATTTTATTTATATTTTTGATTCTTTATCAAGGCTAGCAGTGAGCAAGAGTGTTCTGCGTCACTCAGAAATGCTTGTTGGAACTCCAGGGACCGGCATCTGCAATGAATCAGTGGAAAGGATCACTGATAAAACATACTTTGATAGAGGAAAATGTTAAGTAGATCCAATGATTCATGAAGAACCTTTTTGATCTTTCTCTGTATTTGTGTTCTGAACATGCTGTGGATTGTCTGCAGCCAAAATCTGATATGAGAAATAGCAGTTTTCCCTCCTGCTCAGAGAAAAAGTATTCAGTGTGGAAACGGCTGAAAATGCATATTTTGAATATTGCTACAATCCAAATACTCCATGAAATGGTTTATTTTATCCTATGAATCGATGTGGAGAACAAAGGCAAAAGAAATATAGAAAAATATTAAATTTCCTTACAATGTACAGCCCATTGATAATATTTTAGACAGTGTGAGTGATCTTGCTTATGGAGCTCAACTGCCTCAATGTTAATCCTTAGCTAAAGGCAAAAGACAATCTTAGTTTGACATTAGCCTGACCGCCTTATGCTATCCCTAACCCCCGTCCCAACTTGAAACTATATAATCAGTCACTACTCACAACCCCAACCACAGTCCTGTTCACATTTGTCCCTATGCTTTAATAAAACCACATTTTTTGTAACAAAAATATCTCAAGAATTTTTCACCGTTCACTCCCAGACACCAACATTTCATGTCACAAGGGGCTGATCAATATCACATAAGATTAATTTTTTTTGAAATATGTATAGTTCACTTTCTAATATGTGATAACCTATTGTCTTGCTTCTGAGCTATTAAGTAATATGAAAAAAAATAAGTCATATAGAAGGAGTAGGTCAATGTAGAGACTAGGTATTATAAATAAGAAGTTCATAGGGAATATAAATAAGAGGAACTAAACAATTGAATGTATGATTATTTGAATCAATTAGATTACCCTTTAAAAATTGCTTTCACTATATTTGGAAAAAATTTATTTTTACACTTTTTTTTTAAGAAAAAATTATGATAGGGATAGAGATACATATACATATGATAGAGATTCTTATACATATTTTTATGTACATGTACATTTGTAGAGGATAAATTCCTAGAAATGCAATTCTTGGATATAACAGTCCATGCATTTTTAATAATTTTTATCTTCATTACCAAATTATCCTTCTGAAAATCTGATATGTAGAATTTGATACTATTAATTCCTCCCTTCCATATTAAACATTATAATTCACTTAAATACTTGACCTCACAATTGGCAAAAAATGGCAGCTTGTTCAATTTCCATTACAAGTGAAATTACTTTTTTGTTATGTATTCATAACATCCAGAAGATGCAATGTCGTTTCTGTTTACTCATGCTCTCCACGTGCATTTCATAAGTAAAATGTTCAGTTCATTCTCATTTGGTTTTATTAGAATTTTAGAGATTTAAAAAATTTACTTTGTCATTTATCCTCTGGTAGATTATACAGTGACATTTTCCTCCCATAATAAGAAAATAAAGAAAACAAACACACAAAAATTCAAAATTGAAAAAGTTACCTGATGATCAACATTTTATTAAATAGTTTTAAAATATGTATCTTTTAAGAATTATTTTTGAAACTTAAATCTGTTACTAAAGATATTTCTAGGAAATAATTAAGTTATCACCCAACATATTTTGCTTAAATGAAATATTTCAATTTACAGGTTTTAGTGCTCATTATCAATAAAACCAATATGCCCATTTAAATAGGCCTACATTTCAAGTATATTTAGAAATAACAATTTAATTAAATATAATTTATTTATGTAAAATGTACCACTTTTATTTTTAATAGAATGCAATACCCAGCATCATCTATTCTTATATTTATTTATTTATTTATTTATTTATTTATTTATTTATTAAAAATTGTATTTATTTATTCGTGAGCGGCAAAGAGAGAGAAGCAGAGACACAGGCAGAGGGGGAAGCAGGCTCCATGCAGGGAGCCCGATGCAGAACTTGATCCCAGGACTCCAGGATCATGACCTGGGCCAAAGACAGGCACTACACCACTGAGCCACCCAGGCATCCCTCTTATAGATATTTAGAATGTAAAATAATAAGAAAAAAAAGGAAGGAAAAACAGAGATAGAGGACAGAAAGAAAAAGAGATAGGAAAAACAGCTAAAACAAATGCAAATTCAGATGTGTAGTACTAAGAAAACTCAAACTTTGAAAGTAGTAAAATCACTTGCAAATTTACACAGATATATCTAGCATATGTAAAAGAAAATAATTTAATACAATTTTACAACTCATTCTAAAATTCTAATAAAACCAAATGAGAATGAACTGAACATTTTACTTATGAAATGCACGTGGAGAGCATGAGTAAACAGAAACGACATTGCATCTTCTGGATGTTATGAATACATAACAAAAAAGTAATTTCACTTGTAATGGAAATTGAACAAGCTGCCATTTTTTGCCAATTGTGAGGTCAAGTATTTAAGTGAATTATAATGTTTAATATGGAAGGGAGGAATTAATAGTATCAAATTCTACATATCAGATTTTCAGAAGGATAATTTGGTAATGAAGATAAAAATTATTAAAAATGCATGGACTGTTATATCCAAGAATTGCATTTCTAGGAATTTATCCTCTACAAATGTACATGTACATAAAAATATGTATAAGAATCTCTATCATATGTATATGTATCTCTATCCCTATCATAATTTTTTCTTAAAAAAAAAGAAATAGCTTTCTTACCCTAATATGACGAAAATTATGTGGCATTAAAAAGCAAAAAATGTAGTAACTCCTCAAGTTTTTGGAAATGTTTAAGGGGCAATGCAATGGTCATACCAGAGCTTACCATTTCAAAGCTTTAAGTTATTCTTAAGGATTTTCTAATATGCAGTATATTTGGGGAAACCTCCACTTTCTTCTCACAAATATCAGCCAAGTAGCAAGGCATGGTAACCAAAATAATCAATAAATACAAGCTCTATTGAAAATATATTTTTTAGTTTCTTATCTGGTATATGTGTATGCTTAAAGATTATTAATAGAATACATCAATCATTTTACTAATTTCATTTATAAAGTTTTTCCTTGATCACGAGTGCATTTAAGTGAATGACAACCAAAAGTAAGCAGACTTTAGATTAAATCAAACATGTTTTCATTCTTATATACAGATCAAATTTATAAACTCTACAAAATGACAACTGTTTGCAGATTATATGATAAATATAGTTGTAGCTTCAAAAATGACTATAACGAACAGAAAAAAATTAACTAATCAAAAACTTTTCAAATTTCCCCATACACTTAACTAGGTAGGCCACAGAGTATGATAGTATGCAAGTTATTAAAATCTGTTAGCAAGGCATAACACATATATTTCTACTTAATGAGGTTTCTATAATCGAGGCTTGTCAAGTCCATTATGTTCTGGGCATCATAGACTATATTAAGAAAAACCCGGCCAAAAAAAAAAAAAAGAAAAAGAAAAAGAAAAACCCAGCTATCAAGGGTGTGCATGTCTGTGAAAGCTCCAGACAAGATGATCGAGGTTGTTTGCAACGACAGTCTAGAGAAGAAGGTGCGCGTTAAGTGCAACACTGATGACACCATCGGGGACCTTAAGAAGCTGATTGCAGCCCAGACTGGCACCTGTTGGAACAAGACCATCCTGAAGAAGTGGTACATGATTTCCAAGGACCAGTCTCTGGGGGACTATGAAATCTGCGATGGGATGAACCTGGAGCTTTATTACCAATAAAGCAGAATTCCTTCCCCCTGTCCTGCCCTGTCTTGCCCTCCCCTCAACTCCGCACCTCCTCTTCCCTCCTGTTCTCTCCCCTCCCCTCTTCTCTACTCTCTCCCTCACACTGCTAGGGATGTTTGTTTTTAAAAACTCATGTTAATAAAATCTTAGAAATTGAAAAAAAAAAAAAAAGCTGTTTGGTCATATCCAAATCAGGTCTCTTACTAACAATATTTTTTTGGAGTTGTTTTATTCATGATAAACACCAAAGGGGGAAAAAATATTCTCACAGCCACGAAAAGTCATTAATTAGAGCTGACAGTTATGCTACAAGACAGTATGTTCATCTCAATTCTGTAGACAGCTTTAATTTCACAAAACTTTTTTAAATTCTTAAATGGTATGCAGCAAGAACTAGATTTGATGATCAATATGTCAACCAGTGTTTAAAAGTTGACTCTTAGGGAGCTAATAACATTTCAGACTCTTGGTTCCAAAAGAGGAGATCTATGCGTCAGAGGAATTCATAAAACAAATCATGGTTGAAAAGAATAGGTACTCTCCTTCCCTCAAAAATTTAGATAATATGGTATAGATGTTGTGCCCAAGATTGTGAATCTGAGAAACCACCAAGGAGCTGTCACCAATGCAAGTACACGAGGGTTTATTAACAAGCTCGAGCTTGGGTCCAAGTATACCTGACACAGCGGAGCAGGGACTTGGACCCCAGGTGGGTTTCAGCTTAGTTTTAAGGGCTGGTCTAGGGTACCTCCAGAAGGGGGGGGGGGGAAGAATTTCTTCATTCTGATATGGGGGAAAGGGTGGGGGGAGTTTCTTAAACTCTGTTTTCATTCCAATATGGGACTTTCTGTCAAGGATGTTCTGCAGTTTTTCCTGTAACTGACGTCGGGTAAAGTTCAGCTCTTGTTCTCAGGGGCCTGAGATGGCTGTACTTGTGCTAATGCTAAACTTGTGGTGGAATGGCCTTAATTTTCTCGGCCTCCACAATAGAAGATATAGCAGCAAGACAATAAGTAGCTCATAGTTTGGGAGGCCAATAAAACCAAAGATTTAGGAACTTCAGCTCTTTTGCTTTGATTCTGTAGGAACATTTCATCTGAATTCTCCAGAAATATCCACTTCTAATTTTTCAACTGTCATAGAGGTATCAAAAGTAACTAGGGAAAGACCACAAGTTTAAATCCCTAAAACCTAATGGAAATTCTAGAGCTTATCCCTAATTTCTAATGATTCAGCTTTTTTTTTCTTTTTACTTTATCATGGTGTGAAAGTGATAAGCATTCATTAAAAACTGTACTTCGAATTGTGGATTTGGATCTTTTTCCAAGCTAGCTATGTGTGGTAGGATAGTATCCAGTGATTCTGATCAACAGCAATGAGCCACACCTCCCAGTCAGTCACATGATCACAAAGGTAAACAAACTTAATGCCATTCTGTACCCATACAACTATTCGATTTTTTTTCAACTATTCGATTTTTTACTTCCAGTACAGTAAATTATATAAGATATTCAACACTACATTATAAAATAGAATCCAGGTTAGGTAATTTTGTCCAACTGTCGGCTTATGTGAAGGTTCTGAGCAAGTTTAATGTAGTCTAGACTTAACTATGATGTTCAGTAGATTAGGTGTCATGAATTCATTTCAATTTATGATATTTTCCGTAGTGGATTGATGGGTGTATCCTATCAAAATACATATACAGCAACCAATGACAACAACCACAAAAAGTGCAGACCCACTGAAGAATTGAAATGCAAATCAGAACATGGAAAAGAAGTCAAATCATCTAGCTATGCCAAGTGGGATGGATTTAATGAGAAAGTTGCATTTATATCACACGCATGACAAAAGTTCCGTTCTCCCAAACCAACTTAACATACATAGAAATTAAAAACAGGTCATTTAATCGACCAGTGAGAAGGAACTTCTGGTACTATCAGACATTGATTGTCTCATTACTTCAGCCACAATATACGACTGAGACTAGTGAAGCCAAAAACTACTGTAGGCTCTTGCTGTAGTAGGCTGACACTAGCAGTCAGTGAATAAATAAAAACCTGAATATACAGTTGAGCCTTTTGAAGAAAAAAAAAAAAAAAGTGACTAGCAGCTAGAACATGTGAGAACAGGGATGGCCCACACCCTAGTCCTTAGCTTCTGAAAGATCTTATCTTCCTTCACAGGAAGGAGCTGATCTTAGAACAGAAACAAAAATACTGGGATGCCTGGGTGGCTCAGCAGTTAAGTGTCTGCCTTTGGCTCAGGGTGTGATCCTGGAGTCCCGAGACCGAGTCCCACATCAGGCTTCCTATAGAGAGCCTGCTTCTCCCTCTGCCTGTGTGTCTGTCTGCCTCTCTCCCTCTGCGTGTCTCTAATGAACAAGTAAATAGGATCTTAAAAAAAAAAAATACTTTGATAAAAGTGCTATTGGATAGTGGAGGCATAGGAAAGGAAGTAATTAATTTTAGCTATCCCAGGAATAAAGAGAGTTCTCAACAAAATTTTTTATATGTCCTATAAAAGATGAGAAGAGTTTGTGAATCATCAAGTTCAGTGCAGGGATTCCATGATCACTCTGGGAATACACTCCCCAAGATCAGATGCTGGCTTTGTCACTCACTGACTGTGTGACTTTGGTAGCTTCGGTTAAGGCTTTTATTTCTTAGTTTCCTCTTTATGCCTGGTAAAATTGTAGAATTTGTGTTTCAGGGTTATTATGAAGATAAGTTAATATAAATAAAGACTTCCAAGATTCCTCAACTCACAGCACAATATTTAGGTATAAGAGTTGCCATCAACCAAGATGGGGAAGCCTGCTGGTAGCACAGGTTTGGGAAATGAAAGCAGGTGTTTAGTTTTGCAAAACATGGTAAAGTAGATGATTTCTATTATATACTCAAGTTTAGAAGTAACAAATGAGATAAATTAATAAATTCAGGAAAAGTACCTGGGATGGGAAAAAGAGAAGGCTCCTGAAGTCTAGCACCTTCCAATGTTAGATCAATGAAAAGAGGAAGAACCAGCACAAGAGACTGAAAAGGACTACTATATGAGATTGGGAGAATTAAAAAAAAAAAAAAGATATTAAAATATTTTAGAAAACAAATGAAAAAATATCCAGGATTATGGAGGAATCACAGTGATGAATACTGCTGATGCTAAAGAGGGCTGAGAACTGACAACAGATTTTCGCAATGTCATCTTAATCCTGACAAGAGCAGCTATATTGGGTGGTGTGAGCAAAAGCCTAACTGGAATAATTTCAAGAGAAAACTTAGAGTTACTATAGATAATCCTTTTGGTGATTTTGCTCAATGAAAAACAAACCAAAAATGGGTTAATAATTGACAAGAGAGAGGACCAAGAATATTTTGTCCTCTTTTTCTTTTTCTTTTTTTTCTTTTATCTCTTGTATTTAACAATAAGAAAGGGCACCTGGGTGGCTCTTGATTTTGGTTCAGGTCATGACCTCAGGACTGTGGGATCCAGCCCCGCACTGGGCTCCACACTTGGTGTGGAGTCACTTGCAATTCTCTATCTCCTTCTGCCACTCCCCCTGCTTGCATGTGGTCTCTCTCTCAATAAATAAATTTAAAATTTTTTTAAAATAATAAAACAAGAAAACAAGAAAAGTGGTTGCATGTTGATGAAATTCTTTTGGTAGAGAGAAGAAAATTGATGTGAAGGTAAAAAGACTGAAGGGACATTCTAGAGTAGGTGAGAGGGGATAGAAATTAGTGCTCAAGTGAAAGGACTGACTTTGGCAATAAGTATTGATGGTTTATATATAAACATGGGATAATTTAAGTAGAAGTTTGGGCATATATTCCAGCAAATTTTCTGATCAATTCACCTACTCTACCTCTAGCTTTTTATTCATTAATATTCTAGGCTCCTGGAATACTGTAATCAATATATAATTGAAGCTCCAAATATAGGCATTGGCATAATTTTTGGTTCACAGATTTTGGGCTTATATAGTAAAGTTGAAGATATGGAAACCTGAACATATAACTTACTTATAAACATATTCATGGGGTTACATTTACCATGATTCCCTAAACCATAATTCTTGAGGCTCCTATACTTTCATATACTTCAAGCCAAATGTTTCTGATTGAAAAACACCCAGGGAACCGAATCTGTAATTCTGAAGGCAGACACAGAAGCCATAGCATGTTGGATGGCAAACAGTGGCACTCAGTAGACACTTGTCAAACGGGGACACCTGGGTGGTTCAGTTGGCTTAGGATCTGCCTTTGGCTCAGGTCATGGCCCCAGAGTCCTGGCATCAAGCCCTGCATTGGGCTACCTGCTGAGCAGGGAATCTGCTTCTCCCTCTCCTTCTCCCTCTGCCACTCTCCCCGCACCTCCCCTCATGCTTCTTTTCTTTCTTTCTCAAATAATAAAATAAATAAAATCTTTTAAAAAATGTTTGTCAAACAGAATTTGATTTCAGAATTTTGCTTTGGTGCTCCAGGGTATAGTGTCTAGTTCATAATGTCAGCACATTTAAAACCAAATACTTCAGTCTGCTTGTGAGATTTACATCTACAACACCCCCTGATTTGCCTTAGCTATTATGGTGAGCAGAAATATGACCCCTACAGTTGTGTAAATCCTCATCCCATAATCTATGAATATTTTACCTTAAATGGCTAAAGGGATTTTTCAAGTATAATTAAGGTTAAAGACTGTGAGATGGGGGTCACCCTGGATTTTCCATGTGGGACTGATGTAATCACATTGAGAGAGGCAGGAGGATCAGAGTCAGAGGAAATGTGATGATAGAGGCAGAGGGAGGAGTGATGTAGCCACAAGCCAAGAAATGCAGGCAATTGGAAGCTGGAAAAGGCAAGGAGTAGATTTTTCCCCAGAGCCTTTGCTGACACTGGATTTTAGCTCCTTATGACTCATTTAAGACTTCTGACCTCCAGAACCATTAGATAATAAATCAGTGCTTTTTAACCCAAAATTTCTTTGGTAATTTATTCCAATGGAAACATTTAGGAGGATTAGGAACATGAGGAAGGAATGTGGCTATGAACCAGAATGTGTATTGTAAACACTTTATATAGATGAAGATGTACAACTAGAGTGCTCATGACACGTAAGATTCCTAGTAATACCTGCCTGAAAATTAAGCCATGTTGGACAATTAAAATATCTGGAAAGGAGATAGTCAATTTAACAAAACCATAAGTGTTGAGGTAAATGCTATCTTATTAAAGATTTTATTTATTTATTCATGAGAGACACACAGAGAGAGGCAGAGAGATTGGCAGAGGACAAAGCAGGCTCCCTGCAGGAATCCTGACATGGAACTCAAGCCCAGTGTCCCGGGATCACCACGGGAGCCAAAGGCAGATGCTCAACCACTGAGCAACCCAGGAACCCAATGTAGATATTTTAAAGAAATTATTTGAATAGAATTTGACCAAAAGCATTATATTTAAAATTTATTAATACATAAATGTTCAAGTCAAAAATATTTCTGTAAGTATCCAGTTGGATCTCTCAGATATTGATCCCATTAGCCAAAAAAAAAAAAAAAAAAAAAGCAAAGATACATACAGCTTTGGAAATCCATTAGTGGCAGTCTGTAATTTTCTCTCTTTGCCACCCTCCAAACTCAACCCTCTACCCTCTCTCTCTCTCATTTTCTTTTATTCTTCCAAATGTTATAGCAGATCCCAAGGGAAATATAATATTACTTTGGATTGCTATTATATTAATCCCCAAATGTAAAAGAAATGCCTAGATGGAAATATGTGCATGTGTGTTTGTGTCTCTCTGTGTGTGTGTGTGTGTGTGTAAATAAGTGAACTGATAAAGATAAAATCCTGTCAAAGTATATTTATATTTAGGCAGCCGAAGATGAGGTGGCAAAGGTTGTCACAAGAGAAGTAGATTAAGCTCTGAGAGAGTGAACTAGTGATGGATGTATCTTCCTTGGAAGAGTATCTATCTCAATACATATTAATTCTTCTCTGCCCCTTTGATTTTGAATCAGCATCTGCTTGGTTCACCACAAACCACAGAGGGTTCTTGTGACCCAAGTCAAAGGAATTAGAGTGATTCAATCCCTGAATAGGGAAATTGGTTTCTTGCTTGATGCATGATTAAAGGCAACAATTCAAGTTCTTCCCTGGAAATTTTGAGAAAGCTACTAAGACAATCTTGCTTTCCCTGGAATACTAATCATCTTGCCAACACATAGATGAGTCTATATTAAAATAAAATTAGATGGAGATAAATAAGTGAATAAATAGAGAGAAAGAGGAGAGAGGATGAGAGATCAAGACAAAGCATGGCAATGCACAAAAGCTGATGGAATTTAAAAATTTCTATGAAGATTTGCCCAACCTCCTCCAAAGCTGTTTACAAATGTAAAGAGACAGCAGCTTAGGCTGGGTGTGTTTTATTTGCATAACAATAGTCCTGAGCAATACGGAGATGCTTTTTTTTTTTTTTCCGGAGATGCTTTATTTTATGTTATGACTCATCAGTTTTAAAGACCTGTAGAATAGGAAAAAATATAGTTCTGAGGTGATAAAATGAAATCATTGATAGAATTCAATAATGAACATTTGATGGAAATAGAAAGTTTGAGATTAAAACTCAGGGGCATAGCACTAAATCTAATGTAATGCAAAATCACTGGAGAATAACAATTTCACATGAAAAGCAATAAAAAAAATAACTAAAATTAATTCAAGGAAATTAAGTTTGGAGATAGGAAAATCAAGAATCACTGCTAAATGTATCATTATATAATTAAAGTTACTTAAACATTACAGTAAAATGTCTTGATTTGTTTTTGAACTGTTTTTAATGTAATTTTGTTGACTATAAATGAATGGAAATGTGTAGTGAAGGAGGATTTTCATATAGGACCAAATTGACAGTATTTGAATAGCGCTCAGTATGGGTAATCAGTTAGAAGAAAATTTTCCAGTTCTAAGGATTGCATGTCATGAATATCCTTTTTCCATACATAAACACAGAGAAGAGGAAACCTTCCTTTATTTTGGCAAACTGAGTTTTCAGAATGACTTCCATTTCTGCCTTTTCGTAGAGGAAACAATAGTGGCTCATTAACCACCATTTTAAAATTTATTCCCTAAACACATTTCTCTGTCAGTTTCTCAGAAGCTTCACTGCATTCAGCTTTCACTGGCCCTTCTAAGGGAGTAAGACTGTAAACAATTCCTAAAATGAGGTTTACAGTTTCTACATAATTAATCCATTTTTAGCTTCCTATTAGTCTTCACATAAGAAGTACAATTGCTTAGGGAAAGCAGCACATAGATTTACTCAAATTTTGATTTAAACCAAAAATAGAGTTATGCATTAACAGTAACATTAAATAGAACCAACAAGCAGCAGTGTTTTCCAAAGATTTCTAATCTCATGAACTAGTTAGAAATTCCATTATCAACAACTATGTGAGGGAGAATGACATTTAAATTCCATTCGTAATAGAGGGAAACTTCCTTAGCTTGATAAATAATATCTTCAAAAAACTATAATTAATATCATATGTAATGGCAAGAAACTCAAAGCTTACCCTCTAAGATCAGGAATAAGGCAAGGATGTCCTCTCTTCCTCTCTATTCAATATGATGTTGTAAATCCTAGCTAATGCAGTGACAGAGGGAAAGGAAATAAAAGGTGTACAGATTGGGTTGGGAGAAATAAAACTGTTTGTAAATGACATCACTGTCTGTGTAGGAAATCTCAAGAACCCAATGCAATCCTGATTCCAGTTGGTTTGGTGTTCCAAGGTTATTTTCACTTTGTTTTAAGCCCGTACCCTACAGGATTTCTCAATTTGCTGACTGTGAAAAGTTCTTAGAGGATGAATTTTTAAGGCAAATGCCACCAAACATTTTTCAATGAAGCATTTGGCAGGGTTGTTTAGGTATCAAAATTTTTTATTATTTCTCAATGCACTTTTTTTTAAGTTATTGTACTGTTCTTGTGATATTGTAATAGCTTTGATTTTCTCATTATAGGTCAGGGAGCCTTTAAAATTTTGCTCTCAGGAAGAAAAATGGGAAGACTTATTCTGTCTTTTTTTATTTCCAAATTTGAATCATACTGAAATGGAAAATTTCTTTACCATCAGCAACAACACAAAAGAGACATGGCTATTTTGGAATAAAAAGAAATGAAAGAACTACATTTTTTTTTATAAGAGTTCTCTTTATGAAAAAAAAAAAAAAAAAGAGTTCTCTTTATGTTTTTATCTGGCAAAGTCCAGGCAACAATGCACATAGAGCAAGAATTTTCTTCTCCTGGAAAACTGGGTTGCTATTGAAGGTTAGCAATGCAAATCCTTATGGAGTTTTACAGAAGTAACATAGCAGCAACATGGGGATTATGAATATACTGAAGTCTCCCCATCCCTGCCCTGTCAAATGTAAGATGTAATCAGAGAAAGAGAGGGATGAATGAATCTAGAATATTATACAGAGGTTTGAGGGAAACTTAGAGAATTGGGTCATAGAAACCAAGAGGAAAAAAGATTTTCAGTAAAGCAATAAAATTTTATAAAAGTAATTAACTTAAGAATAAGCTTAAAGGGGATCATTAGACATGGTTATTGATACTAGTCGCATGACAGAATGAAGGTTTTTTTTTTTTACCAAGGCAAAGATAAAAAATTGAAAAAAAAAGGTAAAGAATTGAAAAGTATCATTAGAATGAAGATTTGAACATGTGTGCTTTTTTTCTCTGATTCCTCCTAAGATTTGAAATGGTAGTAAAGCAAAAAAGTATAAAAATGTTTAAACCCATTAGCTATATAGAGTACTAGAGAGGAGATGACTCAGGAAGAGGTATCAACACTTCCTCTGGAGATGAGCAGCAGAAAGATCAATAAGATATAAATGACTTACAACAAATTGAAGCTAAGAGCTAAAAGTCTGCATGGGATGTAGCAATGAGGAAGCACATTGTGTTATAGAAATTATCACTGCAAGTTTCCAGGAATGGAGCCCCAAGGTATTTCAATGAGGTAAGTGCATAACAGCTTCTTTTTCTTTTCTTTTTTTTTTTTAAAGATTTTATTTATTGGGATGCCTGGATGGCTGGCTCAGCAGTTGGGCACCTGCCTTTGGATTGGGTTGTGATCCTGGGATCTGGGATTGAGTCCCGCATCGAGGTCTCTGAGAGAAGCCTGTTTCTCCCTCTGCCTATGTCTCTGTTTCTCTCTCTCAGTCTGTGTCTCTCATGAATAAATAAATAAAATCTTTATTTTTTTAAGATTTTATTTATTTATTCATGAGAGACACATAAAGAGAGGCAGAGATATAGGCAGAGGAAGAAGCAGGCTTCCCGCAGGGAGTCCTATGCAGTACTCATCCTGGTGGGATCCCAGGATCACATCCTGAGCCTAAGGCAGGTACTCAACCACTGAACCTCCCAGGTGTCCCTTTTATACAGTTTCTAACAGTCTACCAAAGGCAAAGTTAGACTGATCAATCTTCCCCAAACCAGTACAGACATATGAATAGCCCTTCCTAACAAAGCAACGGATACATGCTTATTCTCAGGAAAACCTGAGTCAAAATGATCCTGGTTTCAGGAAAATTAGGGAGAGTTAATGATGAGCATGAGGGTGAAAAAATGTCCTGACAATCAGGGGAATAAATGAAATTGCTAATTAAGCCTTACAGTCTCCATCCTATTTCTCCAGTCACCAGCATGAAAACAGCCAGGTGTGTAACACCAAGCAAGATATTTGAAAATTCATCTCTAAAGAAATTGACCTAAAAAGATTCAAACAAGCAAGCTAACAAACAAAAGGCAAAAGCAAAGCAGTGATCACAACAAAAACTATAGACATAGCAATTTGGGATTCTATGGTAGAACTTTATTATGAAGAAGTCCATCATTCAACAAGTGCCCTCCTCTACACATGCCCACAAACACATGTAGAGCCTCAATAAGCTTTTTTAGTGCTTCACTTTAAATCATGATTTGATAGCCAAAGATCACTAGACATTTCATGAATGCTTATAATAATGTTGAGATTATCTCCCAGAAAGTAGAAAATAGAAAAGCAAAATGGGATATTAGAGTACAGTGTCCAGTTTTTAAGTAATGTGTATTTTAGAAAAAGTGAACAGAAAAAATAAGTAGATTATAAAAAAGTAATATTTCCAAAATAATGAATATGTCTGTCCAGAATAAAAGATCCAAATACCCACCATTATCACAAATGAAGATAAAATGGGGCTGCCTGGCTGGCTCAGTCTATTGAACATCCAACTCTTGGTTTGGATTCAGGTCATGATCTCAGGATTATGAGATTGAGCCCCCTGTTGGGCTCTGTACTCAGTATGAAGTCTACATGAAATTCTCTATCTCTCCCTCTCCATCTGTTCCTACCCACTCCCTCTCTCTTTCAAATAAAAAACAAATAAAGTCTTTTTAAAAATGAAGATAAAATGATTCTATCACAAGCTATCCTAAAATTCTAGAACAGAGGGAACTTTTTAAAAATCCTAAAAAAAAAAAAAAAAAAAAAGAAAATCCTAAAAGTAGCAAAGAAGAAAAACAAAACAAAGCAAAAAAACAAACAAACAAACAAACAAAAACAAAAACAAAAACAAAAACAAAAACAAAAAAAATGGATCACATATCACAAAACAGAGAGGAGATTACCATTAGATTATTCAAGAGTAATACTGAGACACAGGATACAGCAGTTCATGCCTTCAGAGGCTGAGAAGAATTGATTAACAATCTGAAACTCTATATCCAAATGTCCACCAAAGTCAAAGACAAAAATGATAACATATTTCTTGCATGCAAGGCCTCACCAATACCTCATTTTCCATCGAGACTTCTTCAAAAAACTACTGCAGCATAAACAGCCTGAAAAAGGAATAATATTAGAAATGGTCAAAACATAAGACTTTGGAAACCAGAGAGGGGTGGGGGACAGAAGGCAGATGGGGGAAGGGATATTCTGGTCTGTGGCTATGCAGCTGGCTAGCAGTCATCCAGTACAGATTGGAGCAGCTTCAAAAGAAGGATTAAGAAACTGTTTACTTGATTTCTTTAACTGTAGTGAAAAGGATTTTGCAGTTCCTTTTCATATATTTGGGAATAAAGGAAAGTAAACAGCTTTGGATTGGGCAGGACTAGATAACTGCATCCTTATAACACAATAATAGATACATAGATAATTTATGAGAGATATATCAATAATAGTAGTATGAGCATATTATTGAGCAATATGGTGGTAAATACCAGAATATACCAATAAATAATTTAAATGAGTTAACCTCTGTGGCAGTTTTCCCCCTTAGGTTGGGACCTGGAGTAGGCTGGCTAGTGGTTTTTGCTATTATTATTATTTATTATTATTATTATTATTATTATTATATTAAGATTTGAGTATCATTTGATTTTAGGACATGTGCTACTTAGATAAAATTCATAATTTTAAAAAAATTAAGTGGGTAGTGGGAAAATAAAATGTATTATGATAAATTGTTTTTATAAGATACCTTAATAACTTAGTTTAGAAAGAGCAGAGTAATGAGGTATGGAGCAATGTTCAGGGTTGACTTGAAAATGCAGATGTTTTGGGTTTAAGATAGAGAAAATTAAAATACATTTGTATCCTGAAAGTAAAATTTAGAGGATCAATTTGAATTTGAATTTGAATTGATGATTTGAATGAAAGGAGGCATAATGATGGAGTGAGGTTCTGGGAGAAATAGAAGTTTGAAAATGGGCACAAAAGTCATTGGTAGAAGAGTTATACCTTAAAATAGTAACCACACTTCATTAAATCCTTCTTTTACCAGTCACCAAATATATAATTTTATTTTTACAGTAACTATGATGCAGTCATGTTATGTTATGTTACATATTATGTTACATAATAACATAAAGCCTGAGTTTCAGAGGTTAAGTGGTGGAAAAGGAATTGAACTGTCTTGGAGCACCTGGTGGCTCAGTGGTTGAGTATCTGCCTTTGGTTCAGGTCATGATCCTGGGATCCTGGCGATTGAGCCCCTCATCAGGCTCCCCATGGGGAGCCTATTTCTCCCTCTGCCTGTGTCTCTGTTTCTCTCTCTGTGTCTCTCATGAATAAATAAACAAAATCTTTTTAAAAAATGAACTATCTCAATTCCAAATCTGTGAAACTAAATTTTCTAAGCTTTACTTCCATCTATAAAATGAGGGGGAAGTACCTGAGTAGCTCATTCCTTTGAATGACATTTTTAAAAGAAATATATTTATTTATGAGAGACACAGAGAGACAGAGAGGCAGAGACACAGGCAGAGGGAGAAGCAGGCTCCATGCAGGGAGCTCCATGTGGGACTCCATCGTGGGACCCCAGGATCACACCCTGCGCTGAAGGCAGGCGCTAAACCGCTGAGCCACCCCGGGATCCCCCAATGTCTGGCTTTTGAGGTCGGCTCAGATCATGATTGGAGGCTGTATGATTGAGCCCTGCATTTAACTCCTTGCTGGGCTTGGAGCTTGCTTGGGATTCTATCTTCCTCTTCCCCTGTCCCTCCTCCCTCCATCACTAGTGCTCTCTCTCTCTCTCTCTAATAAAAAACAAAAACAAAAACAAAAAAGACCCAAAAAGTTATTAAATGTGGGACTACTAATGCCTCATTCATTGAATTATTTTTAAAAATAAAAGAATAATGTAAAAATATGTTAAAAGTATAGCACCACAGTTGAGCTTGAATGATCACTATTAGTTAGCTCTTATCATTATTTCTATTATTGCCATCAATCTCTCAACTTATTTACAAACAGACAATTACAAAGAGAAGTTAAAACTGGTGAAGTAGAAACAAATTTGTAGCTATAGTCACATTATATTATATAGCTAAAATATCATTTCTTGTTCAGGAAATTACTTTTAAAATTATACCAGAAATAAAAGTCGACTAATCTGTTATTAAGCAGAGAAACAGAAAGGAAAAATGTACGTGTCGACTATTTCAAATAAAAAATTTGAGATTGGAACAATCACAACTAATTTGCTACATTTGCCAAAGAGCACTGTAAGTTTTGTTGTGACACTCGTTAATAGCTGAAAAAAACAGATCTCCAAAATATTGAAGTTACAACTGAAAATTAATAACACATTTAGCATTAAACTTAAAATGATCTGGGTATGTCTGTGTGCATTAAAATATACAACACACCAAGGTGCAGAAAACTCTACAGTGACGCATACCAATTTTATTTTCGTATGCTAATGGGCCTGTGAGGAGGTGACCATGAGGCAGGGAGATAAAGAACACTAGGCTGTTGTATCATACAAAATACAAAAGTGCACTGGCTGAAGTCAATTTTTACTAATGAGTTCTTGACTATTTTTCCCTCTCCCACTTTTTTTTTTTATTTTTAAGATTTTATTTACTTATTCATAGAGACACAGAGAGAGAATGAGAGGCAGAGACACAGGCAGAGGGAGAAGCAGGCTCCATGCAGGGAGCCCAACGTGGGACTTGATCCTGGGTCTCCAGGATCACGCCCTGGGCTGCAGGCGGCGCTAAACCACTGGGCCACCGGCCTGCCCTCCCTCTCCCACTTCTGAAAATCAATTTGCAGAGACAAAAGAAGTCTTCAATATTTGAGACTTCTTTCTTCTTTCATCTAATCTTAAATTACAAAAACAAAGTACGACAGTATAATTCACTCATTTAAAATAAAAATTGTATTGAAAGAGTGCAAAACTATGTGACAGCTTAGCTCTGAATCCATAAGAGCAGGATGATATATGCATATATCTCAACCACCTGGCTTCAAGTTGGCATATCTGCTTCAATAACTTTGAAAATCATACCATTACTACTCTAATTCCATCACATATGCTGAATTTCCCTTCACTTCTGAATTTCTCTTAAGTGTAATAAAGAATGAATCCACACAACTTACCAAATAATAATGAACTAAACAAAACTACATATGTTAAACATAACTACTAATAAGTTGCATGATGTGTTCAATCAGCTGCTTCTTTGTCCCTAACTCATTTGTTATGTAAATTGTGTCCACTTTCTATTAATGAATGGAAGCCTTTATAAATGAACAGGTAGAAAAGACATGCTAAATCAAAACTACTTGACAGCGAAAAATAATGCTGGCAAGGTTAAAATTATTTGTATAGTAATAGAAATTTGCTTTAATTGCAAGCTAATTTAGTTATGCTAATACAATACAGTATTTGTTATTGACTTGCTAGTCCTTTTCAGTATTTTAAGAGTACTCTTTACAAATCCTCTCTCTCTCTCAGACAATATGCTGCATTAGCTATTCAATTAAAGAATGAATGTGCTGTTGGTTTCACTTTTACTAAGTAGTTTTAGTTTCTTGGATACACATTAACCTGTGCCACTGTTACAAATATTAATACCAGAGAGTCCCATTTGGAATCCTCATCCTGGCATTTTTCAGGCAATGGCTCTTTGCTCAAGATTTACATCCTAAAAGAAAACTAAAAACATATGTATAAGCCACTTAGTTCAAGTGTAGTTGGACTTGGGAATTAGGGAATTAGGAGTCTTCACTCTGTGCAGGAAGAGCCTGCCTTCTTAAGCTGAACTCATTTATCTGGCAACTTAAAGACTAACTTCATGGGGAAGTTAGAACCAACCCAACCTTGTGCTTCATATGGAAAAAAGTCTGAGCTGAAACATCAGCTATATGTCAGCTTGCTGCATTAGAAATAGAGATACCCCCCCCCATTCCGAAGGAAATAAGAGATGTGGAACCACCAGACATTTAAGACAGCCTGATTCATTAGGTGAGAAGTGTTATATCAATTCAGAGATTTGCTCTCCTGAAGTCTGAGCCACCAGGAAGGAAGATGCCATCTCTTCCTTTCTCACACCTGAAGGGCCAGTTTCATCATTATGGCTAACATGTGCACTGACTCACCTCTCTGACTGCATGCTCACCTGTATGTGTGTGCTCAGTTTTAGAACTTGTAAATTTTAGTAGAGATGTTCCAGTGGTAACTGGAAAAAAAAAATTGTTTTGGAGCACAGAGAAGTGACCGGATCTGAAAATGAAGATTTTGTATTTTCTTAACCCTTCTACTGGCATGACTCTCTCTGTGTACTCTTATAACAAGTGAAATCTGTCAAGGGAAGATGATAATCATCCATATGGAGCAACAGAGAGTTGAAAGGGCTTAAATTTTACTTTGATTTTTGGAACTCAGATTAAAGTACTTAGGAAAATATTCTAAAGGTAAAAGCCTATTAGAAACAAAAACAAGTTGAAAGAGAAGTAAAAAGGGGAACATGAAGAAGGAGGCAGGATGTAAATGCTGCACACATTCTCTGCTTATCTAGGTCAGGGTGTGTTTTTAATTTGAATTGTATGAATTCTCTGAACACCAGAAATACCCATTTATGATATAAACACATAGTTATGTTCCACTTCCAATGGCCTTCTTTTTTTGTACCACTCTTGTTCTTGACAACTATACATAAAAACAGAAGCTGATTGTATTTTTTAAACAAGAATATGTTATAATTCTCGGCCACCTGGGTGGTTCAGTGGTTGAGCATCTGCCTTTTTTTTTTTTTTTTTTTTTTTTTTTTTTTTTTTTTTTTATGATAGTCACACACAGAGAGAGAGGCAAAGACACAGGCAGAGGGAAAAGCAGGCTCCATGCACCGGGAGCCCTATGTGGGATTCGATCCCAGGTCCCCAGGATTGCGCCCTGGGCCAAAGGCAGGCGCTAAACCGCTGCGCCACCCAGGGATCCCGAGCATCTGCCTTTAAGTCAGGTTGTGATACTGGGGTCCTGGGATCGAGTCCCATATCAGGCTCCCTGCAGGGAGCCTACTTCTCCCTCTGCTTATATCTCTGCCTCTCTCTTTCTGTGTCTCATGAATAAATAAATAAAATCTTAAAAAAAATGTTTTCTCATTATGTATATATATTAATGCTTTTAAAAAATTATTCCTAAAAGGAGTCCATCAAAAATCATACATTTAAGACCATAATCTAGACAGGGCCTCAAAAGTGAATCAGAAGAGGAAGAAATCTATTACTTCCAGTGAAACTGTAGCTTGAGAAGATAGTATTATACCACCCATGAAGAGGTGAGACCTGGAAGTAAGAAATTTCTTTACTACATCTCTCCCAAAAGAAAGGCTATAAGGAAAGTACAGGGAAAAGAAAAAAAAAAAAAAAAGGAAAATATCTGAGTTTAGTATATTTATGTTATGAAAATGAAGAAATTAGCCAGGAATTAGCTATGACAAAGTCATAAATTCTGGAGTTTAAATAGACATTTAACTCCATAAAATAAATGTGCTTATCTGGAAAGGTGCTAGAATTGTAAAAATCTAACCATTATGCCTTAGAGTATTCAAGAAGTAAATCAGTGTGATTAAATCTGTCCTCAAGATTTATTAAGACTTCTGTAGAATAACAAAATCTATTTAAGTATCTTTAAACCATGAGTGGTGGGTGTCCAAAAGAATATTTATCCCTATTTAAGTTCTAATAATTAATATTTCAAGGAAAAGAAAAAATACTTTTGGTCAGATGGTTTATAGCAATTGGAGTTTAACAGGAAAGGTGTAATGATGTTTTATAGGAAGTTCATAAGTGAATATAAGTAGGCAAATGAGTTTTCAATTTAATAAGATCTATAAGATTACTCAGGAAAGGCAACGATAGAAAAGTTTTTGTTTTTTTTTTTTAAGTTCTCATCCCAGTAGTAGCAAAAGACAAGAAAAAAATCAGTTAATTGTGATATTCATGACATTTTTAAAAATTAAAATAGCATCAAACTCCCTATGTTTTTATTATTTCCAAGTCTAAACTTATTTTTCTTGTGGTAAAGTAGATGAATAGAAATCCTTCTAGAAGCGTTGACATTTTCCATTACCCTAGTTGTCAAATTTTCTGTATAAACACTTGAATAGTTTTTCAAAATTGGTATTCTAGAATACCAAGGAAGCAATGTTCTTGAGATTGTCTTAGAAGTAATGTAAGATGGCATTTAAAATAGAAAATTCAATGGACATCAATTTATGACTTAGAGCTGAAATTAAGATTTATTATCTGTGGATTGGTAATATGAAAATAACTAAGTTCCAACCCGAGGAGCACATCATGCTTAAACAAAATAACAGTGTATAGATGGAACTTGTCATTCCAGTAGATGGACTCAGTGAAAACTATTCATAAAATAAATTGAAATCTAAATATGTAGCCTAAGCACAGATCATTTATTATTGAGAAAATGACTGTCAATTACTATGCAAGGCAGACGGAGGCTCCACCCATTTGCAATGATATTGTACTGAAAGCACAAGAGTTACACTTGCTCCCTTAGTTATAAAGTACCACAAAGAACCTACAGCAGAGATGTGGGCTGGATTTGAATTAAAGAGACACTATTCAGAAACTTTCCATCATTCCTCAAATGTCTTCTGGTGTCTAGCAAAATGAACAATGGCATCTGTACTTACAGGAGAATTCTTGAAATTCCACCCATTACCTGTCTTTTCCTTGAAGCTTCATATGACTATCAAGAGAATGTGTTTTTTCTCTTTTTCATGGGATTTTCCACTTAAATGTGTCTCTTTCACTATTGGGGATAGTTTTTAGAAGAAAGTGCAGAAGAAAGACACATTGATGAACTTACTTTGGCACATATAATATTATCTAAAATGCAATGTTGCTCATTCTGTCAAGAGTCCTTGTCCTTTAAAATAGGTTATGCAATAATATAACGTCCCAAACATCAGATAAAAAAAAATTAGTAGAGGTTAGAAGCTTTTAATTTGAACAAAAACACAGGATTTCTTTTGAAAGCCTAAATTAAAATTTATTCTCATAATATGTCCTACTGCCTCACTGTGCCTCAGGTTTCTCACTGAGCAGGTAGCCTGATGCAGGTCTTAATCTCAGGACTCTGAGATCATGATCTGCGCTCCAGGCAGACATTTAACAACTGAGCCACCCAGGTGTCCTTAAAATGTTCATATTTTTAAAGTATGTTGACTATGTTTAAAAATGTAATCCTTTAGTTTATGTTTCAAGTTAACAGAAAAATATCAACTTGAATAAACTTCATTCTGTAAAAGTGGATAGAAATCATCCCTATTTGTTAAACAAAGATATATCCATCTTCTTATATGTCCCATTATTAAACGAGACAAGCAATAATGAAGTAAAAATTGTAAAATACATTTAACACAGTGCTAAAATGTAGAATATAATGCTTATTTCTGGGCTATTTTTTCTCTCTCCAACTTTTTTTTCCCCTCTATCTCGCTCTCTTTTGTGTGGATTTGGTATTCTTTCTGAACCTAGCACCCCATTCACCTTCAATAACTCTTCCATTCATCGTGACATACCTTCTGAATATTTTAGGCATTTATGACATTCATAGCTTATTATTACGTGATTTTACACTTTGTTTTTTTTTCTTAAAGATTTATTTATTTATTTATTTATTTATTTATTTATTTATTTATGATAGAGAGAGAGAGAGAGAGAGAGAGAGGCAGAGACACAGGAGGAGGGAGAAGCAGGCTCCATGCCGGGAGCCCGACGTGGGACTCGATCCTGGGACTCCAGGATCGCGCCGCGGGCCAAAGGCAGGCGCTAAACCGCTGAGCCACCCAGGGATCCCCGATTTTACACTTTGTAGTACATTGGTATCTATAGATCTCTATACATGTCCATATATATATATATATATATATCCATTGATGTAGACATATAGATATAGATTTTTCTATTTACACTCTAAAAAGACTGAAAAGGCCCTGTTGTATCTCCCATAACCCTAATATAGGATATCATCAATAAATGATGCATTTACTCACACAAACAAAACCCATGAATTGACCATATGATTTTTAAAAAAAAATTAAGTAAACTCTAAGCCACTTGTGGGAGTCAAACTCACAACTCCAAGATCAAGGACAGCATGCTCTTGAGCCAGCCAGGTGTCCTTGACTATGTGATTGTTTAACTATTTATTCTTCCTCTCTAATAGAGTTATGGGACTTATATCAAAAAGTAGTGATAGAAATACTGTTCTTCTTAGAATATTTTTTATGTTTTTCTTACCCATAAACACATTATCAAATTGAGACTCAAATAAAAGGAAATGGACTTAAGCCCATGCCATGACAAGGATATATTTTTTGCTATTAATAACAAAATTCTCCTTAGAATAAAATTCTAAAATTTCCATATTTGAGGAAAAACCTATACCATGATCAGACTTGTAATTACTTCCATCTGTGTAGTTAACTTATTATACATTATGGGCTTCAAAATTCATAACACTGACTAATGGAAATAACTATTAAAATTGATATACAGCAACAAATTATAGTAATAAGTATGGTAGATATTAATGCAACTATATCAGTAATATTGGTGCATTTACAGCACATCAACATCAGTTGAAGTTTAACAATGAAAAAAAAGCATTCTATATCAGAATGATAGATTCAATGCAATCTCAATCAAAATCACAGTAAATTGTTTTATAGGTATTGGCAAATTGATTCTAAAATTTATATGTGGGGAGGCAAAAAAAAACCCAGAATAGCCACCCCAATATTGAAGGAGAAAAACAATGTTGAAGCACTAATGCTATGCAACTTCAGACGTACTATAAGGCTACAAATAAGAAGAGTATAATACTGGCTAAAAAGGTGACAAATAGATCAATGGAATAGAATAGAGATTCCAAAAGTAGACCAACATAAATATAGTCTGATCTTTTATAAAAGAGCAAAAGTAATACAATGAAGGAAAGAAAGTTTTTTCAACCAAATAGTGTTGAAACAAATCGGCACCTACATTAAAAAAAAAAAAAAAGAATCTAAACATAACCACACCCTTCACACACACACACACACACACACACACAGACCTCAAAAATGGATCATAGAACTAAATGTAAAACTCAGAACTGTAAAACTCTTAGAAAATAAAGAGAAAAAAACCCTAGATAATCTTGGATATGATGATAACTCTAGACACTACACCAAGACACAATCCATGAAAAAAAGAATTGGCAAGGTGAACTTCATTAAAATTATCATTATTATTATTGCTTTGCAAAAGACACTGTCAAGAGAAGGAAAAGCCAAGTCACAGACTGAAAGAAAACATTTGCAAAAATAAATCTGAAATATTATGCAAAATACACAAAGAATACTTAAAATTCAACAATAAGAAAACAAATTACTTGATTTAAAAATGAAACAAATATCTTAAAAAAAAAAGCTCTTCATCGATTCCTCACAAAGGAAGGTAGACAGATACAATAATTATATAAATAATATATATTATTTATATATCTCTGGGTGGCGCAGCGGTTTGGCGCCTGCCTTTGGCCCAGGGCGCGATCCTGGAGACCCAGGATCGAATCCCACATCGGGCTCCCGGTGCATGGAGCCTGCTTCTCCCTCTGCCTGTGTCTCTGCCTCTCTCTCTCTCTCTGTGACTATCATAAATAAATAAAAATTAAAAAAAAAAGTTGCCCCACATCATATGTTAATCAGTGAAATGAAAATTAAAACCACAATTAAAATCACCTATGACCAAAATGCAGAACACTGACAATGCCCAATACTAATGAGGATGTAGAGCAATAGAACTTTTGTTCATTGCTGGTCAAAATGCAAAATGGCACAGCTACTTTGGAATACAGTTTTGGATTTCTTACCCAACTAATCTCACTATTATGATACAATCCAACAGTGATGTTTCTTGATATGTACCCAAAAGAGTTAATTATTTTGTGTTCACACAAAAACCTGCACATAGTTGTCTATAGCAGCCTTATTCAAAAATTGCCAGAACTTGGAAGCAAGAAATAAACTTTGGTAAGTGAATAGATAAACTGTGATACATCCAAACAGTGGAATAATATTCAGCACTAAAACTAAGTGAACTCTTAAGCCATGAAAAGACATAAAGGAATCTTGACTATATTTTATTAAGTGAAAGATATCAAATGAAAAACCTACATACTTTGTGATTCCAACATTCTAGGAAGGCAAAACTATGAAAGTAATAAAAAGATCTGTGGTTGCGAGGAGTTGGTGGAGGGGTAGTGAATAGGCAAAGCAAAGAGGATTTTTAGGGTTGCAAAAACTACTCTGGATGATATTGTCATGGTGGATGTATGTCATTATACATTTATCCAAAACAAGAGTAATCCCTAATATAAATTATCAACTTCAGGTGATAATGATGTATATACATGGGTATATATATTTTGACAAATGTACAATGGTGGTGTGAAATGTTGATAATGAGGAAATGAGGAATAATGAGATAATGAGGAAATCTATGCATATAGAGAAGCATGAAACAGATGGGAAATTGTTGTGTCTACCAATTTTTTTTTTTTTGGTAAACTTAAAACTTGCCTAAAAAATAAAGTCTATTAAAAAAAGATTGATATACTTCTAGAACCCTTTCATTAGACTGTCAGTGTTTCAGTAGGGAATCTTTAATCTGTTGACTCTTATTGTTAGAATACATTTCACTGGAATATTTTGATTCAGATGTTACCACCTAAGTATCAAGGATAGGAAAAGAAAATGCCTTACAAATTACATCATAATGGTTGTGATATAAATATATGCTTCTGAGAACCCAATACGTTTATATAAAAAATCAAACAGTTGAAGAGGAAATACTAACATAAAGCAGTTTTCTAAAATGTTTTTAAAATAATAGAGGTCGAGTAAGAAACAGTACAACTCAAGTAAATTAACATGTTTTCCTTTTTCAATACTCATTAGAGATGGTCAGTTGCCTGCTCAGTATCAAAGAATCACTGCACTCAAGGAAGAATAGTTGATAGGTTTATAATTTTTAATACTTCAACTTTTAAGGATTCCAGTTGACTGAACATTTCCACTCATTCTGATGGTTGCATACATTGGTGCATCCATACTGGAAATTAATAAGGGAAGAATGATAATGTTGATAGTTTTATTTTCCTGTCATTTCTTCTCTAAACTTCCACTTTTCCTCATTGTTAGGGATAGATGCTTTGTATTTCAAATTTGAAACATTGACTTTGGCTCTGTATAATGAAGGGAATTGTTTTTGAAGGGTACAGTGGTAGTTCACAGAAAAGAAACCATGAACCACAAAGATTTGAAAACATCAGCAATCATGAGATCTTTAGGAACCTTAATAGTAAGAGTTTGCCTTCTGTCTCTAGTACAGTATCATTTACCTATCTCAATGAAAATTTTGAGAAAGTAAACTGATTGGCCTTAGATGCATCAGACAAACCACTCATAAGGACAGCATGTCTTTGAATAAATATAGCCTCGGGTTCTCATATGTATATATTGATTGATTAGGATCATTATAAGATCATTATAAGATAATTATGGTCAATCAAGTAGTGAGCCTAGTACATGCATAAATTGAATGATACCTTTTACACACTTACTTTATTATAAATAAAATCTACCTGACTAAATAAATATTAATAAATAAAAATATTAATTTAAACAAGCAAAGAATTATAACATGCATCCCACCTAAAGCATTTACAGCTCTGGAGCAAGAATTTTTTAAAACCAATGATGCAGACATTTTAATGCTATATTGCCAAACAAAAACAAAAATTGGCTAAACAAACAAATAAATCCAATATATTTTATATAAGAAGATGTACCTATTGTGGGCCTTACTCCTTGCCCAAAGAGCATCCATTCTTCTTCCTTCCTATCTGAGCATCTATTTTGTTCGGCATACACACTTTACTTCATTTAACCCATAAAAACCATGAGAGGATGACATGATCTCCCAACACTGGCAATGTTGGGTGACAAGTCTAAGAATTTATTTATTTATTTATTTATTTATTTATTTATTTATTTATTTATTTATTTATTTATTTTACCAGTGATGAGTTTAGAATGGACAGATGTTAAAATTCAGATCACTGGGAAATCTTCAAGGAAGTTTCCCTCAGCTTTCCTGGCAGTTACATACGATGTTAAACCTGAATTACACTGCCGTTTTACTACATGGAAAGAAAAGACAAGAAAACTGCAGTGAAATGGATCAAGGCTTACACCGTTCTGGAAGTTGATCCTATCTCAAATGATCATTTGTGTAAGCCAACATATTTTCTGTTACTCAGTTCTGTTTGACTTAGGCGTTTGCTTACTTGCTGATGGTAAAATTCTGATATTGTTTCTCTTTTTCATTTTTTGGATAATACTTCCATATACGGACATGGAGAGAACACAAGGTTATTACCTTACTAAAAAATATAAGTTTTCTTTTTCAGGGAAGATTCATTCTTGTTGAAACCAGTTTTTGGCTTCATGTAGAAAAATGAGGTTACTCTAACTACCAAAGAGTAAAAAGAAAGTAACATAGAGTGCTGCATGCATTGTTGTGTACTAAGTGATGACATCTCCATGATTCCACAAGTCTCTGGCAACTAAAAATTAAATAAATATATAAATAAATAAATAAATAAATAAATAAATAAATAACAACAAAAGAATTGAAAATAAAAAGTAAAAAATGATAAATAAATAGGTTTTGTTATATTAAGAACCTATGGAAATAGAAGCAAAAATAAACTATTGGGACCTCATCAAGATAAAAAGCTTTTGCACAGCAAAGGAAATAGTCAATAAAACTAAAAAGCAACCTATGGAATGAAAGAAGTTACTTGCAAATGTCTCACCAGATAAAGAACTCCCTCATATCCAAAACCTACAAAGAACTTATCAAACTCAACACCCAAAGAACAAAAAATCCAGTCAAGAAATGAGCAGAAGATATGAACAGACATTTCTCCAAATAAGACATACAAATGGTGAACAGACACTGGGTATTAGAGAAATGCAAATCAAAGCTACAATGATATACCACCTCATACCAATCAGAATGGCTACAATGAACAATTCAGGAAACAACAGATACTGGCCAGGATGTGGAGGAAGGGGACCCTCTTACAATGTTAGTGGGAATGAAAACTGGTGCAGCCACTCTTGAAAACAGTATGGAGGTTCCTCAAAAAGTTAAAAATAGAGCTACCCTGTGACCCAAAAATTCCACTACTAGGTATTTGTCCAAAGTATAAAAACACAGTGATTCAAAGGGGCACATGCATACCAATGTGTATAGCAACAATGTCCACAACCGACAAAATATGGAAAGGGCCCAGATGTCCATTGACAGATAAATGATAACAAAGAGGTGGGATATCTATCTATCTATCTATCTATCTATCTATCTATCTATCTATCATCTATCTACCTACCTATCTATCATCTATTTACCTATTTTGGAATATTAGTCAGCCATCAAAAAGAATAGAATCTTGCCATTTGTAATGAGTTTGATGGAACTAGAGTGTATTAGAGTGTATTATGTCAAGCAAAAATAAGTCAGTCAGAGGGACGCCTGGGTGGCTCTGCGGTTGAGTGCCTGCTTTCGGCTCAAGGCATGATCCTGGGATCTGGGATCGAGTCCCACACTGGGCTGCTTTTGGGGAGCCTGCTTCTCCTTCTGCTTATGTCTCTACCTCTCTGTCTCTGTGTCTCTCATGAATAAATAAAATCTTTAAAAAAAAAACAAAAATAAGTCAGGGAAAGACAAATACCATATGATTTCATTCATATGCAGAATTTAAGAAACAAAACAGATGAACATAGGGGAAGGGAAGGGAAGCAAATTGAGAGGGACACAAACCATAAGAGACTCTGATCTCTAGAAAACAAACAGGGTTGCTGGAGGGGTGATGAGTGGGGCAAAAGGAAGGATTATTGGGTGATGGGCATTAAGGAGGGCAACTGATATGATGAGTACTGGGTATTAGATGCAACTGATGAATCACTAAATTCTACGTCTGAAACTAATAAAAAAAAAAAAGGCAAAACAAACAAACCCCTGTGGAAAACAGTAAGTGAAATAAAGTCCTGTGAGGATTCTCACTGAGGTTTGAAATGATTGAGAAAGTTTACCCATAACAACAGGAAACAAAAATGGCATCTGTGTTATTAGTAGATATTGGAATGATGTACTCTAAGATGTTAATGATGGGCATCACTTTGTTGAGTTTCTCTTGTGTGAGTGTGAGTGTGTGTGTGTGTGTGTGTGTGTGTGTCTGCTTTCTAAATTCAGGTTGTTTTCACTCTAGAGGAAATAACTTTTCGTGATGTTATGTTAATAGGTATGTTATCAATACCTATTAAGAAAGCCATTTCCCAGAGAAAGGCCAGTAGTAAATCTTAGAGAAAGTGGGGTGTCTCAGTGATGGTTATCAAAGTGCAGGGGATGGAGTCAGACATCAAATAGGGTTTGACACCATGTTAAGTATATATCAGATCTAAGAGTGACACCAACCTCAGTGACACTCAGATGATGAGAGAGAGTAGCAAAGGATTTGATAATTGAATACTACAGTAAAATAGTACACCACTGAAAATGGGAATAAAATAGAACCTATGACATGTTAAAGTAAAAATAATTTATCTACTCTCCCATGGTGTAAATCACCCATCAGATAAAAAAAGAGATATTTGTCATAATTGCTCACAATATCCTATAATCCCACTAGGAGAAAAAAAAAAAAACATAGTCATTGTCATTTTACCAGTATATGTAAATCTGTTCCTCTACTGTTTTTGAGTGATTATTTTTTAAAAGGCTGAAAATTATTTTTAAAGATATTTTTAGAGCAGTTTTAGGTTTAAAACAACGTTCAGAGGAAGGCACATAGATTTTCCATATACCCTCTACCACACACACATACACAACAAACCTGCCCATTATCAGCATCAATTGCCAAAATGGTACATTTTTTACTAAGGCTGAACCTCTCTGCATAGTCGTATTGTAATCACCCAAACCTCATAGTTCACATTACAGTTCACTCTTGGTGTTGCAAATTCTGATTTTGGAAAAATGTATAATGACATGTATCCATGATGTTTTTTACATTTTTCTCCCTTTTACACAAACAATACAAATATTTTTTAAAAGAAATGTAATAACCTGGTAAGTATAAATCCAATACATTTTTTCTTTTTTGCAAGGTTGCTGAATTAATTAAATCTGCTTCTTTGGGGAAAAAAAATCTATTTTACTAGATAAGTTACGGAATTTTATTTTTCATTCTCCCACCAAGTTGTGCATTCTATTTACATCTCTAATGTGATTAATGGCAAGAATACATGAAATTATCTCAACTGAGTGAGAATTTAGGTGTGAAAAGCGGATAGATTTAGTCACTATCTTTCTTGAGTATCTGATATTTAGTGCAATGTTCTAGATTTGAATAAAACTAATCTTATTAATTTGCAAATTGCAAAGCTTACAGCATTTTATTTATTTATTTATCTATTTATTTTAAATATTTTATTTATTTATTCATGAGAGACACAGAGAGAGGCAGAGACGCAGGCAGAGGGAGAAGGAGGCTCCTCGCAAGGAGCCCAATGCAGGACTCAATCCGGGATTACACCCTGAGCATGAAGGCAGATGCTGAACTGCTGAGCCACCCAGGTGTCCCAGCGTTTTATTTTTAATGCTACCATTCATTACTTAAAAACAAAACAAACAAACAAAAAAACCAGGGCATCATTAAATCTTTTGCACATCCAATTATACACTTTATAATTGTTCTTTGTGAACTTGATGCGTCAAAGGAAAATAAAAACCCTTCTCCATAATATATTTGTATTTAGGAAGAAAGTTTGAGCATTTAGGATTATTTTTTAATTTTTATTATTTTTAAAGATTATATTTATTTATTCATGAGAGACAGAGAGAGAGAGAGAGAGGCAGAGACACAAGCAGAGGGAGAAGCAGGGTCCATGCAGGGAAGCCTGACGTGGGACTCGATCCCGGGTCTCCAGGATCACACCCTGGGCTGAAGGTGGCACTAAACTGCTGAGCCACCTGGGCTGCCCAAGCATTTAGCATTGTTAAGATTCTTTCATTAAATCTTTCTTTGTTCTTGGAAAACTATTTAGGAAGGTAATATGGCTTAAGTTTTTAATTGGGAAACTGAGGTATAGTTCAACTGTAGTTTTGTAAATGTTATTTTTTGGAGTTTCTGATTGGTGTCGTTAGGTACTAATCAGTCACAAAACACTTATGTAACACCTTTCATACATGAAAGGATGTAGAAAACATAGTGAATAAATATCAAACCTACTGTGAAGTCTTTCAATAGGTATAATTCTGAAATGTCAGATACAAGAAGAGAGCTTGTAGATACAGATGAGTTTTTTGTAAGTACTTGAAAAGTGGAAACAGTTCTTAAAATCTTTGAAGATATGAAATGAACTATATAAAGTCCAAGTGCTTTTCTTCATTCTTTGCCATTTAGATCCAGCTTTGTGTTCCAAATTTCCAAAGACTTTATTTCTTCTTATAGACATAAAATTACAGACATAAATATAGTACTACAAAGAAATTACAATTACTTGAACTTCATGATATTACTGTGATAGAATAACAGGCTAATATACATACCCCCAGAACTTGTGAATATGTCATTTTATGTGGCAAAGAGAATTAAGATTATAGAGGAAATTCAGCTTGCTAATCAAATAATGTTGAAATAGGGAGATTAAATTAGGAGATTTGGGGACATGTATTTATCACATGAGTATTTAAAAGAGGAAGAGGGAGACAGGAAAAGGAGGACGGAGTGGTGTGCTATGAGAGACATCACTTACTTTTGCTGGTTTTGAAGATGGGGCAAGTGAATGACAAATGAAGGAATGTGGGTAACAAACTGGAAGATAGAAGCTGGAAAAGCTGGAGGCTAGAAAAGATAAGGCAATGGATGTCACTGTGGGGCCTTCAGAAGGCGACACTACTTCTAGATTTTATCCCAGTGAGTCCCATGCTACAGAACTGTAGGATGATACAGTTGCATCATTTTAAGCTTCTAAGTTTGTGATAATATCACAGCAGAAAAAAAAGTAATAGACTTTAATGCTGGAAGTGGGGAGCTGCTATAATAAGTACTTAAAAATGTGGAACTATCTTTGGAACTGGGCAGTGTGGAGAAGCAGAAGGGATTTTGAGATGCCTGAGACAAAAAGGCTAGATTGCTTGGAACAGATTGTTAGGATAAATATGGATATTAACATTTCTGCAATCGAGGATTCAGATGCAAGTGAGAAGCATGGTAGAAAAATCTAAATTATCTCAGAAAATACCTGTATTATTGTTAATAGACAGCTAGTAGAAAGATGTCCAGGACCCCTGGGTGGCTCAGCCCTTGAGCACCTGCCTTTGGCTCAGGGTGTGATGCTGGAGACCTGGGATGGAGTCCCACATTGGGCTCCCTGCATGGAGCCTGCTTCTCCCTCTGCTTGTGTCTCTTGTGTCTCTGCCTCTCTCTGTGTGTCTCTGATGAATAAATAAATAAATAAAAAAGAGGGATCCCTGGGTGGCACAGCGGTTTGGCGCCTGCCTTTGGCCCAGGGAGTGATCCTGGAGACCCGGGATCGAATCCCACATCGGGCTCTCAGTGCATGGAGCCTGCTTCTCCCTCTGCCTATGTCTCTGCCTCTCTCTTTCTCTGTGACTATCATAAAAAAAAAAAAAAGAAAAAAGAAAGAAAGATGGGTGTTCAAGGTGCTGTTGCTAATACTAAGGGCTCAAGAAAGAAATGAGAGATACTTTGCTGGAAGCCGGAGGAAGGCAAGCTCTGTCTTTTAGCAGGAAGGTTGGCAGTTTTGTTCTTCTGTGGTTATGTGGAAAGCAAAATTTACAAGAGAATCTGGAAGACATTAAGATTGCTAACGGCTGACATTGGCACAGAAAGATTATCCTGGATTGTTCAGGTCAAAACAATGTAATCACAAGGGCCTTTATAAGAAGGAGAGGGAAGCAGTTAGATGTCAAAATTACTTGCTGTGAGAAGAATGCAATTCACTATTGCTGGGTTTGAAGATGCATGAAGGGGGCCGTGAGCCAAGGAGTGTAGGTGATTTCTAAAAGCAGGAAAAAGGGATTTTTTCCATGTCTTTCAGAAAGCAGCACAGCATAGCCCTGTGGATATCCTTGATTTTATCTCAGCAAATTGTTGAACTTATGATCAGAAGAATTACAAGATCATAAGTGTGTTTTAAGTCACTAACTTTGTGGCAACTTGTTGCAGAAGTGATAGAACGTAATACAATTGGGGTGCCTGGTGGCTCAGTCGGTTAAGCATCCTACTCTTGATATCAGCTCAGGTTATGATCAGGGGGTCTTGAGATCAAGACCTGTGTTAGGCTTGTGCTCAGTGGGGAGTCTGCTTCTCTCTCTCTCTGCCCCTCCCCCCACTTGTGCTCTTTCTCTAAAATGAATAAATAAATCTTTAAAAAAAGAACACAAATACAGTTATTAAAAGTGTAGGTCTCAAGATTTCTTTCTTTCTTTCCTTTTTTTGGCAACTAATATACCTGAGATAATATCAAACTTATGGAAAATTTGTAAGAACTGAACACAAAAATATGTTTACCCAAATTTACTAATGTTTAACATCTACACATTTGCTTTCTGCTTTATCATTCAGCTCACCCCCTATCTCTTTCTGCACCCCCTCAAATTTGAATATACATTGTATACAACATATATCATCATGGCTTTGGTTTTAGTATGTATTCCCAAAGAAATAATACATTTTTTCTTATGTAACCATGGTAAAATTACAAAATGTAAAAAATGCTACAGGGTTGGGGGGGATGGAATTTGCTTCAAAAATTGACCAAGATCAGTCACAGAAATGCCAGCATTTTCACTATAGTTGAAAATACCTATAATACTATAGGTACTATATACCTATAGTATATAGGTCCTTTCACTATAGTTGAAAATAACTCGTGAGAGAAAGTATGAGCTTTGAGTGCTGGGTTTTGAAGTATGGCCCTCAGAACGACAATATCAACATCACCTGTGTCCTTACTAGTAAAGTGTATACTCATCTTATCTCACCACCAAACACATTATTCACTCAGAAACTATTTTACTTGGACCCAGATATCTGTTTTATTAATAAACCCTCAAAATGATTCTGATATGATATGTGATAATATTTGAGGCTACAAAATTCTTTATGTAAGAGAATGTGTGCATTAGGTAAAAAAAAAAAAAAAAAAAATTACTGACCTGACCTGTCTGTACATACCGCCAAATTAAAAAAACACAGCTGGGAAACCCAAAAGTTGCTTAGTATTTCTATTGTGTTAAATCATAACTAAATCTCCAATTGCAGGCCATAACTCCGCATTGCTGCCTGGGCTGGGAAGAATGCTTAGAAGTGACAGCATTTTTAGTACTGAGTGTGGAACCTTGATTTGTGCAAAAATTCAGGTGTGAAATGCAGTGTGCAGTAGGGTCTCAGTTTTCTTACTAAGCCTCTGAGGTCCTTAGTAAGTGGTGTATATGCTGGTATGATGCTTTCAAAAATCCTTTCAAAGGTTTATATCCCAAAGAGGAGAAACAAAGAAAGAAGATACATGCTGTATTAAAGGTCCCATGACTCCCACTAAAGGACTTGTAAAATGCCTGGTGTTTTTACTACATAACACAGCAGAGTGAATTGACCATCCCAAGGGTGAAAGCTGAAGTATGGAGTGATTATATGTCAAAATACTAATCTGCTTTTAAATTTATGTTTTTTTCATTCAGTTCCCATACTGGCATCCTGATGGCAACTGTGGTTTGTAACAAAATAAAAGTAAGGAGAAAAACATTTGTATTTCCTGTAATATCAATCAATATACTCTGATGCTACTTAAGGAACCACTCCCAAAGAAGAGCTAACCCTGGATTTGGAGGAGGGGCAGGAGAATGTGGAAGAGCCTGTGAAATGAGAGAGGAAGATGTGCAGGGAGTAGAGTCTTCAAAGTGGGGAAAAGCAGACAATAAAAGTAACGAGATGTTCTTAATGATGATGGAAATACCTTCCAGCCTGTCATGAGACAGTATACTTCTAGAAGACTTGTAAACCCCTACAGAGAGAGGACTTGGATTCCTTATTTGGGTTTGGAGTCAAAAAAGGAAAACATCTTCTGAACATGGTATAATAGGCATTTTCAGCACAGGATCTATAATCAAATATCCAATATTAAATATGCAATTATTCCAAACTAGCATTGACTATCTTTTGTTTAGGATCTCTGAAAATAGACTTCTGTGTATTTAATATTTACAGCTAAAGCAATGTAAAAAATACACTTATTTTGTAATTAAGTGTAATTTTTAATATGTAAATTTATAATTTGTAAGCATGTTTTTTGTGTATATATATGTATTACAATCTAAGATCCTAAAACAACATGTTAATAAATGTTTTATGTATGCACCTGTGTAAGAGCCATACTTATCAAGATATAAAACATTTTCACCATATCAGAGTTTCTTCCTTTACCTATCTTTGTCTGTCTCCTTTGTTCTGGCTTCTATCATCACATATATTACTGGTTTATTTTTGAAATTTATTTAAATTTGAATAATAACAAGATAGACTCATACCTTTTGTTCAGAATACTGTCTCTGAGTTTCAGGTAGCTTATTTTCATGTAAGTGCATTTAATTTTTTCTGTATAAGATAGCATTTCTATGTGTATACCAGAATTTATTGATGCATTCTTCTTTTCACAGGCATTTTTGGTTCTGTTTCCCATCCTTTTGACAGCAAGTAGTTGTTCTCAGTTTGGTGTTATTGGGAGGACAAAAGCTGCAATGAATCATATTTTATGTGTCTTTGATAGTCAAACGCAATAATTTTTGTTGGACATACATACAGGAGTGAAATTCCTGGTTCCTGGAATAGGAAAGTGCTTAGTTTTAGTAAGCATCATCTAAGAGATTTCCAAAAATTTTTTAAGCCAATTTGCAGTTCCACAAATCACAAGATTTGCAAGTGACTCTATATCTTTACTAATATATGAAACTTTCAACTTTAAAATTTTATTCATTCTGGGATTTATAGTACTATTTCACTGTGGTTTTCATTTTCATTTCCCCAATATTTAACGGTATCAAGCATGATTTTTTTAGTTTACTGGCTACTTGGAAATTGTCTTTAGTTAAGTGTAATTTCAAGACTGTGTCAGTATATGTATTAGATGTTTTCTTTCTTGTTTGTGTTGGTTGCTTATATATTCAGGATCTAATAATTTCTCATATATAAATTTGAAATATCTTCTTTCAGTCTATGACTTGTGTCTTTGCATCTGAGAACTGTATTTTGATAAACTGAAATTCTTAAATTCAACAGTCTTGTTTATCAATTTCTGTCTAGTACTCTTTGTGATTTGTATAACGTATTTTGAATTATACAATGTCATAAAGATATCTCCTATGTCTATTTCTATAATCCTTATAATCTTGAACTTCCATACTTATACTCTGTAATCTTTATTGTTTTAGCTTTCATGTTTATGTCTTTGATCCATACAAAATTAATATTTTCATTTTATATGAGGTAGGAGTCAAAGTTGCTCTTGTCAATTTGTTGAACTGATTCTTTCCTCAAATGCATCACAGTATCTATTTTGCCATAAATTAAGTGAACATATTTGAATATCTCTTTGGTTTGTTCCGTTTGTTGATTTATCTCATCTTGCACTAATAATGCACTATTTTACCAAAGCTTTAAGGTAAATCTTGAAAGCCATATATTTGTTTTCCAATATTGTTCTTGTTCTTCTAATTTGCCTTAGGAACAAATGACTTTTGTATCAAGACAGGTCTTACCAATTCCTTTCCAATGTTTATGCCATTTTCCCCTTGTGTTATTTCATTAGCAGTGATTTCCAGTACCACATGTTTTAAAATTTAAATTCAATTTAGTTAACATATACTGTATTATTAGTTTCAGAGGTAGATTCTAATGACACAGTTGTGTACAGTACCCAGTGCTCATTACATTATGTGCCTCCTTAACACCTATAACCAGTTACCCCATCCTCCCACCCACCTCTCCTCCAGCAACTCACATTTCCTTCTGCCATCAAAAGACATGCATTAGAATTTTGCCATTGACTTTAATGTTATCTGTATTTTTAAAAAGATTGATAGTTAGCAAGATATAGGAATGGATTGTAAGTAAATATATATACCCTTTATCTGACTAGTCTCTTTATTACAAGTTAATCAAGAACAGTAATCATATATGGGTGTTGAACTGAATAAAACATATTTCCAGCATCCACAGGACAATTATATTTCTCTCCTTTTATCCTGTAGATGTGGTGCATTATATTAATTCATCTCCCAGTGGTAAAGCCCACTCATACTCCTGGAGTTATCTTGGACAAAATTAATCATCCTTTTTATATATTGTTAGATCTATTTGTTTCTATTTAGGGTTTTTAATCTATGTCTATTACAGTTAGTTTGTACTTAATTATATTATTTCATATAATGTGTTTTTTGAGTTTTAGTTGGTCTCATGAACTAAGTTTGTAAACTAACTTTTTCTATTCCCAGAATTTGTGTATGATCAACATTATTTTTCCCTTAAATGTTTGAAAAGATTTATCAGTGAAGCTAGCCATCTTGACTTTGATGTGTTTGTTTTGTTTGTTTTATCTTGGGGTGAGGGAGTAATTTTCCAGAACAGATTCAATGTCCTTAAAGATATAGGGATGTTATATATTTTTATTTTTTCTTTTTTTTAAAGATTTTATTTATTTATTCATGACAGACAGAGAGAGAGAGAGAGAGAGAGAGGCAGAGACACAAGCAGAGGGAGAAGCAGGCTCCATGCAAGGAGCCCGACGTGGGACTCTATCCCGAGACTCCAGGATCACACCCCAGGCTGAAGGCAGCGCTAAACCGCTGAGCCATTGGGCCTGCCCTATATTTTTATTTCTTATAATAGTTCTGATAAATTGTATAAAAATTATCAATTTGTTATATTTATATTTTGTTCTCATAAACATACTTTTACAATACCATCCTATTAATTTGTTTTTATTTTTATTTAAAATTTTATTTATGTATTTGAAAGAAAGAAAGAGAGCATGAGCAGAGTGAGAGGATAAAGGGAGAGAGAAAAGCATACTCCCTGTTGAACAGGGAGCCCAATGTAGGACTGGATCCCAAGACCCTAGGGTCACAACCTGAGCTGAAGGAAGATGCTTAACCGACTGAGCCACCCAGGGCCCAAATATGAATATTTTATAATGTTACATGCCGGCACAATTCTTCCTGCTTTTCAGGAGAGAATAAAGCTACAATGGGAGCATGTCCTGAAACATTCGTGTTATTCATCATTCAAATCTCTCTAAATAAAATATCTCTTTGAACTTACAGGACACTCAAAAGAGAAGTGGTGCTTATTAGTTCATAGAAATTGCATATGTTCATGTGTTTGATGATGAACAAACCTCAGATAACATCTCATATCTGTCCTTCTTGCAGGTGGAACCAGTTATAGCACATTTCAGAAAAAAACTGTCATCTTTTGTGTAAAGAGTTTGTAGTTGTTTATATCACAATATACTCACAAGTCTTTAAAAAGTATGTTTAAATATCTACAATTTTGAATATTCACTTTTAAACTAATAGTGAACATACACACTGTAGAAAAAATCCAGGACAGGGATCCCTGGGTGGCGCAGCGGTTTGGCGCCTGCCTTTGGCCCAGGGCGCGATCCTGGAGACCCGCGATCGAATCCCATATCGGGCTCCCGGTGCATGGAGCCTGCTTCTCCCTCTGCCTATGTCTCCGCCTCTCTCTCTCTCTCTAGGTGTGACTATCATAAATAAATAAAAATTAAAAAAAAATCCAGGACAGATAAAATGTCCAAAAATTATTACATCATAGTATTTTAGTTTAATACCTTAAACACAAAATAATTTTTATTAAATTCAGGGTGTATCCCAGAGAGTTCTTTGGATAGGGGGAATTTTGGAACCTGAGATAATAATAATAACAAAATAATAATAGTAGTAATAAAACAACAATGTTATCTAACATTTATTAAAAAATTTTAAAAAGATTTTATTTATTCATGAGAGATGCAGAGACAGGCAGAAACATAGGCAGAGGGAAAAGCAAGCTCCCTGTGGGGATTCCGATGTAGGACTTGAGCCCAGGACTATGGGATCCTGACCTGAGCCAAAAGCAGATGCTCAACACTGAGCCACCCAGGTACTCCCTATTAAACACTTTCAATGTGCCAAATATTTGTTAAACATTTTTTGTAAATCATCACATTTAATAATTTCAGACTGGTTAGGGGTAAATGATGTTAACATTTAATTTCTGCATATGAGGAAACATATATAGTCAAGTTAAAATCTCAAAGCTAGTAAGTGCTGGAGTTGTTTGACAATATAAACATCATTCCCTAGTATCTCCAAACAGTGGCCATAACTCTTATAAACAAACAATAGTAGAATTGGACAGGCATGCTTTCTAGACTGATGTATTGTTTAGTCAATTAATTCCTCATGGTGGAAAAATTTATGATCTCACTGGGTCAGTTCCTCAGGAAACAGAGTGCCTAAGTGAGGAATCTGTTAGCTATAAAAGAATAGTAACATCTTATAACTGATGAGAGTGAGAAAGGACCATCAATTTAAAGATATCAGCTAAACAGAATTTGTAAAAGCATTATTTTAGGAATAAGAGAGTGTTAAGTTTGTTAATTGAGTTAGCTAGGTATAATTCCCAATAGAAAAAAGCACCTGATGATTTGTAGAGGAGAATATTAGAAACACAACCACCTTTTCGAAATTTGGCTAGTATTCTATTTTAACTAAGTCTGTCAAAGGAAAGACATTGTGCTTAACATGGGATCTAACACAAACTCATGGAAGGGGAATTTGGCTTTGAATTTACACAGGCTTGAGTTCGAATTCCAACTAAACAAGTTTTGAATTATAAGATTTGGGATCAGTTACATGCTTTCAATAATTGATTTTTAATCCCTTGCAAAGCTAATATTAAAAACATTACTAAAGATTTATTTTGTAAGATTAAGAAGTAACTCTCTTAAGTAACTGTTAAACAAAGATGGTCTTAAAATTGCAAAAATTGTAATTATCATTATTATGTTTGAAATTTGTTTTACTGATTCTTAAAATTAGTGATCATTTGAAAATAATTCTCCCAAGTCAGGTTAATTGAAATCAGTAAGGTTATTTCCTAGACAGTAAACCTTTCTGCAGATGTTTTCCAAAATGTAAAAAAGACAATCTTCATTCTTATTTTAGGTTACTTTAAAGCATGCAAACATGAGAATAATAAATTAAAATAAATTAGTGTTCCTGAAATTCAAAAATCATAAGAAACTTAAAAACTGGTAAAGCCAAAAGCTCCAATATAACAAAGTCTTCCTAGGTCTTTCCTTTAAAACTTAAAAAAAAAAAAAAAAAAAAAGTCTTGAAAAAATATGTAATGGACAATAACAAACACTGTATTTCCACAACCACTTGTTGGCACCCTGTAAAGCTTGGAATAAAAAAAATGTCTGCTGTGAAATTACACAAAATCACATCCTGTTCTTGTGAGAAAAACTCTTAGTGATAAGTTTCAACTTCAAAATTACATTTGAATGAGAAGGTGAACTTTTAATGGAACTTGTATAACTGCTTGCATATATTGTGTTTATCTGTATCTTGTGTGAAAATTTAATCAGAGATGTCGGAATAAAAGAACAGATGGAAGCTTTATTTAAATTTAGAGAGAATGAATACCACATGCTGAGCTCAATAAAGCAATTTAAATAAGTTTTCCATCTTATATAAATTTTATTTAATGATGTATTTAATTTAGGAATTCTAAAATAGCAAAAACACTATTTATAAAAAAACTAAACCTACCTTTATTTCTCACATGTAATAAGCATAAAAATACATTCTGAGACTATGGAAAATTTTGTGTTGTTGTCCAAAGAATATTAAACTTCCATTATTGATTGATTAGGCCATTTTTTAAAGTCCATCCTGTCCCACAAAAGAAAAAATAAATCACTAATGATTCCAGATATAAACAAGGTTTGTGGTTGAATGCAAAGATGATAATGCATTTTAAGCAGATCCCAGTGAGCTGTCATAGGCATTAGCAGCCTCATAAGATTTAATGCCAGATTTTCTTCAATTACTATCCTTCTTTTCATCTTTGGTTATTATTGTGGATTCCCCTCCCTGGTTTAGTTTCATGATTTAAATGAAAATAATTTTTTTTGCTTTGCCTTTTTTTTTTAACACTGTAAAGATAAAGAATATAAAAAAAGACTTTTTGTCTTTTAACTATTTTTCTTTCTTTATTACAATGCATAAGAATATAAAATATTTACAGAACTAAATAATACAAATACAGTAGTATTAGTCATCTTTATTATTAATGTAATTGTTTGAAGATTAATAAATAACATAAAATTTATCCAAGTTAGAAAATAGGTAAGGAGAAGGATTTTGATAATACCAGAGGGTTGGTATTAGACCAACTTTTGCAGAGGAAAAAGTTATATACTCTGCACAATACTTAGAAATATTTAAGGTCACTAGAAAGTGACAAAAAACAGGTAGAAACTTGAGGGTATTTGACCCGTAACAAAAGGGAACTACACGGAGTGAGTCTTACTAAAATATAACTTTTCTGAGAGTGTTCCACAATCCAAGTCGCTCAGCACACCTAGAACCTAAGCAGAGAGCCTCTGAATTTGACTTGAGGTGTCAGAAAATGGACCTGAGAGACGACCAGAGTGGCAGGGAGTTGAGAGGTGCATCCATAAAGGAATGAATTGTAGCAGAAGCCCCCAAGTATACATATGAACCCTTTCTAAATCCTTAGATTGTATCTAAACTCTACATGCAGAAGGAAACTTCAAAGATTTCAGTGAGAAGCCACAGCAAAAGGTTGAAAGAACTAAGCAGTTATAGCTTACATGCATGACTCTTGAGTTTTGAGTTCAAGGAGTTATTTGACTACTAGAACAAAGATCAACACACTTAAGAAGTAAGAAAACTAAACAATATACGTTTCCAGATGTGCAAAGAACAGTGAAAAATCACCAATGGTTAACATAAAAGTAGTTGGGGGGGGGATGTAAACCTGAGGTGATCTAAACATACACACAAACACACACAGACCAAAGGAAAATATCATAATAAATGACTTAATGGGGAATCGATAAAAATAGCAAAACAAAACAAAATAAAAACAGAAACTCTAAGACCAAAACATTAAATAATCAAAATGAAAAATAACCTTATAGGCTTACTAGAGGTCAGAGAGAGCAAAAGAATCTGGAATCAGATATCTACCGAAATGACCCTATCTGAGGGATATAAAGAAAAGGGTTTATGAAAAGTGCAGAACATGGACTTTTGCATAATACCAAGCAATCAATTTAAATATAATTGGATTCTTCATAAATAAAATAGAGAAAGAGAGAAAGAACAGTTCAGGGAAATAGAGTGAAGAATTAATGGCAAAATTTGTTCCCAATTTTGGTGATGTTTTCAGGTATTTTTTTACAACTATACAGTAGACAGTCTGAGAAGTAAGCATAGACAATTTTGCTGCTTGTCCTTTTATAAGTGTCGCCCAGGTATCTAGGATTTTCATATACTGCTTCTTGGCTATGCAGAAGGTATCAATATGGTTTATCAGTATATATCAAGCACAATTAAATTTTGTTTTTAATATATCACTAAAGTATATTTCCCTCAACTTATCTACTTCTTAAGAAAATAGTAATTTGTTAATCAGGGCTAAGGTGTAAGAAATTGAGTTGTAACCTACTCCCAAGGTATCAGCATTATAAATAATAAATTTATCTGCTCATAAGAATCAGTATGGAAAGAGAAAATTTTGCATATTTAAAGAAAGATGGTCCTTCCCAGTCAAATTGTCAATTAATAGCCATAATTCCTTTAGGATGGGTTCTGGATGTGCAGGTGTGAGTATACAAATTATTTTCTTTAATAGACTCTAGTTAGGTGGATGAGTTTCTTTTTCCAGAGCAGTTTTACACGTGTCTCTATGAACATTCTTGAGGTAATTCATTTGAGAAGAAGCATATATCCATTTATCAATGAAAATAAGGCTGGATAAGGACACAGTGAGAAAAAAAATCAGCAGGAGAAGCATGTTAAAATTTATGTGACCTAATGCTTCTTTAAATTACTATATCCAGTCCTATCTTATCTGTGTTTCTGTATCTGGAATGATGATGCCTCAGACCTGGGAAAACTTCCCCCTGGAATTAACATGTCTGAATATTATTCATTCTTCACATCTTTTCTAACACTTCATCTTTATCCTGACAACCTGTGCTTATTATCCAACTAAATGTGCTCAGATTTTTACAACATGTTTTTTTTTTTGCTTATGCATATGTAAATTCAATTTCAAGTTTAAGAAAATCTACAGACTTTGATCTAGACTGCACAACCCACAGCAGTACACATGCTAAGATGCTATTTGAAATAAATTATTTGTTTAAAAAATCAGTGAAAACAGAGCAGTGTAATTTAGAGGTACTCAAGAATATACAGTTGGATTCCAGGGCATATGCAATCTTCAACGTTTTCAGAAATCTATTTGCTCTATTTTCTGCTTCTTTGTTAATGAGTATATCAACATTTTGAAACCTAAATATAAAAGGTAAGGAACTTGAACAACAGAACATGTCATGTGAGCATTTTTTTCTTTGCAAAGCCAGAGTTAAATCTATAGAGAAGAAGGGAGGCTTGTAATGAGACATAAGTAGTTGTGAGAAAAGACATCACAAGCAGTTTCCTGACTGAAAGACTGAGATTTAATCACCAGAAGCTGCTTTTGCAGCCACTGCCAAAGCTCACTAGCTTCTCTGTCAGGGAGCAGGATGCCTGTGAAGCCTCCACTAAAGCAAACCAAATTGCTGCCAACGCACCGCCTCTGGACAATAGATAATCTTCATCGACCATTTATTTTACTTCTGCACATTTTGATCTTGTGTTTTGTTATCTATAAAAGAAATACCCGGCCTTTATATCACTAGAAAAGGACATCCAGGGAGAGAAGACTGCTATTAAATCTATGAAAAGGAGGAAAATGCTTCTTCAGGGTTTAAGCCACTGGGCAGGATCTTGCTGTTGAGAAAAGCAAAGATTTATATTGAGCACATATCCAAAACCTTTCACCTTTAGAGGAACCCAATTAAAACATTTCTTTGAAAAGAGAGGCAATGATAGGAATTATATAATCCATGTAATATTGTAATACTTTCAAATATAAACAAGTCCTTTAAGCTAGTTACGTCATACCTCTTGCGTGATCTTGAATGAGGATCTTAACCTCTTAGTTGGTTTCCTGATCCAGAAAGTGGAAAAGTACATTTCTTTCACTGCTTAACAGAGAAGTAAGTTAGATGACCTATGTATGCTAGGACTCTAGCATATGATAGATACTTAAGACAAATGATCTTTCTTCTATTTTATAGAATTAGAGTAAAATCCTAGATCAACTGTTCTCATACAAGGAATCCACATCTGTTTATTATAATACTCATAGCTGTTCACTAAATATTTGCATAATTAAGTTAATGTATGAACAGTTATATGTTCTAATGCTCACTTCTGCTGGGAAAACATGACACCTGAATCATGACAAAAGAGGACAGCAGTAAGAGACTGTCCACAGCATTGGAAAGAAGGCCAATTAGACTTAGGGTTTCACTACTATCTCAATTCATTTTAATAGACATAGTGTGGGCTTTTAGAAGTGAAATTATGTGAAACTTTAACTTTCTAGGATTCCTCAAAATGTTATATTTTAGCTTTATAAATTTATAAAATTAAATAATACTCAATATTATCCATTAGGTATAAGAATTACAAAGTGCTCAGTCTAATGAGTACTTTAATATAATATACTTTAATATACCATCTCACCTATTTCTCATAACTAACAGATACAGCTTTCTCTGAATATAATGTGTGTATGTGCACAAATGTGAGTACATGTATACACTCTGGATCACTTGTGAGCTGTGTTACTGAGCCAAGAATTAAACTCAAGTATGTTTACCTTAAATGCCTATGCTACTTCTTTTACCCTGTACTGGAAACAGCATTATAAATGTGAATGGTGCTGGTGATTAAAAACAGCCTAAGTGCATTAGAGCTGTCTGTACAGAATTTGATAAAATTACAGAAATTAATTGAGCCCTTCTCCTAGTTTCTTTTTTTTTTCCTTCTCCTAGTTTCATATGAAAAACTGTCACTATACAATTATCTGTCCTAGCATATTTACAAGCACAAGAAAAAAATCTTTTATATATTTCTAACCACTCAGAGCCCTTAAAAAGATCTCCATTTCCATTTAGTCATACAAAATTGGGCTATGAAAAACACCAGGTCAAGATAGTTGAATGTGGTACCTATAGAAATGTTCTGTACCTTCCCAAGAAAGTGAAAAGATAATTATAATGCAGAAAAGGACTCTGTATCCATAGTTGGCTGATTTAGACTTCATGTGGCCTGGGAAAAAAGAAAGTAGAGTCAGAGAAAGGGACTTTTCATATACTTTAACTATTTCTCTACTAAACATATCATGAACAGGAACTGTAAATGTTTGTCATCTGTTGAATTTTCCCATTTTGCTGAAGTATATTTCCAGATTTGCAACTCACTGTGGTCTGAACTGCTGGCTCAAAACTGTCATAGTAAGAAAGTACATTCAGAGGCACAAAGCTTTGCATATGGTGAAACCTCTGTGGTACAGCAGCTCTACAGTCACCAAAAGACACCCTCAAGCAACTATAGCAATGTTTAATTAAGTACTGACTGGAGATATCTGTAACTCCTCTCAGATGCTTCCTATGACAGAATCAAAGAAAGTCCCCCTTCAAATAGAGAGTCTATGAAAATGAAGGCTGGCATTCATAAGGCAAGGGTTGGCAAGTAAGTTTAGTTAAAATGACACTAATTAGGAATGCTTATGCTTCATCTGTGAAGAATTAACTGCAGAGAATTACCTTCCCATGGAAAATAAAAAGAATTAGAAAAATGGCAAATATATGAAAAAGAGATTTTGTATTTTGTCAATAGGCAAGGGAGGACTATCTACTGATAAGTGAGAGGAGAAAAGCAAAGTATAGAGGCTGCATCTGCCCCACCTTCAATCCTGGAGGCAGTTTCTGAGCCTTGGGTTAGGAAATAGAAGCTGAAACCTGTGCGGTGCTCATGATCAGTTGAAGAGACAAGGATTGGAGTTTCAAAAGACCTTTTCTTCTTCATGTTTATCCCCCTATAAAACATAACTGCTCTTCTGGTTCTGAATAAGATGGAAGATACAAATTTGTCCTTACCCTTCTTGGGACTGACAGCAAAAGCCCTGCATAGGATTTGTAAAGCAACCTACAGAGCCCCTGAAAGGTAGAGAAGAAAAGGCAACTAGGGGCGTGAAGAACTTGGGGCGTGAGACACAACACAATGATGACGACTCTGTTTTGCTTTGTTCTGTTTCTTTTGCCTCTAGTAAAAGTAGAATTTCAATAATCCATAAATTCAGCTATTGTTTTTATCAGTCATATTATTCTCCGTGATTTTTACATGAAGAATAATTCCTCCCTAAATAAGGAAGAGAAAAGAGACCTCTAGTGCAGGATATCTAAACTAGAAACTTACTTAAAAGGACCCAAGTCAGTGAACGTAAGAATGCCCTAAGATTCAAAATTCAACCCTTCCATTTATACCAAACATGCTTTGTCATTCAACAAAATAAGACAGTCTTTTCTCCCCAAGACTCTCAGACTTTTACTCTAATATCATCCACCTTTCAAAGAGCCATTTCTTGTAGTCGATACTATTGCATCCTGTTGCAACAGTTTATTTAACTCAAAACCAAGAAGCATGACCAAGAAAGACATAAAGGTTGTTAATCCCATGAGCCAGTTGGGCAGACAATTTAGCAGTTCACCACAGACCTGGGAAGCCTAGGCCTGGGGACAAAACTCTCCCACAAAGAAGTAGTGATGGTGAGGATGCTGATATGGACTCTTAAGGACAGCATACTGTCTAAAGAAGATGGCTGACTTTGGTGGCAGCCTAAATAAATTGTGAGGGCATTTTGCATATGATACATCCTGTAGTTTTTATTGTGGGTTTCTAAAGTGATTCTACATCTGGCCACCTCTCTGGTGTATACTTCAGCCTTACACTGTCTTCTTTGAGCTACCTTCTGATAAAGTTCCAAAGACAGCAAAAACACTTGGGTTATAAACACCAGAGAGAAAGTACATAATATAAAGATTCTGAAATCTACAGAAAGATTCCTGACTTTTCATGTCAGGGTGGTGATTTTATATGTCATACTGACACTGATGGAAAAACTACATACCAGAAAAAAACACATTTATGAGAAATTCATTGGAGAATCACAGTGGCCCTCCTGCCATCTTGTTCAACAAATGTTGGACCCCCACATGTAATTTCATTTTTTCATCAGTTATGCTGGGAGTGGATCTGTTGTACTCATGCAGTCTCTGGCCAAGTAAGGGGAAAAATGAATACTGGCGAAGCCAGTAGAGTTTTGGTGCCTAGAATGCCAACACCCATAGAAGATCACCATTGCTTCAGTGTGGGATGGTATTGTGTGCTCCCATGACTTTTGTATCTGAGTAGCTCTTGCTGTCCCTGGTCTGCTCTCATACACTGTCACCTCTGTGCTTTTACTTTCTTTTCTTTGGTTTTCCTTTCCCTCAACTTCTCTCTAAGTTCAGAATTTTAAAAACAATTACAAAAGAGGTGCACAAGAAGGAGAAGACCATGGGGAAGTGGCCTGAGATCTAAGTATTGAGGGGGCAAAGGTCTAGGGAGAAGGTAACTTTAGTGAACATAAATAAAGCTCAGTGGTCAATGTGTGCCATTATGGGGGAATCAAAAACAGAAACTAAAGCACCAGGTGAGCTATGAAGGCAGAAAGCACTTACTAAAATCATGGCACTCAGAGACGAAACTGTTGTTAGAAACAAGACAAACACCTACTTACCTGCTGTGGGACACCTGAGTAGTGAACTAAGTACCTTACTTATTCCATATCCTGGGGAAATGACCACTGACACAACAGAGGTTTGAAGGATCCAGCTGTAAAATTGGACATCCAGAAGAGATTAAAGGAAGATATTACATCACAAAAATCAATTGAACATGCAAAAATCAACTTGTATTTATAATTGGGTTGTACACTAAGATTTTGAGAAAAATACTTCTTTTTGTAATATTAAACATAAATGGTAAAATATATGCTTGTTTTTATTTAGGACTGATTTAAGGGATTTTCAAAGTGGCTATTTTACATCAGAATAGTTAGAAAATAATTTTGTATTTGATTCTACCTCTTTACTTTCACTAATTTAAACAAGAAATATCCACCTCAAGTCTAAGATCATACCAGATCTGAAATCTAACGATTTTCCCAAAGAACAAAGTTTGAGACATCCTGGGAGCTATTAAACATTACTCAAGTAAGGATGATATAGAACTAAGAAAAAGTTTATCCTCGAACATAGGAGTTTAATTTTTTGCTGGCCATCTTTCTGCTCAGACAGAAGAAAAAGGCACCCTGCTCAATTCCAAAATGAAAAAAAAATGTGTTTTCTTTGAAAAACAACAAAATTTTAATTTTCCCTAAATTTATATTTATTTCCAGTTCCAACATAACAAAATTTTTGGAGACTAAGGAAACTGAACCAAGTGGAACAGAGCAACTGTGTAAGAACATCAACTGAGTCCCAGATGATTTATTTGCATATCAGATTGTGACATAGCTCACACTTCTTTCTTTTTCTTTTCTTTTCTTTCTTTTCTTTTCTTTTCTTTTTTTTCTTTTCTTTCTTCTTTTTTCTTTTCTTTTCTTTTCTTTTCTCTTTTCTTTTTCTTTTCTTTTCTTTTCTTTTCTTTTCTTTTCTTTTCTTTTCTTTTCTTTTCTTTTCTTTTGATAGAGAGAAAGACAGAGACAGTGACAGAGACAGAGAACAAGGAGAGGCAGGAGAAGAGGGTGAGAGAAAATCTCAGGAGGCTCCACACCCAGGGCAGTCTAACCCAGGGCTCTATGTGGGGCTTGACTTCACAATGCTGAGCTCAAAGCCAAAATCAAAAGTCTGACGCTTAACCAAATGAGCCACCCAGGCACCCAGAGCTCATTTCTGATTAAGCAAACTAAATTGTGAAGGTTGGAAACTGCCAAGGTTAGTTTGTGACATTGCTCAACATAAGAGGAAGCAATCTTGGTGTACTTGAGATGCTGAGATAATAGAAAACAAAACCTACTCTTCTCACTTGTCATTTATCTCAGAAGAAGATTGAAATAATTGAGGTTGTTGAAGTCATAATTACTATTTGAAGGCTGAACACTCTCTTATAAAACTCAAATAATCTGGGAATGCCTGGGTGGCTCAGCGGTTGAGTGTCTGCCTTTGGCTCAGGGTGTGATCCTGGAGTTCCAGGATCGAGTACCACATCGGACTCCCTGCGTGGAGCCTGCTTCTCCCTCTGTCTGTCTGTCTGTCTCTCTTTCTCTCTGTGTCTCTCATGAATAAATAAATAAAATATTTAAAAAAACACTCAAGTAATCTGATAGCATTGGAAATGTACTAAACATCTTTTCTAAAATACATATGTTCTCTAAATATCAGAGAAGAAATGGGGAAAGTAGGAACCACCAGAAACAAAAGTTAAATAGGGATAATTAAATCAATATTAATTGTGTGTTTTCTAGGGGCTCCTGGATGGCTCAGTTGGTTGAACTTGTCATGATCTTGGAGTCCTGGAATCAAGCCCCACCTTGGACTCTTTGGTCAGCGTGGAGTCTGCTTGAGATTTTCTTTATAAAGATAGTCCTCCTATAATGTTCATGCGGTCTCTCTAAGACAAATAAAATATTTAAAAAATATATTAATTATGTGTTTTCTAGATGTAAGTGATAGGAATATTGAAAGCAGCTAGGAAATACAAAACATAGTCCCTGCTTTAAAAGCAGCGTATATTTTAATCAACAGTCATAACAAACTAGAAATTAAAAATTATTTGTATAAAAAAAGATAAGATGGGGTAGTTGAGACACATTATAAATGAGAGTAACAATACAGAAGAAAAGGAATGAATCAAACTGTGGGGATTTCAGAAAAACAGTTTTATAACAAGGTGGAATTTAAAGTAAGTCTTAGAAGATGGACAATTTAGAGGTAGGTATATGTTACTTTACGCATGGGATGTGCAAAAATGTATAATTATTTTACTCAAGTCAAATGTGGTCTATTGACTGCAGGTGACTGTTTCTATGTCAAGTTTGCACCCTAGAATCTTTGCTTCTGGTGCAACCCTGTAACTTCGATCTCTCTGGCTTGAGGATACCAGAAATCAAGTCAGTACCCACTGCTGTGTGGCCACCTGTTCTGGGCAATACTAGGGAGTGAGCACTGTTCCTACACTCTCGTTACCTGCTAATCTGCTTCCCCTCTCACTTAAGGGTTTCCTTTATTATTATTTTTTCTCTCCCCACCCACTCTGTACTCTCTCCACTCTCCTTAATAAGTAAAGATCCCTCAAGATGTGTGGCCTTCTGGGAAATAAAACAAAAAATCCCACAGAGTTAAGAAAACATGTTCCATGACAAATTTCTTCTCTGAAAAAATAAGTTTCCTTAGTCAAGATCTGTATGCTTGGGAACCAGTTTGGAATAACAAGATGAAAATAAACACTTAGAAGAATGTAAATTGTTGTCCCAACAAAGTATCCTTCCATTTGTGTGTGAAAAAAGATATGTTGGTAAGTCCAGGTTGGGAAACAAACACCCAAAGGAGCGAGTTGGGCAACGAGGTTTAAGAGATAAGGAGCAAAGTGATCTCATATCTGCCAACAATTCTAATTCTCTAAAAGAGAATCTAGGGACGCCTGGGTGGCTCAGGAGGTTGAGTGTCTGCCTTTGGCTCAGGACGTGATCCTGGGGCCCTGAGATCAAGTCCCGCATCGAGCTCCCTGTGAGGAGACTGCTTCTCTCTCTGCCTGTGTCTCTGCCTTTCTCTCTGTCTCTAATGAATAAATAAGATCTTAAAAACAAAAACAAACAAACAAAAAAGCAATAAAATAAAAGAGAATCTAAACAGGAAAATAGTTTTCTAGATATTCTAAATTAACAGCTAAGTTAAGTTTGGGCAAGATTTAAAGAACATTGAATATAAGAATAAAAGATATATAGAGATTACTCTAGCCAATAAGGATTATTGATATTTTTTTTGGCAGAAGGATAAGTTAATCAAATTATGTCTAAAAAATTCTTGGAGGACTAAAACAAAGACTGATAAAGGGAAAGGCTAAAAGAAAAAGAGTGAATAATTAATCCAGTATGCAAATAAAGGATTTACCTTTTAGCATATTTTGTTTATGGTAGCTGTGTCATTAGTGAAATCTTGACAAATTAAAGTACCATTGAGTTGACTGACAAAATTAAGGGCAATAGATTGATGGAAAAGGGAGTAAGGAATTAAAAACAAAAAAGATGATGAAAAGGGATTCAAGATACCAGTGGAATTTTAGGGTTTGTATAGAGAATGTAACCAATTCCTCATAAAAAAATCATTATAAATAATATCACAAATCATTTATTATTCTGAGAACTGCAAGAGACACAGAGGTCGACATTTTGAAATCCCACTGTTTGGAGGAGACATTTGAAAAATGAGCAAAGTGGAACAAAAAGCTTTATTTAAATAAATAGTTTCAAATGCCAATGTCATTGGCCTGTTGAATGATGGCAAAGTTTCTACATTTGCATGCAAAATGCAAATCAAATGGGCAAAATTAATTTCCATTTTAATTAACTTTAATTTTTAAAAAGGCATTGCTTTAATGTTGGCAGAATGCCTCACACATTTTTGTGGTTGCTGAATCTTTAAAGGAAATTGGGGTTTAGGAGGTCACATTAAAAAAGTTTTAGGAACCTCATAGTAGCATTTATACTTACTCAAAGAAAACAATCTCTAAATTCTATATGCCTAAATGCTAAGGCATCTTAAAAGGGTTTTTTTTAGTTCTAATATTCGTAAAGAAATTAAAACTTCATTTGCTTTTTAAGCTTGGCATGATAAAGAATATTTAATTGGTAGACAAATATATTGTGTAAAAATGACAATCCAGGATCCTTGGGTAGCATTGCCATTCTGTAACCAATTAATTCTGTGATCTCAGCTCTTAGTTCTTAGCTTCTTAGATGTTAGCCTCACTTCATAAGTTTTATATCCTAATTTCCAAAATAAAAGACTTTGAACTAGAACCAGAGCTACATATGATGGTATCTTAATCCACTTAATCCACTCAATCCACTGCTGTAACAAAATACCACAGACTGGGTACCTTACAAACAACAGAAATCTATTTTGAACAGTTCTAAAAACTGAAGGCCCTAGTGGAGGACGCCATCACGGTCAGGTGAATAACCTTTTCTGGATTGCAGACTTCTTATATTCGCACATGGTGGGAGGGGTGAGAGATCTCTGTGGGGTCTTTCTTATAAGAACATTAATCCCTTTCATGAGGGTTTCATCCACAGGATCTAATCAACTTCCCAAGTCTATACCTCCTTATGCCATTACCTTGGAGGGTTAGGTTTCAACATATGAATTTGAGACAGTTGCATTCATATCATGGGAGATGGCAAAAATCATTTAGTCGGCCCATGGTGTTATTTTTTTAAACATTCCAATGTCAAACAAAATTTTATATCAAAATCTATATGTAGAACTTCTTTTGTGCCTTGGGTCGATTTTCTCACTCAGTTGCTGTTGTCCTAATTGCATTGGTCACAGACTATAAGTGAAACCTCATCAGCTTTATCTATGTTATTGGCCTGGTCCTATTGAAGTTAAAAAATTCCTTATCTAGACTATGACTATGTTCCCCTAAATATCTAAGGCTGTTGGACACTGTCAAAGGATGGAATGGGTATGGAGGTATGTATATTTATGTATCTGTTTCTAACTTAGTTTTACAAATAATTTATTTTGTTATTTTCATTGTGTGTATTTCCCTTTCTCAAACAATATACTGTTGCTCTATATCATTTAAAATTTTAACTAACTTTATTATTGTGTATATTATTCCTTCACAGGAGCCACAGGTATTTTTGGAAATATGAGTGAATGATATCTCTAGCACTATCTATACAGATACTTACATATACACACCCCATACACATATTATATCAACATACATATACATTACATACATATATATGAGAGAGTACATAGAGTCAGCAAGAGGCAGACAGAAAGGGTATGGATATATGTTTGTGTGTGTGTGTGTGTGTGTGTGTGTGGACAGCAAAAAGAGAAAAAAAACAAGAGAGAGTGTATTTGATCATCTAACTTTGTGATATGACAGATTATATATATCCATTGTGAGAGTCACAAAAACTATCCTGTCCTGCGAATGCTCTATATAGCATTGAATGGTGCTATAACATTAAGCAAGTATGAAGGTAGCAAGGTATAAAACTATGAGCAACACAAAGGAATTATGTTTTTCTGAAGTATTTTAATGAGTAGATAAAACATGAACTATTAATCACTAAGATGTAATATAAGCATTAAAATATTAACATATTTTAAAAGAGAAAACTTTATTTCATTTTTCTTCCAGGATATATTCATATTTCACTTGGTCTTGTAAATATTTGAGAACATAGTCTACATCAAGATGCACTTTTCATGTTTTCGAGATTTAGCATTATAGCAGGTACATTCTTCATTATCTAAATCATATTTCTAATTATTTTAATGGCAGCATAATATGCTTTCAAATGAAGTACTTTAGTTTGCTTGATTATTTCAAAATATTTATACAATTAAATGTGCCATTTTTATTTGTTAGACTTATTGCTGCCATATGCTTCTCTGCACTTAATTTCCTCATTTTCTGTCTTCTTTTTCTTTTCCTACTCTTCTTCCTCTTTCCACTACTTATTCATCTAATCTTTTTCTTTTTCTTTTGAAGTGTTTCCATAAAGTACTTTCCCAAGAGTAGAATTATTGAAATAAAGGTCAAAGAGGTTTTTTTATAATCTATAATATGCATTGCTACATTCTTTTTTAAATAGAAGTATGAATTTGTATTGCCACAACAAACGAACCTGTTTTGTTCGAAACTTTGCAACACTTGGTTATTAGTATTTTAATGTCATGCTAATTAAAATATCTGATACTTATTTAAATGTTTTCATGCTAATAATGAGTGTTATTAGCCTCGTAGTTATTAAAAAATAGACTGAACAACTAGGGTGCTATACATTCAAAACATTATCTTGCATACACATTGATTATTAAAGAGATTTTTCTTTCTACTTTTAGCATACTTTTTTTTTTTTTAGATTTATTTATTTATTTGAAGGGAGGCAGAAGGGGGGAGAGAGAGAGAGAGAGAGAGAGAGAGAGAGAGAATTCCAAGCAGACACTCCACTGAGCGTGAAGCCCCACGTGGGGCTTGATTCCAGGACCCTGAGATCACCACCTGAGCCAAAAATGAAGAGTCAGAAACTTAACTGACCCAGCCACCCAGGCGCCACTCTATTTTTATTTTTTTTGGCAAAATTGACACTGCATATTGCAGGAAGTTAAGTTTCTATTTGAAGTATATGTTGTTAAGAAATGAGACTACAGATGCTATGGGATGCCTGGGTAGCTTGACTGATTGAGTGACAGACTCTTGGTTTCTTTGGCTCAGGCTATAATCTCAAGGCTCGTGGGTTCCTGGTGGTGTAGGGCTCTGTGCTGAGGAGCTGTGTGGGGAGTCTGCTGGAGATTCTCTCTCCCCTCCCCGACTCACACTCTCTCTCAAGTAAATAAATCTTAAAAAAAAAAAGAAATGAAACTACAGATGTTTAATGCTATGAATTGGTTAACTTTTTTCAAGAAAATTTTTGTGTTCTTTCAGAAGTTAAATCTCAAAACCAAAATAATTTTTTTAGTAGCTTTGGCAAAATTAGGAATTCTTCCCACTTTGAGATTGTGATAGCCATGGATGATTTTCAAGTGACATCATTCCTACAGATATATTTTTTGTCTAATAGTTTCATTCAGTTAAAGACCAAGGGTTTATAATGTAAGAAGTCCAGCTGAGTGATGATAATCTTTTCATTCATGAGGTAATTAAACAGATGAGACAAACTACAGGGAGCTGTTCAGTTAATGGTACTTCTTTGTATCTGATGCAGAGGGCATGTTGGCTACAATGATTTAGAAGAATGCCATGTTTCTTCACACCCCCTGATATGTCTCCTCTCCTCAATTTCATGCCCCCAAGTCTTTGGGGATCTGAGCGCAAGAAGAAAACTGTAACAGTTATTGGCTTCCTGGGAAATGAATTGCTTGACTCATGTCTTTTCATTTTGGTCACTTCCCTCAGTCTCCTGCTTTTCCATTATTGCCTTTTTCTGGTTGTGGCTGTTACCTAATGACTATGGATCTTTTCTCTTCTTAACACAATGATCTATTCACAATCTCAATCCCTCTGATCAAATCCTCTTGACTGCCTTCTGGCCTTGTGGGTCTTTATGATGATTGTAGCTTCCTGACTTCTGGTGATTGTCACTTCCTAGCCTCATGACCAAGTCATTACCTTTATGGATATCAATGAGCCCAGCTCTGTGAACATCTCTCCTGCTATTAACTCATGTCCACAGAGGAGAATCTCAACTAAACATCTTAGTAATGCTGGTGCCCTCTCACCAGTACATTCCTGATGACCTTCATTGAGTAGTATTTCCTCTGACCTTCCTGTGAAATATAATCCACTGGTGGTATTTTGGTCTCAAATAATATATTCTCACTTCCTGTAGCTTCTTCAGTCCCTTCTCTGCTGTCTGCCAGAGCAACTAATGGTTATCAATTTTAGTCTTAGCCATCACTTTTTAATAACCATAGTAGCAGTGAGTTCACCTATTCTCTTGGGCTCCTTCCTAGGGTATTCTATCTCATGTCCCAAGAAATTTGCCTCCAGTCAATAAATTCTTGCTTATTCAGTGTTACATGTTTTGGTCACCTTGATCAAGCACCTACAAAACTTCATTTCAAAATGCTCATCTGGCTCCTGTCTGTAGATCCTGATTCATCCAACTTCTCTTTCACTCATGTCAAGCTCAGCATATCCCCAGTCAGGTCATGCTGGGATTTATCCCTAGATAAGGGATTTAGAACCAAAAGAGTAGGTGGGTGAAACTGTTGAAGGGGGTATGTGGAGGGAAAAAAAAATCTCTATAACAATTTTTAGCACAGCATTATCTCTTATTTGGAAGTTGTGTGTGTGTGTGTGTGTGTATGTGTGTGTGTGTGTCGGGGGGGGGGGGGCAACTCTGCAAAGTGTGAGGATCCAGGTGGTTTAAAAAGCCAGGATCCTCAGAAGCATCCATCTACATATCAGCATCCATGTTTTGGCATCCCATTTTTCTTTCCCTACAGGGGCTCTAATCTTAGCATAACAGACCTGAAGCAGTGGAGCATTTAAAAATCTCTAAAGCTAGGAAACTCCAATTTGTAAGATTACAGAGTTCCAGAACTATGTCTTTTTATCTCTGGCCTGCTTTGGAGCACAGTACATATTTCTGAATAATCCTCATTAAGAGGAGAATAAGTAACTTCTATTAAACAGGCTAGTATTATGTGCCCTGAATCAGGGCAGGAATTAGCATCACCTGAAGTAAATAGATTGAGACCAGGGAATGAGTCATCATTTATAAGCAAAATTTGGGTACTATTTCCACGAAAGGGAAGGACTGATAGGCAGCAAACCTGCAAATATGTTTTTTTTTTTTTTTATTTTAAGTACCAAAGATTGATTCCTTTTTTTTTTTTTTTTTAAGATTTTATTTATTTGTTCATAAGAGACACACACACACACACAGAGGCAGAGATACAGGCAGAGGGAGAAGCAGACTCCATGCAGGGAGCCCTGGGATGAAGGCAGACGGTAAACCGCTGAGCCACCCAGGGATCCCATTGATTCCTATTTACTATATAAAGTATATAAAATATTTATATGTTCTGAGCTACTTGGAACTAACGGAAATTTATAAAAAGGTAAAAACCTAATAAACCACAAATTTTAGATAGCAAAATCTCACATCTTAGATCGAAAAGCGATGATCACAAACCAGTTCCTTTATTATTCATTCAAGGAAACCCTCAGCTTGAAGCCACCATGTGCTAGGGACACGGAGTTGATCCGTAGATGACTCAACATCCCAGTTCCGCTCTAGGTCTGTCCAGTAGGTGTGGATTAGAGAAATAAAGGAAACTCCAGAAGGGCAGTGGGAGGGGGCAGGGGAGCAGCAGTCATGGATGAATCACGCCGAGGCCAAATGGCAGAGTTATTACTCTACTAATAATTATTGCCATTAGCTGAAGCGTAGGAGGAACCGCGCTTCTTCCCACACCCTGTCGAGGAGCGCAAGGTGAGTGCCCTCGGCCTAGGGCTCCGCTTGGCTGTGCTCCCGACACCCATCTCCTGCCACCTGCGATACAGACGCTCCCAGGCGGCGCGACCAGTGTCACCCTTGGCTTGGCGGCCTCCACCCTCTGCGGGCAGCGGCCGACGGAAGCCCCCGCAGGGCGCCCCCACCCCCGCGAGGCCGCCAGACCCAGGCGCGCCCCGCCCCGCCCCCACCCACCCCCACCCGTAGGGAGCCCCCCATCCCCCTCGCTCGAGGCTGCCGGGCCCAGGCGCGCCCCGCCCCCACCCACCCCCACCCGTAGGGAGCCCCCATCTCCCCACCCCCCGCGCCAGGCTGCCGGACCCAGGCGCGCCCCGCCCCGCCCCGCCCGCGCAGGGCGCCCCCGCCCTCCCCCCACCCCGCCCCGGGGCACGGAGCGGGCGCGCGCGGGCGAGGAGCGGGGAGCGGGGAGCGGGGAGCGGGGAGCCGGGCGGGTCCCGGGGCCGCGGGGCGCGTGGGAGCGAGCGCACGAGTCCCCGAGTCCCCGAGTCCCCGGCGCGCCCGCCCCGCCCGCGCTCCGGCCCGAGTCGCCCCCCGGACCGTGGCGGAGGCCGCGGACCCCGGGAAGGAGGCCCCGCGGACGGCTGCGGCCGCAGGTAACCGGCGCCGAGGACGGACGGACGGACGCTCCTCGCCCCAGAGCGCCCCCGGCGGCGGGGAGGGCGGCGGGGAGGGCGGCCCCGGAGGCGGCGCTGGGGGGCGGGGGGGGGGCGGCTTTGAAATGATAGGGTTGAAACGGACACTGATTTTAATAGCCATCTTTCCTCTATTTTAAAACAACTTTAAACCAAGGAGTGATACTTCCCTGGAGTTTTTTGGGTTGAGACATTTTGAAAGTTTTTGTATGTTTTTTTTAAAGTTTTATTTATTAGACACGCAGAGAGAGAGGCAGAGACTCAGGCACAGGGAGAAGCAGGCTCCACGCAGGGAGCCCCACGCGGGACTCGATCCCGGGACTCCAGGATCGCGCCCTGGGCTGCAGGCGGCGCTAAACCGCTGAGCCCCCCGGGCTGCCCGAAAGTTTTTGTACGTTGTGGTTATTTGTGTATGCACATCTGTTAACTTTCTAGCTGATTAGAAACCCTTAAATTAACCCTTTCGAGCACACTGCAGGAGCGCCGTGGCACTTGAGCATCGTCTATCGGTGTGATCAGCCTCGTCTTCCAGGAGGGGCACCACCGCGGGTGCCCTGCTGAGGGCTCTGCTTCCTGCACGCGGCTGCTGCGTCCTGAATCTTACCGGGTTCGGAGACGTTGCAGAGCTGTGTTCAGGAGCGTGTTACACACCCCAGGTGATAGGGCCACCACCAAGTAGGCCGGTTCCTGCGGAGACCCTTTCCAAAGAGCCTGAACGGATGGGAGTGGATACTGCAGTTTTCTGCTCTTTTATGCCTGTCTTAAAGTTTTTGAAGTACTGACTTCTTCAGCTCATTGGCATTTAACTTTAAGTAAGTGTGTACGACTATTTGGCCTATCCGATAATAATAACCCATTTGTAAATGTATTAACTTTTAAAAGAAATTAAGCAACTTGCTGTTAGAATTAATGACTAAGATCATTTTGAGCTGACCAAGAGACTTAATTTTGTTCTCTTGGAATCATTTCAATTAAGTTACATCGAGTAAAACAAAACTAAAAAAAAAAAAAATACTTCCTGTGCTATTTGTAATTTTCTGCTTTGAAACATTCCAACATTGAAAAGAGTCACAATCCCCGCCCCCCTTGCAATTGTCTAAGATCTCTGTAAAAAACAAAAAACAAAAAACAAACAAACAAAAAATTGCAATTGCCTCGTTAATGAGTGTGTTAAACAAACTAGGGTTCTCTGTTACTCCAGTGACTAGACTGGAATTGTGTAACAGCAGGACAGCAGGGATTCCTACTTGACACAATGCATGTTATTTTCTTTAATTAGTTGCTTAGAACCATTTGAATTTCATATTTAGGAATGAAGCTTTACTTCTCTTTTTATGAAAAATTATAGCAACAATGTAATAAGGATTTTGAGAATAAGTATTTATTTATTTATTTTATTTTTATTTATTCTTTTTAAGAATAAAACTTTAAAATAGCAGAAATGCCTTACTTAAAATTTTTCCCTTACTTAAAATTCTAATACTTAAGTATTGAGACATAATTGAAGCCAATCTCAAACACTTAGGCATTCATACTTTGTCCTTCAAAAGCCATATGAGAACAAAACATTGTTTAAGAAAATTTCTCAAAAGTTTACATAGAATGCAAATTTTTTTCTTTCCTGGATTTAATGAAATAGAGACTACTAAAAACAGGACTATAAATATCAAGAGGCTTCCTCTTATAGAGCTTATCTTTTTTTTCCTCCCCTCCTCCCAGTTACAATATTTCCCTTACCTATGATATGCTAATATTTTTTAAAATTATTTTTCTTTAAATTCATTTAATGGGATAAATAGGCTATTTCCTCAAGTATGCAAAATATTGATTCTAGATGGTATCTCACCATTTAAAAGTTTTCTTTAGCATCTTTAAAATGAAGAGATTTCAAAATATTAAAATATCTTAGAATAGTTGTATTTTATTAATTTGATGATTTATAATATGGCATTTTCTTTTAGCGTTTTTTTTGGGGGGAAATAGTATTTCTGAAAATTATGGTCTATATTTGAGTAATTTTGGTAAAACTGAAAATTAGTTTTAATGATAGTAGGGATACTGTTTTATTTTTTTCTGGACCATATATCATGCAGATAAAGTATATTAAGCTAAAACTGAAATGTGCAATGGTTGATGTCATTTTGGAGAAATGGTAACTTTAATATACATATATTTTTAGTTAAGGAAATGTTTAACTATCTAACTTTCTTGCAGTCAAGCTGTGCTTTAGCTGCTTTTTGGTGCTGAAGGCCAACTCATAATAACACAGCTACAGCTCTTCTGATACCCACTCCATGAGTAAACTTCAGGTCTTTTACAAGGTAAAGTGCCATATTTATTGCAATATTCATGTATTTTTCAATCATTTAATATGTACAAAATTGTGCTGCCACATTAATTAGGTTCTAACTTTATTTTGTATGTGTCACTGACAAAGTTTCTGAGCTGTATACACCTAACTCTGTTTTGCATAGACTTTGTGGCTTATATTGCAAGATTTTGCATAATTTAGTGCTTTTCTAGCACTGCCTTTGTCAGATTATAGCAGAATTGACTATACATATATATGTATATTTAGGGATTTTATTATGTGTAGTCTAAAATATATACTTCATAGGATAAGTAATGTAATGATAAGTAATGTAATTATAATTACTGTTATGCCAAAATATAATATCTGTTTCAGTTATATATTGCTGTATAGTAAGTGATCCTGGAATTTAGTATCCTAAATTAAAATTAGAAACTTAAAAGCTATTGCTTTTGATATCTCTCATGGTTCTGTGACTTGAATGGGCTCAGTTGGGCAGTTCCCCTGATCTCATTTGGGTTCTTAGAGCATTATAATCAAATGGCATTGGGGCTGGAAGCATCTGAGGTCAACTGGCAGGCCGTGATGGCCATGCTTTTCTCCAAGTAGCCCAAAGTCTCTTCTCTCCACCTGGTATCTTTTTGTGTCATTCTTAACGGGTAACCATGTTCCTTACATGGAAACTCAGGGTAACCCACAAGCACAAAAGTAGAAACTGCCAGGAGTTTTTGAGCCTTAGACTAGAATTGGCATAGCTTCCCTTTCCCCAATTCCAGTAGGCTAAGCAATTATAGAGCCAGCTCTAACTCAAAGAGAGGGGAAATCAATACTACATCTTGATGGGGGATGTAAAGTAGCCTGTCTTTGTAATCTACCACAATGTTCTTTACTAGTAATTTTTCAGATGACTATCACAAGATTTTAGACCCAGAAGATTTAAGATCATTAGTTTACTTGCAAAAATACTGGAACATACTATTATAATAATGGGAAGACCTAGAGCTATGACTCCCTCCCCACCTTTTAAAAAAGAATTCTCAAAACACATGGAAAAGTGCCTGGGATATGGTAGGCATTTAATTATACTGTTTACATGGGACTTTATTAATAAGTAAAACCTAAGATTTTAATAGTCAAAGAAGCACCCGCATTTTTAACTTCTTAGAAATATGCCTGAGTTTTCCAGAAGGCATTAGAACTTAAAAGATATTTTAAATAGTACCAGAACAAGATATTTCAAAAACTTTTAACTATTTTTACACAATTAATTATTATTCTTTCCTTAAACCTACATAAACATAGGGAAGTGGGATGTTATGATAAAATGACCCTAAGGTAAATTGTAAGGAATGTATGGCACCATCATGATCTAATACCAAATTGTGCTTTAGGAAATGTTTGACTTCTCAGGTTTTGAGAAGATATCTGTGTAAATATGCATTTCTCAAAAAATAAATCAGGATGGGTAGCCTTATTTTTATTACCAAAAGGTTACATACTAATAAATACAATAAAAATGATTTTGATTTGAGCCTAAATTTAAAAATGTATTGACTAACAAAACTCATTGTGTATACGGCCACATAATGGGGAAAAAAGTTTGTTCTTTCTCTTTTTGAAGTATAATTGACATACAATATCCTCTTAGTTTCAAGTGTATATTATAGTGGTTTGATATTTTTATGTTGTGAAAAGACCCCATGATAAGTCTAGTTATAATCTGTCACCATATGAAGTTATTCATATATTATTGACTCTGTTTCTTGTGCTGTATATTATATGCCCGTGATTCATTTATTTTATCACTCAAAGTTTGTACCTCTTAATGCTCCTCATGTTCTTTACCTAACCCCCAACTTCTTCCCTCCTCTGGTAACCCATAGTTTATTTCCTGTATCTATGAGTCAGTTTCTATTTTACTTTGCTTTATTTTTTAGATTCTACATATAAGTGAAATAATACAATATTTGTCTTTCTCTAACTTATTTCACTTAGCAAAATATGCTCTAGGTTCATTCATGTTGTCAAAATTATAAGTTACCAGAGGGGAGGTTGGTGGGAGGATGGCTTAAATAGGTGATAGGGGTTAAGGAGCACTTATATGATGAGCACAGGGTGATGTGTGGAATTTTTGAAAAAACATATTGTGAACTTGAAACTAATATAACACTGTTAACTATACTAGAATTAAAAACTAAGAAAGAAAGAAAAATGAAGGAAGAAGGAATAAAGGAAGGAAAGAAAGAATGAACAAACTGTTCTGAATTAAAAAAAAAAAAAAAAAAAAAACACCTGGGTGGTGCAGTTGGTTGAGTATCCAATTCTTGGTCATGATCTCAGGGTTGTGAGATTGAGTCCCATGTGGCTGTGGCTCCACACTCAGCAAGTAGTCTGATTAAGACTCCCTCTTCCTCTGCCCTTCGGCCATTATCTTTCTCTCTATATAAAATAAATCCTTTTAACAAAAAAGGAAAAGAAAAGAATGTGTGCGGACTCACTTGCCCTTGGGCACAGTAAAAAATGGTGGTTTAATGTACAACTAGATTATAAGTGAAGGAAATTCAATTACTAACCTAAGAATATCTACCATGTGGATGGGAAACTATTGGAGCTCTCTCCAAGGTTGGACTTGCCAGCAAGCACTAACTTTCTGTTTTATTCCTCCGTCTTAATAGTACTGGGTTCAGGCATGCTTGCCTCCCTGCTAGGACTACCTCAGCACAGTCAAGCCCCTTTCCCAAACCAGCTCCAGCCATCTCCCTAAGGTGGCTTTGGGACCCCCAGTGCTCACCTGCTCCAGATCCAGTTGTCCCTCTCTTGGGACCCCTGACCTATATTGCTCCAGTTCCAGCAGTCTCATTGGGGCAACCCTGTGAGGTACACCTCAGGACCCCTATTCTATAAACATTCCCTCTCTGGCCATCCTGTCAAGTGGGCCCTGACAGTGTGCCCCAGAAGCTCCCTAGCCTTTGCCCATTCCAGCTATGGCTAGCCTGCCACCAGCCATACACAGTCTGCCTAGGGGACACATCCACACAAGACCACTCTTTCAAGACTCATGTATTTCTGAGAGAGATAGCTGTTTTGCCTAATCCATAGAAGCAAACACAGAAAATCAAAGAAGATGAAAAGACAGAGGAATATGTTCCAAATGAGCAAGATATAATACAAAACTGCAGAAAAAATATACCAATGAATGGAGATAAGTAATTTACCTGATAAAGAATTCAAAATAATGTTTGTAAAGATGCTCACCAAACTTGGGAGTAGAATGGAGGAACATAGAAAGAACTTCAACAGAGAGTTAGAAAATGAAAGGAAAAAAAAAAAAAAAACTATTCAGAGATGAAGAATACAATAACTGAAATGAAAACTACACTAGAGAGAATCAATGGCAGATCAGATAATACAATAAAAATGGATGAATGATCTAGAAGATAGAAATCACTCAATCAGAATAAGAAAAATAAAAAGAATTAAAAAGTGATAAATTCAAGCATAATAGCATTTGTATCATAGGGGTCTCAGAAAGCAAAGAGAGAGAAAAGGGCAGAAAAAGTATTTGGAGAAATAATGGCTGAATAATTTCTCCCACCTGGGGAAGAAAACAGACATTTAGGTCCAGGAAGCACAGAGAGTCGCAGAAAAGTTAAGTCCAAAGAAATCTACACTGAGATATTAATTAAAATGGCAAGAGTTAAAAATAAAGAGATAATCTTAAAGGCAAGAAGACAAAAACAAATAGATACATGTGAGGGAAACCTCATAAAAGTATTTGCTGATATTTCAGCAGGAACTTTGCAGGCTGGAAGAAAGTGGCAAATATTTTTAAAGTTCTGAAAGGGAAAAAACTTCTAACCAAGAATACTCTACCCAGTGAAGTTATCATTCAGAATTGAAGGAGATAGAAAGAGTTCTTCAGACAGGCAAAAACTAAAGAATTTCATCAGCACTAACCTGGCCTTAGAAGAAATATTTAAGGGTCTTTAAGTGGAATAGAAAAGGCCATAACTAGAAATAAGAAAATACATGAAAAAAAAAAAAAAAAAACCTCACTGGAAAGACAAACATATGGTAAAGGTAATGGATCGTACACTTAAAAACTAGTATAAAGGTTAAAAGTCAAAAATAGAAAAGTCAGCTACAGGTACAATAAGTAGATAAAGGATACTCACACAACAGATGTAAAATGTAATGTCAAAAACATAAAGTGTGATGAGGTGTAAAAGTGTAGTGCCTTTAGAATGTGTTCAAAATCAAGTGACTATCAGCTAAAATAGACTGCTATAAAAGTAGGTTGATATATATGAACTTCATGGTGACTGCAAACCAAAAACCTATAATAGATACATAACAAAAGGAAGATAAAGGAACCCAAGCATAACACTGAAGAAAACAGTCAAACCACAAGGAAAGAGAGCAAGTGAAGAAAGGAGAAGAGAAGAATCACAGAACCAACTAGAAAACAATTAATAAATTATAGCAGTAAGTACATACCTATTAATAATTCCCTATTTTTAAAAAGATTTGTTTATTTGAGAGAGAGCATGCTCTTGAGCATAGCAGAAGGAAGCCGAGAGAGAGGGAGAGTCTTAAGTAGACTGCTATGAGCACGGAGCCCAAGTAGGGACTCAATCTCATGACCCTCACATCACCACCTGAGCCAAAACCAAGAGTTGGACACTTAACAAGACTGTGCGGCCTGGGTGCCCAAGTAATTCGTTTAAATGTAAATGGACTGTTCCAATCAAAAGATAAAGGGTAGCTGAAGAGATTAAAAAAACAAAAGCACAATACCCACCTATGTACTACCTACAAGAGACTCACTTCAGATCTATGACTGAAAGTGAAGAAATTGAGAAAGATATTCCATGTAAATGGAAACAAAAAGTTATGGAAGTAATACTCATATCAGACAAAAAAGACTTTAAAACAAAGACTGTAGCGAAAGACTTAGAAGTATAGTTCCTTTAAGTGAGGCCCAGTTTGTGAACTGGGAACATTCAAACCAAAACATCAAAGGAGGCTCAGGGATATATTGTTGTTAAACAGCTGACACAGTGAGAAAGCAGTGACTATTCCTCAAGTCACTGTGATTGGTTATAATGTTAGAATTTCTTGAATGATAGGGAATTGGTCAGTGATTATGTCATATCAGCCTTGGGCAATGGTTCAGGTTTTGCTTGTGATTTGCAGAGGCAAAAACAAGAAATGGCCTAGGTTAAATGAGTCTTGAAAAATAGGCTAATTTGAACTTTTCTCAGAGAATTTTTAAGATTGGTCTCTGTTTTCAATTTTAACATTTTCAAGTGTTTCTGACCTTTTAGTATATATGTCCATTTTAGTTTAGCTCTCTCTTGCCCCACTTCTTTTTTTTTTTTTTTCTTTTTAACTGATATTTTCATCTTACAGTCTGTACTGTCAGCAACCTCTCTCATTAGCAACCTTCTCTCACTCTTAGGTGTCTTAATTATAACAACAATTGTTCTTTCCTCTCTGCCTAAGCTCATCTTCCTTATTTATATATAAATCTGTTTGTGTCCCATTTGTATCTGAACTAAACTTCATATTGTCTTGTTTTAGTTTTAGAATTGCTAATTGTCTGTTTTTCTATTGGGATTTTTCTTTTTGTTATTTATTAATATTGCTTCCCAAAGAAAAAAAGTATGTATTAATTGGGAATACTAGGATTTGCTCGCTTTTCCTGGTATTTTTCTTTATTCTTATAACTAAAGGAAGGGCTTTATTTTCTTATAAATTCAAGTCTCTGTTGTCAACATTTCTTTTATATATATAAAATAAATTTATATATTTATATATATCATAAATATAATGGTTACTTAGTAAATGAAGCTCTAATGTCTGTGCTTCCAGAGAAGTACATAAAGCTTCTTATACATTAGATTTAGGAAAATCTCACTGATACTATAAAGAAGGGCTTGTGCAAGCTCTTTTAGAAATACCAAGTCTCAGCATTTCATGTTTCTCCTCTGTTTTTATTTCTATACAGTAGGAACCCAGTTGATAGTTGGTGGCAGGTTAGCCTTCATGTGACTTTTCCTCTTCCAGTCACAATCCTGGGCCTAATTCATTTGTAAAAATGGGAATGAAAATAGCCACGCATCTTATTTCAAATGGCTATTAATAGAATGCAATGAGCACAAATTATAAATTTTTATCTGTTACAAATTATACATTTTTATCTGTTTCAGTTTCAATGTTAGAAGACTTGAAAATTAGATTTAATCATTCCTGAAGTTTCTACTGGTTTGAACTATGTGAGGTTCTCTAAAACTTACTAGGGCAAATCCAGCACCTACTCATTTAAACATAGTAATTATCTGGTAAAATTGAGTAAACAGAACACCCTTTTTTGAGAGTTAAAATCCCAGTCATCCATCCACGTGGTAACCTTTGTTCAGCAGCTCTGCCACAGGGCTTGTATGAAAAGGTGTGGTGGGCCTCCCTGCATTAAAGCTCTTTAGCTGAGGGATGTGACTTTAAGACCCCCTGTTCCCAGGATTGAGTTCTGAGTTTCACATCAAGCTCCTTGCAGGGAACCTGCTTCTCCCTCTGCCTATGTCTCTGCCTCTCTCTCTGTGTTTCTTATGAATAAATAAATAAAATATTTAAAAAAATAATAAGACACCTTGGTTTCCCTATTATCCATATATAATATAACTTATTTAAAATATTTGAAGATATTTCTATAGTTATGCTCTACCATTTGCTATTATAAGATTTCCAACAGCTTACTTCTTGTATGAAATTAATTTACCAGCCCCTCACCTTAACCAAGTAAGTCATTATTCTGCTCCTACAATTACACAGCTGAACTATTTTCCTCATTTTTTTTACATTTGTGTTTTAAATTTTTTACTGGTTTCTCTTTTCTTTATTATTTACCCTTACCAGATACATAACTGGATACATTTGAAAGAGCTGGACTTTTAGAGTAAGATAAACCTTCATTTAAATATCAGCCTTGAAAAGTTATGTCTGTGGTCCTGAGCAAGTTCTTTAACTTTTGTTGGCCTTGGTTACCTTTCTGTGAAATGAGAATGGGGACCTCATAGGTTGTATGCATTATCTATGAGAGTTAAAGTCATATAAAATGCTTAGCACAATAAATCCTTAATAAATGTATACTATTTGTCATAATTAGACAATGAGTAAGACTAGTATAATCAAAAACATGTAGGTGAAATTCTAAAATGAGTAAAGTGAGTTTCCTTAAAAATATGAGAGGTATAAACTCAGAGAGTAGGATCATTTTTGGCATTCATTTAAAATGTTCAAAAGATACTTCAATGCTTCCTATATGTCAAGCACACTTCCAGGAGTTGACTCTAAAATGATGGACAATACAGGCAAGTCCCTCCCATTATGTAGCCTTTCTTATAGTTTAGGAAAGACTGAAAATTAATACAAATAAATGTATGTGCAACTTCAGATGTGATAAGAACTATGCAGAAAACAAAATAGGTTATGTGATAAAGCGTGACAAGTGTGCACAAGAAGGAGGGCCATGTTGGTGATGGTAACTAAGGCAAGACTCTGCTGTAACACTGGAACTAGGACCTATAAGATTGGCAGAGCCTATAATCTGGATATCCAGGCTTAGAGACTCTAAAATGGAATATGCTTTGTATTATTCAGGGAGAGAAGGAAGACCAGTGTGACTAGAGAATGGTGGATGCAAGGGAGCCTGGAGTGAGCTCTCTGGGGGGATGGTTGGTCCTGGAGAGGAGCTTGGATTTTATTCTAATTTCAGGAGGCCTGTAGTGACATGGCCTAATTTGGTTTTAAAATGATCACACTGGCTGATATAAGGAGAAAGGACTTTAAGAAATGTGGAATATCCTATTGATGTACCTCAGGAACTTAAAATGGTGGGATGTATATCGGGGCTCCTGGTCGGGAGCCTGCTTCTCTCTCCTCCTGTGTCTCTGCCTCTCTCTCTCTGTCTATGTCTATAATAAATAAATAAATCTTTAAAAAATGGTGGAATGTAAGAGGCTAGTGACAATGAAGATGGAGATAAGTAATCAGGTTTGAGGTATATGGTGAAGGTAGTACTGAAAAGACATGCTTAATAGTTGCATGGTAGGAATAACTGAAAGTAGAAGTCAGGGATAAGTCCCAGAGATTTGACCTGTCTATTACATTCCTTTGGGTAGAAGTACATTCCTTTGGCAGAGTTGACTAGGAGAAGGAGAGGTGTGTAGTGCAGTGATTGTGAAAATGTGGACACTGGAGACAATAAAGATTGTTTGCATCTTCATCACTTACTGGCCTTTGGCAAATTTTTAAAATTCTCTACACCTTAGTTTTCCCACTTATAAAATGAAAATTATGAAACCTGTCTCATCACTTGCTCTAAGAAGAGGCATGAAGGAGATTGTGCATTAAAATGGTTTATAACAGTGGTTGGCCTATGGTATGTTTTATCTCTGAAAGAAGACCAAGAGAGAAAAATTAGCACATAAGGTTTGAATATCTATTGGACATCTGGACAGATATACATGGGTATGCCACAGGGTAATGGCTGTGAAGATGCAGAAAAGTGATCCCGTTTGAGATGCGTGCTGGAGGTAGATATGGAGAGATTTGGCGATAGTGTCATGGTTGATTGGAGGGACTCTGGAAGACAATGACTTTGCAAACCATTTTCAGCACTTCCTAGTCATAGGTGTGTTGTAGCCGGAATGCCTCAGATTCTTCGTTTTCAAATTAGAAGCCTAATGGAAACTATCTCATAGTTTTGTTCTAAGGGTTAAACATCTAATTTATGGTATGTGCCAGTTAAGGAGAATGATCACAAGTCATATTTAGACAAGGTAAGTTTGATATGGGCTTTCAACATACAATGGAAGATGTGTTGAATAAATAAGTCTAGAGTTCAGAGATACTCAAGATATAAGTTGGGCATTCATCAGCACAGTGATAGTATTTAAAGCTCCAGGACTAGATGAAATCTCAAGGGTTAAAAGGTAATACGTGTTACCTCTTAATTATTGTTAAGGAGAAAAACAAATAATCGAAATAAAAAAGAGTACCAGGTTGCGACATTTCACAATTAAAGTCATAGCTCAGGTATACTCAGGCTAGTAGTAGTAGGGAGTCAGAAATAAGTCCATGCCTTACTATTAGCGAAACTCTTATTCCTAAATTTACTCATGAAGCAGTCTCATGGGAAGTCTAGATTACAAATTATCCTCCATTTACCGTATCTCTTAAGGCCTTCAAATTAGATTGTAGACTTCTGGTGGATCACATAATGTGGAGTATTTCTTTTGGTTTGTCACTGCCCCTAACATGGTGTAATGCAAATAGTGCTCATTTTAATACCCTCTTTAAATGATCATTTAATGTGGTGACTAAAATATTTTTTCCTTAGTACCATATGGTAGACTAGCCATAGGAGCCCTGAATCATTTTATTATAAGGAAGACATTTAAGTGGATAATTCACTTTATTGCCACACCCCACCTCCTCACTCCCAGTGGATTATTTTGGAAAACTAATCAAACTTAATGGTTAGGGCTCAAAATATACCTTAATTTATACAAGTAGAATCCAGGAATTACATTTCTCCTACTATAAAAACCTATATGGAAGTCAAAAGATACTGTGTTTTGGACCTGAGCAAGCTAATGCAGAAATTTCAGATACACACTAGAGCAAGACCTTGCCAATTTCTTAATCTTCTGAACTATAGTCATCTTGAATGTAAAATGGAAACAGTACCACGTCATAATGTTTAAAGGGGCTGAACAAGGGTGTGTCCTTAATTACCTATCCTACAAAATATGTTTAATCTCAGGAAATGTTTTGAGCGTTCAGAAATTTCCATTTGATTGTGCATACCAACTACAAATACACTATCAATTCATTGTATGCTTAATATACTTAACCTATTTTGAAAAGGATATATATAACCTAGTATTAAGTATATGAATATAAATTTGTGGCTATAAAATTACAGAGTTGTGGAATTGTGCTTTTTACTTTCACAGACGAAAATTACTTTTCTTATCATTTCTAAATGATTCTTCACATGTCTATTACATGAGGGGCTTCTTACAGTTATACTAGTTTTGTTTATTTTTGTTTCTTTGCTTTGAAACAGATTCAACAGCATTCCCAACAGGACTGTCATGGTCTCATTATTTCCTGGCCCACAATGGAGAGCTATGCTAATTAAGTATATTTAGTGGGGAAAATTAATGTTTCTTTGCCTATGTTCTCCTTGAGCAACTATTTCTTTACTTAGTTTTGGCTTGTTACAGTTTATTAACCATGAAGTTAACCATGAAGTATATATACATCCAAGTAAATGAAACCTTCCTTCTCTGCTCTCTGCCTCCCCACACTGAATTTACCAGGTAGAAAATTTGCATAAGGTTACAAACCAGTCAGCTTCTTGAGAAAAAATGTGTTACTGAACAATTTCTTTTAGTGCTAAAGCTCAGAAAAATTCAACAGTGTTTGTAGATCCAACACTGATTTTCATTTTCAAGCCAGGAGCGAGCTAAATATATAAATCATGTTTAACACAGTGTACCTGTCTTTAGAAAGCTGTTTATAGTCATGTATTATATATTAGTTTTCCCAGTTGAGAGCTGCATGTTTTCTTTGCCCTCCTGTTCTTTGTATCAAGGCAACAACTCTCTCTCTCTCCCTCTCTCTCACACACACAGTCTCTCTCTCTCTTTCTTCCCTATTACAAATCTGGTGCATTTATGACATTTTATTGCATTGTTAGTTTCTCCACCTATATCTTCATACCACTGTTTGATTGATACTTTAAATAAACTGGATTCTTTGCTCTACATGGTTCTTTTGCAAGCTTTTGTCACTACAGTTTTTTTTTCTTTTAGTATATTTGTAACAAATTAATACTATTATCAATACATGTGTTTTGAAAATTGCATTGACTTATGCCATATATATAGATATATATATATAAAATCTTTAAGTTGTATGTTTCTATTCTAAAGAGATACTACTGAATTCCTTGGTTTTGTTTGTTTGCTTGCTTTTAATGTATCTATTTTTTTAAGGCTTGCCCAATCTACTTAACCACTGTGTACTGATTTTCTCATCTATAAAATGCATTATATGAGTGAACTGGAGATAGTCCATGTATAATACTTAGCCCAGGGCTTCATTTAACTCTTATAACTGGTTGTGCAGTTATCTCATGAAAATATGAGATTGTTGTCTTATCTCTGAATCTTGAGGGGCTCTGTCATGGCTTTTGCTAATAGGAATGATTCTATAACATTTTCCCAGCCTAGGCAATTTTAAGCTATTATTTCTTGACAGGACATGGTGTGTTGGGAGTTCTGAGATGGCATGCACGTTTTCTGATTGCTTTTGAGATTGCCATGTTGGAGAGGCTATCTAGTCCACAGCTTTAGCCTAGGATTATAGCCATTTCCATCAAGACTTCAGACACGTGAATAAATCTCTCTTGAATGTTCCAGATTAATACATCTACCAGCAGAACACCACAGAGACTTTTGTTGATGTTCCATACAATAGAATAATTTCCTAGCCAGTTGAATTCCTGACCCACAAAACGTTGAGATTTAAGAAAAACGGTTGTTGTCATATGAGCCAGTAAGTTTTGGGCAGCAATAAATAACTGGAACGCTGATATATGGAAAGAAAATGGCTTTTGTATCCTATGATATTACTAAAATCACTTTTTAGCTTCTAATATTTTTCTGTATAGATCCCTTACATATATTCCATATATATATGTACATGCTTAATGTACATACGATTTTTAAAATATATAATCATTTGCTAGAGAATAATTTCTTTTATTCCTAAATTTCAATGTTCATTCATTCATTGTTTCTTCCCATGATTAGGACTTTTGGTATTTGTTGAATAAAAGTGATGACAACAGAAGAGTAGTACTCATCTTTATTTCTGTAGTAAAGCTATTAGGAATACTTCATTCAGTATGATATTTGCTTTAGGTTTTTTTAGATACTTCTAAGAAAGCTCCTGACCATTTCTGTTTTCCTGAGAGTTGTTATCTTTTTAAGAAAGAATGGTTTTTGAAAGTACTTTTTAAATATATCTGTATATTATTTTTCTCCTCTAATATGAAAGCTCTAAGAGGTTATATATGTTATGTATGCTTATTACTATAACTTTAGCAACTAGAACAGTCATTGTTGAATAAATCTTACAGATACATAAATAAATAACAGAAAATATATTGGAGCATGTGGAAGTTAAACCTTTATGTTTTCTATTAGTATTTCTATAGAAAAACTAATCAGTTGAATTTGAAGATGTGAAAAACTATGGAAGGAAAGCAATTGTCAATATTAGGATGCATGAAATCTCTTTTATTTTAAAGGCACTTCACACTATCAAACATTACAAGTCTGAGGATGACAGAATTTCATAATTGAGCTGATCAACATATACTATTTCCCCCAATTTTGTTGAGATATAATTGACATATAATACTGTATAAGTTTAAGGTCTACAGTGTAATGACTTGACATATGTGTAACATATATATTCATATATATGTGTATATATGATAACCTAACACATAACCATGCCATGGGATAAGGTGTAATTCTTAAAATATGAAGGCGCTAATACATAGTTGATAAGGAATGATTAGAAGTGATAAGATTATAATATAATTTATATATAAAATTATGTTTATTTAATTCAAGATTCTTCCACCTATTTTGTAGCTTAGGAAACTGAGTTATGGGTTGATTAAGTAACTTTCCCATGGTCATGTAGCTAGCTAAATCTCTTATCTGAAAGTATTCATAATAAATTATTGAGACTAGGCATCTCTGGAGAAGGAAATTGGGAAGTGGAAGGTAAAGGACAGAAATGAAAGAGATTTCTTACTTTATTGTTTCTTATACTTTTGAATTTGTATTGTATACATGTATTGTCTATATAAGTATATCACATCTTTTTGTTAAATAAACACAAGTGATTTTTAAAACTGCTGCTATATTTACATAGGTCCGTTGTGACAATTTTGTACAATTGCACATGCTTTTACATTTTTTTCAGTACTAATGTTATAAAATGATTCCATTTTGTTTTTTGAGACTTCTCAAGGATTTAATAAGCATAAAGATGAATAAAGTGCTGCTTATATACTAATACCATTGTTAAAACTTCCAAGGGAATAAGAAAAATGCAAATATGTTTTAGAAAAAGTGAGGTCACATTTGTTTCCATGAAATTTAATGAAATGTGGGCCTTGATTCTAGTACAGTTGATACTACATTTTAATTAAAATTTGTGTTCTCAATTCGAGATTTTTGAAGGTTGTAAATATAATTTTAAGAGCTCCTAAAGGCCTTATTCCTGTAAGTGCCTTAATTTAAGTGAATAAAGTAATATTCAGAACAGAATGCTGAATACACATTCTGTCCCTATAGTTCAAGTTTTGAAATTACATTATTATTGGGTCCTTTACATCCTAATAATGAACATAAAAATGAATGTACAAACCATAGAATAATGAGTGATTTTTTTTAAGAATATCTCATGCTGTGTTTTGATAGGAGTAAAACTTTGTTTGCTATGCTTGAATATACTTTCCCAACAAAAACGTTCCTTTGCCTATTAACATGTTTTCCTCAAAAGTAGTTAAATTTGGAAACATATTTACCTCCTGCTGCCTTCGCATATGGCTACCTTGCTTGGAAGAGATAAATACCTGCTGTACTCCAAAATTATGAACATATTTTGAAAAGTACTGAAAAGTTCTTACATGCATTGCTAAGGAGAGGAATCACTTATAAATAAACTATAATCCATTATGTAAGGTTTTATGTTACTTTGGATGTAATTGGTATTCAAGAAAATTATAGTTCTGACACTAGTGAAAATGATAAGGAAGACTTTATCAGGATTATTGTGATAGGTATCGAGACTATAACAATCGAGGAGAGAGAGAGATCAGGCTTAACTCTGAATACAGTAAGTACGGTTGGGGATTTATAGCCTAAGAGCAGAATGGGTGAGGGGTTGGAAATTGGTGGATGGAAAATTACTAAGAGAAGATATCAAGGGTAGGGGGATTCTTGCTAAACCAACATAACAGGATTTGTGCTGAAGGCAGATCAAGGTGATCAGATATTAAGAGAAAAAATAAGGAATTTGATCAGATGTCAAGGGTGGTAAGATCAAGGGTGAGGGGAAGCTCATTTAACTGACTTAGTAGGATTCTTCCTACAACTGACTGAAGCCAAAGGATGAGGCATAGATGGAAGCACCTTCAGAGGAACCTGTTTAAAGTCTGGTCATTGAGAGAGTCTTTGTCACCAGTCAGAGTATGGCAGGTGCTACTGCAAATCAAAGAATGTGAGACATATCCAGAGCACCCAGACTCCCATTAGCATATAGGGCAGTCTAGCATGCCAGACATGATGAACATTGACATTGACTTCCTGCATCTTTCTTGAGTGGGCTGAGCTGCTTTTGGTATGCCACATGCTGACCTTGAGGGGACACCTGACCTTCAAGAAAATAGGAAAAAGATCTTCAAGAAGATACCACTAGACATGTCAGCTAAGAGTAAGCAGTGGTTAAGGCAATGGGAGAGAGAGACTGGTCATTCCTACATTGGTGCACATCATCCACCCCATCACTTCCTCCTTGCTCACAGTTGCTATTAGCTTATTGAAGCAAATAAATACATGAAAGATCTTTAAGCCAAATCATGTTGATGTGAAATTTCTCTTGATCTTATCTGCTCATCTTCTTCACCTTAGTCCTTGTTTTGACATTGAAGCATGGTTATTTGGAATAAAAAAAGATATGACCGCTTGATGATCTTTCTTAAAATTCCTTGGTTATAGGATTATTGTGCCATCATCGCAGATATTCATGGGGTGAGAGGCACAATAGTTCCTTAATGGCCCTAACAAAATTATAACCATAGCACTGCTAAAGTCAGTATAGGGAACACCATGACATTAAAGGATAGAGGATTGTTCACAACACTTTAAACTGGCGTAATCGCAAGATGGTTATCTTAGATGCCTTGGCATTCTTTGTATATGTGCAGTGGGGGAGGAGGTGTTGGATGAATTACTGAACACATAGGGGGTCCTGGAGTGCTTGAGGAATGACCCAAACATGTGTTCTGGACACTTGGACCTTGATAGATCTGTGAGGCAGTGGGAAAGGGGAAATTAAAGGGAAGAATCATATAAACAAACTCTTGCCTACTACATTTATTCAGGAAACATTATATGGAAACTGAATATTTCTGTTCAATTCTAAGTCTTAAAAAATGAAGCCTTCTTCATTTGTTGTTCTTTGATCACAAACTTCAGTCTCTCTTTGTCCTTCTTGTCATCCAAGATATCCTTTTTCTTTCCCCAAGAAGCTCCCGCAGCTCCCATGATAATGTACTTGAATTGCACAGGAGAACAAGAAGCACTGGGGCATGCATGCTACAGCCAAGGCTGGGGGAGTGTTGCCTTGTCAGATATCTGTATAACATATGTGGCTGCCTCAGTACTACAACCAGAATTCCAAAGAAGAGAAAAAGCATAAGGCAGTGAGAATTGTTAATAAATTGTAATCATGACTCTGAAATCTTTAAAACTGGGAAATTGCCAGCTTTGAAAGTAAAATAAATACTTTCCTTTTCCTATTGAAAATATCATCCATTTAACCAGCTTAGAGTAGGAGGAGAAAGTTCTGTCAAACAGTGTATTTGACTTTATTTTTTGAGTTCTGACTGTGAGACATTTTTTTTCTATGAATAATGGAAGGTTTGCATATTTTGTGAGAAATATAAAGATGAAATGATAAGAAATAATACTTGCCCTTTGTTAAGCACTCATCGTGTTCTTGGCACTGTGCTAAGTGATTTCCTAGCGCTGTCTCATTGAATTCTAGGAGGCAGAGGCAATGTCTAGAAACCTTGTGTATAGATAACTGCTTAAAGATGCTCAAGGTTATACTGTTAAAAATAGTCTTAACTCTTATTTCATTTTCTACCTGACTGGTGATTTAGGACCTTTTTTTTTTTAAATTTTTGTTATTATTTGGAAGGCAATCTGTGGCTAAGAAACTGAAATACAAAAAAAAAACAAAAAACTGATACTTCTTTGTTTATGGGTTGTCTAAGGCTAGAAGTGCCTGGGGCACTCACTTGGGTCCCTCCTTCTTGAGGTGAACTTCCCTGGGTATTTCCCCCTTTCAGAGCCATTCTTGTGGCTAGACTGGCCCTTGTGGTTCTTATTATGATTGCAAAATGCACCTCAGCAACAACCAGCAGGGATTTTGAGAAACCAAGATTTGTTACTTAAAAGTCCTAGAGCATACACCTGGCACATCAGGGTCCACATAGGTCACTGGTAGAGGAAGAGGAAGAGGGAGGAGAGGGATAGGAGGAGGGAACCTGGGGTTCTGCCTTTATTGAGGTTAAGGGTGGGATGCTTAGGGTTTTGTGAGTTTACTCTTTACTGGTGAATTTAAAACATAAGAGCAAGAATTAGGGCACAGGAAGGGAAAAGCGGATCACTTGGTGGTCAGTTATCTAGGTCACCCACGGCTTTCTATAAGGGGAACTTCATGGGTGGAGTGGCCTGGTTTCTTATCTAGTTCAGTTGTTTTACTAGTAGCTGTGTCATGCAGCTGGCAATATGTTTATTCCAGATGAATGTCTTTGAAGTGGGTGTCTGAGTGATGGACAGTTACACTACATTCTTACTTAGATTTGTGAGTTTCTGAAGTCACTAAGCCCCAATAATATTTGTAAATTCTAAAAAGAGTCATAGAATTAGTTGCAAATTTAAGTAAAATCATAATTTAAAAAGCAAACATATTCCCAAACTGTATGTCATATAAAGCACACAGGTTTAGAGTTGTTCAAACTAGATTTGAATTCAAATAACTTCCCCATAAATTCTGTTGACTTGGGGCAAATTACCTCTGCTTTCTGAGTCTCATTGGTCTCCTCTGTAAAATGGGGCTAACAGTGAGTTACCCCCTGGAGTTATTTATGAGAATCAAATGAGCTAATCTTATGAAGCATTTAGCAAGAAATTTGACACTGGTAGGTTCATAATCAATGATTTTTTTTTATATTAAGTGTAGGAAATTCTATGGATTAAATACTAGAGAGTTCTAAATTGTAAAAATAGTCACATACTATCAGTAGGTGATAATTTGCAATAATACAAAGAACATAATCTTTTCATAACTCAGGTGAGAGCACTTAAATTGAGGAATTTAAGGTCTAGCTCTTCTTTCTGTAGTTCTGACAAACATGGGGAAAATGTGAAACTGAAGGCACCACAAGACTTACCACAAGGGTAAGTCATCCATGAAGGACTAAATTCCAGCCTTTTTTAAAAAAATTATAGATGAAATAATAAACAATGGACACTTATAGTAATATAATCAATTCTAATGTAAATAAAAATATCCTTAACTTGAGATTTAAGGAAATCAAAAAAGGCAGAGTCATGGAGAATAAAGGAAGGTGGGTGTCACTTGTTTAACTCCTACATGATTCAAATGCATGGATATTGTACCTCAGATTTAGCTGTGATAGTCAGGACAGGGCAGCAGATGTCTGGATCACAAACCCGCAAACCCAAACCAAACACACAAGATTTGTTTCTCTGCCTTAATGAAGTTTGGACAGAGGACAACTAGAAAAATGAGTGAAGGAGAGATGGAGGAAAGATACGGGAAAAGATGGGAGTTGAATTGACTGAGAACATTGGTGGGGACCGCTCATCAGTCTCCTGTCTTGTTAATCATACTCGTTGCAGGGAGGAGCAGAACCACAAAAAAAGTGACCAGACTATCTGGTTACTGCTGGAACTCTGGCCAAGACTTCTGCTAGTTCTTAGTTTGGGAAGGAAAAAGAGCAGGAAGAAAATGATTTTCATGCTAGCTACTGTGTTTATAGGAAATTATAAAAACAAAACAAAAAACAGAAAAACAAAACAAAACAAAACAAAAAAACCAAACTCTCAGCAACTGGAAGATAGCATGGATAAAAGTAGAGATACTCAATTATGAGGAAACTAAACACCCCCCTCATGTCGCCCTGCCCCTAACTCACCAGCCACATCTACAAAATCTATTTACCAGGCCCTCTTCCTTTACTCTGCAAAGGTTGCAAATCCCAAAGCCTGGCCTGGATTGAGCTTTGCAAAGATAATTGCAAACCTTCTTTTGCGTCTTCTTTTTCCTTGGCATTCCACCCACACCAGACAGCTTTCCTAGGCTGTAAAATAAACACTCTGAAGTCCCAGGAATGTGAGAATGGTTTACTCATTCATCATGGTGTTGGAGTCATCAGGATGGTTTGGTCAGTCAGTGAACCCATTGTCCCCTTTGCCACAGGACAGTCAGATGATATCCTGAGCCCAGAGGTGTGGGCGTAATGACAAAACCCCAGGGAGGGGGCACCTGGATGGCTCAGTCACTTAAGCATTTGACTTTTGATTTTGGCTCTGGTCATGATCTCAGGGTGGTGAGAGTGAGCCCGAATTCTGCATGGCGCTCTGCACTGAGTGTTAGAGTCTGCTTAAGATTCTTTCTCTTCCTCTGCATCAGTGCCACCCCCAACCCCCACAACTCATGTGTTCTCTCTCTCTCTCTCTCTCTCTCTCTCTCTCAAAAACTAAACAAAACAGAAACTAAAACCAAAACCAAAACCAAAACCAAACAAGGAGATTTGGAACATGAGGACAACAAGAATGGTGGAACCCAGATGGCATTAGGAATACCTTAGTTAACCCACTAGGGGTGGTGGAAGGGGAGGTGGGCAGGGGTTGGGGGTGATTGGGTGGCAGGCACTGAGCTGGGCACTTGACGGGATGAGCACTGGGTGTTGTTCTGTATGTTGACAAATTGAACACCAATAAAAAATAAATTTATTAAAAAAAAAAAAAAAAAAAAGGAATACCTTAGTTATTTTTTGAGTAAGTGTAATTTCTATACAGTAAGTATTCTTTGCTTAAAAAAAGTGAGAGAATTACATATGAGCTGAAAATTTCCAATTCCAGTAGCCTGTACATTTCCACTACACAGTACCAAATGACATACACTGTGGTACATCATATGGTGTATGACAAAGAGGAAGAACAAGGAAAACACAGAAGATGTCCCTTATAACATTTCTTAGGTTTATAGGTTTTTTTTTTCTTTATGATTTAATTATTCATTCATGAGAGACACAGAGAGAGAGGTAGAGACACAGGCAGAGGGAGAAGCAGGCTCCTCACAGCGACCCCAATGTGGGTCTCGATCCTGGATCCTGGGATCACGCCCTGAGCCAAAGGCAGATGCTTAAACATTGAGCCACTCAGGTGTCCTAGTTTTTTGTTTTATTAAGAAATAAGTGACATATTATATTAATTTCAAGTGTACCTCTTTTAACCCATGGCTGCCTGGATGCATAAAGGTTGTTTTCAGTTTTGTTTGTTTGTTGTCTTTGGCTAATCAGAGTTTTCAAGAGTAGTGATACTCATTTAAGTGTAATGGCATTCTGCCTGAAACTGCTGGATCTACCCTGTTTGGGCAGCTGACTCATATTGTCCCTTACTCAAAATTATAATAAACATAGTTAGAATTTATAAAGTCTACTTTTTTTCACAGTTGTAAAAACAGAAAACTGTTACTTCTTGGGTAGCATCAAGAGTCCTACCTTTTCTTTATCTTCAAGTATAGAGGTATAGTTTCAAGTACACATTTGCCAAACATTGCCAAATCCTTTTAGACCAAAAACAACCTTTTTTTAAAAATAATAAGTGTAATCCATAAATATCAGTTCTCTAGATTGTAAACGTGGGCGGCATTGACAGACTGTAAACGGAGCATTAAAATTCCGACCTAGATCCAGAAAGCTTTCACACTCTTCCTTCTGAAGTTTCAGATTACTGCTATTGGCCATGACAACGATATGAAGGTGCAGAGAAATGATTTTATGTTTAATTCTCAAATCTGTGAAAGAAACTACGTAAATAAATATAGTAGAAATCAAAACAAAAAGGGAGGAATTAATGCTTTGATTTGGGGTTTTTAGCCACTAGCACTATATAGTATAAAGGCTGATAGGATGAAATAAATGATATTCATTGCAATGTTCCCACAGTGAAAGGGAGCCTGCAAAATAATAGGCTTTCAATGTGTTGTTTACCCATCATGTTACTTAATAATGCATAAAGGAACAAAGAGCCCTTTTTATATTTAGAAAAATTATAAGTATTTCAAAACACATATTGAAAAGAATTTAATGTTGAGCTCTAAGAATTTAAACAAAACAAAAGAAAACAAACCAGGGATGCCTGAGTGGTTCAGTGGTTGAGTGTCAGCCTTTGTCTCAGGGTGTGATCCTGGAGTCCCGGGATCGAGTCCCACCTCAGGCTCCCTGCGAGGAGCCTGCTTCTCTCCCTCTACCTGTGTCTCTGCCCCTCTCTCTCTCTCTGTGTCTCATGAATGGGTAAATAAAATCTTTAAAAAGCAAAACAAAACAAAACAAAAAACTAACCTCTTTTGTGACTTTAAATGAGGGAGAATATCACTAGGAAAACAAAATAAATTAGATTTAGACATCAGTCAGTATTATCTGTAAAGTGTACACAATTGAAAAATGTGCTTACATTTTGACAAATACATTTGGGTTTTTTAAAATGACAAAATAACTTTGCAAACATTAAGTGATACACTTTAGCAACTATTACAGTATTACTAGATAAAAAACAATGTTTCTCAAAATATAAAATCTTACTAAAGGCCTACCATTTGCCTTGTCATCATTCTTTCAGATACTGGAATGTTCTTTCTTGCTCTTTTCTGTGTTTGACATTTTGCATTAGCTGGAATGTATATTCTCAGTTTTGCAAATTTTTAGATACTGAGCAGCATATTTAATTTTTAATATAGAAAAAATATTATAGTATCAAAATGTGATTTGAAATACATTGCTGACATAAGGAAAGTGAGATAATATTTTAATTAGTTTGCCCGTCTCCTAGAGATTTTTAGGTAAATAAATCCTATCATTTTCAATTTAGTAAGGCTCTTTTCATAAAAGCATGCTAGATTTACTTGAAATTAATGACCAAGCTCTTCAGAATACCAAGAAAATTGGACATGCTCCTCTCTAAACAATTGGAGGTTACAAGTTAAAATAACAGCTAAAAGATAGTGCATCCGAAAGTCTTTAATAGTTTGTAGATGTTCTGTAATATTTCCAAATAGGAATTAAGTAAGTGTTACAAATATATATATATATATATATATATATATATATATATATATTTGTAACCAAATACTCAATAAAACAGATAAGTCAAATAAATAAAAAATATAATTAACCTAGTGACTTTAAAATTGTACAACTCTACCAATTTTAAAAAGAAAGTGTTACATGCATTGGGTTCAACCATTAAGCAAAGAGAAGAAAATATTTTTCAGTTTGTGGCCATACCAAGACCTTTAGTCACTTAGTTCTTTCATTCTTACCCAGTGCTCTGCTTACATTTCCTGAGTGAGTCTAAACTCCCACTCAACCACTCAGTGTTTTTTTTTTTTTTCCACCAGCCTAGATTTCCAAGCCCCTTGCCACCCCCATGTGTCCGTGCCATTCTTCGTCTCTGTACCAGTTCCAAGAGGAGGACATCTAGTAATAACTGGAGAGGTAAACAGAGGTCTCATCTCTTTCTAAGACACATGGTCCAGGTAGCTGAGGCCACTTGGGCTGCATATCTACTCTCTGCCATCTTAGGCTTTGAGGCAGGCTGTGCAAAAGGAGCCTTAATTCCCACATTTAAGGCCCAGAGTCAGGTCAGTCTTGCTTTGTGATCCATTTGTACTTTATGCCTTACATCTACTATCCAAAATCCAGCCTCATTCTCTTTTTCCTGAATTGTGTAGGCACCCATAAGAGGTTTGGTCACCAAATTTCTGCCGTGTTGTTTATGTCTTTCCTGGTTTTGTCCTCTGTCTTACACAAGTCCTGCCTGGTTTCCTGCCACCTGCTGAAAGAATTATATAATATTTCCTCTCTTAATCTTAGAATACTTTCGTATTTCTAAGTATCACCCATGCAAAAAAAATCACAGAGATAAATTTAGTTTAAGATCAATCTATGTAAGACCTATACTTAAACATTTTATTTTTTTATTTTTATTTTTTTTTAAGATTTTATTTATTCATGAGAGACACGGCGGGGGGGGCGTTGCGCAGAGACACAGGCAGAGGGAGAAGCAGGCTCCATGCAGGGAGCCCCATGTGGGACTCTATCCTGGGGCTCCAGGATTATGCCCTGGGCCGAAGGCAGGTGCTAAACCGCTGAGCCACCCAGGGATCCCTACTTAAACATTTTAAATGAGACAAATTTCATCCATTTTGCAAGCAAATAAAATCTATCCTACTTAAAATCTTTCAGAGACCTTTTACAGTTTAATACATAATTTAACTTGGTTTTTGATACATATAATGCCTTCATCTTATATATAAATTATTTAAATGCCATATATTAAAATAAGATTTAAATAGAATTTTAATCTCTCCCCATTTGTACATGCCCTAACATTTATTTCAGTACCAGTGCCATGTTTTTAACTAATCTTAGAGTTATTGGATTTCTAAAGAATTTATGCTATAGGATTTTTGACATTTTATTTAAATAATTCAGTTATCATATCTTATCTTCTAAAGTAACAGTTTTGTTACATTTATGTACTAAATAACAATCTCATTAATCAAATTTCTATTACCTGTATAGTTTATAAACTCATTTTTCTCCTTTGTTCTAGATGAAGATCAGTCTTTTTTATGTAATGACATGCGTATCTGGCCACTTTGCCAGGTGGTCACTATCATTTCTTACCTCCCCCCAATCACAGCAGCTGCTCTATGACTTTTCCTTCACCAGGTGTCAGAATTTCCACATTCTCCTATAAAATGAAATATGTGTGTAATCAATCAATTTCACCTGAGGAAACACCCTTAGGAAACACATTGTCTTAAAATAAATAGACTCATGACTTGTTTCCCCTTCTGTATACAGTTTGCATTCACACACGCACACACACACACTCACACACACACACAGACTCATCTTCCAGAGAGATGTATTTTCTTATATACGTAGTTGCTAAATGTGAAATGATTCAAATGCTATCCCTTTTGAAGAAACCCCATGGAAATCAAAGCAAAATTACATTTATCTAGATGTAACTCCAAAACATACCACAATATGCAACATTTAGAACATTTATTTTGCATTCATGTAACTATAAAGGTAAATTCCCCATATTGTGAGATTGTTAACCAAGGCATGTATTTCAGTTTCTCCTATTTTTTGGAACTGGGGCATTCTAACCAAAGTGGATTGTTTCCCTTTTGTAGTTCAGTGAATCTGCTTACCTTCCTGTCTTTATCATGATTTTTAAATTACATTTGTTTACAGACTTTCTTGTATAAAAAATATTGAAAAATTTAATAGGTGTTCTTTTCATCAGTAGAAATATAAAAGGTTTTTTTCTTCCTCAAAAAGTACAAAATGAAAAAATGTGTTAAAGTAAAATAGTACTCTTAATTACTAGGATGAATTTGAGTGAACCTCCCCCCCAAAATTAATAAGAATAGTGACAAAAATGATTTATTTAGTAATGAGGCTTAATGTGTTACTCTTAACAGATGAAATTTAACTGTTTTCTGTTGTCGAACACTAATAAATTTTTCTTTTTAAGGAAAAACAGCACCATTTGTTTGCTTCTTGAAATTGTATTGGTCATAATTCTCTTTTTAGAAAATATTTGGTGTATAATCTAGAAAAAGAATGCAGTGATTAATTTTGTAAAGTAACTTAAATATATAAATGCCTAAAAGTTAATTATCATTTATGTGGTAAAATGAAATGAAAAAAAATTCAACTATAGGGTCAAAGGCATTGTCTACATATTCATTATATGAGTATTAAAGTTTCTCTGTGAGTTATTCAGTATCTATCCTGCATATAAATTGACCACTTAATTTTACTAACATAATTGAATAAAGGAAAAATAGAACAGAGGATGGAGGCTATGAATTCAGCTTTTGTTCAGAAATATTTAGTGCTTGCTATTGACAAAGAACTGAGGCTATAACAACAAATAAAACAAATGCAGTATAAACTTTCATGTATCCTACTGTTTAGTGAGAATACATAATTATGCAAAGAAATATCCATTAAAGGCTGTATTTCATACTTGAAATACAAGAATGACATAAGTTGAATGACAGTGGGGACTAGTTTAGAATGCAGTTGGTTTTTATGTAGAGATGTAGGAAGATTACAAACTCTATCAGCACTACTCCTTTCATAGAAATCTTTTAGGATTAACCTTTCAATAATGCGTATTTTCTACTATTTTGAAATTTTCCTATTACAAAATAAGCATTTATTGTCAAATTCAAAAACTCAGAAATAAGCTCAGACTATATGAATACACACATACACAGCCTATAAAACATGGTAATCAGTCTTGTAAAACAGTCAATCTTTTAGTTGAACTTTTTCTTTTTTTTAAGATATTTATTTATTTGAGAAAGAGTGACAGAGATAGCAAGACAGCAGGGGAGAGAGGGAGAAGCAGGAAGCCTGACATGGGGTTCAGTCTCAGGACACTGGGATCATGACCTGAGCCAAAGGAAGATGCTTAATCGACTGAGCCATCCAAGTGCCCCTATTTTAACTTGTTCAGTGAGGTCATACTTTGGTACTACCGGTGGAAATCTTGAACTAATTTTTGCAGTCATTAACCAAAAATCATGTTAAAAGTGGCTTTCTGTTAACATTCTCTTTTGACAGCTTGAGACTTGATGTTACCAGTGGAGGGGATTGGGGTCAGAAGGAGGTGTAGAAATGGCTTGGGAAATAGGGAAAGACACACATCTTGTCAAGAGTGGACCAGTAATAATGCAATATCCTCTTCATAGTGGAGAGCCAACACATTTGTAATAAGTTAGTGAAAAAAAAGCAATGGAACAAACATAGAAATAATGACAATAATAGATAATATTGACTGATATTTATCATGCGTCAAGATTACACTTGTTTTTATATTCTTGATTTTATTAATCACTCAAAGGTAAATACTTGTATTTTTGGCACTCTATAGAGGAAGACACTAAGATTTAGAAAGTTTGAGTAAATTCCCAAAGGTGACTTAAGTAGTTAGTGGGTGTGGTAGGCTAAAATAACCCCTCTGCAAAAGATATCTACCTCCCAGACCCTGGAATCTATGAATGCTACTTTAAATGGCAAAAAGAATGCCGTTTTACATCTTTTTTTTGTAATAAGGGTTTTAACATGGAGATTATTCTGGATTATCCCAACGCAATCACATGTATCCTTATAAGAGGAAGGCAGAGGGATAGTTTACACCTGACACACAAAAGCAGAGATTGGAGCCATGTGGCCACAGGTCAAGGAATGCTGGCAGCCTGTGGAAGCCTGAAGATGCAAGGAAGGATTCTCCCCTAGAACCTCTCCAGGGAGCACAGCCTGTCAACATATTGATTTCATTCCACTGATACTAATTGTGGGCTTCTGGTCTTCAGAACTGTGAAAGAAAAAGAAATATTCTGTTGTGTTAAGGTTAGAATGTTGTGGTAATTTGTTGCCATAGCTATGTGAAACTGATAAGTTATAGTTGTGAAATAAACCAGATATGTCTTAAGAAATAGAACTTTCGGGATCCCTGGGTGGCGCAGCGGTTTAGCGCCTGCCTTTGGCCCAGGGCGCGATCCTGGAGACCCGGGATCGAATCCCACGTCAGGCTCCCGGTGCATGGAGCCTGCTTCTCCCTCTGCCTATGTCTCTGCCTCTCTCTCTCTCTCTGTGTGACTATCATAAATAAATGAAAAAAAAAATTAAAAAAAAAAAAAGAAATAGAACTTTCAACCACTTACCAGATCATACTTGTACCATATAAGCATAGACATCATTTTTTCCTTAGTGCCAAAAGCTAGAGGGAGAATAATTAAGGTGTGTGTGTGTGTGTGCGCGTGTACCATATGTGTGTGTATATATATGTGTGTGTGTATATGATATATTATAAACATGATAATTTTTATGAAATCTTAAGGTCTTAAAAGTAACATCATAATTTTATAATTTATACACACACATCTGTTCACAAATATTATTTAGTTAATCCCAAAGTAAAGGCAATGTCTATATCATGCTGTACCATACCTTTATTATACCATATTCCTGAAGATACAGTTAACGTTTTTAGGTAATTAAAACTAGTTCAATGTTAATGATTCCTTAAAGAGAAATACTGTCCTCTAGAGTTGGATTTCTATGTGTAAGAATTTTAAAATTTATCTTTACTTAGTCTTCTCATTTTAAATCTCTCATAGCCCTTTAAAAGATTAGTTAACCTGATAACTAGGTTTTTTCATTCATTTTCCATGGTTTAAGTCTACTTCCTTTCATCCACTTCATTATCATTGCCCCCTGTACTATAACTTTTGTAGAGAAATCCTGTACTGTACTGTACTTTTCTTGAAACACATTGTGTATTTGTGAAGTTCTAAGTTTGGTTCTTGGATAAATACAATTAATCTTGGTCTTTTTTTTCTACTCCTCAGAAACACTTTTGGGGTTCCCCTCCCCTCTAACACTCCCCAAACCTTTCCCCCTAGCAGCATTATTTTGATTGATTTTTCCAGGTTATCAGCTATGACTGACTAAATGAATAGAATTAACTAAAATAAGAGAGAGAGAGTATTTCAAAGGGGACAATAGATGCAATGCTTGAAGCATAGACAGAGGGTGTGGTGGTACATTTGAAAATCTTAGGGTAAAAATAGTATTACCCTTTGGCTAATGCTGCTAGGTGTTCTGTGGGGCCTCACTTGCCTGTGGTCCTGAGGTATAGTGCCACCTATGCAATAATAATCAGTGTCCTGCTGGCACAGGGTTAGGGAGCACAGGGTTAGGGTAATTTTCAGGGTTTTGCTGGTGTCCTAACCTGGAGAAAACGTGTCTGATGGGAAATTGCCCAGCCAGAGGAGCCTAGATACTTGGGTGCAGCCTTTTGTAAATATTTGTGATGTTTAAAAGATAAACGGAGGCATATGCAAAATTTCAGTGGTATATTGGAACATACATCAGTTGGAATTGAGTAGTTATTAGGAGTGTTATGTGGACAGGAACTAGGAAGAGGGTTCTATAGAGAAGAAGCCAAAGCAAAGCAAGGACATTATTTCATTGGCTATAGCTAAAGTGATTGCCTTATTCTGGGAACGCTTGTTGGCTGTTTGTGGTGGATTGTTCCTAAGTTTCACTTCCTTAAATTCAAGTGCATTGACTCTTAGGTTTGGTTTGCTTACAAAGGATACCAAGGCATTAAAGCACCTGGTTTAATGGCTTCCCTGTTTAATTAGCAGTAATTTCCTATCTTTGATGGATGCCCTCATGGTGACCGTATTTGCATTTGAGTATACTTGCTGCTTATGGTTCAGTCTTAGGTCTCAGCAGAATTATAATTCTTCCTGAAAGTCACATGATAACTGCCTTCAGAGGTGATAAAGAGACAGATGAATAATTAGGCTTTCCAGTTTCCAGGGTCAGCCACATTTTTCCTTTCAAACCAGTGAACCCTATGTTAGGAAGGGCTTATTGGTAATTTTCAGGGTGTCAGGAGCTCACAGCCAGAGACTGGGCCAGTGAGCAGTGTGCATTCTGGGAGTGCAGAGGAAGGACATGCTCACTCTGTCTCTCTTTTATGCTGTTCCTCCTGGACATTGTCTATAAAATATCTCAGATAATGATAATATGGGACCCTCTTACTAGGAATTAGATAGTTAACAGAATTCAAGTTTTCCCAAAGTATTATCAGTATGATACTGTGCCATACTTTTGCAAGATGTTAACTATGGGGAAAACTAGCTTAAGAGTATAGGAAATTCTCTCTGAATTTCTTTCAGCTGTTTGTCAATTGATAATAATCTCAATAACATTTTCAATTAAAAATGCATTATCAGACCATCTGAATGCTCCTTATAAGTTGGCATGAATAAAGTGAGCAGACTCCAGATGAGATTCTCTATCTGTAGTAAGTCTGAAAATCAGTCACTTGGAGCAAACAGGACAGCCAAAACCCAGGGACGATTTACTAGGTGTCCTTTGTAGTAAAATCATGGTTCTGAGATTGCCTTTTTCCAACTTGGAAAAGCCCAAACAAGGTTTATATCATATAATATCATAATTCAGGTAAATAATTTATCCTAAGGAAAAAGAAGACAGAATGAGGGGATGCGGAACTGCATAACATAAATAGTAAATGTTAATTATAACAGTATATTGTAATAAAATGAAGAAAGAAAATGGAACATCTAACTGTAAATAACTGCTTAACTATGTTGTGTTTATGAAAGGTGGACTAAAATGGAGCTTCCAATAGATATTTAAATGCAGGTGTATTACTTAACTGAAGCCCTTCACTGGAGGCAGACTCCTAATCATTGTGCTTGCTTCTTGTCTACCTTCCATCCAAGAGCAGAATAAATATGACTATGCAGGTATATGGATTTTAAAGTTCCTTTTAAGTGTATGTTAGAAAAAATAAGGAGTTGAGCCATTAACTGAATTTTTTTTTTTTTTTTTTTTTTGTAAGTGTGGTTTAAATGACTGCTAAGATCCCTATAAGACACAATATTTGTAATTTAAGTGCTGGTGATCTTTGTGGTCCTCTCATGCATTGGGAAGACAGCATGGCCTTGGGTTTTGTTTGTTTGTTTTTTGTTTTTATTTGAACTAAAAAATTTGGAGACATCCTAGAGAGCCTGTCTATCTAGTTCTGTTTTCTAGAGATGAGATGGAAATTCTTCAGATTTTTTAATATAAAGAACATGTATCTATTTAGAAAAACTTGCACTGCTATTTTGCAAATTTTTCTACTATATTTACAAGGATAATTGGGCTTGGTGCATTATATATTGTAAAACACTATTTTTGTTAATCTCTGAATTAATGAAGTTTATGTTCCTGATTCTGTATCTGGCTGGTTTTTAGTCTTTCTTTGTAAAGTGATCTCAAAAGTGCTGTCAGCCTGTTCATAAAGCATTTATATTTTCAGTTAAAATGAGACAGATGATTTTGATAGCATCCCACTAGGCTAAACATTTATAGTATATGCATTTTGTGTGTATGTTGAAATATACCTCAACATTTCTTGTTGAGAAAATATTATAAGCATTTATATCTTTTAGCTTGGATTTTACTCTCACTTTTCATTGACTCTCAAAAAAGAGTACTTTAAAGTATAAATTTGGAAAGAAATGGATGAGAAATTTCAAAATCTGATGAACCCTACAGTTATAAGAAGAGCCATGATCCCCTAGAGCACAGAATCTCAATCTCTCTCTCTCTATCTCTCTCTCTCACAGACACACACAGCCTTATCTGAGTACTGGGTGTTATATGGGAGTGTTGAATCACTACACTGTTCATCTGAAACTAATATTACACTGTGTCTTAACTGGAATTTGAATAAAACTATGAAAAAATGTTATAAAAAAGAAATAATAAATATATTAAATAAGGCAACTCAAAAGACAATTATAAAGAGTGCTAAAGAAAATATGAACCAACCTAGAATTCTTTTTTTTTTTTTTTTTTTTTTTTTTTATGATAGTCACACAGAGAGATTGAGAGAGAGAGGGAGAAGCAGGCTCCACACACCAGGAGCCCGACGTGGGATTTGATCCCGGGTCTCCAGGATCGCGCTCTGGGCCAAAGGCAGGCGCCAAACCGCTGTGCCACCCGGGGATCCCCCAACCTAGAATTCTTTACACAGAAAAGAAAGTTTCTAAAATGAAGAAACAAAGTCATTCCCACAAATATATAAACTTGTAGAATTTGTAACCATTGGATTAATCTTATAGAAAAAGCATTCTTTTGTAGAAGAAAAATGATTTTTATTTGGAAATGTTGATCTATAAAAGCAACCAACAGAGTAATTGTTGCATAAATAAAAGTGATACATCTTGTACAAAAACATAATGGTAAGTAAGGTCTTATGGGATCAAAGGAATTGGTAAAGAAATCATTACATTTAATAACAGTTTAACAAGGTAGCTGGATACAAAATTGATACATACAAGAGAACTATATTATTTTTTATAGGAACATACAATTTGAAATGAAGCAACATAAGCTACCATATACATTAATATAAAAATATGAGGTAATTTAAATAAATCTAGCAAAGGTTATGCAATGTCCTATATGAGAAAATCTGTAAAAATTTTCTCAAGATTCACTTTAAAAAAAGACCTAACTTAGTAGACAGTTACAACACATTCATGATTTTGAAATCATTATTCTACAAAAATATAAATTCTTCCCACATAGGTGTAAATTCAGTGTAATTCCTAGTGGTTTTTGTGTGCGTGTGTGTTTATGAACATGTGTGTAAAATATGACAAGCTGAGTCCAAAACTAGCATGGAAATGTAAAGGGCAGAAATGGCCTTGAAAATGACTCTTGAAAATTAGGCTGTCAAAATTTATTTATCAGTATAGGTGGATAGAAACATAGATAAATCAACTTAGATGATGAGACAGAGATGGAGACACAGAGATAATTTTGCATGCAAAGCCCAGGAACAATCTCACATATTTATATACATTTGATTTCAGATAATCTCGTTGATGACTTTTTCAGGCAAATAAATAATTTGTATTGCAGAAAAATCTATGAGGGCATATGGATCCAGATTTTATTTTATTTTATTATGATTTTATTTATTCATAAGAGACACAGAAAGAGACACAGGCAGAGGGAGAAGCGGGCTCCCTGTGGGGAGCCCCATGCAAGACTAGATCCCAGGACTAGATCCCTGAATCATCGTGACCTGAGCAAAGGCAGACGCTTAACCATTGAGCCACCCAGGTGCAACCATATCGATCCATATTTTAGATTATTCTCATTTTATTGCCCAATTCAAAGTATATTTTGGTGTTTTCTGGTGAATCCATTTTCTAACAATAAAATAATATTAACTGTCATAGCAAAGAAACTGTAAGCTTTATATTTATGTAAATATTATCTAAGAGGGCTCTGATTCTTTATAATTTAAAAATTACAGTTTTTTAATAAAAATTTTATTGCATTATTAAGAATGCCTGTGTGTAGAGATACCTGGGTGGCTCAGTGGGTTCAGCATCTGCTTTCTGCTCAGGCCATGATTATGGGGTCCTGGGATGGAGTCCTTCCTCTGATGCCCTGCTCAGTGGGAGTCTGCTTCTCTCTCTCTTTCTCTGCCTCCTCCCCCCCGCTCATGCTCTGTCTCTTATCTCTCAAATAAATAAAGTCCTCTTTAAATTTTTTTAAAACCTTTTTTAAAAAAGTGTTTTAGGTGTGGACTATGAGGATTCAGCTTTGCTCCTTCTAAATAAAGAAATAGCAATTAAAATAATTGCAATTAATATATTAATATTAAAATAATAGCAATTAAAATAATTAAAATAAAATAATAAAGAAATAGCAAATTAAATCAGACTTTTCAAATAATAGACCTTATTAGGCACATGGTTGTCAGATACAAGAATCTAGAATGGAAAAAGAGAAGAAAATAAAAGCCAGTAGGACATTTATCTACATGAATTCAGATAAGGGATTATAAGAGAAGAAGGCTGAGAAACTGTGCTGTGAGGTATAAAGGTAAGCCAGTAAGATACTCTTTTTCTATTTATAAGTTATAAGAGTTGATGGAAAATGCACACACATTAACAATTACAGTAAAAATTTCTAAGCATTGCATAAAGCCAAATAAAAAGTTATTATGTATTGTTAATTCATATTCAGAAGCACAGAATTGACTTGATTGAATTCATGGCATTGTGGTACTACATATCTTATTTACTCATGATTTTTCTTCGTTAATTTATTATGTTTTTGTCCTTACTCTTCATATCTCAACTCTAGTACCATTTCCTCCTCCACATAAGCACCCTTTCTTATGACTTAAATGTTTTCTTTCAATGCACTGCTAAGTTGAAGTTCATTTTCTTATATGTTTATTTATGGCAATATAAACTATTAATTTATGTTTTTGGTAAGATTACAAACATGTTTACCTATAAATCTGTTTGTTTTTTAAATTAAGAATCATGTATTTTTTCATGTGCCTACATTCAATATCTACAAATAGTTCATTTTGCCTCATTATGCTGTAGTATATTATTACACACATTTAACAGATGCTACTTCAGTATTGTTGCCATAATAGACATTTAGGTAGCCTCCTGCTATTTACTAAAAAAAAAAAAAAAAAAGAAAAAGAAAAAGAAAAAAAAGACTATTGCAGTAGATATCTTTCTCTCCTATTCCCTTCTGGAACAGTTTTCTAGGATTTTGCTTAATTTTATCTTTTTGAAAACATGCCAACATTTACACGGTTGAATAATTCTTTACTGAAAATTAAGATATATTCAAACAAAGGTAGAAGAAATGAAAAATAGGAGCAAATGAGAAAAGAAAAAGAAAGATCATGTGGATAGACATAATGAGAAGATAGTAAGATAAGTTGCCAATATACTATTTGGAGTTATCTAGAAAGAGCAACAGGAGTAAGTAAATAGTGAGTATCTGCACAGAAACAAAACAAAACAAAACAACAAAAACACATATTAAAGAAAAATAAGAGGGAAAGATGTTAAAGGATGTCTATAAATATAAAATAGTGAAGAATGTGATGGGAGGATGAAACAATTAGAATACAACAAAAATTCAAATAATAAATTAACTGTATCTAAGGAAATATATATTTTTCTTTCTAAAGTAATTGATATCAAAACAATAGAAACCCCATAGGTTAAATCTAATGATACCCAAGGACAAGAGTGGCAGTTTCTCTTAAAAGAAAAATCCTGGGGGGGGGGGAGATTAAAAGATCCTTATATAAATTAGCTTTTATAACAGATTTTATTGCTAATTAGATTCAAATACAATGTTTAAAAGTCAAAGTGGGTCAAAGTTTGTTTAATTCAGCTAAAAGAATACAATTTTTAAAAATTCATACTATTAAAGATAATTTTATTTTTAAGAGAGAAATTTAAAATGAAATGTTAAACATTGGCACAAAAATATTCCATTAAGCTAAAAGAAATAAATAATAAAAATGAATTTAATTTTAATTACGTATAAGAATCTTTTAGAGTCCTGATGCATGAATGGCTCAGCAGTTGAGTGTCCGCCTTACGCTCAGGGCTTGATCCTGGGATCCTGGGATCAGGGATCGAGTCTAGCATCGGACTCCCTGCAGGGAGCCTGCTTCTCCCTCCGCCTATGTCTCTGCCTCTCTCTCTCTCTCTGTGACTCTTGTGAATAAATAAATCTTAAAAAAAAAAAAAAAAGAATATTTTAGAGACAAATTAACAATATGTTTGATGTATAATATACCTACTATAATACAAATATATCATTATCTATTACATAATATATTATTATTAATTTATAGGGTTAAATTAACATTGTAAGTATGTGTAATAGGTACCATATTTTGTATTAAGATTGATGAGAAAAATGAATCCTTAAAAAATTAAAACATAAAATGAAAATTAAAAATTAGGAAATGTGGCCACTCAGCATTTTGTCCCAGTCAGTCCGGAGGCTGCGGCTGCAGAGGAACCCCCCGAAGAGAGACTGCAGAGATGCTGTCCATGCAGGTCGCCATGGCCGTGGCCTGCACCCTCCCTCGGTGGGCTGGGCTGGTCTCCAAAAATGCTTTGGGATCATCCTTCATTGCTGCAAGGAACCTCCATGCCTCTACCACTCGTCTTCAGAAGACTAGCACTGCCGAAGTGTTCTCTACCCTTGAAGAGTGTATTCTTGGAGCTGATACCTCTGTCGACCTTGAAGAGACTGGCTGTGTCCTAAGCATTGGTGATGATATTGCCTGTGTACATGGGCTGAGGAATGTTAAGGCTGAAGAAATGGTAGAGTCTTCTTCAGGCTTAAAGGGTATGTCTCTGAACTTGGAACCTGACAACATTGGTGTTGTCATGTTTGGAAATGATAAACTAATTAAGGAAGGATATATCATGTAAAGAACAGGAGCCACTGTGGACGTTCCAGTTGGCAAGGAGCTGTTGAGCCGTGTTGTAGATGCCCTTGGCAATGCCATTGATGGAAAGGGTCAAGTTGGTTCCAAGATCCATAGGCGAGTTGGCCTGAAAGCCCCTGGGATCATTTTTTGAAACTGCTTGTGAACCAATTAAGGCCGTGGAGAGCTTGATGCCAATTGCTCATGGTCAGCATGAGCTGATTATTGATGACCGGCAAACTGGCAAAACGTCAATTGCTATTGACACAATCATTAATCAGAAATGTTTCAATGACGGGACTGATGAAAAGAAGAAGCTATAGTGTATCTATGTCGCTATTGGTCAGAAGAGATCTACAGTTGCCCAGTTGGTGAAGAGACTAACAGATGCAGATGCCATGAAGTTCACCATTGTGGTGTCAGCTACTGCTTCTGATGCTGCTCCACTTCGGTGCCTGACTCCTTATTCTGGGGGCGGGGGGGGGAGAATATTTTAGAGATCATGGCAAACATGCTTTGATCATCTACGATGACTTATCCAGACAGGCTGTTGCTTATCGTTGGATGTCTCTGCTGCTCCGCCGGCCCCCCGGTCGTGAGGCCTATCCGGGTGATGTGTTCTACCTACATTCCCATCTGCTAGAGAGAGCAGCCAAAATGAACAATTCTTTTGGTGGTGGCTCCTTGACTGCTTTACCAGTCATAGAAACACAAACTGGTGATGTGAATGCTTACATTCCGACAGATGTCATTTCCATCACTGATGGACAGATCTTGGGAACAGAATTGTTCTACAAAGGTATCCGCCCTGCCATTAACGTCAGTTTATCTGTGTCCTGTGTTGGATCTGCTGCCCAAACCAGGGCCATGAGGCAGGTGGCAGGTGCCATGAAGCTGGAATTGGCTCAGTATTGCGAGATTGCAGCTTTTGCCCAGTTTGGTTCTGACCTTGATGCTGCCACTCAACAACCCTTGAGTCGTGGCATGAGATTGACTGAGTTGCTGAAGCAAGGACAGTATTTTCCCATGGCTATTGAAGAACAAATGGCTGTTATTTATGCTGGTGTAAGAGGATATCTTGATAAATTGGAGCCCAGCAAGATCACAAAGTTTGAGCATGCTTTCTTGGCTCGTGTTATCAGCCAGCACCAAGCCTTCTTGGACAAATATAAGGACCAATGGAAAGATCTCAGAACAGTCAGATGCTAAGCTGAAAGAGATTGTAACAAACTTCTTGGCTGGATTTGAAACTTAAAGTCCTGTGGATTCACATCAAATGCCAGTTTGGTTTTGTCATCGTTTATTCTAGTAATCAGTTCCATTAGTAGAAGGATTACTCTCATGCTCCAGATGTACAGAAATTACCTTAAAAATAAAGGTTCCATATTGCTTGGTAAAGAAAAAAAATAGGAAATGCACTTCTGGTTTATCTGTTTTTCTTTTTAATTATTTATTCATTTGAGAGCAAGAGAGAGCACAAATGAGGAGAGGGGCAAAGGGAGAGAGAGATCCTTCCTGCTGATCAAGAAGCCCAATATGGGGCTCAATTCCAGGACCTGGAGAATATGACCTGAGCCAATGGCAGACGTTTACCCAAGTGAACCACCCAGGTGCACCTGGTATATATGTGTTGAGACACAATTTGTTTTTTCATTTACTAGTAGATGGACATATGGGTTATTTGCAGCTTTGAGTCCTTCTGAATAAAGCAGCTATGAATATTCACATACACATCAGTATAAACGTACATTTCCAGCTCTCTTTGTTAAGTACCGAAGCATGGGATTGCTATTTTGTACAGTATGTATGTTTTAATATATATGATACAATATAGTGTTTTCAAAAGTGGCTAACAGTTTGCACACCCACCAGCATTGTGTGAAAGTTTCCCTTACTCCCTCTTCTCAGCACACCTGAGGATTTTAACTTTAGCCATTTTAGTGTATGCGTGTTTAGTTGTATTTCAATGTCCTAATTCGTATTTTTCTGATGGCTAGTGATGTTTAGGATATTTTCACATGAAAATTTGCCAGTGTTTATCTTACTTTGTGAAGTGTCTGCATCCATCCTGTTGATTTTTTAAGTAAGAGCTCTTTACATCTCTTGTATAGAAACCCATTGTTGGGTCTGCAAAAAATTTCCCTTAGTCTGTACTTTGCTTTTTTCTTTCCTTAGCTATGTCTTTCAAAAGCAAACAGTTTTTAATGTTGATGAAGTTTATTTTATCAATTTTTGTACACTTTATTTTTTCTGTTGTTTAAAAAATCAGCCTGATCTAATTCTCAAAGATTTTGTCCAGTTTTTTTCTTATCTTCCACATTGATGTCTTTATATGAGAGTAAAGATGCATATTCCTTCCTTGTTATTTTTTTTTTTATTTTAGAAACTTTTAGGTAAATCTAAAGGAAGTAGAATTTTTTTAGAAAACAGTGTATTGAATTAAACACATTGCCAACACGTCTAATCAAGAGTGCCATTTTACCTGTTATTTTTCTTAAGGTAAGTTTCGACCATTTATGCTCTCATAATTGCAATATATGTTCCAGTATAGTTCCCTTTGGAGACTGTGTTAACCAAAGTAAATTGATGAGAACTATAATAATGTAGAGAAATTGATAGTAACATAAAATCACTTAGAATTAAATTACATAGAAAAATAGCCTTAATAAAACTGTAATGATTGGTGAGTACTACCTATAGCTTACCTCCTCCAAATTTTTTTTCCAGAAGTTTTCCATAGTGCTATCATGTTTTCCTAAAGATCTCTTTATAAATAAACTCTAATTTAAAGAAATATCCATACTACTGTGTCTCAAGTATGATATTATGTAAGTCCATTATTACTGAGAATTTATTTGGTGGTTTCTTTTTTTCCTACTTTAATTGTGACTTAGATCTTTAAAGAAATGATGCCTTAATTTTCTTCCAAATGCATTTATGATCTCTAAGTAGATATGATGTACATCTCACAACAAGGTAACTTACAGATTTGTTAAATAGTATGATTTACACATCAACACAAACTGAATTTTTTGAAATTAGGTATTTATTCATAAAAGATGGAGATTTTATTATTAAATTTTATAATACCTACATATTTCCTATAGTTAGAAAAGAGAATATGTAGGGAAATCTCTTAGTTAATTGTGAATATCTAAGAATAAAGGATGAAGAAAAGAGAAGTTCATGAAGAAGTTTCCCCTTTTCTCTGGTGAATGGAATTCATAACCATATTTGCAGTATGTTGTATTTTCCAGAGATGGCCACATAATCCCTTCTCACTTGCTGTTCTTACAATGCAGCTGGTACTCTTGAACCCAGGAAGTGCGATCTATGTTCCCTCTTCTTGAATATGGGTTGAAATAGTGTTTGTCTCCATAGAAAATGGTGGAAGCAATTTTTTTGTGATTTCAATGCTAGATCTTAAAAATGTTACAGTTTCTATTTGGTTTAGGACACATGGAGATGGAACCCAGGCACTATGCTGTGGGGAACCCTGAACCAGCCACATAGATATGAACTGAGGTTCTTAGGTGACTGCCACTATCAACCATTAGATTTGTGAGCAAATTATCCTTCAAAAGATTTTAGGTCTCAGTATTTGGGGTTCATGCATGAAACTACAGACATTGTAGAACAAAGACAAGCTGTCTATGCTATGCCTGTGTGAAATTCTGACCACAGAATCAAAGGTTGCTTTATGTAATTTTTTTTAAGATTTTATTTATTTGACAGAGAGAGAGAGAGCGCGCGCACAAGTAGGCAAGACAACAGGCAGAAGGAGAGGAAGAAGGAAACTCCTTGCTGAACAGGGAGCCCAATGTGGGGCTTGATCCCAGGACTCCAGGTTCATGACCTGAGCCACCCAGACACCCCTGTAATAAAGTTTTATAATAATTTCTTATAAAGTGTTAAGTAACTGGAATAATATTTAATTTTTTAAAGAAGTGAGTATATTTTGGAATAACATAGTAGATAATAGATCAGAGGTTGCTTTTTATCATTAATGAGCCTTGGTCATTCCTTGTCTATGTGTTAGTATGCTTCACCTCACCAATCAGACTAATACATATGTCTGTGTGTTAGTATGCTTCGTCTCCATTTAGGTCAATTTTATTAGGTTTAAAGTTTTTCTAAATAGGTCTTAGTAGTAGAGTTAACAATATGAAAGAAGCTTTTGTACCTCATAGAAAAGAATTGGGCATTAGAACCACTAAGGGTTTACTAATCTCTTTCTACATGAGCTGACAGATGGGACCACAATTAATAGCCCACAATTAATAGCCCTTGCCATAGATTATAGGTGTTATGGGTTGGCACATTTTTTCCTATTTCAGTGTTTTGGTAATATCAGAAACCTCTCCTAATTTTGATTAGTGGGAATCAATTGCAGTAAAGTCATAGTCCAGCAGCTTGAAATCATCATTTTCCTGAGAAAGAATGGCTGCTTTGTGAAAGCAATTTCCTGTAATCAGAAAGGGGAAAGAAAGAAATGGGTGGTTGATACTACTTTTGTCTTTCAACAGGTAGACTTATTTTGTGCTTATTGTACCTTGAATGGGAGGGAAGACATACAGAAACCAGTTACACACTCTCATACACAGAGTATAGTGGAAAAATGTGAATCTTTGAAGCCACAGAGAAACAATCTTTCATGTTATAGCTGTATGATTTAGGACTATTTATTTAACATATCTGAGAGTTTTCATATTTGTTTAATGTAGTATTGAACCTATTGTACAGAGTTGTTGACTAATAAATGACATTATAAGTGTAAAATCCTTGCACAGTACAAAAATAGGCTCCCTTTCTCCTCTATCTCTCAATCTATATATTTATATATTATTATTTAAGATTATATATATAATATATAGGCTGCAAATTGTAACCCAAGATGCACTCATTCCCTCTTCTTTTTGCATTTTGCCTTTTCTTTAGAAGAGCTCATCTAGTCCCGTGTATTTAAGTATCATTTATGTGGTAAATTTATAACTGCATCTTCGAAGTACCAGACAAAAATAAGAGTGTTCTGGAAACAAGAATGATACATCCTATCTAAATAGGTAAAGGAGTGAAGAGAAAGAGAAACTTGGACATAAAAATGATAGAAGAATCCATTGTCTTACAAATCTGGCTTAGGAAGGACAAAATGCTGGACAAGAAAAAAGTGTTTTAAGTTATGGAACAGGAGTTTCAAAGGGCATAGTTAATGGGTTTGTGTTGGAAAAGAGAAGTGTGATATTAAGGTAGGAAGAGGAAACAACTGTGAATAATGCAAGAAGGAAAATTCTTGGCAAGGGAAAATGATGCTGAAGTGAAACAGGGATGTAGAGCTTGGTGGATTTAATATTGGTCATCACCTGAAGACGGGTGAGCATTGCTGGTTGACGGTGCTCAACTAAGGCCATTGGCCACTGAATGATTCTGTCCTTTCCATTTTGCTCACAGTGATGATTCCTCACAGCAGCAGGCAGAAGCCAGAGTATGGCCATAAGACCTTTGTGACTTAGTTGAGATGCCAGCATGCAGAAGCTGTATTGTGTGCCAGGTGCAGATGAGTGACAGAGTAGAGTGGTCTTACTTGAGGAGAATATGTCAGTTATAAGAATTTAGCACAGTATTCAGCTTGAATGTATAGTTGATTTTACAGAAAGAATAAACACAGTTGCTCCCTATGGCTTGATTTCTAGGTAAGACAGCTATGATTGCGACAGCCACAGAGGATGGCAGAATTTGACAGCATACTTATTAACATAAGGGGCCTCAGCATCGTATTATAGAGGAGGGAACAAATGACAGCCATGGTTTGAAAACTGAGCAGATTATATAGTTGGTCATACCTAATGATGGTTGGCAGTGAGGGGAGGAAAAAGAGGTATGTGGGAGACATTGAAGTGGAACTTTAGATCTTGTGAGAGAGAGTGAAGCAACAACTTTAAAAATACCATATATATATTTTTTAAGCTTAGGTTTGTGTGGAGTCAGAAATACGGATAATATAACTATTTGAGTCTCCAGTTTATTCTTAACAAGATTTACAATCTATTATGTAGTTGTCCATTTATTTTTTCATTCTTGTTTCTTCCCTTTGTGTAATCATTCTTTTCCTATTAATCTTTGTTTAAAATAGAAGATAAAATATTTTCCTTTTGTAGTGAATGTTAGTTTTCTTTTTATTCAAAGCTTTCTTAAAAAAAAAAAAACTTTCTTGAAATTCTCCCCTTCTGTGTCCCAATTTGTATTTTATTTTACTTCCTTTTAATTTTTCACAGCTGATATTTTTGGGTTTTAAACTATTTTCAAAATAATTCCTACACTGGATTTTGTTTTTTCTATAGAGCAGTAATTTTTCAACTCTTGCTGTATATGAGAATTCCTGAGAATTCCTGAGAATTCCCGAGAATATATATGAGTGGCACCCAAATAACTGGTCTTAATGTACAGACAAGGATGAGAATCATTGCATTTCATATTTTCATAGCTCAGAATTTTTATAGGCTCCCTGAGTGATTTTAATATGGATTTAATGAACAATGAAGAGTCGGGATCTTAGAATATTTGAATGGGAATATTCAAATAGAAATTGTTTAGGAATCAGAAATCAAGAATTTCTAACAATGATTTATTGTTCACTTTGACCACGCTTTTTATACAAATGAAAAATCATACATTGGAATTTTATCAGCACTATTGCAGGTGAAGAAGGGATCATGAGGATACCAGTATAAACAGTAATAGTTGTCTGTAACACAGCATTTCATATATAAGCCACTTAGTAACAGCTCTTCAACTTTTTTTTTTTTTTTTTTTTTTTTTGAGAAAGAGAGAGAGTGCTTGTGTGTGTGTGTGTGTGTAGTGGGGAGGGACAGAGGGAGAGAGACTCTCCAGCAGACTTCACACTGAGCATAGAGCCTGAAGCCAGGCTCCATCTCACAACCCTGAGATGATGACCTGAGCCAAAAATCAAGAGTCTGACACTTAACGACTGAGCCACCCAGGTGCCCCTATGGTCTCTAACATCTTGAAAATTATTTTCTACATTAGTCAATTTATGGGCATATTTTGAGTGATATGTCACCAGGAGCTTCTTCATGATCTTTTCATCATCAAACACAGGTTCTCTTCTTAATAAAAAGTAAAAGGAATCTCATACACTCAAGCACCCATAAGCCTGATGAAAAAATTGCTTATTTTTGTTTATATTTAGTTATTGAATAATCTTTGTGTATAAACAGTCAGAGTGGCCACAATTATTCTGTTTTTAAACACTTGGAAAGGTTGCTGGGAAAATTTCATGCATAACTTGATTTTTTTTTTTCTGGATTTCTTTTATAGGCCATCTGCTCATTGATAACTTTAATAGAGGTTTTCTTTATAATGTTTTGTCTCAGAATAATCCGTTTACTATTCTCAGCAATCCTAAAAGCAATCCAAAAGAAATCTGAATTTTATTGCTTTGGATGATTTGCTTAAAAATGTTACAGATCTGCTCATTCATTCAAGGTTATAATTCCTATTTGTTCGGTTGTTACTTCATTTCTCCTTGTAATGATTCCTTACTTAAATTATTTACTGTATACTCAACTGTACAAACAGAGACATACAAGCTACTCTGAAATGTTTCACTAACAACAGAACAACATGAGATCTATGCTGCCAATACAGTGTTTTAGATTTTACTACCACTCTGCCAGACTGGTAAACTGTCAGGTGAGGGCAGTTGCTATAGAGAGATACTTGTTGTGTCCATTACAGCCTCCTATGCCTTGAGGTGATGTCCAGATACTAAGATATTGATTGATTATTAAGATATCACTTAAGATATTAAGAAAGAAAGAAAGTTGTATGAAGGGAAGAGTATAAATTTTGTAGATAAATCTGAAGCAAGAATCTGTTGCTATCTTTAATATGCTAAATGGCAGTAGATGCGGAATTAATTCTTCCTCGACCTAAATGGTAGAGTTGTTTTCAGGATTATGTCTGACAAGTTATTGAAATTTTCCAGCAGTGCTTAAAAAAATCAAATGGTGTTAGTAGTAACTGCTGGCATTATTATTTTTATTAAATATCAAGGGATAATCTAGGAACTTTTTTTTTCTTTTTTTTTTTTTTTTACTTAGAATGTTTCTCCCCACAATAAATATCCTATCCTCTGTCTTGGTGAACTGAGGTGGACATCTATTTTGTTTTCTTTCTCCCTCTAGGTCTAAAGTACAGCAGACCAAGTCTGCACTCGAGTCTCCATCTGCCTTTCTCTGGGTTCAGCAATATATCTGCTTGATTTGTAGACTTTAACTCTAGATTTGGGAAAAAGAGGGAAAGGAGAACTTCATATCTACTCCTACTGAAGAGTTTCCATTTCGACTGTATTTATTTATTTATTTATTTATTTATTTATTTATTTATTTATTTTTATTTATTTATTTATTTATTTATTTATTTATTTATGAGAGAGAAAGAGAGAGAGAGGCAGAGACACAGGCAGAGGGAGAAGCAGGCTCCATGCAGGGAGCCCGATGTGGGACTCCATCCCAGGTCTCCAGGATCATGCCCTGGGCTGAAGGCAGCGCTAAACCACTGAGCCACCTGGGCTGCCCATTTCAACTGTATTTAGACCTTACTTCCAAATTGTGTTCCTCTGTGGTTCTAAAATCTGTTCTTCAATTGCTCCTAGCTAACAAACAGTATGAAAATGACTTATACATCACTTCCTGCTTCTCAGCAAACAGGTGCCAGAGACTTCTTTATTTCCATAGCTGCTAGGAATTTTACAAACCATACAAACTGAAAAAAGCATAGGAACCACAAAGGAAATTGGCCTTAAAAGACATCTATGAAATAAGTAGGAAAATTAAGTAAAAGGAAGACTAGGGATCTATGTCAACGTGAAAACTGTTTCGCTGCCCATGCATCTCATCTGGGGTTAGTTCATCATTTAATATTGAACTCTGTTTACAGGTTTCTGTGGTGACTTTTTTTTTTAATTGGAGTTCAATTTACCAACATATAGCATAACACCCAGTGCCTATCCCATCAAGTGCCCCCCTCAGTGCCTGTCACCCAGTCACCCCCACCCCCCACCCACCTCCCTTTCCACCACCCCTTTTTCGTTTCCCAGAGTTATGAGTCTCTCCTGTTCTGTCACCCTTGCTGATATTTCCCAATCATTTTTTTCCTCCTTTCCCCTTTATTTCCTTTCACTATTTTTTATATTCCCCAAATGAATTCCCCATATAATGTTTGTCCTTTTCCAATTGACTTATTTCACTCAGCATAATACTCTCCAGGTCCCTTCATGTCGAAGCAAAAGGTGGGTATTTGTCATTTCTAATGGCTGAGTAATATTCCATTGTACAAAAGCCACATATTCTTATTCCATTCATCTGTCAATGGACACTGAGGCTCTTTCCACAGTTTGGCTGCTGTGGACATTGCTGCTATAAACATCAGGGTGCAGGTGTCCTGCCGTTTCACTGCATCTATATCTTTGGGATAAATCCCCGGCAGTGCAATTGCTGGGTCGTAGGGCAGATCTATTTTTAACTCTTGATGAGATGTATTTCACTACATCTGTATCTTTGGGGTAAATACCCAGCAGTGCAATTGCTTGGTCATATGGTAGCTCTATTTTGAACTTTTTGAGGAATCTCCACACAGTTTTCCAGAGTGGCTGCACCAGTTCACATTCCCAACAACAGTGCAAGAGGATTCCCCTTTCTCCACATCCTCTCCAACATTTCTTGTTTCCTGTCTTGTTAATTTTCCCCATTCTCACTGGTGTGAGGTGGTATCTTGTGGTTTTGATTTGTATTTCCCTGATGGCCAGTGATGCGTAGCATTTTCTCATGTGCTTGTTGGCCATGTCTATGTCTTCCTCTGAGATTTCTGTTCATATCTTTTGCCCATTTCATGATTGGATTGTTTGTTTCTTTGGTGTTGAGTTTAAGAAGTTCTTTATAGATCTTGGAAACTAGCACTTTATCTGATACGTCATTTGCAAATGTCTTCTCCCATTCTGTAGGTTGTCTTTGAGTTTTGTTGACGGTATCCTTTGCTGCGCAAAAGCTTCTTATCTTGATGAAGTCCCAATAATTCATTTTTCTTTTGTTTCCCTTGCCTTCATGGGGATGTATCTTGCAAGAAGGTACTCTGGCCAAGTTCAAAAAAGGTGTTGCCTATGTTCTCCTCTAGAATTTTGATGGAATCTTGTCTCACATTTAGATCTTTCATCCATTTTGAGTTTATCTCTGTGTATGGTGCAAGAGAGTGGTCTAGTTTCATTCTTCTGCATGTGGATGTCCAGTTTTCCCAGCACCATTTATTGAAGAGACTGTCTTTCTTTTTTTTTTTTTTTTTTTTTAAATTTTTTTTTTAATTTTTATTTATTTATGATAGTCACAGAGAGAGAGAGAGAGAGGCAGAGACACAGGCAGAGGGAGAAGCAGGCTCCATGCACCGGGAGCCTGATGTGGGATTCGATCCTGGGTCTCCAGGATCGCGCCCTGGGCCAAAGGCAGGCGCCAAACCGCTGCGCCACCCAGGGATCCCAGAGACTGTCTTTCTTCCAATGGATAGTCTTTCCTCCTTTGTCGAATATTAGTTGACCATAAAGTTGAGGGTCCACTTCTGGATTCTCTATTCTGTTCCATTGATCTATGTGTCTGTTTTTGTGCCAGTACCACACTGTCTTGATGACCACAGCTTTGTAGTACAACCTGAAATATGGCATTGTGATGCCCCCAGATATGGTTTTCTTTTTTAAAATTCCCCTGGTTATTCGGGGTCTTTTCTGCTTCCACACAAATCTTAAGATAATTTGTTCCAACTCTCTGAAGAAAGTCCATGGTATTTTGATAGGGATTGCATTAAACGTGTATATTGCCCTGGGTAACATTGACATTATCACAATATTAATTCTGCCAATCCATGATCATTGAATATTTTTCCATCTCTTTGTGTCTTCCTCAATTTCTTTCAGATGTGTTCTATAGTTTTGAGGGTATAGATCCTTTACCTCTTTGGTTAGGTTTATTCTAGGTATCATATGCTTTTGGGTGCAATTGCAAATGGGATTGACCCCTTAATTTCTCTTTCTTCAGTCTCATTGTTAGTGTATAGAAATGCCACTGACTTCTGGGCATTGATTTTGTATCCTGCCACACTGCCAAATTGCTGTATGAGTTCTAGCAATCTTGGAGTGGAGTCTTTCGGGTTTTCTATGTAGAGTTTCATGTCATCGGTGAAGAGGGAGAGTTTGACTTCTTCTTTCCCAATTTGAATGCCTTTAATGTCTTTTTGTTTGCTGAGGCTAGGACTTCCAGTACTATGTTGAATAGCAGTGGTGAGAGTGGACATCCCTGTCTTGTTCCTGATCTTAGGGGAAAGGCTCCCAGTGCTTCCCCATTGAGAATTATATTTGCTGTGGGTTTTTCGTAGATGGCTTTTAAGATGTTGAGGAATGTTCCCTCTATCCCTACACTCTGAAGAGTTTTGGTCAGGAATGGATGCTGTATTTTGTCAAATTCTTTCTCCATATCTATTGAGAGGATCATATGGTCCTTGTTTTTTCTCTTGCTGATCTGATCAATCACGTTGATTGCTTTACAAGTGTTGAACCAGCCTTGTGTCCCGGGGATAAATCCCACTTGGTCATGGTGAATAATATTCTTAATGTATTGTTGGATCCTATTGGCTACTATCATGTTGAGAATTTTTGCATCCATGTTCATCAAGGATATTGGTCTATAATTCTCCTTTTTGGTGGGGTCTTTGGTTTTGGAATTAAGGTGATGCTGGCTTCACAGAACGAGTTTGGAAGTACTCCATCTCTTTCTATCTTTCAGAACAGCTTTAGTAGAATAGGTATGGTTTCTTCTTTAAATGTTTGATAGAATGCCCCTGGGAAACCATCTGGCCCTGGACTTTTGTGTCTTGGATGGTTTTTTATGACTGCTTCAATTTCCTCCCTGGTTATTGGCCTATTCAGGTTTTCTATTTCTTCCTGTTCAAGTTGTGGTAGTTTGTGGTTTTCCAGAAATGCATCCATTTCTTCTAGATTGCCTAATTTATTGGCATATAGCTGCTCATAGTATGTTTCTAAAATCCTTTGTATATTCTTGGTGTTGGTGGTGATCTCTCCTATCTCATTAATGATTTTATTAAATTGAGTCTTTTCTCTCTTCTTTTTAATAAGGCTGGCTAATGGTTTATCTATTTTATTAATTCTTTCAAAGAACCAACTCCTGGTTTTGTTAATATTTTCCACAGTTCTTCTGGTCTCTATTTCATTGAGTTCTGCTTGAATCTTTACTAATTCTCTTCTTCTGCTGGGTGTAGGATCTATTTGCTGTTTTTTCTCCAGCTCCTTTAGGTGCACGTTAGCTTTTGTATTCGAGTCTTTCCAGCTTTTGGATGGATGCTTGTATTGTGATGTATTTCTCCCTCAGGACTGCTTTTGCTGTATCCTAAAGATTTTGACGGGTTGTATCTTCTCTCTCATTAGTTTCCATGAATCTTTTTAATTCTCCTCTTATTTCCTGTTTACTCTTTCATCTTTTAGCAGGATGCTCTTTAACCTCCATGTGTTTGAAATTCTTCCAAGTTTCTTCTTGTTACTGAGTTCAAGTTTCAAAGCATTATGGTCTGAAAATATGCAGGGGAAAATCCCAATCTTTTGGTATTGGTTAAGACCTGATTTGTGACCCAGTATGTAGTCTATTCTGGAGAAAGTTCCATGTGCACTTGAGAAGAATGTGTATTCAGTTGCGTTTGTATGTAAAGTTCTGTAAATATCTGTGAAATCCATCTGGTCCAGGGTATTATTTAAAGCTCTTGTTCCTTTGGAAATGTTGTGCTTAGAAAACCTGTCGATTGTAGAAAGTGCTACATTCAAGTCACCAAGTATAAGTGTATTATTATCTAAGTATGTCTTAACTTTGGTTATTGATTGATTGATATACTTGGCAGCTCCCACATTCGGGGCATAGATATTCATGATTGTTAGGTCCTCTTGTTGGATAGATCCTTTAAGTATGAGATAGTGTCCCTCTTCATCTCTCACCACAGTCTTCGGGATAAACTTTATCTGATATAAGGATGGCTACCCCTGCTTTCTTTTGAGGACCATTTGAATGGTACATGGTTCTCCAACCTTTTATTTTCAGGTTGTAGGTATCCTGTCTAATATGAGTCTCTTGTAGACAGCAAATAGATGGGTCTTGCTTTTTTTTTTTTTTTTTTTTTTTTTTTTGGGTCTTGCTTTTTTATCCTGTCTGAAACCCTGCCCCTTTTGATGGGGTCCTTGAGCCCATTCACGTTCAGAGTTACTATTGAAAGATATGAGTTTAGTGTCATCATGATAACCTATTCAGTCCCTGTTTTTGTAGATTTTTCCCTTGGACTTCCTCCTTAGTATTTCTTGCAGAGAATCCCGTTAGTATTTCTTGCAGAGCTGGCTTCATGGTCACATATTCTTTCAGTTTCTGCCTATCTTGGAAGCTCTTTATCTCTCCTAATCTAAACGAGAGGCTTGCTGGATAAAGTATTCTTGGCTGCATGTTCTTCTTATTTAGGACCCTGAATATATCCTGCCAGCCCTTTCTGGCCTGCTAGGTCTCTGTGGAGAGGTCTGCTGTTAATCTAATATTTCTCCCCATGAAAGTTAGAGATTTCTTGTCTCTTGCTGCTTTAAGGATCTTCTTTTTATCTTTGGAATTTGCAAGTTTCACTATTAAATGTCAAGGTGTTTAGCGGTTTATATTGATTTTAGGGGGGATCTCTCTATCTCCTGGATCTGAATGCCTGTTTCCCTCCCCAAATTAGGGAAGTTCTCAGCTATGATTTGTTCAAATACATATTCTGGACCTCTGTCCTTTTCGGCATCCTCAGGAACCCCAATTAAACATAGATTTTTCTTTCTGAGGCTGTCATTTATTTCCCTTTACCTATTCTCATGATCTTTTCATTGATTTTCTCTTTTTCCTCAGTTTTCTTCCTTGCCTTGTCTCCTATGTCACTGAGTCATTCTTCTACCTCATTAACCCTCGTCTTTAGGGTCTCTAGTTTGGATTACATCTCATTTAATTGATTTTTAATTTCGGCCTTATTAGATCTAAATTCTGCAGTCATGAAGTCTCTTGAATCCTTTATGCTTCTTTCTAGAGCCACCAGTAGTTTTATAATACTGCTTCTGAATTGTCTTTCTTTCTTTTTTTTTTTTTAAAGATTTTATTTATTTATTCATAGAGGCACAGAGAGAGAGAGAGAGAGAGAGATGCAGAGACACAGGCAGAGGGAGAAGCAGACTCCATGCAACAAGCCTGATGTGGGACTTGATCCGGGGTCTCCAGGACCACATCCCGGGCTGCAGGCGGCGCTAAACCACTGCGCCACCAGGGCTGCCCCTGAATTGTCTTTCTGACATTGAATTGTAATCCCAATTTTGTAACTATCTGGGAGAAAGGACTGTTTCTGATTCTTTGGAGGTGAGTTTTTCCTTCTAGTCATTTTGCTCAGTGCAGAGTGGTCAAAAACAAGTTGTACTTGATAGAAGCGTGAACTCTTCTCACTGTAGTATTCCATCTGTTCTCTCTTTAAATCTTAGGTCGAATTCGTAGGTTTTTAGGATGATTTGAAAGTTATCTAGGTAATTTGGTGGGGACAGGTGACTTGGGGACCCTTCTCTTCCGACATCTTGCCCCCTCCCTCCTGTGGTGACTTTAGAGTGAAGATTTGGAAGCTGTAGGATCCTTAATGACATCTTATTTCATAGTACTCTACCTTTAGTGTAGTAGTCTTGAAATAAATTCCCTAGTATTCAAACTTTTAACCAAAAAAGCCTCCCCAATAAATGGAAACTGGAAGGAAAGAGAAGCCAAGAGATCCTTGACTTGAGTTTTGACTAGTCTTGAATATCTTCTTTCAGAAATGTATATTCAGTGTTTTTATCTAAAACCTAAGTGCTATAGTGTATATGTCAGCTCTTAAATATACTATTTCCGTTTGATAAAAGTGAGGCTTTGGGCAGGGAAACTTCTAATATTGTTATAGTTACTGAGTCTGAGTTGACTCTCCCAAAATGGAAACATCAGATAAGTGAATTACATCGTTTCCATGAATGAGATATTAAATTTCAGTAAGAGTCCAGTAGTAATATGCTCTTCTGATGGGTTTTTCCTGATAGCTGTGTCAGAGAGGTGATGAGTACAACATCCTAAGGGACTCCTTTTCCCAGAGGCTCCAAATATCAAGGCATCAATCACAGAGACATTTAACTCAAAGGAATCTTAAAATTGTGCAGACTCAAAAGTACTAGTACTTCTCTACCTCTTTCCAATCTATAGATTACTCCATCCCCAGGATTTATGGGACAGAAATAGATAATGAATATATTCCAACTATACATTCTATATAGAACCAACAACAGCATATCAGTTTGCCCAAAAGGAGTTCACCACTAGTCTATACTAATGTCCCTTTCCTAATGTAAGCTTTGCCCAAACGTAGTCATTTTATGGTCATTAGAAAAGAAAAAGAAAAAGACCCTCAATATGTTAGTAATAATGGTATTTTGGAATCTGAAATAATTTGATATTTGCTTGTAGTTAAGTTTAGGAAATTATATTAGAGAATTACTTTCTAAACTAAAATCAAATTTCACATAAAATATATAAGTAGGCTAAACACAAGCAAATTTTATCTATCATCTATCTATCTATCTATTTATTTATTTATTTTTAAAGATTTTATTTATTTATTCATGAGAGACACAGAGAGAGAGAGAGAGACAGAGAGACAGAGAGACTGAGATATAGGCAGAGGGAGAAGCAGGATCCATGCAGGGAACCCGATGCGGGACTTGATCCTGGAACTCCAGGATCACGCCCTGAGCTGAAGGCAGATGCTCAACCGCTGAGCCACCCAGGCATCCCATAGGCAAATTTTAAATAGAGAAAGAATTCTATAATGATAGTATATTTTACAAATTGCTATTTTTTTAAGATACACCTTTTTTTGAACTCTTATAAGGAGGCATTGAAATGTTAAAAGAAGTCATGTAATGAACTTTATAAAGCTGGCTATAATATATTAAATCTACAAATAGCTTCGTGGAATTTTAATTGTTTCTTTTGGTTCTTCTCACCATATTAGTTTTCTTTGTTGTCCTCATGTTAAAAATGATGGATAATATATTCTAGTGACCAAAAGAGAACTTTGATATCAAAGTCAATATTGTCAGGAGAAATAGAAAAAAAGATGAAAGCAAATTATTATCTAGAATTTGAGCGAGAATAGTCATAGATTTAATAGTTGTAGAGATAATTTATTATAAATATTTCCTATTCTTTGAATGTTCACTTTATACACTCATAAGACAGTTTCATGTTACTCAATTATTTGTTCTGTCCCTAATACTCATTATTTTCTCCAATATGAGGTGTAAAATAATCCTTAATTTTTCATATTCAGTATTTGAGGCTTTAAATAGAGGGTTTTAAAGCCAAACATTAAATAGTGTTTAATAATTCCTGACAAATATGAAATTATTTTTCATTCAAAATAAATACTTTATGCAATATTAATTTAATAAATAGTAATTTGATAAATAAGACCTAACTTTACAATGTAGTAGTGTTTTGCTTTTTTTCTTCCCCAAAATAAAAAAAATCTGTAAGACTTAGTTTAGTGTTTAGTGGTTTGGTTAAAAATTTCATTTAGGAATTTGAGTGCATGTTTAAAATTAGCCAGGAGTACAATGCATAAGTCAATATAAGGAGCCTGCATTAATATGTAAATTCTATCCAGAACAATGGACTATTTTTCTGTTTCTATTATTTCATGTTCAGGAAAACAAGCAAAAAACAAAACAAAGCAAAACAAAAAACCCACAATCTCCAAACCTAATGGCTTAAAACAGTTAATCTTTACTTTTCATGATCCTTGAGATGGACAGATTTAGCTGAGGATTCTTGCCTCACATTCTTCATCTGATTGTGTCCCATGGTGTTGAGGCTTTAGTCATTAATGACTCAACCAATGTAGATTTCCAGGGAGTCCCACTGCCACGAATATGACCGACAGGTGATACTGGATATTGACTAGGAGTTCAGCTGGAGTTTAGACACACACACACACACACACACACACACACACACCTACACATGGTCTTTTCATGTGGCTTGGGTGTCTACAGCATGGTAGCTAAGTTTTGAGAGGTAATATTCTAAAAGGAACATAATGAGAAAGAGCATCCTGAGGGGCTTGAGTAGAAACTATAGCATTTCTTGGGATCTATTATCAGAAGTTCCAGAATATCACTTCTGTTTGGTAAAAGGTAAAGAAAATCACTAAGGATAGCCAAAATTGAATGGAAATTAATTCACTTCTTGATAGAAGGAATAGTAAGGAGTACGCAGACATCTTGACCACTCACAGTCCAGTGATTTTTCAGAAAAGATTTTCAGTACTGCTCTGCCAAACTAATTTTCTAACACTTCAACAGAAGAACACAAAAGACTTTACAATTTTTGGGATTATTTTTATAATTCATTCACTTGAAGGAAGTGTAAGTACAATATTTTCATTATATTCATTATGTGAGGTTCTTCTTTGGAGAAAGAGTAACATATTTGTTTTGTTTTATTCCAGAATTCAGGCAGGAGCTAAAATATAAATTTCAAATAATTAGACTTTCATTTAGCTGAGAAAAAATGATAATAATTAGAGCTTCCCAAACCACTTCATGAATTGTGTTTTATTAATAAGTATCCAAATAAAATTTGAGTTGCCATCTGTTAATGAGATAATAGAAATTTGGATTAGATGACTTTACAAACTTATTCATAAAACTACAATAAGATGGGATCCCTGGGTGGCGCAGCGGTTTGGCGCCTGCCTTTGGCCCAGGGCGCGATCCTGGAGACCCGGGATCGAATCCCACGTCGGGCTCCCGGTGCATGGAGCCTGCTTCTCCCTCTGCCTGTGTCTCTGCCTCTCTCTCTCTCTGTGACTATCATAAATAAATAAAAATTAAAAAAAAAAAATTTATAAAAAAAAAAAAAAAACTACAATAAGATAATGAACTGAAGAAATATACATGCCACATTTTTTCACTTAAGATTCATTTTTATATAGTTTTAGGTATTTTAAAAACATTAAAAATATTTCTCCAAGTTTCTTTGATACATTTTGGGACACAGAAATTATAATATTCTGCCTGAGTAATTTGATATTTGATTTAGTGAACAGCAGATAATCTAATTTGAAATTGATATAAAAAATCAGATATTTAACGGAGAAGTACTAATGTTTATAATTAGAGCAATTACTTAGAGCTAGATGATTTTGCCTTGGGACTTTTATAAACCAATTTTATTATTACAGAAGACTTCAAATATGAATTTGATAGTTAATGTGACAGAAACTGTGCCCTTAAAAAATTATAACAGATAGATTAATCACTTGTGTGGACTCACTTTTATGTTGTTTTTTTTTAATTTATAGTCATTAAGATAGCTCTAATATGTCAATCAAAAATGGTTCACAGGGATGACATCAGAAAGAATAGCAAAGACCTCTAAAAATTCTAAGTTCCATAAAAGGAATGAGGAAGCTAGCCAAAAATTCTTAAAAAGTCAAAATAAGTTTTTTTTTTTTTTTTTTTAGAACTCTGTAAATTAACTGAAGGCATGCAGCAATCTGGTACACATTTATTCAACAAAAACAAAAAATTAAAAGGTATGCTAAGAATATATATTTAACACAAAGAAAACAGTAATATAAAAGCAGAGGACCCAAGAAAGTAACACAAATAGAAAACAACTTGCAAAATGAAAGACATAACTCCTAGCATATCAATAATTATGCTCAATGAAAATGGATTAGAAATTTCATTCAAAAGGGAGAGATTGATATACATGTCTAAAAAATTGTGATTCAACTATGTGCTGAGAAGTACACTTTAGATTCAAAGACCCAAATTGGTTGAAGTAAATGAAAAACAAATAGAATGAAAATGGATTGATTCTATTGTAATGGAACAGAAAGATATACATGCCAGCAGTAATCAAAAGAGCTGGATTGGATATACTAATATCAGACAAAGCAAACTTTAGTAAAAAAATATAATTGGAAACAAAAAGGACATTTTATAAAATTATGAAAGTGTTAATATATCAGGAAGATAGAAAATTATAAATATATATGCACCTACCAATAAGTACTGAAACAAGAATTAATAGGAAAAATAGGCAACACAATAATAAGAATTGAAGAATTCAGTGCTCCATTTTCCTTAATGACTAGGACAACTAGTCAAAAGATCAATAAGGAAAACATAGAGGATTTGAACAATACTATGAAATTGTAGTATTTATGGGCATACAACTATAGAACACTCCACTCATGACAACAAAATGTGCATTCTTCTCAAGTGCATGTGGTATTTCTAGGTATTCCATATGTTAGACTATAAAACAAATCTCATTATTTCAAAACTGTTTAAATCATACAAAGTATGTTCTCCAACATAATGCAATGAAATCTATAAACAGTAGCAGAAATTTGGGAAATTAAAACTAGAGGGAAAATTTTTTAAAAAGGGAGAAGTAAAATCTCCTAAATAAGCAATGAATCCAACAAGTCCAAGAGAATTTCAATAATAATTAGAGGCAAATTAAAATGAAATACAGCATACCATAATTTGTGGAGTACAACTTCTTTAAACACTCATTATTACTTATAAAAGTCTCTATTTTAAAAGGGAAAAATATCAACTAACCTAAGTTTATACTCTGAGAAACTAGGAGAATAAAAACAAACTAAAAGCAAGCAGAAAGAAGGAAATAATAAAGATTAGAACAGAAGTAAATGAAATAGGGGGTAGAAAAACAATAGAGAAACCCGATGAAACCAAAAAGCTCATCACAACTGACATTTAGCTGACCATTTAATTTATTTATTCATGAGACAGAGGCACACAGATGCAGAGACACAGGCAAAGGGAGAAACAGTCTTCCTGCTAGAAGCCTAATGTGGGACTCTATCCTGGATCCTAGGATCATGCCCTGAGCTGAAGGCAGATGCTCAACCGCTGAGCCACCCAGGTGTCCTGAGAAAAATTAGAGAAGAATCAGATTACTAAAATCAAGGTTGAAAGAACATTATTACAGATCTTACAGAAATATGATTACAGGGAATACCATGAATACTTTAATATGGGATTACATAACTTTAATGAAATGAAAAAATGTCAATTCAGACTACCAAATCTTACTAAAAACAAACTGAGAATATGAATAGACCTATAACAACAAAAGAGATTGATTAGTAATAAAAAAGGAAATCTCCAAAACCGGAATAGCCTACAATCTGATGCCTTCACTGTAAATTTTATAAATGTTTAATGAAGAATTAACATGCACTTTTCACAAACCTTCTAAAAAGTAAAAGAGGAAACACTTTTCAACTAAATCTATGAAACCAAACTGGTAACAAAACAAAACCAAGATATCCCAAGGGAAAAAATGTGGAAAGTACATCCATCAATAATGTGATGAATTTTTCTTTTTTTAGATTTATTTAAACATTTTTAAAAAGATTTTATTTATTTGACAGAGAGAGTGTAAGAGAGCATAAGCAGGGGGAGCAGCAGAAGGACAGGGAGAAGCAGGCTCCCCAGTGGGCAGAGAGCCCAGTGTGGGGCTGGATCCCAGACAGGATCATACCTGACCCAAAGGCAAATGCTTAACCAACTGAGCCGTCCAGGTGCCTATGATGAATATATCATAAATGTTTTGTTTATCTAAGAATCTTAACATATTCTGGCCTATCAGCACTTATTAATTATTTCACCTACCTTATTGACTTTTAATACTATATATACATGTATATATGTATTTAATATTATTTATACACTATGCTATATATATTTAATATCAGATACATGCACACACACATAAATATATATATATATATACACACACACACACATATATATATGGTATTTTATGATATTTTCCATGGTTTTCTTGAACTTTGGAATATGGAAAAATGATAATAATTTAAAACTGGCTTTAAAGAAATGCAGTTGCTTAAAGTCAGATATCACTAAATTTCTCATAGTGATTCCTTCTATTTTCTATGTCTATTCATCATACAATCCATTTCTAAGTATCTATACATAATGGCAACATTTATAGTAGCCTTCATTATCTGAGTTTGGTTATTTTAGCCCTAAAGACCTGAAGAATCAAAGTAAAATATTAGGGCATTTAATTAAAAAATCATTATCATTACCATTGAAGTCAGATATATCAGAATTACTTCCTTGGCTTTATTCTTTGATATCTGTGTGATTTGGGTTAATTGTTTAATTTTTCAACTGCAGTTTCTACAGCTATAACATAGGTATATCTATTTCATATGATTATTTTGAGCAATAAAATAAATGATATTGAAAGGTACTTGCATGACTGTCAATGAGATTTAATAAGCAATAGTATATCAATATAAAAATATTTTCATAGTAAATGCTCTATATTACAGAAATACTTTGAGAACCACTTAGTTACAGCACTTGCTGGAAATCCATATTTTTACCCCTACTTCTGATTCATATGGAAAAGGAGGAGTGGAATAGAAATTTACATTTTGAACAAGTACTTTTGAGACTATTTTTATGTTTTTGGTAACATAATTCCTACTTCTTTGAGGACTAAAAATTATCTTTCTAGAGGTCCATAGACAAGATGTTATTTCAAAATGCTTTATTCAGCTTTTATATGGAAAAGGACCACTGTTTGTTTTATAGTATCCAATATATTCATTTACATGATTGCATCATGAATTCCTTCTGAATGGTTGTTCAGAAATCCTGGTCCGCCTAGCTTTTACTGAGCATACAATGTTACCAACATGATTCTTTGGACATCTGAATTTTTGTTTTAACTCACCAATATCTACAAACCACATACTTAGGTATGATGCCACCTCAGGAATACTTATAAGATCACATTTATTTCCTATAATAGGATATCTATGAAACATTCTACTAAAACCTACTCTTCACAAATTAAACAAGAATATTAGCAAATCTTCAAATCAAGAATAATCAGATTAAAACTTATTTTGTTGTCAGGAAATTGACACAGAACCTTGCATTGATGTTTTAAGGTCGCAAGACAAGCATCATCTGTTTAAAATCATAGGAAACTCAGCAATATAACATAAGCAATTCCAAGGGGATTACTATCAAAATTCAATTTTACAATGATTCCATTAACATATTAATGAAAGGATTTCAATTTATTCCACCTAAGTCAGAAACACTAGCTGGATATTAAATTCAGGAGTCATAATAATATTTTATAATGGTTTTATTTTTCAAAGTACTGTGTGCCAAATTAAACCTTGGAAGAAAGTTGATGAACCATTTGATTCTATAATTATTGACTTGGCCGTGGGCAAGCTTCTTACTGTAGATAGTTTTGACGGAAAGTGGATTGCCCAGCTGTTGCTGGCACATAAAGGAATTGTATAACTGAGCAATAGTTTTAACCCTCACCCCCAAGTTCTTTATTCTCAACAGACATGATAGTTTGATGATTTTTTTTGCTTTTTCTAAAGAAGCAGAAAATTCTTAAATATTGAATATACTACTTCAAAATGAGAAGTACAGTTATATAAAACATTCTAATTCATATTTTAAAAGTATCGAATTATCAAAAATCATTGACTCATATGCCCATGAGCTGATAAGCAATCATGATAATAATTAATTGAAATAAATGTTACTTGAATGTTTTCATGAATTAAGCTATCAGTGTGATATATTGTCATAATAATATGTTTGTATTCTCAAGTAAAATTAAACTTTGATGAAATGGAATTAAATCTGAAATACTAATGAACACAGCAGCTTAACAGTTGTGTTACATTATTGAATTTAAATTTTCCTTTGCACTATATTATGGGCTTAATGTTCATAAAACTATTAATTTAGGATATATTTTATATTTGATTTAGTTAACTTTCTGTGTACCTACCCCAAAACCTACTGGTTTTAAATACTGTATTTGGCTACAGATTTTGTGGGGTGGTTATTTGGGTTGGTACAACTGGGTAGTTCTACACATCTCAGCTGAATCACCCATATTTATGCTGTCAGCTGCCAGTCAGCTGTGGAAGAAAGCGCCTGTTGTTCTAGGGCAGCCTCAGTTCAGGATTCATCTTTGTTCCATGACATCTCTCACTGGCCGACAAGTTAGGCTGTTCATATGGTGCCATGTTTCCCAAATTCAACAAGTGAACTTGCCCTAAAACACAAGCAATTTTAAGCATATGCTTGTGTTACATTTGCTTATTATCCTATTGGTAAATCCAGCAACATGGCCAATCTTAAAGTCATGATGAAAACTTATTCCTGAAGGACATGGACCAAGGGAGAGAAAACCTTTGTAGCCATTTTTACAAACTACTAAACAGTCTTACCATTGGCCATAAATTATTCACAGTCGTTCCACATAAAAAGTTTCCTTATTGCCATTCTAGAAACCTCCATAAATTGAGTAAAACCGTTGTATCAGCCTTGAAGTCCAGGATTTCATGTACTTTAATTATATATTAAGGATGTTTCTTGAATACAGAAACTGATGAACTAAAAAGATGTCTTCTGCATCTGACTCACCCAACATATCATGTTGAGACAGGGCGTTATCTGCTATGGACATTTCTATTCCTCTAACAGTTGCTGCTCCTTGGCATTCTGAAATCCAGCTGGCACATATTATAAAGGCTACCTTCTCTGGTAACAAATGATCTGTCTTTATTAGGCATAGATTTGGCTCCCTGGAAATGACTCCTGTGTCATTTTTTTCCCTCCAATTTTCTCTAGGAATCCTCCCCCATTAAACATTCTTCAAATCTCTTGGCTCTGCTCTCAGGTTTATAAACTCTTTTCTCCAAGACTTCCTTTATATTTCCTAACAAATAGTCCATATTTGCTACTAAATAGCTGTGCCAGTGTGCTTTCTGCTTGTAGACAGTTGGGAGCCCAGTGGTCTCTTCCTTGTTTAACTCATACCCTTTTGATTCAAGCCCTTGGCCCTTTTGCTACTTCAACTTATATTTAAGTCAGTAAATCGGTGTTGCATGGTTTAAAATTTTTTTCAGCAGCTCTTTAATTTTAATTATTAATCTTTTTTATGTTAACTCTCCTCTGTAATAAACTACCACAAAACAAAGTAGGGTTTTGTTTTGTTTGTTTGTTTTTGTTTTTAAACAACTATTAATCAAAGCACAAACCATAGGTCAGCAGTTTGGGTTGGGCTAAGTTGGATGATTCTTCTGTTCATCTCAGCTGGGCTCACTCATATGTTTTCAATCAGAAAACCAGTTAGCTAGGGCTGGTTGTTCCAGTAGAGCTTCAGCTGATATAGCTCATATATTCTCCAGATACTATCTTCTCTTCCAGTAAACTAAACCAAGCTTGTTCACATTTTAATGGAGTCTCAAGTTGAGTTTTCTGGAATCATATCTGGAGTTGAACTGTGAAGTGCAAGTTATTTATTTGTGACCAATACCTATAAAAAGAAGCCAAACAACAACAGCAACAACACAACAGCAACAACAACAACACCATAGTTGGAAAGAGAGAAGTCAAACTGTGAAACTGGTCCACTGAGTCCCTCTTCCAGTTCATCATGGAGTTCTAGAGTGAATAGTGAATACTAGAAAGGCTTCACCTCCAGGAACATGAATCATTGAGGCTGACTCTGAAGGAACTGATAACTATAGATTATTTACTAACTGTACTTTCTGAAGTTGGACAGTAAATTCTTTCTCCAAGGAGGATCTGGGAGATACTTCTTTAACTCTACTACATTTCCTAAAGGAACCAGCAAACCAGCCCCAGCATTTCACATTTGCTAATGTCTCATTGGTCAAAGAAAACCATATAACCAAATGATTTACTAATAAAGAATATGGCCACAATGAAAGGATGGTTTTGAGGCAATTTTTGCATTCTTCCATATTATGATTTTAGTATAGTGATGATCTTGTATTAGCAGTATACATTAAAAATAACAGGCATATATTTCTGCCTCTTGATGTTGTAGTAGCAGCATAAATTAAAAAATAACAAGCACATATTTCTGCCTCTTCATTTTGAAAATTAACTTATTCTCCCCTAAACATCAATGTAAAAGAAGTTTACAAGTAAGAAATTCAGTTGAAAAAATTTGAAAGAATAAACCATAAAAAACAACAAAAAAAAATCCAGGTTATTTTTAACACTATTTTAGGAAAGCAGGAGAATAATATGATCCTTTCTCACAGAGTTTAGAGAGCTCAGAAGAATATACCTCACTAACATATGTTTTAGAAGTTCAAATATTTTGGATTAGAAATTATAATGTTGCCTTTTTTTTCTTACAATGTTAAGATCATTTAGATTTGAATATGACCTAAATGTATTTTCCTGCTAGGGACTGACATTTTCAATTTGGCTTCTATTTATTTTTTTCTTTCCAAACAAGAGAGCTTCTAAATTCTTAACAGAAGGCTCTGAAGACAGAAACAGCTTATCTTCCCTTCTGTTTATGAAACTTTTTGAGAAATATATTCATGAGTTGGCAGAGACAAAGCCCACACAGCCTGGCATAGCTGATTATCATGTCTTAGCAAATGAAGAGAGCCCTAAGGCATTAAGGACTCTCAAAACCATTAATAGTGGTTTTCCCGCAAGGTAGTTACATAAAATGATAGTTTGGCAAAGGTAGCACATCTTGCTTATCCCTCCACTGATTGACTCTGAAATTTAATTAAAAGTATAAAGTATTTTCATTTACCCACTGTTACACTTAAAGTTCCAGGATTTCATTTTATGTATAAAAAACATAGTTTGGATTGATGATAACATGTTCTTTATTACATTGCAACATAAAATTGTATACTCTGGTTCCTAGCTGTGAAAATATTGTGAAATTGGTGGTTTTGTTTCATAAAAGTATCAGCCATTCAGATGACTATAATTTTTCTTATAAAATGTCTTATAATTAATATGAAGTAAATTTTAGCATTCATCAATATTATAGGGCAGGTGTTCCAAATTGTCTACAGCCTCATTGTATAGTGACTACAAATATTTCTCAGTGATTGTGTATATGATTCTCACAGAAAATGAAACTATTGCTTGAGAAGCACTATAATGACTCTGATATAGAAGCTGGGATTTGAGTATTAGCCAGTACAGGAAAACTGGTTCAGGGTTTGGGTGACATACCCTTTTTAAATTATTTGACTCAGGAACATTTTTGGACAGACCTAATAATTTTTTTTTTATTAGAGACAGAGGGCTAGTGGGGGAGAAGGGGCAAAGGGAGAGGGAGAGAGCAGGCTCCATGCTCAGGGTGGAGGCTGACATGGTGCTTGGTCTCATGACCCTGAGATCATGACCTGAGCTGAAATCAAGAGTTGGACACTTAACCAAATGAACCATCAAGGCACCCCTTGGACAGACCTAATATTCTTATGGCATATGAATATATCTCAATGCTTTTATCCATCATATGTTTATAAGTTCAAAGATTTTTTGGAATGGCTTTGGACATAGAAACCAAAAACAACTGACAACATCATTCCCACAGTTGGATGGATAGGTTGGATAACAGAATTGGATTTTTTTTTTAATTTTTATTTATTTATGATAGTCACACACACAGAGAGAGAGAGAGAGAGAGAGAGGCAGAGACACAGGCAGAGGGAGAAGCAGGCTCCATGCACTGGGAGCCCGACGTGGGATTCGATCCTGGGTCTCCAGGATCACGCCCTGGGCCAAAGGCAGGCACTAAACCGCTGCACCACCCAGGGATCCCGGATTTTTTTTTAAGAAATCCAAAGTTGCAAAAAAAAAAAAAAAAAAGAAATCCAAAGTTGCTTTTATTTCTTTGCTAATGTAAGAGCAGAATCGAGACAGCAGCTCAGTTCTATAACCCACCCACCCCAAGATTGTTCTACTGGTGGAGCCAAGAACAGGTAGGAGATCTTCCTCCATCAGTGACCTCTTTTATTTTTTAAGATTTTATTTATTTATTCATCAGAGAGAGAGGGAGGGAGAGTGGGAAAGAGAGAGAGAGAGAGAGACAGAGAGAGGCAGGCAGAGACACAGGCAGAAGGAGAAGCAGGCTTCATGCAGGGAGCCTGATGTGGGACTTGTCTTTGGGATCAGGCCCTGGGCTGAAGGCTGCGCTAAACCGCTGAGCCACCTGGACTGCCCAGTGACCTCTTCTTAAAGCACAAGGACATCTTCCATAGGGCATCGACATGCACCTGTCATGTTGAATGTCAAGAATTTAACTAAAGCTTTCTTGATCCTTCTACATTCTCAGCCAGTAGTATTGCCATCTGAGGTTATGGACTCCAGGTCTGACTCATGATAGGTAGAAGAAAGAGCTTCTTCTGGGTGCAGAAGTGTGGCATTGAAGAATATGACTTATGGACTTCAGCCATCTCCCCTTTTAGCCTGTCCCTCCAAGGTGAACAAGAGTCAATGTTCTCACAACTCCCCTTTACAGGTTTGGCTTTCTTCAAGGTGTACAACTCAAGCCTCATCCATGGGAAGCATACTAGGGTTTACACAAACACAGGACGATGCATTAGTTTCTCCTTGGGCCCCAGCATAGACTAGGCCAGTATCTTTTAGGAGCAACCACTCTAGCACTGTCTAGGCCATACTCCTAAGTCATGAATGAGTTGTTCAGGACCCTCTGCCTGTCCTAAATGATTCCTAAAAGCTTCACAAAGTCTCAGTCTTATTGTCTTTGGTTTCTATTGATGTATAATCCTACCTGTAAAGTTACTAAACCCCTGACCCATGGATGTCACTTTCAGATTTAATATCTTCCTCAAACTTACTAAATGAATTTCTGAGAGCAGTTACCTACCAGCTAATGAGAGAACAAAGCCTAATTTTGTGCAAACCACTGCTGAGATCAGCTCTGCAAGAGGTTAGGGAGGGAGGGCCTGGTGTTCAGGATGTTCTTTCTATTCTATCACACATACCACCCCACTGCCCACAGTACCCCTTTCTGCCATGTCTCAGACTCCTACACAAGAGGTTCTCTCTCCTGGCTTCCAGTTAGACAGGCAGGTAAAGCTCCTGGACTAAAGACAGACAGCCTGGTTTGCATATATGTTACACCACAGGTCAAGACCCTGGACCACTGCCATGGCATGCTGTGGACCTTCCTGCCTACAGATACTGAACAGAGTTAGAGTCACACCTGGGTTGCTCTATTTATTATCACCTTGGCTGGAAACATTGTAGAGTAGGGAAGGGCAGGCAACCTGATCTAGAGGACAGGTATGACACCAAATCTAAAACTTCTTTGGTGTGCAAGTATCGTGAGGACGTAAGGAGGGGCTCAGAGCTCCATCTTCAGTGATCACTTCTCCAGGGCTCAGGCTGGTACCAGGAGCCCCACACAGTAGAGTCAATGCCAATAACCTTCTCACTTCTAAGCAAGAAGACAAGAAGGTGCATGGAATGGAAACAAACACTAAAACGTAGCCTTGGTCATCCTAATGCTGAACTTCCTGGGACAGCCAAGATGTTAACTTAGCTGTTTCCATTTCACTTCCAAGCACTGGAGATGGCATTTTCAGGGGTTGGGGTTTCTTCCCTGTAACTTGGCAAATTTTCCTCATCTCCATGTTGAATCAACAGTTCCTCAGGTACTAGGTGCAAAGCCTCATACCCCAAGTTTTCTCCACAGAACTTACTGGCACAGCCTTTAAGCCACTTCATTTGTCCCATTCCTATTCTTCAGCCTTTTTAGCCCTGTAAGTTTTCCGGATACAGGAAATCCCTGAAGCATGATGAAAAAAAGGGGCCAGGCCATCTTTTACTTCCTGGCAATAGCTGTTCCCCATCTATAGTGACCAAAGGAATTAAAAGATAACAGCCCAGTCCTCTTTACTTTATCATGGATTTGAACTTAGGAGTGCCCAGGTCTCAGCAGGTTACTCAATATCTGATATGGTTCTTAAGAGGGAGAAGCTGCATGGGGCACGTTCTCACATGGCTGCTCAGGGAAAGCAACAGTGATGTCCAAAACCAGCCTTCTGGTACTGCACAACTGTCGGTAGGCCAGGATGATCCAGTTTTCAGCAAAGGGCTCTCAATTCTAACTCCATAAAAGCCCCAGAGCATGTGGATGTCTCCAACCAACTTGGCATGGGGGCGGCACAGACTTCCAAAAGGAACTCCTTCATTAAATGTCGCGAGCAGTCCAACACTGCTACTTAGGTCAAGTCACAGCTAATGCTAGAGAAGAAGTGCCTCTGACTCATGCACAGCCAGATCTGCAGAGGAACCTGGTGATTCTGGGATATAGACCCATAGGTGCCAGTGGACAATGTTTCCCTTGCTGCTAGCCTAATGGTTTCATGAGACCCTGAGGCCCATTCTGAAGACAGATGGCAGGGAGGCAAAAATGGAGGTCTTAAGAGGTCTTCAGACGAGTGGACAGCTCAGCAAGACAGCACATGTGCCCAGGGCTCACTGCACGGTAGCCATCACCAACCTGGTAAAGGAGGCTATATCGCACAGCAGCTTCAAGTGCTGGAGGCAGGCGCTGCAAGCTGGAGGGCAGAGCCTGGGAGCTGGGCTCTTCTGTTGGGGCTGCTCTCGAGCCCATGGGGCTCAGTGTAGTGGTTCGGCTCAGTTGGCCATGCAGTGACAGAGTAATGGTGGTAGGGACCTTCAAGCCTGATGCTTGGTTAGAGATCTGAGCCAGGCCGGGGAGGCTGCTTGCCAACTTAGCAAGGCCCCCATTGGTCAGCAGCTGGTGGATGGCTGTGGGCTTCCCACCAGGAGTGGCTCCCAAGGAGGAGAGAGTGGTGGCCACAGGAATGGTATGAACAATGGTTCTGGTGCCCATGGTGATGGCATCCAGGCTCTGCATGGGGGTGGGCAACTTCACACTGGTGGCCTGTGGGGCTGGCCCTGGGGAAGGATTTGTTGGGAGGCCAGAGGTCTTGCTGCTGATATCCTGCAAGCTGAAGCTGAGGCTTTGAAGAGGCTGCTGGCTGATGTGGGAGGGAGGGAGCTCCCAGGAGAGGTGGCCACCAGGCAGCTCTGGAGTGTGTGGAAGGCACCAGGTGCTGTGCTGCTGGACACTGAGGAGGCTGGGCTGGCTGAGACTTCCCCTTCAGAAGCACTTGACTTGGTGGTGAGAAGTCCTGTGAGATCCTTGGCCCCAGCTGAAGCCTGCCCCCAGCATCATGGTGATGGGCTTCCCTCCCTCAGCTTCTGGAACTCCTCTTTGGGAAGGAGTACAAGGCCCTCCAGCTGTGTCCCCTTGAGAGATAAGGGACACCTTAATGTTAGGTCGCTTGGAGGTCTTACTGCCAGGAAGAGGACTAGAGGGATGATGGCGCTTCAGCTGGACCCTAAGATCTTCTTTCTCTGCCTCTTCTGTTTGTTCTGATGAAATGGGAACTTGAGCTTGTTTGTGAGTCAGCACAGCTTCTGTCTGCTGCACATGTCTCTTCAGGAGCTGAGAGCTCCCGATCTGACTGGACTTCTGGGCAGAGGTCATTGCGGTCACTTTGGTCTTGGGACTTGAGGTGGGGCTGCTAGATACACTGGAAAGATCCTCCAAGCCTGAGGGTGAGGCAGGCAGCTTGGCAGCTAGCTGGTGAGGCAGGCCGACTGCCCCACTCAGGGACCTCAAAGGCCAAGTGTCTGTGGGCTGCATCCTGAGGCTTCTTCTTAGCATCCTGATCGTGGGGTCAGAGCCCATATGCCCCTCGGTGCAAGTCAGCACTCCAGTCAGAAAGTCCACGATCTCATCCTGAATACACCTGTCCACCATGCTCTGAGTCAGCCCCTCTGATTTCTGCTTTGCTTTATGTATTCTGAGATTATCATCAGCTCCTCCAACCACCACCAAGCTGTTCTCAGACTGAATCTTCTCCCGGAGATCCTCCATGGCTTCGGGATAACACTGCAAGGAATTCTGCCCAATGGCAAAGAGGACTGAAGTCTTCATATCCACACGGGGATCATCCACATCCCCTCTGGGGCCATCCACGTTAAGTAAAGGGAACCCAAGGAAGACAGCCACGGTGACGTACTCCATTTCTGACACGTGACAGGCCACCAAAGCTCCTGTACTCCAACTAATCAAGATAATAGGTTTGTGGGGGAAATGGCTGTGAATCTCCAGCACTCTGCTTCTCACTGCCGCAATCATATGCTCCAGAGACTGCAGAACTCCTACCCCACTACCATTGTTCAGCAGATGGGTGGCTACAGGGATGACATTGCCTCAGCAGGACAGCTGAGACTGCCAGAAGCGGTGGCGGCGTGAGGTGGGAAACACGGAGCTAGAAGGCCCGTTCAACCCCAGCTGCCCAGGCCCGGGGCTCTAGCCCCCAGCTCCTGTACGCCCTGGGAGTCGTCCTGAAGCCCTTGCCAAAACTCCTGCTCTCCCACACCAGACCCGCCGGACCCACCACCCTGCAGGGGCTGGCCTTTCCTTCACCCGTAATCCGGAATTGGGTTTCAAGTTAATGTCTGTTGCTTAGGATAAATTGAAGGCTGGCCCCAAACATAAAATACTTATGTATAAGATGGTATAAATACAGCAATTCGTAGCGGTATATTTGTGTATATTGAAATACTCTGTGTATTAACTGAAATGTAGAATAAAACTGTAAGGTAGAAACAAAATTTTTTGTTGTTTGCTTTCACTTTTTATTTAATTATTTCTGTAGATCTTTAATCCTTATTTCCTTAGTCCTAGAAGAAGGCATAAGTAATTTCTATAGGATTCTGTGCAGGTGATATGGTGTCCACATATGCTGCCCTGACTCTCCCATGAAATGCAAAACTAAAATCTGGACAGGATGCATAGGAAAGGTATCTAAGGACTGAAAAATAGATAGAAACTTCTGGGCCAGAGAAGAATGCCAAAATTCGAAGCACTATTAAACCTACATGAGCTTATTTTTAATTTTCCTCACAAATGCCTTTAGTCCACCACATAAATTTAACTGAGCTGGAAGTCTGGTTTGAGTATCAGGATAGAGATAGCTAGAAGTGAATCTTCTTACATATGGCTTAAGGAACAGGAAATGTCTAATGCTCAGAGTGAGGAGAGAAAATCCCATGTAGTTTTTTTAAACCTTTTTCTTTTTCCTCATACCCCAGATCACAGTTTCATGGCATTGAGAGCTGCATTGGTAGCAAGGAAAGAAACATTAGCTTAAGAGGATAAGAATTAAAATTTTTCTCATTAGAAACCATGAAGTCCAAGAGGGAACTGGTGTGCATATTTAAAGTATTAGGAAAAAAATAAAACTGTCAATGTTAAATCCTATACCCAGTGAAAATATGCTTCAGAAATGAAGGTGAAATAAAGATATTCTCAGATGAAGAAAAACTGAGACAATTCATAGCTAGCAAGTATGTTTTAAAATTGTTGGTAAAGAAAGTCTTAAGACCGAAGGGAAATTATATCAGTAGGCAACTTAAAACACTAGAACATCCAGAAGGAGAGGTTAGCAACAAAAATGATATATTTGAGTAAATGAAATAACTATTCTCCTCAAGAGTTCTTTTTTTAAACTCTAAGCTATTTTTTTAATTTGACATGCATTTGATCTATAACATTATTGAATTCCATTTCTAACATGGTGTTTAGACATTGATATACATGGCGAAATTATTATTGTTCCATGTCCAGCCATCATCTGCCACCACACAAAGTTACATATTTTTTTCTTCTGATGAGAACCCTCAAGATCCACTGTCTCAACAACTTTCCAGTATGCTGTATGATATTACTGATTGTACTTACTTTGTTGTATACTACACCCTATACTTTATTTTGTAAATGGAAATGTAACTCCCTCACCCATTTCATCCACTCCACAACCCCCATTCAGTTTGGCAAACACCAGTTCTTTTCTATGTATCTATGAGTTTTGTTTTGTTTGTTCCATTATATTTTTAGATTACACATTTTTTTTTTTAGATCTGACTGCAAATACTTTCTCCCATTCAGTATGTTGCATTTTTTTGTGCTGTGCAGAAACTTTAGTATCATGTAGTCCCACTTGCTTAAATTTGCTTTTGTTCCCTTTGCTTTTGGAGTCAGAGCTAAAAAATCTACCAAGACTGATATCAAGTTGCTACTGCCTATTTTTATCTAAGAGTTTTATAACTTCAAGTCTTACATTCAAGGTTTTAGCCCATTTTGAGTTAATTTTTGTGTCTGGTGTAAGATAGTGGTTTAGTTTCATTCTTTTGCATATGACTATCCAGTTCTCCCAGCACCATTTATTGAAGGGACCATCATTTCCCCACTGGCTATATATTTGGATCCTTGCCATTTGGCTCCTGTGACCATTTTACACATGAGTTTATTTCTGGGCTTTCTATACTGTTTCATTGATCTATGTTGCTGTTTTTATGCCAATGTCATACTATTTTAATTATTATGCCTTTGTATTATAGCTTAAGTCAGGAAGAATCATTCCTTCAGCTTTTTTCTTTTTTTTCCCCTCAAGATTGCTTTGGGTGAAAAAAAAAGGAGGCTTTGGGTATTCAGGGTCAGTTATAGTTTCATACAAATTTTAGGGCTCTGTGCTCTATTTCTGTGAAAATGCCATTGGCATTTTGATAGAGATTCCATCAAATCTGTAGATTTCTCTGGGTAATAGTTGCTCATCAACTTAACAATATTAATTCTTCAAATCTGTGAGCATGGTATATATTTTCAGGTATTTTATTATCTTCAAATTCTTTCACTAATATAGTTTTCAGAGCACAGATCTTTCACCTCTTTGATTAGATTTATTTCCAGGTATTTTATTCTTTTTGAGGCAATTGTAAATGAGATTATTTACTTAATTTCCCTTTCTGGTAGTTCACTGTTAGTGTATAAAAATGTAACAATTTTTGTATGTTGATTTTGGACCCTGAAAATTTGCTGAATTCATGTATCAGTTCTAACAACTTTTTGGAGGACACACACACACTATATATATATACACACATATATATATATATATAAACATATATATATAGTTACCTATATCATATATAGATAACTTATTTAGATAATTTATGTACATAAATCTATATATTTATATACAATTATGTTGTGTACATATAGTGAGAATTTTACCTCTTTTTTTCCAATTTGGATATGTTATTTTCTTTTTTTTTTTTCTTAATTGCTTTGACTAGAACTTCAAATACTGTGTTGAATAAAAGTGGCCATGGTGGCCATTCTTGTCTTATTTCTAATCCTAGAAGAAAACTATTCAGCTTTTTTACTTATTGAGTATGATGTTAGGTGTGGGCTTGTTATATATGGTCTTTATTATGTTGAGATATGTTCCTTCTAAACCAACTTTGTTAAAAGTTTTTATCATGAATGAATATTATATTTTGTCAAATGCATTTTCAGTATCCTTTAAGATGGGATTTGTTCCTCTTTTGCTATTTCCTTTAGGTATAAGGTTAAATTGTATGTTTAAGATGTTTCTTATATTCTGAAGTAGGCCTGTATTGCTATATATTTCTCTATCAAAACTACCTTTTAAAAAAAAAAAAAAAAAAAAAAAAAAACTACCTTTTGCTTGGTCCTAAAGATTTTTGACTTTTTTGTTTTCATTTTCATTTATCTCCATGTATTATTAAAATTTCTCTTTGATTTCTTTTTGACCCATTGTTGTTTGGTAGCATGTTGTTTAGCCTCATACTATTTGCTCTTTTTCCAATTTACTTTCTTTAATTGACTGCTAGTTTTGTATTGTGGTCAGAAAAAAAATGCTTTGATATGACTTCAGTCTTCTTAAATTTATTGGGAAATGTGTTTTGAACTAACATGTGAACTATTCTGGAGAATATTTCATGTGCACTTGAAAAGTGTATTCTATTTTGTTTTGTTTTGCTTTGTTTTGTTGAATGGAATGTTCTATATATACCTGTTAAGTCATCTGGCTTAATGTGCTGATCAAAGCCACTGCTTCCTAGTTGATTTTCTGCCTAGGTGATCTATTCATTGAAGTAAATGGGTGTTAAAGTTCCTACTATTATTATATTACTGTTAATTTCTCCCTTTATGTTTGCTAAAATTTTCTTTATGTATTTAGATATTCCAACGTTCCAACATAGATATTTACAATTGTTATATCCTCCTGTTTGATTGATCCCGTTATCCTTATGTAGTGCCTTTCTTTGTCTCTTGCTATGGTCTTTGTTTTAAAGGTTATTTGTGTTTCTACAAAATATTTTTTCTTTGTGAGTTACTTTGAAGTTCACATGTAACAATCTGTATGTATAACAGGCTATCTCAAAGCAAGTTTGAAAGCATTTTAAAGCTGCATTTTTACTCCCACAGAAAAAGTGTTTTTTTATGTCACATTTTAAATCATTTTGTCAATTATAGTTGTCATTAGTTTTTACTATTTTTCTCTTTTAACCTTCATACTAGCTTTATAGGTGATTAATTTATTATCTTTACTATATATTTACATTACCAGTGAGACTTTTACTTTTATAAGTTTTTGTGTAATTAGTGCCATTTATTTTCAGCCTAACCAAGTCCCTTTAGCATTTCTCATGAGGCCAGTTTAATGGTGATGAACTCCTTTAATTTTGTTTGTCTGGAAAACTCTGGAGGAGATTTCAGTTCTCAGTGATAACTTGCCAGGTAGAATATTTTTGTTTGGAGGATTTTGGCTACTCTCTCCATTACCACCACCACTTTGAGTAAATCATCGCCCTTCCCTCTAGCCTATAAAGTTTCTGCTGAGAAATCTGCTGATAGTTTCATGAAGGTTCCCATGTATGTAATAAGCTGTTCTTGTTGCTTTTTTTTTCTCTCTTTTTTTTTTTTTGTTGCTTGTTGCTTTTAAGATTCTCTCTTTATCTTAAAATGTTTACATTTTAATTATAATACATTTTAGTGTGGATCTCTTTGGGATCATCTTAATTAGAACTCTCTAGGTTTCCTGGATCTGGATGTCAATTCTCAGATTTGGAAAGTTTTCAGCCATTATTTCTTCAAATCATTTTTTTTCTTTTTGTTAAGATTTATTTATGTATTTTAGAGAGAGAAAGAGAGAGAGTGAGTGTGATCCAGAGGATGGAGAGGGGAAGAAGGAGAGAAACTCAACTGTCTAGTGAGTGGGAAGCCTGACCTGGGACTTGACATGGGGCTTGATCACACAACCCTGAGCTCATGATCTGAGCCAAAACCAAGAGTTGGGCACTTAACCACCGGAGGCAACCACGTGCCCCTCAAGTAAGTTTTCTGCAACTTTATCTTTCTCCTTCTGGACTACTATTATACCAATGTTATTTTTGCTTTTTGTTGTCTCATAGTTCCTTAGGCTATCTTTAAAAAAAAATATTTTTGACACTCTGGGTCGGTTTTACTGCTTTGTGTTCCAGAACACTGAATCTTTCTTCTGTCTAATATAGTCTGCTATTGAACCTGTCCGGTGTACTTTTCGGCAGTTATTGTATTCTTTAGTTCTGTACTAGTTTGGTACTTATATTTCCTGTCTCTTTTTTGAAGTGCTCACTGTGTTCACCCATTCTTCTCCTGAGTTCTGTGAGCATCCTTGTGACCATTACTTTGAACTCTTTATCATGTAAAATACTTCTCTCCCTCTTTATTAAATTTCTTTTTTTTTCTTTTTTCTTAAGTTTTATTTTATTTTTTCATTTGGAACATATTCCTCTGTTTTCTTATTTTGCTTGATTCTCTGTTTCCCTTTTTCCCCCTTGTCTTTCCAAGTGTTTATTTAAATTCCAGGTAGTTAACATATTGTGTAATATAGGTTTCAGTGTTTTACAATTTATTAGGTGAAAGAGCTACCTCTCTCAGTCTTGAAGAAGTGGTCTTATGTCAGAGATAAACCTCTTGCTCCATATTGCCATAGTTCTTGGTTGTCTCTCACACCGTTGTGATTATGTAAGAGCCTGATTTATTCTTGATGCATCCCAGTTGTTGGGGGTGTGCCAAGATCTGTCAGAACCTAGCTTCAGAATGATTGAAAGCCAGACCCACAAACAGCAATTTTTAAAGTGTGCAAATTTATGCAGTCTGTGGGACCATATGCTAATCTCTGCTGGCCTCCAGACCAGGTTCCTGGTGTGACAGTTGCAGAAATCAGGGCTCTGGATATGTGTATAGGCTCCTTTCTGTGAAGTACGAATGAGCTCCAAAAAGGCCAAGATAGAGGGCAAAGATGGCATTCCTAGCCATTATTCCCTGAAAGCACCTTTGAAACCTCTAGATATGTGGCAAACATGAGGTCCAACCCTCAGGGTATAGCCTCAAGACAAGTAAACAGACCTCTTTCACAGAAATACCAGGAGTGTGTTTTAGGCTGCTTTCTGGGCAATGCTCTGAGACTAGTAGCCTGCTAAGAAATGTCTTTTCAATTTTATAATCCCATAGAGCCAGAAATGCAAGCTAGAACCATGTGATCAAAGGACACTCTTGTGTGGACTGCATGTACCCTGTAGTTTTAGCAATGCAGCTGGAGAACGTAGGGCATGGCATGCTTGCCAGCCTTAACATTTCAGCAAGAGAGCACAAGGTTAAGCCTTGCCTGCCAGCTTTTTTCAGACAGCAGAAGGGTGTTATGTACACCCACTGGTGCTAGCAAGGTAGAAGGAGAATGCAAAAATGGTGCCCACCAGTGCCTCCATCCCTGGAGAGAGTTCTAACAGACCTCTGCCTGTGTTTCAGGCACTTTAAGATTAGAAAATGACTCTCTTTTGTATTAGTCAAGGTCCTTTCAAACTGCTGTTCTTGTACTGGGTCCCAGGTTGATTGAGTCTACATGCAATCCATTAAAGAGAAGTATCTCAGTTCTTTAGGTGTAATCCCCATTGAATTGCAAAGCCAGACATTTTGGGGGTTTAATCTCTCTGGTACAAGTCCCAAGGGTTGGTGTGTCTCATGTGGAGCACAAACCCCTTGCTCCTTAAGGAAAAGCTCCATATTTGTGAGTTCCCTTTTTATTAGGGGTAAAGTTTTTGACAAGGTTGTATATCTGCCTCTCCTAATCATCTTCATTTGGCCCTTTTGTCTTTTGTTTCGGAGGGACTGTTCAGCTAGTTTTCAGGTATTTTTAAGAAGGAATTGTTCCATATGTGTGTCCATGGAAAGAGGTAAGTTCAGTGTCTTTCTATGCTGCCACCTCAAACTTCAGCCTGTCCTCTAGAGTTCTTAAAATTTGGTAATTTGTGTGTGTGTGTATGTGTGTCTGTGTCTGTGTGTGTCTGTGTATGTATGTATGTATGTATATTTATATAGTTGCAAACATGTTTTAAGGACTCTAGAAGAGGGCAGTTAATATATGCATACATACATACAGTATATATATATATATATATATATATATATATACACACACACACACACACACGCACACACACACAGACATATATAAAGCATTAATAGGGTTTTCAGTGTATGTAGATATAATCTATAATTTGAATATATCTTGCTTAAAGTGGGGAAGGTAAAGGGAACTGTGAAATTTCTAAACTTTAACCTGGAGTAAAAAATACTGATTTTAAATGGTTTATGAAAAATTAAGTATAAATTTTAAATCCTGGGTAACAACTAAAACATTATTGAAAGAGTCAAAATTATCTTTAACATTTTCCTGTCACCAATAGAACTAGTAAATTAAAGATCAAAAAGGATATAGAGAATTGAGGGGGAAAAACCCAAACACCATCAAGCAACTGTACCTAATTGACGTTTATAAATAATAAATTTCACCTAATAATAGCAAAACACATATTCTTTTTTCTCAAGTGTGCATAGAATGCTTATCTTGGTCCATGAAATAAAACTTAGACACATTTAAAAGATTTGGAATATTACAAAATATGTTCTTTTACCATAATGAAATTAAAGTAGGAATCAGTAATAAAATACAATAGAAAACTTAATGAATACTTCAAAATATACAAAGCAAAACTGAAAGAACTGAAAGTAGAAATAAATGAGTCCACAATTATAGTTGGGTCTTCAACATTTCTCAATAAGTTAAAAGAACTAGTAGAGAGAAAATCAGATTATTCTGCTTGACTTAAGCATATGAGCACAGGATCTCACCTCTATCTACCACCTCTCTCTCTCTCATAATGTCACATCATTTTTTAAAACTTAAATTTCTACTCCATTATTTCTATCACTATCCAAATAAGCTATATAAGTCCCAGCTCAGTTAAAAAAAGTATTGTCCTCAATTCACTCTACAAACTATCATGTTTTTCCTTTTTACAGTAAAATCCCAGAAAGAGTTGTCTATGTTCCTTGCCTTTATTAGTACTCCTATAATTGCATATCGAACACACTTTAGTCAGGCTTAAATCCCCATAATTCCCCCAAAATTGCAGTTCTCAAGGTCAGCATAGGCCTTGACACCACCTAATCCAATAGTGATTCTTACTTGCTTATCTCCCTTTCCTGTTGGAAGCATTTGACAATATCGATCATTTTCTTCATGTGTTTTCTAACTCTCCATCCTCCCATCTCACTTGGCTGCTGCTTCTCTTCCCCCTTGTCTGTTCCATGTCAGATGACTAACCTGTGAAAAAGGAAAGATTCTCCTCACTCAATTTCTACTTTTTCTAAATTTGCTCAATTTGGTACAGATTCTAATTGCTGTGGCCAAAAAAACAAACAACCATGGTTTCATCTTGAATATCTCTATCTCATCTTTCACATGAAATTCATTAGCAAATCTAGTTTGAAACACATTCTGAATTAGATAATGGTTGTTTAGCCTATGTTCATGTGTTCATGGCACCATAATCTTTTTTTTTTTAAGATCTTATTTATTTATTCATGAGAGACACACAGAGAGAGGCAGAGACCTAGGCAGAGGGAGAAGCAGGCTTCTCCTAAGAGCCCAATGTAGGACTTGATCCCAGGACAAAGATCACGCCCTGAAACAAAGGCAGATGCTCAACGGCTGAGTCAAGCAGGCATCCTGGCACCATCATCTTCACTTAGAATTTTGCATTAGCTCGCTGAAAGTTCCTTTCTTTTACCCTTGTTTCTATATCCACCCACTATATTTTCCACATTTTACCCTAAGAATGATCTTTCAAAAACTGAAGTTAGATAGTGTCATGTCTCTGTATTTCTCTTCTTACAATAAAAACAAAGAACTTCCATGTCAAGCAGGTCTCTACATAATTCTTCCCCTACTGACAGTCTATCCTCAGTTTCTCCAATACCATTCCAGCCACACTAGTTATACTCTGCTTTCAATGCATCAAGAATGTTCCAGTCTCAGGTCCTTTGTAACTACTCATCTTTCATCCCACTGTGCTATTCCACATTTGTATCTGTGGCTTTCACTTGCAATCTTATTAAAAAATACTATATCTGTCATCACTTTATGACCCTTAAACTTTAACCTATTTTTTTCTTTCTTCTAGTGTTTTATACCACTTGCCATATTATGCATTTGGCATAAAATGCCATTCTCATTTTCCTCCAGTAAAATAAAGCATTATAAAAACAAAGAATTTTTCTTTTATTCTGTTTTATTTATTTTTTCATTGAAATGAAATTGGTATACAGAATTATATTATGTTCAGGTATACAACATAATTATTCCATATTTGTATTATTACAAAATGATCATAATGAATATAGTTAACATCCATCACTGTACATAGTTACAATTTTTTTCTTCCTGATAACTTTTAAGATCTGTTCAACATCTTTCAAATATGCAATGCCATACTATATTACTAACTATAATCACTATGGTGTGAATTACATTTTTGCAGCTTACTTGTTTTATAACTGGAAGTTTATATTTTTGACCATCTGTCTTTTTTGTTGTTGTTATCTGTAGTATCCCCATTACTGAAAGTGAAGACTGGCAAGTAGCAAATATTTGACAAATGAATAACAAAATATAAAGGTAACCAATGTTTTTGAAACTTAGAGAATGAAGATCAGAAGGAATAGTGGGAGACATATGGAAGAAGAACAAAGGCAATGAGAAGCCACTCCATGACTTGAAGAAGACATATGACATTAACTGAGTTAGAGTGGTAAGTGATCACCTTGTGTGCTATGAGAAGAGTGGATTTTAGGGGAAACAAATTAGAGAAAAGTGAAGAGACTAGTAAATAGTTTAAGAGAGAACTTTTGGCCAAATATGCATAATAGTGGATTCCAACATTGGCAACAAAGTGAGTGGAGGTTCAATTCACTGAAAACAGAGAAATCCTCAATAATCCAAGAAGGCAGATTAACATGGGCATCGGAAGATCAGTGCTGGAGATATCTCTGTGGGAATCTCCAGCATGGTGTCTAAAAGCAAAGGATCAGGTGAGATTATTTAGATAAGTAAGGTAAGTGCTTGAGCTAGTACAACAAATGAACTTAGGTATTTGAACACAGCCCAGAAAACAACAACAGGAACAACAAAAGGGGTAGCCCAAAGTGTAAAACTCTAAGCCAATGGTATAATGGCTTTAGCTAGAGGAAACTGGTAAGTCAGTAGAAACCAATGGAAATAAAGTGTTTCAAGATGGAGAAGAGCCGTTCCAGAGAGAAAGTATGTTGGTTAAGAATATAGAATCAGCTATTAGATAAACAATGTGAAATTTCATAAAGTTTTCATTGACACAGTGCAAAACAGTGTATTATTATACTTTGGAGTGCACTAAGTTTTATGAAAGAAGATAAAGTTACCAAGCTAATATATTCTAGTGGGCAACACAGACATTAAGTAATTGATTCCAGATAAGTCATTTTATAATTTATATTTTTCAAATATACCATTATATAATCATTTGAACTGACCATTTTAATTCAAGGAATTGATTCTACAGATGCATTTGGACACACAAAATATATGCAGGTTATTTATTGTACCATCACTGATTGCATCATTATGTCTGATAGCAAAATAATGTTGAAACAAGAGGCTCTTCCCCAGGAGACTGAGTAAATGTTATGTCAGGAAAGTTTCTATGTGGCTGAAATATGAATGAGGACTGTGTTTATGCACTAATATTAATCGACCACTATGATACATACACAGGCATAAAATATGTATGGATATAAAATGGCTGAGTACGGAATATTGCCAATAATATGATAGCATTAGAATTCCCACATAAGGCTGTGGGGACCTGAGAAATTTCTAGGAATTTCACCATTTACTTGATAAAAACTGGATATAATAGTAATAATATGGCACCCTTGGTGTAAAAAGCAGAAAAAAGAGTACACATTTTGACTTGAATATATATAACATATTTTTAGAATTTTATTCAAAACACTGTGTGTTTTTAAATTTGCATCTAGATACAGGACTAATTATTTGAGGGCACAAGTATGGGACTAGACTTTTACAAGTGTATTGTTTTACAAATTTTAAGTTTGATAACATGAAATATATCACAATATACATACAAAATAGGCATTTAAAATTATAATTTTAATGGGGTGCAGAGTACTATGTGTTCATTTCTTTTTAAAATTGTTGTTTGTTTTGTTTTTATTTCTTTTATCAGTGGTCTAAAACATTGGAGACAATACAAGGCAGCATACCTTTGTGAGAGATAGGAGGAAAACCCCCTGTCATGAATCCTTCTAATTATATCTCTTCCCCTACCTCATCTTTACAGATTGTTTATAGTGAATCTCTTGTCACTGATACTGATAGAACTGTATCATATCCTTATGTTAAAAAATGATTAGCTCAGAAACATCTTTAGAATAAAATACAAATCACTTATTAAAAAGAAGTCAATATTAGTAACTGTTAGATAAATGATATATTCCAAAGATCTTTGCTTTGTACTGAACTCTGTCTTTAGCCAATGTAAGTCTTAGAATTTTTTCACCTGTTAATAATTTAATACCTGATATCAGTTTGTTATTAAATATGTAGATAAGTAAATTCAAAAGAATTAATTATAACATAAACCTAGTAGCTATACACTTTTAGCAAATTTTAAATGTTATCTCCAGGATTCAGAAAACCATCTTACATTTAAAGCATATATTTTCTAAATGAGTACAGTTTTCCTGCTTGATCTATGAGCTAGTAATAGTTGATAATAGTTGATCAGCTCTCTTCACAGAGAAGATTTCTTCCAATCTTATGTTGGAAGAAACATAAGATTAAGTTTTGAGCTTCTGGGTGCAGAAGTGGCCAATTAGGACAAGGACTGAAAGTAACAATCAAATCAAATCAAATCTTCATTCATTTACTGCAGTAATGTAAGTAAGAGGCCAATAAGGGAGGTAGGCAGGAATGTTTCATTTTCCCCCATGGACTAGTATAGGGAGAGTGTCAGTCAGATGACAAGTAGTACAAATGGGGGTAATCCTCTCACTGCTGAAGAGCCTTGAATAAAAAGCTCCTGCCATTTCATGGATCTAGGGAGTCTGAAGGAGGGAGAGAGAAAAGAGCTAGTAGTGGAAAAGTCCTGAGTCAATATGGAGAAATATTTTAGTCAAGACTCCACCACCAAAAGTCTAAGCAGAGCTAGCAATAAAGACATGTTTATGAGCTTGGCAGGCCATGGAAGGAGTGACTTGGTAGAGGGTGTTTGGGCTGGGTCCTAGTCTCCTCCTCCCTCTAAAAAAACTGTAATGCACTGGTTGGACACTCAGTCTAATGTGGGGAAGTTTGCCCCTTTAAGACTTGCCAGGAAAAGCCTTGTGATTGCCTATGGTTAGCCTTGAAAAATTGTACTATGATTTGGCCTAGAACTGGACTCTTTAATAAGTTATATATAGCCATATTTCTGAAACTGTACAACATTATTTTTATTTCAGTCATACATATTAATAATGCAATTAAAAGCATGAGTATCCAACCAGTATTTCCTTATACAGAGAAAATAATCTATAAAATATTTAAACCTAAAAAATTGTTATTTTATCCTTGGTTTAATCTCCTTTTATATACAAGTACTGGAAAGATTTTAATATTAACCAGAAAATAAATTGTCATTATGGTAATAATGGAAAATAGTTAGAAATGATACTTATGCTGAGTAAAATGCAGAGGAAACTTTTATTTATTGGGAACAATGAGTATTGGTAGGTGGAAATATGATTTGACATCCAAATTTCCTGGAAAATTTGAAGTGATTCTCTGAGCAGGTTATACACAATATTTAAATTTTAAATATTTCTAATATAAATTGATTTCGATTGATTTAATCTGTGTTGTATTATGGTTGTCCGATTCTAGTTGGAAATAGTCTTTGGCCTCCTCAAACAGCAGCAGATGCACTATTTGCATAAGTAGGATGCTTTATGTAGGCTTGTATTTTTTGATGCCTCTAGATTTATGACACCAAATAATGTTGTATGTAAATGGAAGAAAATCTGATGATGTAATGGATGTCAGTTTAAAAAAATAATTAAGTTTCCTTTAAAAATAGTAAATGTTTTTACAATTACTCTGGAATATATTTGGATATATGAATTGATTGCTTCATTTGTGGGTGTATGATCTCAAGTAGAAAAATTTTTAAGGAAACAACTGTCTTTAATTTTTAAAAATAGTTTGCTTCCTTGTTCCTAATTTTATTCAATTTTTATATGTTTGAGCTCTTTAGTACCTATGTATTAGTTTTCACTATAAGTTATGGATGTTATCTGCAAACTATAATTATATATCAATTTTAATAATTTAAGGTAAACATAATGACATTTAATTTTTAGAATATATAATTATATATCTTTTGGTATAAAAATGCTTTCAGAGTGAAAAAATTGGGAAAATGAGTTTCCATTTAAAATATGATACACATATATTTTATGAATGTTCAACTCATTTAATTCTAATATTATCAATTAGAGACATGAAGCATAGGGAAATGAGCATTAGCTTTGACTCAAGAATTCTTGGGCTCAAATCTGTGTCCTATACGTATATTGATAAAGCTCAGTGGCATTTAAATGACTAATAAAATCACCACACAATATTATATATTAATATTATATATTTATGTATGTATGTGCCTTTTATGCAGTTTTACACATATATACATATATATGATATGTGTGTATATGTGTGTATATACATCGCTAGTACTGAAGATACAAATAAAACTAGCACCCCTTTTACAGAAGGTGATGGAGACAGAGATAAAATGGGCAGAAATGTAGGGTATTATGGAGAACCAATGAGAGGCAATCTGAGCAGAGTAAAGTGTTTGGGGAAAAATGTGAGGATTGGGTATGACTAAAATCCAGTAGAATTTATAGAAATTTCTGGAAGAAGTAGCATTTCTGGAAATAAGTGACAACATAAGAATAAAATTAAAAATAAAGACTGTGTCAAAGGGGAATATAGTCCACTCATGTAGGAAGCATAAAGAGACAGAAGAATGAAACAAGATTGTGTAAATGGGAAAGAAGTTTTTCTTTATTGTTGTCCATGATTAAGCAAGAGAGAAGGAGGTAAGATGAGGGTGTAGATGAGTAGGAGATTTTGTGTGTCATGGAAGATACTTTGGATTTAGTTTGGTGGGACAATGACTAATATTAATCTTTTTTTTTTTTTTTCTCAAAAAGTTCTTGTGGAAGCTAGGTGGATACTGGATTTGATGGTTTAAGTTTTGAAGCAGGAAAATAAATTAGTTGATTATTGTCATTTTTAGCAGAGAGGTGATAGAATTCTAAATAAAATATAATGTAAATAGGAAAAATAGGAAACATAAAAATATTTATAAAGTATCTTAAAATTGTTTTTTAAAATATGTATCCCTTAGTGCATTTTAAAATTTCACATTCTATATATTTTTTATACTCTAAACAGCAAGTGCAGTGATGTTTTACATTTCTACACTGAATAAATGAAGACGTAAAATATATTTTTTACACACTTGTCTCTTAGAATCTGGCCAAAATATGTCATATTTCCGACAAACTCATTATATCTCTACTCGTTTATTTCTGTGTTTGTGCTTCTTATCATTTCTCCCTGTGGAAAATATAAATGTAAATCTTCATAACTTTTCTGCAGTGTACTTTGAACACTCTATTTAGGCCCTCTGCCCATAATTTGGGTTTTTAAAAAATGTTTACAAATTAAAAAAATATATTTATTTATTCATGAGAGACACACAGAGGCAGAGATATAGGCAGAGGAAGAAGCAGGCTCCATGCTGGGAGCCCAATGTGGGACTCAATCCCAGGTCTCCAGGATTATGACCTGAGCCAAAGGCAGAGGCTTAACCTTTGAGCCACCCAGGCATCCCTATATGTTTTTGTTTTGTTTTGTTTTTTTGGCATCAAGTTGTATTAGTCCATTTTAATTTGATATTAACTACTTCTCAGATATATCATTTACAAATATCTTTTCCCATCCAGTTGGTTGCCTTTTTGTTTTGATGATGGCTCTCTTAGCTGTGTAAAAGCTTTTTAATTTTGATTAATCCTAATAGTTTATTTTTGCTTTCGTTTCCCCTTGCATGAGGAGACCTATCTATATATGTTGCTAACGGTGATGTACAAGAGATAACTGGTTATGTTCTTTTTTAAACGTTTTATGTCTCAAATTTGGATCTTTAATTCATATTCAGTTTATTTTTGTATAATGGTGTAAGAAAATGATCCAGTTTCATACTTTTGTGTGCAGCTCTCCAGCTTTCCCAACACCATTTATTTATTGGAGAGACTGTATTTTCACCTATTTTGTATTCTTGCCTCCTTTCTCAGATTATTTGATCATATAAGTGTGGATTTATTTCTGGGCTTTTTATCTTATTCCATTGATCTCTGTGTCTGTTTTTGTGCCAGCACCATATTGTTGTGCTTGCTATAGCTTTGTAGTATATAAAATCTGAGACTGTGGTACCTCCAATTTCATTCATCATTCTTAATTTTTTTTTTTTGACAATCAGAATTTTTTGTGATTCCATACAAATTTTAGGATTATTTATTCTAGTTCTGTGAAAAATGCTGTTGGTAGCAATAACATTAACTCTGTAGTGTACTTTGGATAGTATGGACATTTTAAATACCATATTAATTTTTCCAATCCATTAGAATGGTATATCTTTCCATTTGCTTATTTCATCTTCAGTTTCTTTTAGCAATGTTTTATAGTTTTCATTGTGCAGATTTTTACCTCCTTAGTGGAATTTATTCCTAGGAATTTAATTATTTTGGTGCAAATGTAAATAGACTTGTTTTGGGTGCCTTTTATTTCTTCTCCTTATCTAATTGTTGCAGCTAGGACTTCTAGTACTGTGTTGAATGAAAGTGGTGAAAATGGCATCCTTGTTTATTCCTGATCTTAGAAAAAAAAGTTCTGGGTTTTTTGTTTGTCTGTCTGTTTGTTTGTTTGTTTTTTACCATTGAGTATGATGTTAACTCTGGGTTTTTTATATATTTCTTTTATTATGTTGAGGTATATTCCCTCTAAACCTACTTTTTTGAGAGTTATCATGAATGGATGTTGAATTTTGTCAACTCTTCTTAGGTCAATTGAGAAGACTATATGATTTTTATTCTTTGTTTTGTTAATGTGATATGTCACATTGATTGATTTGTGAGTATTGAACCATTCTTGCATCCCTGGAAATAGCCCCACTTGATTGTGGTCAATGTATCTTCTAATGTATTATTGAATTCAGTTTGCTGATATTTTGTTGAGGATATTTACATCTATGTTCACCAGGGGTTTTGGTCAGTAGTTTCTTTTTTTCTGCAGTGTCTCTCTGTCTGGTATCAGCTCTTCTTTAAATGTTTTCTACAAAACATTCACCTGTGAAGTTGTCTGGTCCTGGAATTGTGTTTGTTGATAATTCTTTTGTTTACTGATTCAATTATGTCACTGGTAATCTTTTCCAATTTCTTTTCTTCCTGATTCAGTTTTGGAAGATTATATGAATCTAGCAGTTATCCATTCCTTCTAAGTTGTCCAATTTGTTGGCATATAATTTTTCATAGTAGTCTCTCAAGTATTTTGTATTCTGTGTTGTTGATTGTTGCTTCTCCTTCTCCTCTTCAACTTCTGATTTTGTTTGTTTAGGCCTTCTCTTTTTTCTTGATGATCATGGCTAAAGGTTTGTCAATTTTATTTATCTCTTAAAATTCAATTCTTGGTTTCTTGATCCTTTGTTTTTTTAATTCACAATTTATTTTTTCTATGATCTTTATTTCCTTCCTTCTACTGAGAGTTCATTTTTTTTTAAATATGACTCTAGACTTTATTCTTTTTTGTTTGTTTCTCTAGGTGTAAGTTAAGATTGAGATTTTAGTTGTTTCTTGAGGTAGGCCTGTTATGTTATTAACTTCTCTCTTAGAAATTGCTTTCACTGCATCCCAAATATTTTGTACTATTGTGTTTTTATTTTCTTTAGTTTCCATGTTTTTTTAAGTTACCTTTTTGGTTTCTTTCTTCATTGACCCATTGCTTATTTGGTGGACTGTTTTTTAGCCTCCACATGTTGGTGTTTTCTCCAATTATTTTCCTTATAGTTGATTTCTAGTTTCATACCATTATGGTCAGCAAAGATGCTTGATCAGTCTTCTGGAATTTATTGAGAATTGATTTTTGGCCCAATCTGTGATCTAACCTGGTGAATGTTTCATGTACACTTTGAAAGAATGTGTATTCTCTTATTTTTGAATGGACCATTCTGCATATACCTATTAAGTCCATCTAGTCTAATGTATTGTTTAAAACCAGTTTCCGGGATCCCTGGGTGGCGCAGCGGTTTGGCGCCTGCCTTTGGCCCAGGGCGCGATCCTGGAGACCCGGGATCGAATCCCACGTCAGGCTCCCGGTGCATGGAGCCTGCTTCTCCCTCTGCCTGTGTCTCTGCCTCTCTCTCTCTCTCTCTCTCTGTGACTATCATAAATAAAATTAAAAAAAAAAAAAAAAAAAAACAGTTTCCTTCTTGATATTCTGTCTGGGTGATCACATGTTGATGTAATGGGGGGACTTAAAGTCTCCTACTATTACTGTATTGCTATCAGTTTCTCCTTTTATGTCTGTTCATGTCTGCTTTATGTATCTTGGTGCCCCTGTATTGGGTACATAGATACTTAAAATTGTTATATCATTTTGTTGAATTGATCCCTTTATCATTATGCAGTGCCCTTCTTTGTCTCTTGCTACAGTATTTGTAGCAAGCTTATTAATAACAAAATAAAGTATATTTTGTCCAATATAAGTATTCTTACTCCAGCTTCTTCCTTTATTTCTTTTGCGTCTATTTGCATGGAAAATCTTTTCCCATGTCTTTACTTTTAGCTTATATTTGTCTTTATGTCCAAGTGATTATCTTGTAGGCAGCACGTATATGGTCTTTTTTCTCTTTGTTTTTTTGTTTAATTTTATCCATTCCATTGCCCTGTTTCCCTTGATTATAGAGTCCTAAGTCCATTTACATTTAATGATAAGTATATACTTATTGCCATTTTGTTAATTTCTGGTTTATGATGTAGTCTCTTAGGAATCGGTAGTACAGGATTATTGACAGTAATTACAATGCTGTGCATTAGATGTCCAGAATGTATCATCTTCTAACTGCAAGTTTGTACCTATTGACCAAGCTCTTCCAAATTCCTCCACTCCTTAACTTTTGACAACCATCATTCTATTCTCTGTTTCATTTGACTTTTCAGATTCTGCATTTAAGTGATCCTAATACAGGATTTGTGTTTCTTGGGCTTATCTCACTTAGCATAATACCTGCAAAGTCCATCCATGTAGTCACAAGTGACAAGATTTCCTTCTTTCTCATTTTCTTTATAATTTGTTGGGAATCTAAGGCTTGGATTGATTGATTGATTGATTGATTGATTACTTATTTATTTATTTTAGAGAGGGAAGTGGGGAGGGGCAGAGGGGGAGAGAGAAAGAAAGAGAATCTTATGTAAGCTTCATGCAAGTACAGAGTCTGATGGAGGACTTGATCTCACCACCCCGAGAGACAACCCTGAGATCATGACCTGAGCTGATATTAAGAATTGGATGCTTAACTGTCTAACATCCAGGCACCCCAAAAGCTTGGATGTATTATGATAGAGCTCTGCAAATGGTTTCAAAATATTACAAAACTAAAGATTATTTTTTATAATTTTAATTATGATATAAAATTTATTATTTTCAAAAATAGGCTTTTTTAAGGTTTCAAGTTAATCAGCTATTAGTTTGAGTAGGCTTTTTTGTTACTCTGAATGACTTTTTAAAATATTTTATTTATTTATTTGAAAGAGAGAGAGCATGAGTAGGGCATAGGGCAGAGGGAAAAAGAGAAGCAGACTCGCTCCACTGAGCAGGAGCCCTATATTGTGCTTGATCCCAGAACTCTGAGATAACGACCTGAGCTGAAGGCAGACACTTAACTGACTGAGGCACCCAGATGCCCCACTCTGAATGATTTTGAAGGCTCTCTGTGTTCTGAGAGTCAGAAGATATTTAGAAATATTCTTTCTAATGTCTAATACTTTCTTACCACATAAGCAATGAAGTGAGAAATTGTACAGCAGATTATAGATATGGGTAGACAGATTTTTTCTTCTTTTCTTTTTTCTTTCTTTTCTTCTTCTTCTTCTTTTTTTTTTTTTTTTTTTTTGTATAGTTGATACCATTATTACATTAGTTTCAAGTATACTGGGCAGGTAGGTTTCATTACATGCAGTAATGGACAACATATTCAGTCCCTCCAGAAATTGGTAGGCTAGCCAGTTCTTTTTAAGGGAATCATTTTTCACTAAATAGTGCCAAAATAAGGATGATAATAGCTCTTTAATAATTAAGAAAATTTAATGTGAGATTAATAACAGAAAAAAACTATTCTATGGAACCAGAATAGTTTCACTGTATATATGCATTTATTTTTCATATTTGGTATTTTTATTTTCAATTCATGACTTATAGATATTCAAATTAATTAAAATTACTTAAAGCAGGCCATATAATGTTAATGATACAAAACATTATATCTTGAATATTATTAAGATTATATATATTATAATTTATATTTGAAAAGGATTTTAATAGTTTAATTTTAAATTACAGAAGTTTAAAGGGTACTCAGCATTTTACATTTGAAAGTATTTGATCCTAAGTCTAGCATACAGAATTTTCTACAAAGTTTTTATTAATACTACATGTGTCTTTTTAGAGATTCAAGTGTATATTTATTTTTATATTTTTACACAGATACTTTGGAGCACTTTTTCTCCAGCTTCAACATTTTTCCCCCAATGATTAAAAAGGGGATTAAATTTATAACTGACGTATTTTTATATCTTGTTACACACAGACATACATAGACACACACATACACACACACACAGGTGTTCCCCCAAAACAATCTCACCATTGACACATGCCAGGCATACACATGAAGCAATTTTTGTTGTTGTGTTTTACCAGACTTGTAAACAGTATTCATTTAGCTCTCTCAGAGCTGTATTATAGCTGATGTGTAATTGGCAAGAATCATTTTCTTCTTTAAAACCATAATTAGGATCCCTGGGTGGCGCAGCGGTTTAGCGCCTGCCTTTGGCCCAGGGCGCGATCCTGGAGACCCGGGATCGAATCCCACGTCGGGCTCCCAGTGCATGGAGCCTGCTTCTCCCTCTGCCTATGTCTCTGCCTCTCTCTCTCTCTCTCTGTGACTATCATAAATAAAAAAAAAAAAAAAGACTTAAAAAAATTAATAAATAGATAAAAAATAAAACCATAATTATAACAAACAACTTCCAATAAGCATATGAAATGCAAAATAATCTGGGCCAATGAACAAAATATTTTTATGAAGTCCAAGTAAATCCACGTGATGGAGCAATTATCAAAATGCAAGTCTTATGCCAAAGGATATAGATATATTTGTTTGTTTAAAACATATTTAGTCTTTAAACCATTTCAAAGTATATAACATTTTTTGACCTACAAATTTTATCTTAAATGAATATTTTTATATTATAAATAACTTTCAAGGTTAAAAAACACAATAAGGTAGACTTAGGTTAATTTATTTTTTTTCCAAGTGCCTCTAGCAGAAATGTATGATGGATGGTTATCAGGCAAATAGAATCATTTGCAATTGATTATTTCCACTTCTCTTATTTGTTATTATATCTATACATGGTTGCTTATTACACTGACCCATTCAACTATTGCTGAAAGTTCAAAAAGATTCTTCAATTTCTCCTGTAACTCTAGAATTCATATGAGAGCATCAACCAATAAATCAAGCAAAATTCTGGCTCATTAACCTTTTAGGTAAACATTGGAATTTTGATCTTGGCATGTTCATGTTGAATATCATAAAATAATGTACAGATGGCATTGTTACTATTGCATAGTTTAATTCTATATTCAAACATATCATAAAAAGCAAATCTAAGACATTTATCATTCCAAAAAATAGCATTCTATACAAATGCATACCTTAACATACATAAAGAAGTTCAATTTTGCTAAATTTTTCTAGAAAATGAGTTTTCTTTGTAACAATTCGATGTTTTATCATAGAAAGGCAGTTTTAATTTCAAGGCAGGATAACGAGGCTGGTCAAAACTACATTTTTACTGTGCTAAAGAAATAATTAGGTCTAATTATGTATGATATGCTAATAGAATATGAATTGTAAAAATTTCAAAAAGAAAATGCAGAGTGTTAACCCTTATTTTATTAAAGATTACTTGAAAACCACCTTGCATACTGATTTTACTTCATTCTATGCAATGCCAAAAACAACATCAAATGAACCTCAAGATAATAAGCTTGAATTAAATTTTCTGTAAAGATTTCCACATTGCTTTGGTAGCAAGTTATATCTGTTAAAGTTATATTAAAGTCAATTTTCACCATAATTTTTTACTTAAATATTTATATATTGTAAGTCAAACATGAATATTTGATCCATTAAATGTCTTGAGACCTTAAAGAAATACACATACAGAAAAGGCTGATGTTTTGAGAAAATAAAACGTTCTAAACAAATGGCATTTAAATTCAAAGCATGGATGTTTCAAGTCTTTACAGCCTACTTTTATTTAGCTGCTTGACATTTATATTCACGAATAAATATAATCATATATAATCAATGGAAAATTAAAACTTTGATGAATTTATATATTCCTACTTTGAGAAAATCCTTTTTTTTTCTCCCTAAATCACTAGACACTGGATTTGAATTGTAAGAACTTTTGAGTCACCATACTCTATGTTTTGCACTAAGCCTTTCTTAGCTAGTAATTAGTCTTTTTTTCTCTAATGATTCAAAGTCAGAAATTAATTGCACACATTTCAGATTGATTAATGAAAAGAACAAAATAATGAGTCACTCACATAACCTGATTAATCCTACAAAATCACTTAATATGGCTGTAGAAGTAGCTGAAAAAATGGACAAAATTCACCTATTAAAAAATTGGAATGCGTTTTTATGATTAAAGAAATAAACCTTTCAAAGGAACAGAATTAAATTCACTTCTTATGTCCCTTTAGTGTGATACATTCACTGATATTGATGTATTTTTTAAAACTCTGCAGGCATGACTGTGAGACCAATGCCAGGGAAAAACTTTACTTGCAGTGTAACCTCCATTTCTCCTACCATTTTAGAGTTTTAATACCTACAATATTACTTCTAACTCTATCCATCTACTGGCAAATTAAATAGCACATGAAAAAAATGATGTTATCAAATAGTCTCAGTAGGGAGCTGTTTGTTTTCCTAAAGCATGACTTTCTGCATTCAAACAAAATGTTAAGTTCCATAATTGCTTTTACTAGATTAAAATTATAAATGATAAATATCAAGAAATGCTATTAATACACTCTAATATGCAGCTAAGAACAAAATTAAAAAGACAGTTTTAAAATTTACTGTACTCCTTCCAAACTCAGGGTACAAGTGGTAAATTTTTAGAATAGAACATTTACTCTGTCTGCAATTTATTAAACTAGACTCCTGAAAAGTGTATTCTAAATACTGCCATCCTCACACATAATAGCTAATTAGAATTAAAAGCCACAGTTTCTGTTTAACCTGTGATATGCCTTAATAAAAAGTTCAAGTCTCACTCCTCTAAAGACTCATGCTTAATGCTAAGCATGTGATAGAGTTATACCCTCTGCATCCTTATTATTCACCTTTTATCATCATTATCATCGTTATCCCTAAGAGTTACTATATATATGATCTCATGTCTCCAGAAAGTAAGTGAATAAGTATTATGCTTTACATTTTATATATGAGGAATCTCAGAGAAACTATGCTGTTTGTTATATATCTTCTACTTAGAATTTATTCCTAGAATACATTATCTGCAAGATAAGCAACTTTTGACCAATTAAGCATTCCTTGCAGCTACAGAAACAAGAGCAAAGAACATAACTTTTCATGGCCATACTTTTTTAAGAAAAAGAAAAAGAAAGTAAGCCAAATATTCTCAGGTAATAATGAAAGGCCTGTAATTTGAGCTAACAAGGGAAGGAGGAACCAGTGATGAGCACTAATGATATTAGTTATCTATTACATTGAAATTTCAAATTTTATCTTCCTCAGATCAAAAATCTATATCATATATTTCAAATTGCACTGTGAAAAATAAAGGCAGTATCAAAGCATGCAGCTTGTCATGATCTTTAAACTGTTCTCTATGTGAATCTATAGTTACCAAGTGGATACCATTTTTTAAAAATCTCTGAAGAAATTATCTACCATTATGGTGTATTATTAGTTTAATCAATTTAAATATAAAATTAAGATGAATATATCTTGATAATAACTAAATGGTTTTTATGAATTAAAATTGATATATATAGTAAATTCACATTTTTTAGAAAACCAGGTATGATATTTATTTTCTATAATATTATTTTAGAACTCTGAAAATTAACTTAGGTCTGAAGAAATATGCACACAAAACCACAATTGTATACATATAAACACAAAGATTTATTTATTTATTTATTTTTTATTTTTTTTAATTTATTTATGATAGTCACAGAGAGAGAGAAAGAGAGAGAGGCAGAGACATAGGCAGAGGAAGAAGCAGGCTCCATGCACCGGGAGCCCGATGTGGGATTCGATCCCGGGTCTCCAGGATCACGCCCTGGGCCAAAGGCAGGCGCCAAACCGCTGCGCCACCCAGGGATCCCAAACACAAAGATTTAAAACTGACTTTACATAAACTAAAATGTATATGGGTACACCTATGAAGATCATTGTCCTATGCTTGAATTATATTATGAATTGTGTAAAATTGCTGCATGTAAATAAAGGAAAATGATTATTTGAAGATGTTTAATATTTTGAGTGTATTGGGCTACATAACAATATTTGGTTTATTAGTAAGATATAAACAGTGACCTTCAATTATTTTAGTTTTCAACCAAATCTCTGGATGATATCTTTTTTACATCATATATGGGTCACTCACAAATGAAGCAGAGACATTTGATTCTTAAGCTTTATTCTGTACAACAGCATCAGTTTTGGATAACATTTAGGATGAAATCAGACAGTAAGCTTACATCTTGTTAAAGGTGCATTTTTTTTTGCCTCTAGGTATTAAATATCTCTCAATTATTAGTGATATTAATTACTCTTGTTAAATAAGCTAAGAATATACTAAATGTTATCAGGTAAGTATGTGAAGACAAAACAAAACAACACTTTATGTACTCTGGCAACATTTAATCTCTCCCCTTTCACATAATACAAAAAATAATAATAAAGTTATATTTAAGTTTTCAGCTAATTTTGAAATCCAGTGTTGTATATGAGCTGAATTAATGTTTCCCACCAAACATATTGCATGGTGGGAAAAAATAGGATATAAGTAAACTTGTCTAATGTTTCCACTTTGAAATACATTTTAAAACATTTCAAATTTTCATTCAAATGCTAATATACTGCTGTAGAAAACAGTAGTCTGGCCATTAGTGAATTTATATGTAAACAATTTATATGTAAAACAATTTTATTAAAAGTAGGTAATGCCTTTCTGTTCTATGGGTGAATCAATTTCCAAGGGTATGCAATGTAGAAGCCTATCAAACACATTTAGGAGGAAGCAAACAAATGTAAAATACTTTATTACCTGCTCATCAGTAGGTAAAAATATGTTTATAAATTACGTAAATACTGAAAAGATATATTTTGAATTCTTTGGGATTTGCTCTAAATCTTAATTCTATATAAATAATTTGAATTATTTGATCTAATTCTGAGTCACACATTTGATTGCATCTCAGAAAACTAATTCCATGGCAAGGAGCCTCTAATCCTGTTTAGGATCTTCATGGTTCTGAGCCCTGAATGTTCAATTTTTCAGCAGCTATTACTGCCATTCCTTGTGCCCTGCACAGGTAATTAGCATGATACAATAATAGGTAGGCATGGCTTCCATTTAAAATGCTTATTGAGGAAGATTTATGGATACATAAAATATAGATCAATAGATAGGTTGCATGTGCAATAGTAAAGATGTAAATAGATGTAAATAGTAAAGATGTCCTTCAGTTTTATTTAAGCACAAAAGATTTTTGGAGGAGGTAAGGCTTTGGGGAACAATGCAGCTCTTGCTGTGTTCTAGAAACTATGTATATGAGAGAATGTGAATGCAAACTACAGTAATATGATGAGTCAGAAATCTATCATAGATGTTCAGACAAAGATGATAGCTTCTTAAAAGGGGCTCAAAAGTGGCGAAGAAAAATTTGGATGGCAACTGTAAGAACATGTCAGTGATTTGATTTGTAATGAAGAGTTAAATCCTATTTTGATTTTTGTAAGCTTTTAGACTTCATGTTTGCCTCTTCTTGTGCCCCACACCTGGGCAAGATGATAAAGGAGCCTAAACTTCCCCTTTAGCATCTTCAGGAGATTCAAACCACCTAATTTCCTGCCTTCCTCTTCACCTAGGCCCATCCCCTGATCACAATAAAAGCCCCAGCTTAGGATGCTTTCCTTGCTTTCTCAAGTTGTTGTGGAACTTTTGGAGACTGCTCTGCTCATCTCTGAGACCTTAATTATGTAAGAATAAATTCTTTTTGTACATTTCTGGTGTGTGTGGCATCATGTGTCTCTGTATTCAAACCAAAGTGGGTGGATAATCCTTATGTTTTAAGAAGAGGTCAAGCCAAAGCAGTGTTGAGAGTTTATTGGGCATGATTTCTAGATTTTTGTTGTAAGTTACCAGGTGTTGGTAGAAAGAGCTGGATCATAATGAAATTCATTAGAGGTCACGATGAGTTTTCAGTTTTATACCTATTGAATTTATGGTGCCTGTCTAGTTGTTTAGCCAGGCACCTGGCTTACAGAATTGAAAGAGGGAACATAGAATTCAGGGCCATTTTAGATGGATAGTAATTAAATTTGGGAACTTAGGCTATTTCAGTGACCCAGGGAAGCACAAAACAATAATCTAAAATGAATCTATAATTTTAAAATCTTGCAAAGCCTACCAAAAGGGGGAAAAAAAAGAGTCACAACATGAATGGACAGAGCAAGCTTTAGAACCAGGTAGGTCAGGGATGTTGAAAGTATCAGAATGGACATTTAACAAAAATGATCAATATGATAAAATTCTATGGATAAAGTAAACATCAGGCAAGACTGGAGAGCAGTGTAAACAGATTAAAATTCCTAGAACGAAAACAAAGCAATAGAAGACCCCAAAATAAAACAAACAGGGATGCCTGGGTGGTTTAGTGGTTGAGCATCTGCCTTCAGCTCAAGTTGTTAACACAGATGTGATCTCACTTAATTGGAGCTCCTTAGTTTAGTTGTCTCCCACACTCTAAGCCTCTGGCTACTTGATTTTACCTAAAGCCCTCTCTTTCATTTCCAAATCACTTCGTTGCATCTTCCAGAAATGTTCTGTTTTGGTGTGTATGTGTTGGGAAAACTAATTCTCATCCTAACTTGTCCCTTCTACATTCCCTTAGTCATGTTGTACTGAAACTGGAAAATTCTTCTGTTCTCGCAGTTGAGTAGTTTATTCTCCATTACCCATGGCCCTAAAAACAAGCTGGAAGCCCAGACCTGTGTGATATTTACTGCTGCTTGTAAATGCCCCCCCTAACTCCTGCCTTATGTAAAATAGTCATCTTCCACTGATGTTAAAAACCATAAACTACAGTACTCTCTGAGTTCTTGTTTACAAATAAATTCATTTAGTATTGATTTACAACACATAAGATTTTTGCAGACTTCTGGTTTTGTTTCTAATATCCAAGATCATCTAGTATTTTGGTTGCATGATACCCTCCTACCCACTGGGCTATCTTGCATGACTGTTTCAAGGATATATTACTTTTAATAACATTGTCTTATTACATCTTTGAAATCTCAAATTCAAATTACATCTTTTAGGTCATTTTTCCTCATTCAATTATTTCCACTATATTCTTTGGCTTTATTGAAAACCCTAATTTTGTAACCTATAAATCTAAGAATTTTCTTTTTAAATCTGCTTTTTCATTTGTCCTTTCAGCTATCCAGTAGGGTATTATGATCTGTCATTTCAACTCCTTTTTTCTTGGTATTCTTTAAACTTTTCTAGTAAAATTGTAGTGTGAGAAACTCCAACTATTCCTTCCCTATGCCAGATCTGAGATGACTGAATACTCCTGTATGGATCATAAAAACTCAAGGTTTCTGCTACTCATTTAGAATGTTCAACTCAATTGTGCCTTCATCGTTGCAAGACAACCTTTCATTTGTTTCCTATCTTTCAGCTACTTCTGTAGCTTTCCAGCCCTCTTAAATATTTGGCCATCTAACTCTCAGCATTAACAGCTCACAGTTTCTTCAGAGAAAAGGAAATCGTAGATTGATTGCATTACATTGATACTTTGAATCAGAGTATGATACTCTGATGGTGATGAATAGAGTTAGAAAAAGTTACAGAATTTCAAATCTATTAAGATCACTTTCTAACCTAGCAACATATAAAATAGAAAAATATGGCTTAAGGAAGATTTTGAATAGGTAAAATTTTCAGATTATCTATCAAAATTTAACTTTTATTCCACTGTTCAATTTTAAAGAAATTTAATTGCAAGTGAAATTATCAAATAATTATTCGCTAAACATTATAAACAAAGATTTACTTTGGATATGGAATTCCCCTAATTCCATGAAGATGTTTAAGCAACTCTTAATGTAAACTAGTATTTGGAGAGAAGTAGTAAATTATAGCTTTATTTTAAAAATTTTAAAAAATTATTGTTTTATTTTGTTTTGTCTCTAGAATGTAGAAGAAGAAAGTACTGCATTTTTAGTTCCATTAGGACATAAACTTACTTAAATGAACTTGTTTATAGATTGAATGTCTAACTAATGAATTATGGGAAAATACCACTTTTATTAAACATCTAGCTTCACTACTTATATATGCTTTTAATTTAAATTCATGACTTGAGCTTGAAATGACTTCAAGACTTGGTTAAACTTGAAAATACTTGTGTAGTAAAACCAGTTAAGAATCTATTTCAGACATACTTTAGGCATGTATGATATCCAAGGGATTTTTTAAACTTAAGACTTGCTATTGCACTACACAGCAAAACTTATGAAATATTTGATCAAAGTTGTTAGTCAAATCAACAAAAAAATGAATCACTTCCAATTAGCTTAAATTAGTATTTAATTTGAAAATACTATTTTTATTGTTTGGTTGCATTGTATATTTATTAATACCAAACCTAGAAATATGTCACAAAGGTATAACTCATTTTACTATTTTATACATTTTTATCTCAAGAGTTTTAGTTCAAGTTAATCAAATACATATGCTTGGTGTCCCATTTCTAAGTAGTTTAAACCTTTGTACTCTGGATTTGATCATTGGACCAATGATGTCAAAATCATGGACTTGGCTGCTATTGTTCTAATATTCTATCATTTAGAAATGATACTAATCATTTGGAGTAGTGTTGGCTCTAAATACATTAATTCTTCCAGGAAACCTTTCATTGTCCTTGGAACACATGATTACCTACAGGAATACTCAACTTCCTTTAGGTCTAAATATTTTTGCCATAGGGTTTTTGGGTAATGAGCCATGACTTTACCTTGAGGGCATTTGTTGTGATGAGCATTGAGTGGTTATATGTAAGTGATGAATCACTAAATTCTATTCCTGAAACTAATATTACACTATATGTTAACTAACTGGAATTTAAATAAGAACTTGAAATGAAAAACTGTTCCACACTGCCTGATCTCTACTTCATTTCACTTTTTTAATACAAAGGAAGAACATAATTCTTAACTCAGGGAGGAATCATTTTTGTGAAGAGAAGGGGATTATCACTAAATCTGGCATTTCTCTTACCGAGAACATTTTATTTTTTTGGACTTTAGCTGGTGAAAGGCTAATGTTTGCTTTCATAAAATATTGTTTTGGTTTGGATTTTAAATGTAATTTTTCTATAGAATAAAATATCAAAAGGCATTGAAAATTTTAAAACTTGGGATTTGCTAAGATAAATATGTGAACTGGCTTAGCATAATTGCACTTTTCTGTCTTAGAGTTCTTTATTTCTGCTTCTGATGGTATTTTTTCTTTAATAACCAGACTCAGTCATTTGTTCCTTAATAAAAATATATTTTATAAAATAAGTGCCTTATTTCTTTAATCTTTTTAACTTAGATATTTCTGAGCAAATCTATTGCTGTTATACTTTCAGGTATCAACTTTAATGAACTTCTATCATTCAGAATTTTAATTTTGCCCCTTCCTGGACATAGTTCATTCATTAATATTTTGATCACTAGTTATATACTATGGTATCTATCTGAAATTAAAATTTGTGAATAACCACAGGGAAAAATGGAAGGGTGTGATTTCAAGGACATTACTCATCTTACTGTTTTGTTTTGTTTTAATTAAATGAAACCTTTTACTGAGTTGTCCAGAGCATTTAAACTATAGTTCCATAAAGACATGCCAAAATTCATTAACATTTTTCAGGAGTTTGGGGAATGATCCAGAGCTCCTTTGCTAGGGATCAGGTACGATAGTTAAAATATTTAAGTTGAAGCTGGTAAGTACCTATATTATTTAGTACTAATAGAATAATTACTTACTAAGCACAAAATATATATAAGTATACTATTCTTGCAGTTAAGAATTTAAAAATTTGTCATAGCCAGTGCCCTCACAGGTCTTGGTCTCTTCGATCTCTGGAAGGGGTGTGTGTATGACCAAGGGTTAGTATTTGTACTGTATTGTGCAGTCTTATATACATATATCACCCCATGTTTGCATGATGAAATGATTATCATTGTGGGAATTGCATTATTGTGAAGAAAAATAAAAACTACGTTTACATTTTGGACAAGAAGAAACAATGTTAAAGTTTTGTTATCGGGGTACCTGGGTGGTGCAGTTGGTTAAGTGTCTGCGTTTAGTTTGTGTTATGATCACAGGGTCCTGGGATTGAGTCCAGCATCAGGCTCCCAGCTCAACAGGAAGTCTGCTTCTCCCTCTTCCTCTGCCTGCCGCTTTCCTGGCTTGTGCTCTCTCTCTCTAATAAGTAACAATTTTTTTAAAAAAGATTTTATTTATCAGACATTTTTAAAGAACTCTGATTTGGTTCTTTGTTTTTCATAGAAAATGTTTTTCCATCTCTTGGTAGCATAATGAGGATGATCTCCCTAAATACCTTCAGCTATACTTCAACTCTAGTGTTATTAACTGGTACAGAAAAATATTCTTCCTTAAAACTTACACAATCTTGCTGTGGTTGCTGAACTCCTAGATATAGGCCCAAGAAGAAGGGATGTTATTCCCCTGGGAAGTAACACTCTTAGAAATTTCTATAGGTGGTGGGATCCCTGGGTGGCTCAGCAGTTTGGTGCCTGGCCTTTGGCCCAGGGTACGATCCTGGAGTCCCGGGATCGAGTCCCACGTCAGGCTCCTGGCATGGAGCCTGCTTCTCTCTCCTCCTGTGTCTCTGCCTCTCTCTCTCTCTCTCTCTCTCTCTATCATAAATAAATAAAGCTTTTTTTAAAAAAAGAAATCTCTACAGGCAGTGAATGAGTAACATGAAGGAAAAATTCAGTCGAAAAAGATACTACAAAAACCTGAAAAATAAATTTGTTAGAAACTACAGCCACTCCTGAAGACTTCAGTGTTCTTGGTCTTAGATGGGAGTATTAATTTTCAGTTATCAATATATGTTTTCCTCAGAATACATGAGACAGCCCTGTCTGTATCACCAATCAGTCTGTCCTGAACAGACCCTGATATATTCAGAAAATATTTTAAGTTCTCAACAGGGATTCAGAAAGACAAATGAGACTAGGAAAAAAACAATGCATAAAAATACTGAGGATGAGCAAGGGAATGAATGTTATCTAAAGTCAAGGAATATTTGAATATTTCCTTCATAAGATGAAGCTCTCCATTTATACAGGTATTTTAAAGGATAATGGATAAGCTGCCTTTGAATTATTTTCATTGTCCAACTTTTGTCTCAGGGTGACAAAATTTTGAAAAAATAATATATCAAAACACCAAATAAACTTAGTGGGAAAAGCAATCAAAACAAGTTTTTTGTCTTCAATCAGCCTTTTTTTGTAGCCACAAAATTTTACATTGTTCAATTGATACTTTGAGAACTAAGTGCAGTATTGCCTTTGCTCAATTTATCCACTTTTTTTTAAAGATCTTATTAATTTATTCATGAGACACACATACAGAAAGAGGCAGAGGGAGAAGCAGGCTCCATGCAGGGAGCCTGATGTGGGACTTGATCCCAGGACCACAGGAATATGACCCGAGCCGAAGGCAGATGCTCAGCCACTGAGCCACCCAGGCATCCCAATTAATCCACATGTTTAAATTTCTTTCCTTTGCAGAAGTCAAATGAAGACTTTTTCCCCCCCTAAAGTAACATAAAATTGAATAACTAGTTAATGAGGACAGTGAGAGCTGGTCGTCATTATGAATGAAGTGACCCATAGTGAATGAAATTTTAAGGTGTAAAAAAACCTTTAATTTGGAAGTGAATTTTTCTTCCAAATGATAAACTACTCTTGGAATTGATCTTAGTAAAATGTAATTTTAATGTATTTATTTAAATTTCTTGTCTCTTTTTGAATGTCAGTTTATTCTCCATGTTTTTTTGTGTGTGATAAATGTCAATTTTTTCTTAAATTTTGATTCCTACAAGAATGTGCTCCTCTACTAAGTTCATTTAGCTTTCTTAAGAATGCTTTTTGTTTGGGTATAACACACTTCTAGAATCTTAAGAATGTTTTTTTTTGGGGGGGAGTATAACACACTTCTAGAATCATACCATATACATTACAGACTCAAATTCTAAGAACCTCCTATAACTTGTTTTGCTTTATTGTTTTTTCTAGACTGTGCTCCTTGTGAGTAGAAAGTGAACAAGCACCAGTAACAGAACTTGGATAACTTGGTGCCCTGGGAAATATAGTTGAATAAATGACCACAAGGTACAGAGTATAATTAGTTCCTGACTTGATGTTAAGCAACATTCACTAATATTCTTGTCCCAACTTTTGTCTAGCAAGACCTTGAAAGTTTTACAAGTAGTAGCCAGAAATTCCCCTTTGTCCTTTTCCACTGAAATACCAAGTAACAGATAGGAATATTTATAATATTGAAAGTTTATTTTGATTTTTTCTTAGATAATCTCATTTACATAACACAAACATTCTTTATAGAATATTTTTCTCACCATGAGTGAGATTATTTTGCTCATTATAAAGATGTAAGTTTCTTAACTTTTAGATTGAGAAACTTTATACTCTATATTATTGTTTAGTATGTATCTATTTTTAAGATAACCAAAGACTTAAGCAATTTTGAAATACTATGTTAAAGTTGTATATATTCTTCAAGTCATTATATTTATCACATGCAGATTAAATTTAAGAATATATACAGAGGAAAGCCAAGACTGCCCATAATGAACTATGTATTCTAATGACTCAGTGATTCAGCCTTTTAAATTTATAAGCATCTTCTACAAAACTATTATGATAAAAGCTATATATCAAATATATAAATAGCAGGTGTTATGACAGGCTGAAATTTCTCTCCTCTCCACTAAAACTAGATGCTCAAATCCGTATATTCAATTAAGGATAGAGAAATATTTTTATTTTAATACCTTCGAGCTGTGTTCTACAATTGTTACATATAAAGCATTAACAATATGGAAATTAAACATGTATCTAAGTTTCCTTGATATGGAGGATTCACATAATTTTTATTTTTATTTTTTTCACATAATCTTTAGCACTTGCAGTAACAGATGGTGAATTGTCTACATAATCGCTTTACAACTTCAAGTGTGGACAGTGATCATTTTCTGTTTTGCAAGTCAGAAAAATAATGCATTTTTAAATGTCTAAATGCCATTGTAAAATGTCTTTACCCAAAAGTTGGAGATACAAACAATATATAAAAATGATACATGTTTATTTTCTTTTTAAAATAAGTTTTGTTTAATTCAAGTTAGTTAACATACAATTTAATATTAATTTCAGGTGTAGAATTTAGTAATTCATCACTAACATATATCACTCAGTACTCATCACAAGTGCCCTCCTTAATCCCCATCACCCATTTAACCCATTCCCACCCCAACCCACCTCCCCTCCAGTTTGTTCTCTATAATTAAGTCTGTTTCCTGGTTTGTCTCTTTTTTTTTTTTTTTTTTTACCTTCTATGTTCATCTGTTTGGATTCTTAAATTCCACATGTGAATGAAATCATATGGTATTTGTCTTTCTCTAACAGATTTATTTTGCTTGGCATAATACACTCTAGTTCCATTAATGTAGTTGCAAATGGCAAGATTACATTTTTTATGGCTAATATCCCATTGTGTATATTGATACCACCTCTTCTTTATTCATTCATCAGGGGATGAAAATTTAAACTTTTTCCATAAGTTGGCTATTGTTGACAATGCTGCTATAAACATCGGGGTTCATGTGTCCTTTTGAATCAGTATTTTTGTATACTTTGTAGTAGTGCAATTGCTAGATTGTAGGCTAGTTCCATTTTTAACTTTTTGAGGAACCTCCATACTGTTTTCCAGAGTGGTTGCAGCAGTTTGCATTCCCATCAACAGTGTAAGAGGGTTTCCCTTTCTCTACATCCTTGCAAACACTTGTTTACTGTGTTTTGATTTTAGCCATTCTAACAGGTATGAGGTGATAATCTTATTGTAGTTTTCATTTGTATCTCCCTGGTGATCAGTAATGTTGAGTATCTTTGCCTGTGTCTGTTGGCCATCTGGATGTCTTCTTTGGGAAAGTGTCTAATCATATCTTCCACCCATTTTTTTAATTGAATTATTTTTTGGGGGGTGTTGAGTTTTATAAGTTCTTTATATTTTGGATACTAACCCTTTAGCAAATCATTTGCAAATGTTTTCTCCCATTCTTTTGGTTGCCTTTTAGTTTTGTTAATTGTTTCTTTGCTGTGCAGAGGTTTTTCTCTTGATGAAATCCCAATAGTTTATTTTCGCTTTTGTTTCCCTTGTCTCAGGAGACCTATCTAGAAAGAAGTTGCTACAGGCAATGTCAAAGAGGTTACTGCCTGTATTCTCCTCTAGAAATTTTATGGTTTTAAGTCTCACATTTAGATATTTAATCCATTTTGAATTTATTTTTGTGTTTGTAGTGTAAGAAAGCGTTTCAGTTTCTTTCTCTTTCATGTTGCTGTCCAGTTTTCTCCACACCATTTGTTGAAGAGACTTTTTCCCAACAGATACAAAAAAAATAAGGCTATTAATCACAAAGAAAATTCTTTTTAAAAGTATCAATGTAATATATGCTGATATATACACATAAGGATAATTGAAAGGAAAAAAAAGCATGATTCTAACATGTATCCAAGATCTTATTTAACTTATTAATTTAGATTATAATCCAAACATTAAAAACACATAGATGCCTGGGTGGCTCAGCGATTGAGTGCCTGCCTTTATTTAGCCCAGGGGATGATCCTGGAGTCCTGGGATTGAGTTCCACATCAGGCTCCCTGCATGAAGCCTGTTTCTCCCTCTGCCTATGTCTCGGCCTCTCTCTCTGTGTGTCTCTCATGAATACATAAATAAAATATTTTAAAAATAAAATAAAAACATAAAATGAGTCAAGCGATATATAAAATATAAAAATATATAAGTATATATAAAATATAAATAAAATATATAATATATATGTATTTGGAGGCTATAACTAAAACACAGTACAGAATTAGGTTATTTTTTTTAAAGATTTTATTTATTTATTCATGAGAAGAGAGAGGCCAAGACATAGGGAGAGGGAGAAGCAGGCTCCCTGAGGGGCATCTGATGTGGGACTTGATCCCAGGACCCCAGGATCACAACCTGAGCCATAGGTAGATGCTCAACCACTGAGCCACCCAGGTGCCCCAGAATTAGGTTATTTTTAATAAAGCAGTTTGGAGTTTTGTTTACCTTAAAGCTCATTTTTCAGAAATGGCATGCCACCATTTCACTGTAAAGGGAAGTTTAGATTAAAAATGTACTGATGAAATAATAGGAAGAGATAATATTTTAAATTTATTATTTTTTTCTCAGAAGGGCAAGCTTCTTCATGCTTCCAAATTAGAACTAAAAAAAAAGGGAGATCAGGTAACTAAACTACATCACTATACAGAATTTTGAACGATGTATGGCCTATGCTATCTTTGAGTGAGAATATGAATACTTAGTGCACCTCAAATACAGCGAGTAGGAGAAAGCATTTTCATATATGTAGTAAACATAAAAACCCAGAAAGAATGGTGCCTCGGTTCATCTCAGTTTGGATACCACCATAAAGATAAATGCAATTTGATTTTCTGGAAATTAAAAGTATATCAGTTATACATATAGTTAAATGACAAATACTTGGCAATAAATATTTCTGGTTCTAATGTAGAAATCAAAGTGATTAATTTGCATCATCTAAAATCATATGAGACAAGGTATATCTCAAATATTTAATATATTAAGTGTGTTTTCTAACTTGTCTCTCTCTCAAGGGTCACAGTTCCTCTTTTATACCAAGATATATACATATTCCAAGAATACCATGATCCAAGTGCCAGACCAGGAGTTTTGCTTGTAGGAATAAGTTCTCTTTTGATGAACTAGATAGGAGTGAGTCTAGGAGGAGATTGAAGAGCAATTGAATAAAAATGGAAGAGTAAATATGGTTGTCTGGTATGCAGAAAAAGGATCTTCCCTTGTAGTGGATCAGGGAGCAGAGTTTATAACACAACAGATACATGTGCCAAAAAACTTGATTTAGTTTTGTGTGTGATGTAACTGAAAGACACATTTATATTCTAGTTAGGTACTGGTGCCAATGTTTTCTTTCAGATAACTTATTCATGGTCTGAATTAAACCAACATCTTTATAATTGTTGAATTCTCTTATATCTGCTTGATTTCCCGTACGTGTCCTGTGATATATTTTCTGTTGCCCTTAGGGCATATTGATCACACAGATTTTATTATGTATTCTGCTAGCTGGTAATGCAAAATCCCTAACCTAATCTTAGTTTTAGTTTACTGTATAATCAGATATTTTAGAATTTTTTTATTTAAATCCCAGTTAATATACAGTGTACTACGAATTTAAGGTGTGCAATATAGTGATTTAATATTTCTATGTAATACCCAGTGGTCATTGCAAATGTACTCCAGATTTTAAGTTTTTTTTTTTTTTTTCTAAGACTGAGAGGCAAAGTTCTGATTAGCATCATTCAAATTTATATCACTTGAAAGGAATACACAGGGAATAGTGAAACATGGTATATCTTGCTCTTTGTTCAGACTTTGTTTCACATTTAAGTATCACTTCGCAGTCTTCATATAGGTCTCTTGATACATACTTTTCTAAGTACTTAGACTTATTTTCATTTCTGAGTACTATTTGTTCAAGTAGATCTGTTTTTTTTAGAATGTTTCTAACAGCCACCTTATCACATTTAAAAAAATACTCAATTTGTAAAATTATATTGTATTGGTCAGGTATAAAAACAGACCAGCAAAAATTGATTATTTCTTTGACAGGTTATTTCATCTGTGCTTGCATATATTTGCCCAAAACCTAGACAATGTTAAATGATGGCAATGTATGGTATTTATCCTAAGTGAAATGATTTCATTAATTTTCTGTCAGTCTTTAGGAACCTTTCTTTTTTTTTTTAATAATAAATTTATTTTTTATTGGTGTTCAATTTGCCAACATACAGAATAACACCCAGTGCTCATCCTGTCAAGTGCCCCGCTCAGTGCCTTTAGGAACGTTTCAAGTATCATGTTATACATAGGATTCTATTTATTTTTTATATAACATGATTTATATTTTTAAAATGCTGTTAGTTATTATATATAACTTTTTAACACTTATTGTTGTTATTAAAAGTCCTGTCAGTTTGGAATGATGTACTATCTTCATTAATGCATTTATTCAACTATTTCATTGTTGTACGTGATCTTATTTTTCAGTTTAAACACTTTTTCTTACTTCATATTGTGTTAGTATTATTCCTATTAGTTTCCCCTATAGTCAGAAGAAAACCTGATGCCCTAAAGTAAAATTGACTTTGTTTTACTATCCTGCATGATCCTATAGTCTCTAGGATCCAGGCACCTGAACACCCAACGAGGAGCTCTAGTCTCTTTCTCACTCCAGCCATCTTCATCCAAGCCATACAGTGGCCTTACTTTTGGATTTTTTTTTTTATTAGCTTTCCATTTTCTACATGAAAATTAGGCTCAGTCCTTAAAACCTAATCTACTTTTCTGGAATCTCAGTGTGTTCAGAACTTGATTTTGCCTGTGCCCACACCCCTCCCCCAACCCCACCAGAAGGCTGTGTCCTCAATCCATAAACTAACACTTTATTTTAGATTGAGCCAATTATCAGATCTAAAGCCTTCAATAAGCCTACATATTTTACCTCAACCTTATGACAAATGAATTATCTGTTCTCCATCTTCATCAAAACTTACAGATCATAAGCCTTTACCTTTCAAGTAAACAGCTACTATTTTCGAGGTTCTGCTTACTTGGCCCAATTCATCTAATCTTCCTTAACTTTTCCATAAAAGTATTTTGAAGTTATCAAAGGTTATATGTTGGTGAAGAGTTTCCATGGAAAATAAATTCTTCATATTAAAAAAAAATTCTTTAGACTTATTTTACCTAAATGAAATATTAACTCAATCCTAAGCATGTTTTAAAAAGCCTGTAACTCATGATTTGCACATATTAATGCTTTTTGTTAAGTACCTACCATGTGTCTTGCCCCATTATGTCCTAGAAGCTGATCTTACAGCAGTGAATATTTGCTCTCATGATACCTAAATTGGGAGAGGAGAGCAAATTAGACATGTAAATAGACAAATTGACATTTCAATGATAAATGCTATGAGAACATAAAAACATGGAAAAATGATAGTGTGATGGAAAATTTCAGTTGGCCTACTCAAAGTTGTTTTCTACAAAGAAGTGACATTAGAAATGATATCAAGGGCAGCCCGGCTGGCTCTGAGGTTAGCGCCACCTTCAGCCCAGGGTGTGATCCCCAAGACCCAGGATCGAGTGCCACGTCAGGCTCCCTGCATGGAGCCTGGTTCTCCCTCTGCCTGTGTCTCTGCCTCTGTGTGTGTGTGTGGGGGGGGGGGGGGGGGGATTAATAAATAAATAAACAATCTTTAAAATAAAAAGAAATGATATCAAGAAGCAGCCAAACACATGTAGATTTGAGAACTAAGAATTCTAGGAAGAAGGATATCCAGGTTTAGAAGAAATCTAATAAGCATATTGCACATGAAAAACAAGATGACCCCTGGCTAAAACTTAGAAAAGAGGGGGAACAGGTCCACCACTCTCAGGACACACAGGTGATAGCAGGAAGTTTCAATGTTTTTGCAAAGCTAATAGGTATTCTTTAGCTAACACGATTCTTGACTTTTATATCTTAGTATTAACTTTATATGGAAAAATACAATATAGGAGAGTATCACATGAGTTGTCTCCATATTATGTGAAAGGTGCTATTTTTTTATCTTAGACTTGGATTTTTTAAAAATATAAATAATTACACATTCTCCATTAGTTACTGCATAGGTCCATTTATCACCATTTTTAACATACTCAGTTGACACAGACCTTGTATATCCTGACAAAAAAAATTTCTCAATGGGACTCTCATCTTTTCAGTTTTTCATGTCTTTGGCATATACAACAGAACGTTTGGACATTGAGTCTTTTTAGGAGGCTCAGTTAATCTTTACTATTTGGCTTCTCTAAGATGGAAGAATGTGATATAGACCTTGGTAACCCTCTACTTTCTATGTTCTGTTGTCACCACTGAGATCAGGTGACCAATTGTGATGTTACCATAACTTGTCTTTAGAGAACAGTCTCTGCAGGGCATTCTAGGGGTGCTGATATTTCAGTAACCAATGAACCATGCATACCTTGTTATAAACTATAAACTAAGTCTTTGGATGGTGTGGAGTCAATCACATAGATAACACACTCTTTAATATCCCTATCTTTATAACTGCATTTCTTCCTATCTACTGTACAAAGTAAGAACTGGTATTGTAAATTGGTATACACTTGGGTAGTTTCCAGTCAACCAAGCAAGCTGTTAGTCACTTCACACTTTTCTTTTTTCTTTCGTTTTTTTTTTCTTAGAAAATCTTTGATTAAATATATTTTTATTTTTTTTAATAATAAATTTAATTTTTATTGGTGTTCAATTTGCCAACATACAGAATAACACCCAGTGCTCATCCTGTCAAGTGCTCCCCTCAGTGCCCATCACCCATTCACCCCACCCCCCACCCTCCTCCCCTCCACCACCCCTAGTTCGTTTCCCAGAGTTAGGAGTCTTCATGTTCTGTCTCCCTTTCTGATATTTCCCACACATTTCTTCTCCCTTGCCTTCTATTCCCTTTCACTATTATTTATATTCCCCAAATGAATGAGACCATATAATGTTTGTCCTTCTCCGATTGACTTACTTCACTCAGCATAATACCCTCCAGTTCCATCCACATTGAAGCAAATGGTGGGTATTTGTCCTCTCTAATGGCTGAGTAATATTCCATTGTATACATAAACCACATCTTCTTTATCCATTCATCTTTATTTTTTTTAAGATTTTGTTTGAGAGTGAGAAAGAACAAGTTGGGGGGGAAGAACGGAGGGAGAAGGATAAGCAGAGTCCAATGGTCATAGAGCCCATGTGGGGCTTAATCTCACAATCCTGGGATCTTGACCTGACCTAAAATCAGGAGTTGGATGGCCAACTGTCTGAGCCATGAGGTGCCCCAGTCACTTCACTCTTTCAGTATCACACAAATTCTATTCTTTGCACTATTAACATAATTAGATATACTTTTGTTCTTTGTCTATGACAAGCAGCTTCCTCACACATTCACAAGGTAGATATCTAGAAGTATAAATTGACCAATTTTGCAATTATTTTACTGAGTATGAGAAACTTCCACCTGAAAGGATGGTCTGTGTGACTCCTGGGTCTGAAAGGATAGAAGTATGAGTCTGAAAGAAATGAAATTTGGTTAAAGTGTGTCCCAAGAGGAATTGGCATCTCATACAAGTAAACAATCAGATGAGATATTTGATTTTTAGAGTATAGCTGCCCTATAATGTATTTCAGATGTACAACATAGTGATTGAATAATTCCATATCACTCAAAACTCACCATGTCTCCATACAATATGACAATGTTTTTTACTATATTCCCTATGCTGTACTTTTACATCTCCATGATTGGAAGATTGTATCTCTTAATCTTCTTTACCATTTTCCCACCTCTCATCTACGTCCCTTCTGGCAACCATTAGTTATCTGTATTCAAGAGTCTGGGGGGGGGGGGGGTTGTTATTTCTTTCTTAGATGCCATGTATAAATCATATGGTATTTGATGTATTTAAATTAGCATAATATGCTATAGGTCCATTCATGTTGTAGTAACTGTCAAGATCTCATTTTTTTATAGTTGAATAAAATCTTCCATTATATATATATAATGGATATATATATATATATATGGATTTATTTATATGGATTTATATCCATATAAATACAGTGCTTCTTTCTTTATTCACCTGTTAATGGGCACTTGGGTTACTTCCATCTCTTGGCTATTATAAATAATGCTACAATTAATATAAGGGTACATATATTTTCAAATTAGTGGGTTTTTAAATTTTTTATTGGAGTTCAATTTGCCAAAATATAGCATGACACCCAGTGCTCATCCTGCCAAGTGCCCCCCTCAGTGCCCATCACCCAGTCACCCCAACCCCTTGCCCACCTCCCCTACCACTACACCTTGTTTATTTCCCAGAGTTAGGTGTCTCTCATGTTTTGTCACCCTCACTGATATTTTCAATCATTTTCTCTCTTTTCCCTTATTCCCTTTCATTAATTTTTATATTCTCCAAATGAATGAGACCATAAAATGTTTGTCCTTTTCCGATTGACTTATTTCACTCAGCATAATAACCTCCAGGTCCCTCCACGTAGAAGCAAAAGATGGGTATTTGTCGTTTCTAATGGCTGAGTAATAGTCCACTGTATACATAGACCACATCTTCTTTATCCATTCATCTTTTGATGGACACCAAGGCTCCTTCCACAGTTTGGCTATTGTGGACATTGCTGCTAGAAACATGGAGGTGCAGGTGTCCCAGTGTTTCACTGCATCTGTATCTTTGGGGTAAATCCCCAGCAGTACAATTGCTGGGTCGTAGGGCAGATCTATTTTTAACTCTTTAAGGAACCTCCTCCACACAGTTTTCCAGAGTGGCTGCACCAGTTCACATTCCCACCAACAGTGCAAGAGGGTTCCCCTTTCTCCACATCCTCTCCAACATTTGTGGTTTCCTGTCTTGTTAATTTTCCCCATTCTCACTGGTGTGAGGTGATATCTCATTCTGGTTTTGATTTGTATCTCCCTGATGGCCAGTGATGCAGAGCATTTTCTCATGTGCATGTTGGCCCTGTCTATGTCTTCCTCTGTGAGATTTCTGTTCATGTCTTTTGCCCATTTCATGATTGGATTGTTTGTTTCTTTGCTGTTGAGTTTAATAAGTTCTTTATAGATCTTGGAAACTAGCCCTTTATCTGATAGGTCATTTGCAAATATCTTCTCCCATTCTGTAGGTTTTCTTAGCTTTGCTGACTGTTTCTTTTGCTGTGCAGAAACTTTTTACCTTGATTAAGTTCCAATAATTCATTTTTGGTTTTGTTTCCCTTGCCTTCATGGATGTATCTTGCAGGAAGTTGCTGTGGCCAAGTTCAAAAAGGTTGTTGCCTGTGTTATCCTCTAGGAGTGGGATTCCCACACTATCTTGATCACAGCTTTGTAGTACAACCTGAAATCTGGCATTGTGATGCCACCAGCTATGTTTTTTTTTTTTTTAATATTCCCCTGGCTATTCGGGGTCTTTTCTGATTCTGCACAAATCTTAAGATTTGTTCCAACTCTCTGAAGAAAGTCGATGGTATTTTGATAGGGATTGCATTAAATGTGTAAACTGCCCTGGTAACATTGATATTTTCACAATATTAATTCTTCCAATCCATGAGCATGAAATATTTTTCCATCTCTTTGTGTCTTCCTCAATTTCTTTCAGAAGTGTTCTGTAGTTTTTAGAGTATAGATCCTTTACCTCTTTAGTTAGATTTATTCCTAGGTATCTTCTGCTTTTGGGTGCAATTGTAAATGGGATTGACTTCTTAATTTCTCTTTCTTCAGTCTCAGTATATAGAAATGCCACTCATTCCTGGGCATTGATTTTGTATCCTGCCACACTGCCAAATTGCTGTATGAGTTCTAGCAATCTTGGGTGGAGTCTTTTGGGTTTTCTATGTACAGTATCATGTCATCTGCAATAGGGAGAGTTTGACTTCTTCTTTGCCAATTTGAATGCCTTTAATGTCTTTTTGTTGTCTGATTGCTGAGGCTAGGACTTCCAGTACTATGTTGAATAGTAGTGGTGAGAGTGGACATCCCTGTCATGTTCCTAATCTTAGGGGAAATGCTCCCAGTGTTTCCCCATTGAGAATGATATTTGCTGTGGGCTTTTCATAGGTGGTTTTTATGTTATTGAGATATGTTCCATCTATCCCTAGATTTCGAAGAGTTTTGATCAGGAATGGATGCTGTATTTTGTCAAATGCTTTCTCTGCATCTATTGTGAGGATCCTATGGTTCTTGTTTTTTCTCTTGTTGATATGATCTATCACATTGATTGCTTTATGAGCATTGAACCAGCCTTGCATCCCGGGGATAAATCCCACTTGGTTATGGTGAATAATCTTCTTAATGTACTGTTGGATCTTATTGGTTAGTATCTTGTTGAGAATTTTTGCATCTGTGTTCATCAGGAATATTGGTCTATAATTCTCCTTTTTGGTGGGGTCTTTGTTTTGGAATTAAGGTGATGCTGGCCTCATTAAACAAGTTTGGAAGTACTCCATCTCTTTCTATCTTTTGGAACAGCTTTAGTAGAATAGGTGTGGTTTCTTCTTTAAACATTTGATAGAATTCTCCTGGGAAGCCATCTGGCCCTGGACATTTGTGTCTTGGGAGGTTTTTGATGACTGCTTCAATTTCCTCCTTGGTTATTGGCCTGTTCAGGTTTTCTATTTCTTCCTGTTCCAGTTTTGGTAATTTGTGGTTTTCCAGAAATGGGTCCATTTCTTCTAGATTGCCTAATTTATTGGCATATAGCTGCTCATAATATGTTTTTAAATTACTTTGTATTTCTTTGGTATTGGTGATGATCTCTCCTTTCTCATTCATGATTTTATTAATTTGAGTCTTTTCTCTTTTGTTTTTAATAAGGCTGGCTAATGGTTTATCTATCTTATTAATTCTTTCAAAGAACCAACTCCTGGTTTTGTTGATCTGTTCTAGATAGAGTTCTTCTGGTCTCTACTTCATGAAGGTCTGCTAGAATCTTTATTAACTCTCTTCTTCTGTTGGGTGTAGGTTTTATTTGCTGCTCTTTCTCCAGTTCCTTTAGGTGCAAGGTTAGCTTTTGTATTTGAGTTCTTTCCAGTTTTTGAATGGATGCTTGTATTGCGATGTATTTCCCTCTCAGGACTCCTTTTGCTGTATCCCAAAGATTTTGAACGTTTGTATCTTCATTCTCATTAGTTTCCATGAATCTTTTTATTCTCATTAATTTCCATGAATCTTTTTAATTCTTCTCTAATTTCCTGGTTGACCCTTTCATCTTTTAGCAGGATGCTCTTTAACCTCCATGTGTTTGAATTTCTTCCAAATTTCTTCTTGTGATTGAGTTCAAGTTTCAAAGCACTATGGTCTGAAAATATGCAGGGGACAATCCCAATCTTTTGGTATCGGTTAAGACCTGATTTGTGTCCCAGTATGTGGTCTCTTCTGGAGAAAGTTCCGTGTGCCCTTGAGAAGATTGTGTATTCAGTTGTGTTTGGATGTAAGGTTCTGTAAATATCTGTGAAATCCCTCTGATCCAGTATATCATCTCTTGTTTCTTTGGAGATGTTGTGCTTAGAAGATCTGTCATTTGTAGAAAGCATCACGTTCCAGTCTCCGAGTATAAGTGTACTATTATCTAAGTATGTCTTAACTTTGGTTATTAATTGATTGATATACTTGGAAGCTCCCACATTAGGAACATAAATATTCAGGATTGTTAGGTCCTCTTGTTGGATAGATATTTTAAGTATGATATTGTGTCCCTCTTCATCTCTTACTACAGTCTTTGGGATAAACTTTAACTTATCTGATATGAGGATTGATACCCCTGCTTTCTTTTGAGGACCATTTGAACGGTAAATCGTGCTCCAACCTTTCATTTACAGGGTATAGGTGTCTTTAGGTCTCAAACAAGTCTCTTGTAGACAGCAAATGGATGGTCTTGCTTTTTTATCCAGTCTGAAACCCTGGGCCTTTTGATGGGGTCATTAAGCCCATTCATGTTCAGAGTTACTATTGAAAGATATGAATTTAGTGTCATCTTAATACGTATTCAGTCCCTGGTTTTTTGGGTTATTTCTTTGGGCATCCTCTTTCTTTTACAGAGTCTCCGTTAATATTTCTTGCAGAGCTGGTTTGGAGGTCACATATTCTTTCAGTTTCTGCCCATCTTGGAAGCTCTTTCTCTCTCCTTCTATTCTGAATGAGAGCCTTGCTGGATAAAGTATTCTTGGCTGCATGTTCTTCTCACTTAGGACCCCGAATATATCCTGCCAGCCCTTTCTGGCCTGCCAGGTCTCTGTGCAGAGGTCTGCTGTCATCCTAATACTTCTTCCCATAAAGGTTAGGTAGGGATCTTTTATCTTTTGTTGCTTTAAGAATCTTCTCTTTATTTTTGGAATTTGCAAGTTTCACTATTAGATGTCGAGGTGTTGAGCGGTTTTTATTGATTTTAGGGGGGATCTATGTCTCTTCTGGATCTGAATGCCTGTTTCCCTCCCTGAGTTAGGGAAGTTCTCACCTATAATTTTTTCAAATACACTTTCTGGACCTCTGTCCCTTTCGGCATCCTCTGGAATCCCAATTAAATGTAGGTTTTTCCTTTGAGGCTGTCATTTATTTCCCTTAACCTTTCCTTATGGTCTTTTAATTGTTTTTCTCTTTTTTCCTCAGCTTCCTTCCTTGCTATCAACTTGTCTTCTATGTCACTCACTCTTTCTTCTACCTCATTAAGCCTCGTCATTAGGACCTCCAGTTTGGATTTAATTGATTTTTAATTTCGGCTTGATTGGATCTAAATTCTGCAGTCATGAAGTCTCTTGAATCTTTTATTCTTTTTTCCAGAGCCACCAGTAGCTCTATAATTGTACTCCTGAATTGGCTTTCTGACAATTGTAATCCGATTTCTGTAACTCTGTGGAAGAGAGTACTGTTTCTGATTCTTTTGAGGTGAGTTCTTTCTAGTAATTTTGCTCAGAGTGGCTAAAAATGAGTTGTAATGGAAAAAAGAAGAAACATCAAACAAAAAAAAAAAAAAACCCCTCCCCCCAAAAAAAACAAAAAAAACAAAAAACAAACAAACATGGAGGGGTATCCTCTGATTCTATATACTGTAAATACCTCGATGTCCCCTGGAACTTTCCAAGCTGCTCAGTCAAGAACTTGCTCTTCCCATATTCTTCCAGCTGGTCTTCTGGGGGAGGGGCCTCTGTGCTGAGTCTCAGGTGTGTGCACCTGGGGGAGCTGCCCCACCCCTGCAGGTGCGCGGCTCAGTGGGAGCTGTTTATCCTGTGAGGCCCCTGCTCCCTGGCACCCCGCTCCGTCCCAGCCACAGAGTGACTCCAGGAGAGACAACAGTGACGGGGCCAGCTCTCCAGCCCTGTAGTCAGTTCCCGTAGTAACTACCGCAGCTCCCAGTCCACAGCGCCCTGGATGCTCCCGGGGCGGGGGGCACCGATCTGCACAGCTCGGGGCTGCGTGGAGGCAGGAGTGTCCTTGCTGTCCTGTGTCCTAGCTTCTGCCTGTCCCGGGGGGAGCGCCAGATCTTGGGGTGTGTCCCCCAGTGCCCTGGGCTCCGGGGCCTGTGCCGCTGGGATCGTGCTCCCGGGACCGCGCATTACCCTCCGCGCGGGGCCGCGGCCGAGCCGCCACCTGAGCTGCTCCCGGCCCCGCCCGGGCGCGCGTTCCAGCCCTTTAGGGAGCTCGGCCCACGTGCATGCACGCTCTCCCCCGGGTGCACTTCCTGTTAGTGCCCCTCCTGGGATCCTGCCCGAGCTCCCTGCGAGCACCTTTCCCTCCGGGAAGAATCTGGTGAGGATTTTTAAAAGTTCCTGCTTCTCCGGGACTGGGCTTTCCTGACCCAGAGACTCTTGCCGCCCCCCACCCCCGCCTTAGCCCAGCTCCTCGCGGGGCCCCTCCCCTACTGGATTGATTGATTATTATTTATTTATTTATTTATTATTTATTTATTTATTTATTTAATTTCCATCTTCCTACCTTGTTAGAAGTGCAAACTCTTCTCAATGTAGCATTACAGCTGTTTCTCTTTAAATCTCAGGTTTAATGAGATTAAATGTGTTTTGATTCCTCTAGTGGATTTTCCACTTCAGTTATTGTGGATTCCTCTAATGTGTTTTGATTCCATCTAGTGGATTTTCCACTTCAGTTATTGTATTTTTCAACTTTTACTGATTCTTTTTTTTAAATACTCTGTATCTTTGTTAAAGTTTTCATTGAGTTTATCCACTCTTCTCAAGTCTTCTGAGTGTCTTTATGATCATTACTTTGAACTCTTCATCAGGCATATTGCTTATCTCTATTTCATTTAGCTCTTTTTCTTTCCCCATAATTTTGTCTTGATCTTGCATTTGGGACATATCCTCTATCTCCTCATTTTATTGTACTCTCTGTGTTTGTCTCTATGTATTAGGTAGGCCAACTGTATCTCTTAGTCTTGAAAGTAGTGGTCTTGTGTAGAAAAGGTCCTGTGGTGCCCTATAGCACAATCCCTGCTGATCACCAGAACCAGGCATTTCTGGGATGTTGTGGTGAGCCACGATGGCCTTCAGCTCTACCTGCAATGACCTGTTTTGCCTGCTGTGGATATCCTGGGCAGAGTTTGCTCCCTGCCCTCTTGAGAGGCGTGACTGTGGTGGCCATTGTCTTCTTGGTGTATGAGACTGGCACTCAACCTAGCTGTCTGCAGTTTGCTTTTGACACAATTGGAACCATACAGGAGGGCAGGGCTAGTGTCCTTGTGCTGTCAGCTAAGACCAGGGGCTGCAGGACTTTCAAGTATGTGTACTGCTGTGTGGAGATCTCCACTCCCTGTATATCCAGGGCAGGAGTTCCTTTGAAATGGTGCAGATTCTTCCTGGGGCTGTCTACTGGGTAGGAGTTACTTGGAGGGATGCCTCTGAGGTGGGCACATTGAGTGAGGCAGGTCTGCAGGGAAATGCCAGGGTGGAGCACATAGTGATGGCAAAATATTTTGAGAGTGTTAGAACTGGCTTCTCTATGTATCCAATTGTTTAGCCTGAGTGATGGCAAGAAAATGACACTAGTCAGCATTTTTGTTCCTGGAAATATCTTCTGCAAATTCCTGCTCCTCCAGCACAGGTTCTAAGATTAATCTATAAATTTTCTTTGTATACACAAAGGCACTTTGTATACCTGAGGCACTTTTCACACTGTTTCTGTGTTGTTTTGGCTTCAGCTATTTAGTTTGCTGGCTTTTTAAGGGAAAGTACTCAATTGTCTATCACTCTGGATCTCTACAAGTTACGTCCCACTGATTTTCAAAGCTAGACATTTAGTGACAGTTCCCATAGTCAGGGGTGGTTGATGTGGAGTATGATCCCCTCATTCCTCTGTTCTTGGTATGTCTCTCCTGTTTATGGTTAGTGTGTAGATTCTGACCACTCCTCTGCTCCTCCTACCCTTCTCAGGGTGACCTTTTCTCAATGACTAGCTATGAAAAGTTTGTTCTGCATTCTTCAGATCATTTTCAGAGTTGGTTACTCAGATGTAATTGTTGCCTTGGTGTGTCTGTGGGACCAATAAGCTCAGGATCCTTATATTCCAATAGCTTCTCTAGCTCTTTCTTAAGAATAGCCTTTTTTTTTTAAATCAGAAAACACTTATAAATATCAATTATCTACTAAAAATAAAATATAATCCTGGAGGAGGACACTCTTCTATAGCATTATCAAATCAAAATAATGAATCCTGTTGTAACCAACATGTTGTTGTAAAAATTCAGAGGGAAATTTGCTATTAATGATTTCTATAACATGTTTTAAAAGTTGATACATGTCAAAAAACATTCAGATAGTATACCATAAATCTACCAGTAGGCTGTAACATTCGTCATAATGAACTCACTATATGGAAATTTATTCCTTCTTTACTATGCCAGCTGGAAAAATCTTACAATCCTGGTTAGAACAAGTTTTCTGCCAGAAATAATTTCCTGTTACCCGTGAATAAAAATGAATCTCCTGGATAATTTAAACAGAGTATGTTTCACAATATTAAGTTCTAGCTAGAAATATTGAATACATTAAGGGTTCATCTATATCAATTTACATGTTTAATGTTTTCTCTATGATTTAAGAAGGAACCTATAATGCAATATATCAGATCACTGAAACAGGTAGATTTGAGGGGAGAATATTTATACCGACCTATAATTTTCAAGTACTAATATATGCCTAGCTAACAATCTTTAGGGTTAATTTATAATTTAATACCACTTTACTTACTCAAGCCTGCAGATTTAATGAAATGAATAGAATGATATTTGTGTATATATATGCAGCTACCCACCTACCTATAGATGGTCACTGAGAAATGAACATAACCAAATACATATATGTGTCTATGTGTTCAATATAAATTCCCAAATCTGAACACCAAAATCTGTAAGCTTTACCCACTCACCATCACTCTTCATGCCACAAAATAAAGAACACAGTTAAGGGAAGGAAGGAAGGAATTTTTTTTTTTTTTTAATGTTAGTCACACAGAGAGAGAGAGAAAGAGAGAGAAAGGCAGAGACACAGGCAGAGGGAGAAGCAGGCTCCATGCACCGGGAGCCCGACGTGGGATTCGATCCCGGGTCTCCAGGATCGCGCCCTGGGCCAAAGGCAGGCACCAAACCACTGCGCCACCCAGGGATCCCGAAGGGAAATTTTTTTTATGTGAATCTAATCAGATTCTCCAAACTCTGGGAAGATAATGGATACTGGAAATTAGAAACTGGGCTTCTATTTGCGATAGCAGTAGAAAAATGTCTTAAAGATTAAATCTGTAGTTTAAGGATGGACCAGCCTTCTTCTGGTATAAAACAAATAGTTATTCAACTTCTATTTTTGACACTGCAGACAGACAAAGACAGAGGGTTTGCCCTCAAGAAACTCTCCCTTAGCAGTTTTAAAAGCACTAGCATTTCCTGGAATAATAGTGTATCTCCCTACTTTTCTTCCAGAAAATAAATTCTAGAATTTTCCTTGGGAAACCACTTATCACTGTTATCTCATTTCTTTTGAGTAGAATTGACCACTTCCTTCTTATTTCTAAGTATATCTCATATTTTCTTAGTAAATGTTATATAAACTGAGCCATGGTAGGTGATTTAAGATATGAAATAAGTTGATCTCATTTGAGTGAAACTTAAGATTTTTCATTATAAAAGAAGGTAAAGCTCCATATTCTCTTTGGATTTGTTGGCATAAGGCTATGAATTTTTAAGTTGTCTTGCCTATGGAGAAGAAGATTTATACCTTTTGATATGGAAGAAAGGAACTAGCTTCAAGAATATAGAGCTGATAATGACTTTGATGTTACAAGGTGAGTCTTACTATTTTCTCTTTAGTAAAAGGTATTGGCTTTCCTGTGGAATATTCATTTCTTGAACAAATGAATTTTCTTTTGTTTAAGCCACTAGATGGATATCTATCATGTATATCTAAAAGAATATTGACAAGGTAAGTTTTCACCTGGGAGCCTGAAGAAGTGAAACATGCATAAAATTAGCAACCGAGTCACTCCCCACATAGTAAAATGTAGGGGTTAGGATCAATGAGCAAATGGAATATATATGCTGTTGTATAATAAACTTAAAATTTGGGATCCCTGGGTGGCGCAGCGGTTTAGCACCTGCCTTTGGCCCAGGGCACAATCCTGGAGACCCGGGATCGAATCCCACGTCGAGCTCCCGGTGCATGGAGCCTGCTTCTCCCTCTGCCTGTGTCTCTGCCTCTCTCTCTCTCTCTCTCTGTGACTATCATAAATAAATAATAATAAAAAATTTTAAAAATAAATAAATAAACAAATAAACTTAAAATTTACATAGAAAACACCATGTAAAAGGCAATGTTAATGAAAATTCTTAGGCTCTTGTTAAAAAACAAAATTCAACTGAGTCTATTTTAAAGATTGTATTACCTTTATTTAGTGATTCGTGAATTGGGCAGTATTCCATCTAGCAGATAGAAAGGAGCCCTGAAAAGCCCTACAAAATGCAAGGCTTATAGGCAAAAGGGAATGACACAATGAAGTCACCAGGAAAAAGTGAATCTTTTTGGTAGGTCAGCTTCCTTTAGAGCACAACAGGAATCTATCAGACAGATTGTTTAACTAGTGCTGACCAGGGGAAGTTTGAAACTGTAAGCTAGGTATTAAGTTTTGATTTAGTGATGTGGGCTTAACACAAGTGACTTTATTTTGTGTTTGTTGTCTCTTTTTAAATACACCAACATACAACTGGATAGATAGAAAAACATAACAAAAGAATCTCTACCACTTGTGCTATAAATACAACAAAGAAAGGAATGATCAGAAATTTTTTTTAAATATCCAGAAATAGACCATACCCAAGATCTCCTAGAACACAATGTGCAATTATATTTTGTTATTGAAATAGAGTAAAATATCAGTGTTATAAGAGAAATAGAAAAATTGTATATGTACAGAGTGAATTTCAAATTTGGAAACACGATTATGGAAAATACTGAGATTAGTGATTTATGTAGAGGAAGCAAAGTAATTATCCCTCTAGCCTTCTAGGTTTTTGGCTGAACCTGCCCCCACCCCCAGTAATAAAACATAAATTTCTAGGAAAGAAAATTAAAAGCATGTATACCTCCTATATGTAGGAGGCCATTTATGGGATATTACCAAGAAAAGCACAGTAAAAAAAAAAAAAAAAGTATTGTTGCTATGCGGTTTAAGTCTTTGTCTTTTCCATTCATAAGGGTTTTTACCTAATCCTTACTACCTGGTACAGAAAGTCATCCTTTCTTCCTGTACAGAAAGGGAGATCTGCTTACAAATGGAGACTATTCTTATAAATCTTGAAAGTAATTACTGTTTTTCAGTGCTTTTTTTTGGTCTACTCTTTCTTAAAAGCAATATGCTAAAAATAATTCCTATGCCAAAGAGGCATATTTGGGGTGGCATATTCTGCTCCTCTTCGTATATTTTAGAAATTCCAATCAAAATGGGGAAACAGTTAATGATTCTATTTAATAAAAGTCCATCATATATACGGAGATTGGGAGAAAATTAAAAGATTATTTGAATCTATATTTTGAGATAACTAAGTGAAGCTGAAGTATTTATATATTAGTCACAGTTTGTTTTTTAGGAAAATTGTGATGAATACTATTAAAGTATTTAATGCAAATATTTTGAGGCGCTTCCAAAGTCTTTGACAGGAGATATGCTTATGTGGTTATCTGGGGCAAAACCTTAGGTAATAAACACTAGTTCTGCATGTCTGTGTGTTTGTATTTATGGGAGTAATTATCTTTTAGAAGGATGAGATTTTAACCATGAGTAAAACACAGGGAAAAAATAAAAGATGAGTGCAAAATACTGCTTCAGAGAACACTAACAAAGAAAAGAAGGATAGAAAAGAAGACCTATAAATAAAAATAGGAAATATCAAAACTTAGGAAGAAATGTAGTTGTGATGTTTTGAGCAGATGTTGGTTAATATATTCTTATTTTATTTCAAAACATAGAAATGTAGTTCAAATATATGGCTATAACATAATTGTCAATGTACTTGTTTATGAGGCACTTAACTCTAAAATACCTTTTCAGGAAACTCTATAGGTAACTCTGTAGAGAGAGATTCTAGTGAGGTATGACATATGTTATTATTGACTAGATAATAGGGATAATTATAATTCATATATAAAATCTCTCCTAGATTTTTAGGAACATTTAATTAGAAAAATGTGAAGATGCAGAAGTTTATCACATCATAGTTATGTTTTTACAAAATATCACATGGATACTGCATAATAATTAATGCAAGCAGTTTGGAGTCTGATTATTAGTTACAATAGCACTAAGTTCACTACCAGCCAGAGAATAATTTTGATCTGACTTTTTTTTAATGATAAGGCACTTAACTATATTCTAACAATGCAGTATTATACACTTAACATTTATAT